>NC_141700.1:722680635-723280635 GCF_964263255.1 Lissotriton vulgaris | reverse complement strand
AACTCTATCCTTCCCTCTCCAATTACTTACACAAATCTCGCCGATACCCCGAGCAGCAGTGCCTGCAATACCGAGCGTTCTGTTATGCCACATCTCTCAACTTACAGATACCTTCGCCCTTTCTATTCCTTTCCACGTTTCTGCAAATTTCACTCTCTTCCAACTCTCTCCCTCCCTCTCCAATTACTTACACAAATCTCGCCGATACCCCGAGCAGCAGTGCCCGCACTAGCGAGCGTTCTGTTATGCCACATCTCTCAACTTACAGATCCCCTCGCTCTTTCTTTTACTATACACGTTTCTGCCTCTTTCACTCTCTTACAACTCTCTCCCTCCCTTTCCAATTACTTACACAAATCTCGCCGATACCCCGAGCAGCAGTGCCCGCACTAGCAAGCATTCTGTTATGCCACATCTCTCAACTTACAGATCCCTTCGCTCATTCTTTTACTATACACGTTTCTGCCTCTTTCACTCTCTCTTATAACTCTCTCCCTCCCGCTCCATTTACTTACACAAATCTTGCAGATACCCCGAGCAGCAGTGCCCGCACTACCAAGCGTTCTGTTATGCCACATCTCTCACCTTACAGATACCTTCGCTCTTTCTTTTCCTCTCCACGTTTCTGCCTCTTTCACTCTATCTTCCATTTCTCTCCCTCCCTCTCCATTTACTTACACAAATCTCGCAGATACCCCGAGCAGTAGTGCCCGCACTACCAAGCGTTCTGTTATGCCACATCTCTCAGCTTACAGATACCTTCGCTCTCTTTTCCTCTCCATGTTTCTGCCTCTTTCACTCTGTTCCAACTCTCTCCCTCACTCTACATTTACTTACACAAATCTCGCAGATACCCCGAGCAGCACTGCCCGCACCACCGAGCGTTCTGTTATGCCACATCTCTCAGCTTACAGATCCCTTTGCTCTTTCTTTTCATATCAACGTTTCTGCCCCTTTCACTCTCTCTTCCAACTCTCTCCCTCTCTCTACATTTACTAACACCAATCGCGCAGATACCCTGAGCAGCAGTGCCCGCACTAGCGAGCGTTCTGTTATGCCACATCTCTCAACTTACAGAACCCTTCGCTCTTTCTTTTACTATACACGTTTCTCCCTCTTTCACTCTCTCTTACAACTCTCGCCCTCCCGCTCCATTTACTTACACAAATCTCGCCGATACCCCGAGCAGCACTGCCCGCACTACCGAGCATTCTGTTATGCCACATCTCTCAGCTTACTGATCCCTTCGCTCTTTCTTTTCCTCTCAACGTTTCTGTCTCTTTCACTCTCTCTTCCAACGCTCTCCCTCCCTCTACATTTACTTACACAAATCGCACAGAAACCCTGAGCAGCAGTGCCCGCACTAGCGAGCGTTCTGTTATGCCACATCTCTCAACTTACAGAACCCTTCGCTCTTTCTTTTACTATACACGTTTCTGCTTCTTTCACTCTCTCTTACAACTCTCTCTCTCCCGCTCCATTTACTTACACAAATCTCGCCGATACCCCGAGCAGCAGTGCCCGCAATACCGAGCGTTCTGTTATGCCACATCTCTCAGCTTACAGATCCCTTCGCTCTTTCTTTTCCTCTCCACGTTTCTGCAAATTTCACTCGCTCTTCCAACTCTCTCCCTCCCTCTACATTTACTTACACAAAGCTCGCAGATACCCCAAGCAGCAGTGCCCGCACTACAGAGCGTTCTGTTATGCCACATCTCTCAGCTTACAGATACCTTCGCTCTCTTTTCCTCTCCACGTTTCTGCCTCTTTCACTCTCTCTTCCAACTCTCTCCCTCACTCTACATTTACTTACACAAATCTTGCAGATACCCTGAGCAGCACTGCCCGCACTACCGAGCGTTCTGTTATGCCACATCTCTCAGCTTACTGATCCCTTCGCGCTTTCTTTACATCTCCACGTTTCTGCCTCTTTCACTCTCTCTTCCAACTCTCTCCCTCCCTCTCCATTTACTTACACAAATCTCGCCGATACCCCGAGCAGCATTGCCCGCACTAGCGAGCGTTCTGTTATGTCACATCTCTCAGCTTACAGATACCTTTGCTCTCTTTCCCTCTCCACATTTCTGCCTCTTTCACTCTCTCTTCCAACTCTCTCCCTCACTCTACATTTACTTACACAAATCTCGCAGATACTCCGAGCAGCACTGCTGGCACTACCGAGCGTTCTGTTCGCTCTTTCTTTTCCTCTCCACGTTTCTACAAATTTCACTCGCTCTTCCAACTCTCTCCCTCCCTCTACATTTACTTATACAAATCTGGCCGATACCCCGAGCAGCAGTGCCCGCACTAACAACACCACAGCACCAACACAGCACCGCTCTGCGCCACCACATTATCACTAGGCAGCAACACATTAACACTCAGCGCAACACCATCAACACCACAGCACCACTCTACACCACAACAACACAAATCAGCACCACCACAGCAACACTCAAAGCAAAGACCAAAGCCATTGAAATTTGTAATATCAATACATGTAAGTTAGGGGAAAAGTAAACATGTAGCTTTACTAATGCTATAGGTGTAACATTAGCTAATTTTATAACTATTGGCATTTCAAAGAACAATATTAATATTTTTAATATTTTAAAAACAAAAAACTTAAGAAGGAATTATATTTACAATACCAATAGCTCCAACTTTTCTAATGCGAGACCTATTGCATTTCCAATGCTTGTTTCCCTTTTATTTCAACCCCTTGTTTTCATCTTTTTATTGTTAAGGTTGAACTTTTATATTAAATTGATGACAGAGGAACCCATAAAGAACCACCTCTTGTGGTCGATGTTAAAGCAGGGGAGAGGGTTGGGGGGGGGGGGGTCCTTCATGACGCTCCTGGAGTCAGATTTGTAGCATTTGAAGAAACTGGCTTGTTTATCTGTTGTGTTTCCTCTGATTCATTCCCAATCATTTTAAAGTCACTGTCCTGCTTCACCTGCACTAGCTTTATCACATCTGTTGTGATACAAATGAACATGCAGGCGTTGGTGGTATAGTGGTGAGCATAGCTGCCTTCCAAGCAGTTGACCCGGGTTCGATTCCCGGCCAACGCAATCCAAACTTTTGTTTTTAAATATACCTTTTTTTCAATTTAAAACTTTGCCATAAAATATGCAAGCTGGTTTCTTTCATTCCGAATCTTGTTCGCCCTTAGCATGCAAACTTGTATTCAAGCTTTGCTGTTAAACATACAAAGTGGTGACCTAAAAATGCGAGGTCTCAGCTGTGACAGACAAGGGCCGTTTGTAGACAGCGGGTTTCTTTCGGCTAAAATGAAGCCACTTTGGAACCCGGGTCTTTGCTGTGTAATCTGTCCCTTTTGTTTCGCTAAGGTGTCCTTTTCGACGCGTTGATGGTGGTGGCCGGCTCTGAGTTTACCCGGTGGATGCCCAATCCATATTTTAGTGTTGTTATGTTACAGATGAGGTTTAAAAGCCATCAGACTAGCGTGTATGTAATGATTCATTATGCAGAGCCCAAAGTTCCCTAAACATGGATGTGGCACGTTTGCATAGTGTTGGCATGTCTCCCAGAAGGGGACATGAGCAGGAACCGTAAGTACTGCTGACGTGACGTGTGCTGAAGATATTTTGGTTAGTTGTCTCGGGATGGGGCGACCACCAGTGCAGAGCGGAGCAGAGATGTGTTCTCGAAGTCGTGCAGACCCTGAGAGCAGAGACTGGAAAGGGTTGGGCTGAGGGGGAAACCTCGCACAGCTGCAAAATGACCCCTTGAGCTGATTGAGCTGATCTGCCTCCAACGGTCCTGTTTTTCCCAACAAAAACAATGCATTCTGGAAATTGTAGTTTCCCTGTTAACATTTTTTGCGTGTTAAAAAAAAGTCTCTCTGTCAAATGCATTTGGATAGAAAGCCGAGTTCGACGACAGGTGCCAGGTTGGTAAGGAGCCCTTGACTCACTATGTATCACGTGACAGCTTCTTCTTTCAAATCATGTGCAATAATGTTGCAACAAATATAAATGAAGAAAGCATACCACCTGAGGGTTGCACCGGTTTCTTGAATACATGAATAACCTCTCACTCACCGTATGTGGTATGAGGCATTGGTGGTTCAGTGGTAGAATTCTCGCCTGCCACGCGGGAGGCCCGGGTTCGATTCCCGGCCAATGCAGCACAATGTTTTTGGAAAATGTTCCTGAAAACTCTTGAAATATTTTACAAATTGTAAATAAACCCAAAAATATGTTTATGCCAACATAGCTCGTTGCATCAGGTGTGACCGAGAATAGCTCACTTAAATCATTCATTCAAAGCAGCAGCAGGGTTTCTCGCCACCGCCCCCTGGTGTTTCATGTGGAAATGTTCAACCCATTATGCCTCGTCTGTAGCTCAGTGTGTGGAAACACATGATGGACCCGTTTACAAAGATGTGTTCCTGTTTCTGATGGGCTTGATATATGAATAATTCAGTGGTTGAAGTGCATTTAAAAAACTTATGGGAATGAACGGTGATGCTGTGCACAATGGGAGCAGGGTGTGGTCAAAGGCGTGGCTAAAAAAACTTAAATATTCTGTACATTTTTTGGTCTTCACCTTCAGGTAACTACTTATAAAATAATACAGAGTTCAAATGGGAAACTGATGCAATGTAGGATAATCCGTGGGAAATGCGGTATTGTGCATTATGACAGCTATATTATAGTGAAAAAACTGCACCAGTGAGCCACAGAATTGAATCCTGGTTGGTGCCACGTAGAATAGTGACTTGTGTATATTTAGTGCTACAAGGTCCCAGTCTGGGACATAAAGCACTGTGTACATATACCTCATTATTTTAAACTTGTATTACACAGAGCATAATATAAGTTTCTTCAAAATGTGCAAAAAAGTTAAAGATAGTAAAGTGGTCCCAAAATATAGATCTTAGTAATACCAGAACTATATGTAGTGTGGTTTGTTTTTTATAACTGTCTTTTAAAAGCACATATAACACAGCTAGGCTGGTAGCTCACGCACAATACCACTCAAAAATCATAAATGTGTGTCATCAAGAAGCAGCTTGTTTATTAGTGTCTCTTAAAAACACACACTTCATCGTTTAGCTGACAGCTCCCTTAAAATACCCATCACAAAGAATAATTCTGTGTCATTAGGAAGATTCAAGTAGTTCCATCAATTAAAGTCAATACCGGCTTCCACTCTCCCTTTACATTTGCAGATTGACTAGTTGTGCACATTTATATTTCTTTCAGGCAGCAGGCACCCTGGCAAGCGAGCTTGTTTAGCTATCTGCCGCTCCATCAGTTTCACAGCACAGGAGACTCCCTGCCTTATACTTTAGCTGAAGCTTTAAAACATAAAAGAGGGTGGCTAAGCCAATTGTCTGCAGATCAAATAACAGTATCAAATTATTTACAGAACAGGAATCAGTTTGTTGTTGTAACTTGTATCACAGTTGATGATCAGGAAAGAACATACATAGTCCAATTATGGTGCTCGCGTGGTGACAAGACCCAGCCACCCTAGGTGACGATATTCCGTACTGTGTGAACATTTTGAATAAAACTTCAAAATAACACCCCAGCACACACTAGTTAATAAAAATCAAAAATCCCCACAGTCCTGGTGGGACTTTTACGCGGATATAAGATTGCATATTGATGCATCAGCTTATCATGGCCTGGATGCATTTTTCTAATTCATTGTGATTTTAGGAACTTGTCACAGGCTTGTTTCAAATAAAGGACTTGCATCGGAAACCAACAACACCTGCAAACGAACTCTTCTTTCTGAGTCTTAACCCATTGTTATTCTTTTGTGTTGCCTCTCATCAGCTTGTTGTTTTCAGGAATAATTAATGGAGACACTTCATTGAATCAACAAAGAAGTGTTTGAACTTTGTTCTTATCAAGTGTTTTTTGTTTTTTTTAATAACTAGTGTGTGCTTTGGTGTTATTTTGAACTTTAGCTGAAGCATTTCAACTGCCGGAATTAACCATCCCCGGGTGGTTGTCTTTTCACAAAAAGTTGGGAACTGTCTTTGTAAAATTAAAAAAGTATGGACACTTCATGCCCCTCAGATCCCTCCCACTTCGACCCCTGGAATAATTACAGTAAAACGGCCATTAATACAGCAAACAAGAAAGCATTAAGGACAATTGTTTTTTGGGAACTTAATAAGTGATTATTACAACTTCCTAAATCAATGAAACCACATTATTAACAATAGAATGGAAGATTGGGTTAAAATCTGATAGGACTGAAATATATGTTCTTTAGGTCAGATGCAAAGGTGTAGAGAGGACAAAAGCCTCTGAATTGTATTTATCATGATTTGATTTGTGAACAAGGTCACCTGCAAAAAATGGGTAATGTTGTTGAGTTATCCGACATGGAATACAAGCCTGCGACAAGCTGGTTGCAGGCAATAAAATGAATAAGACAAGTTAACCCTTCACGCTGTTTTATCATTCAAACCTACTACCTGAGATCTATTAACAGTATTATTGATCAGATGCCTTAACCCACTGAGCTATCTGAAAACGCAGTTTGTGGTGATCAATAAAGCAAGCCGGTGCAACTCACAATCATGCTTTTCCTTGTCTGTTTCGTTAGAGATATAGCCTCATTTATGAAAAGTGATGCATCGCTGTGAGAAAACAGTGATGCGTCACTTTTCATTGCGCCCTCCTTGCGACACCAATGATGCGTCATATTTAGAGTATGTTGCATCTTGTCGCAATTATTTCGGACGTATCTGTAGGCGCAAAAATGACTCATTGCTGGAGTGTGTCACAAAAGTGACGCAACTCTAGCAATGGGTCTTACACATGGGCACGTCCATTGTGAAATGTGCCTGCGTCAGTCTTACTCCTGCCATGGGTCAGGCATAAGATATTGACGCATTTGCGTCCTAGAAGTGGCGCAGTGAAATCTTATAGATTTCACAGCGTCACTTCTATGACCTTTACTTGCATTGGAACGCCCCCCCTGCATACATTATACCTGGCGCAGGTATAATGTGGCGCAGGCTTTTACAAAGTGACACATCTATCTAGATGCGTCACATTGTAAATATGATGCAGGAAGGCACAATATTTACATCGCTGGTGCGGCACAAAAAGTGACGCACCGGCGGCACAAAAGTGACTCAAGGGCTCATAAATAAGCCCTACACTGTGTGACAACAAATTAATATGTATTAGTCGTCAGCTGGTGGGTCCCAGGCAAATTGTCATTGATTCTGCTGCTCTGGCTACAGTTACCACGAGGGCAGCATTTGCTCTTTGGGCCACAGAACTTAAACTGCTCCTCACAGGTGTGGTCCAAGCTGTAACTGGTCCAGTTTATCCAGACGCAGGTACTGTCGTTGCTGTGCCACATCACGACCGAAGCTTCTATACAACTATATATTCTAGACACGACTAATAAATTTGCTTGTGGTCGAATTCAGTGTAGATGTGGCCTGTTGGTTTGAGCAGGACTGTTCTTATTTTAGCAGTACCAAGGCTATTAGCATCAGGTTGGCCCACATTTGGAGTCGTGCAGCGCACAATTCACATACTCACGTAACCATACTACAGTGCACACGTACCACATTTTTTTCATAAGAGCATATTTCGGCAGCATGCAGTCTCTGTGGTGCAATCGGTTAGCGCGTTCAGCTGTTAACCGAAAGGTTGGTGGTTCAAGCCCACCCAGGTACGCATCTTTTATTTATTTTAACTTTACCTTAGCTTCAGATACAAACATGATTTCTTTACATTTCCAAGGTATATTTAAAACAACCCTTCTCCTGTAGGTAAAGATGAGTGCGAATGCAAACTTTAAAGTGATCCATTAGAATTCGCGTGAGGAGCAAATTGTCCATAAAATATTGCAGCTGGGTGAGCGCTCCTGGCTGCATTATGAGACATATAGTGACAGTATGAACAGTAACCTCCAAGAGTTAAATTTACATAAACCTGTGTGTGTCTGTTTCATAGGTGATTTCACAGGGTGCACTTCACCTGCCGCAGCAGGGCGTGAGCTTTCGAGAATTTTTTACTGGGTGTAGCACAGCGACATCTCGAGGCCATTAATGGAATTGCCACCGGCTAGAAACATAGCTACTTAAATGCAAAAAATAGTAAAGGAAAGATTGACAAGTGGAAAACAAGTTTAAAATGGGCTAATAAATCCTCAGTAGAGAAGGAATTAAGGCCAGAGTGAAAACGAGAAGATTGAATTGGTCTGCAGAATATGCGAAAGGTTAAGACGTCCGTGGGGATTGCATAGTTGAATGCACTGAACCCTCTTCCCCACTTACTGATACTGAAGCTAAAGGTGGATTTAAATGAGGGATGCAGTTTTCTATGGCGCGAGCTCGGCCCAAAGGCATTGGAGTGCTTTACATGAGCACTAGATGACACTGCCAGCCCGGTGATTTGTATGTTTCAGGCCGAGAGAAATCAGGCGATTTCCCCAGTTACAGGATGTTGCAAGGTGTTTGTACCTCGTTAAAGGGGCGCGTCGAGTGAGCCAGATACGGTGGGAAACGAGTTCTATTTTCTACATAAAGCGATTATCAAAATTACGCCGACGAGGGTGGGATTCGAACCCACGCGTGCAGAGCACAATGGATTAGCAGTCCATCGCCTTAACCACTCGGCCACCTCGTCCTAGTGAATGATGACTCCTATAAAACTTTTTTATTTGTGGGCGCTCCACAGGGGGCAGGGTTTTTCATAACTATTTAGTGAAACGCGGTAGACGTAGCTACAACATTGAGCAGGGTGGTCTCACAGGAGGAAAAGTCCCTGCAGTGGCGGGTGCAGTGCCCCCCTCTTGTCTACCTGGAGGTTGTTGGTGATTCGTGGCAGTTCACCTGCTGGAAATGAAGCCGGTCCGAGTGTGTTAGTCGGGGTGATTTAAGTGTGGTTAGGATTGCTGATCCTCTAGTCTAGAAGTACATTTTGTCGCTGAGCCCAGGTGATGTTAGTAGCTGATTCGTAAAAGCCAGTGGCGGATGCACCCTGGTCCGTCACTGCAGGCAGTGGTAAGACCGACAGGAAGTGGTATGACTGATTTTAGCACTGAGATTGCAGTCAGGTCACTGTCCCAGTCGCCCTGAGCCATCGATCACACTCGCCCTGTGGCTGAGAGGCAACAGTGACACTGATCTTGGTGCTAAAAGACAGCAACGTTGTTCACCCTCTCCGAGTCATTTACAGAAATTAACCAGACTGTACATAAGTGCGAGCAAAATCATACCTGTTGCACAGCACACCTTTTGCACATCTGTAAAAGCCACACTGATTGGAACATGTACTGGCTCGTTGGTCTAGGGGTATGATTCTCGCTTCGGGTGCGAGAGGTCCCGGGTTCAAATCCCGGACGAGCCCTATTTTATTACCCTCTTCATTTGATTATTTTTAGATTGTTTTAAATCCTTTATAATATTTTTATATTGATTTTAACCCTTTCCGATCACATCTGCATAACGCGTTTTACATTCTACAGTGGAGTTCATGTTTTTATGAATTATGCAGTTATAAATAAAACGGTGGGCAAATTACATGCTTTACGTGAGTTGGGAAAGGGAATATATTTCCTTTTTTTGTATTTTTAGCCGTCGTTTATCAGTTTAATTACTGGGCAAAGACAGTGATAAGCACTTCCTACCTAAGCGGTAAACTGTTTTGTGGCTTTAAACACAAAAACTTCTTCTTTCTTTAGTTCAAAGCACTGAAAACATTAATTTGAGTCCATAATATTGATTATTTTGTATTATCCGAAAGGAGAGTCATCCACGGATTTGTGCACTAAATGAAAATAGGCCATAGTCTTTGAGAATAAAACTTTTCAGCATAACATTTCAATGCAGAGGAAGCACCTTGAGTGGCAGAGCTGTGTAAACAGGGACTGTTTATTTAAAAAAGAGGCAGTATGAAGCACTCCTGGAAAAACAAGTAAAACAAGCATTTGCAATGCAATTGGTCTCGCATTAGCAAGAGTTAGAACTATTGGTATTCTAAATGACAATGTTTTTTATTTATGTGCATTGAAAACCTGCAAGCAGTGCACATAAATAAAAGTCATTGCCATGTACAATGTCAATATCTTAAACTCTTGCAAATGCGAGACCTACTGCATTGCAAATGCACGCTATAATTTTTTTTAAAGCGTTAGGAGAGAGCGTGTCCTGCCTGCAACACCTGGCAGGACACAGCTATTTGAGAAGATAGTGCTCGGAGGATGTAATGAAAGCATACCAAGTAACAACACACGTAACAGGGGGTGTCCCATGGGATGTTACAAAATGAGACAATGCTGAACTAAGGAGGGACTACTAAGTATTACGACTAATGAACAGCCACAGTTTACAGTGGACAATGACACAAGCCAATAAAAAATACGGGTGGAGAGTGGGTGGAGCTTCAAGCCCCTACTTCATTACAGCATGCCTTGCAGAGCAGCTCATGTGCTGCCCAGGCTCGACCTAAAAATGTCACTGTGTTCAGGCAAAATAAAGAAATGCAACTTATTTAAAGGCCCGAGATGCCCAAATTACCTTGTGAGCAGAAGGTGCCCTGCAGGTGACGGCTGTCCCTCGTGGAAGTAGTGAGGGGGAGGTCAGCAGCCCTTTCATGGCAAACTAGCTGTTAATTTTTAATTAAAAATCCATATCATAAGGTTTATCATCGATATAACAAATACCTTGCTTGGGGAGAAGGGTATTTACCTTTTCATTTTATTTGAGGGAATCCAGTCCTGGTCCAAAGTGAACATTGCTGCAGCACTGCTGAGCTTAAGTGGCATAGCCTGAAACGAATATGTCTATCGATATCCCCTATTAAAAAGATATTGGTATTTATTTTGAATAAAATCAGAGGAAGAGACCCCATCGAGATTTGATCACGCGACCCCTGGTGAACAAGACCAGAGTTCTAACCCCTGAGCTATGGTGCCACAGTTATTGACTGATGATGCAGCAGCCTACACAAAGGCTAAGAGTACACACCTCTGGTCAGAACACTCATTATTGATGTTCATTGGACAGAGAATTACTAGGAGAGAGGATTGCACCAGCCCGGGTGAGTCAGAGAAAGAAAACAGGATGAACAGGAATACAGGATGCTAAACACTGTGCCCAGCTCACTGCACAGTGTGAGTCACTCACAAGAAACACCCTGCTGTGTACACTGGCAGCCCAGCCCCAGCTCCTGTTTGTTAATATGCACATTTAAGAGCATACAGGTGCAGGCAGAAGAACGTGCAAGGGACGGCGGGCGTAAAACTGTTAAACACCTAACCTAAATGAAATGTTGGTGCAAAACTGCTATGTATAAATCTTTATCTGCATGGAAGCACGCCCACTAGTTGCTTTCACGAGCCACCCTTGGATCTGGCAATAGGGTCTTAGGGGCAGATTTACAAGCACCTTGCGCCACTTTTGCGTCACTTTTCCCATGTTAAAAGTGACGCAAAAGTGGCACAAGGGACTTGTAAATCTGTCCCTTAGTGTCCACTGGTGGGAAGAGGACCGCTCGATGGGAGTAGCAGGTACAGACACAAGGTGATGGAAGATAAAGTTTACAAGAGTGTGATGCAGCCTGTGTGCCCTGGGCGAAATCAAGTGTCCGCCCACATGCCCCTCCACCTCTTTAAAAGGGTTATCCCTTCCATTTTCTCTGAGTGCTATATAGAACAGGAGTTTCTATTAGGCAATGCTTAATTTGTAAAACGAATTCATGAATTATTCAACATATAAACAAATGTGTGCAGTTGCCCAAAATGTTTCTAAAGAGGTTGTGCACCACTGGGCCACCATCGCACTGCCCGCTGTTTTCAGAGATGCTACCGGGGCAGCTTTGAAGCAATATTACCTGGGGAACTTACTTAATAGGTTCTGGTGGCTGTGGGGGGTTCACATTGAGAAAAAAAATCACCAAATTGTGACTTTTACAGCACACTTGACACATAAATGTTCAACAAAAATCTAAAGGTTCTGAAGGAGCGCAAAGGAAATGTTCCAGAAATTTAGTGGTGCTGTACGGAAGGCGCATGGATAGTGGTACCCACCCTCCCACTGTCACATGGCTGTCACTAATCCGAATACACAGAGCAGTATCCTTCACTATGTTGTCAACCTGTCCTTTCAGGTGGATCCAGAGAATGTAACCTAAAGGGGGAAGGTGGGCATTTCACAATCTCTTGCTGTAGACAGGGACCCTCACCACTTACTTTCAGAACCAGTGTGGCCTCTTTCTATATTTCTGTTTATTAAATTAGATTTCTCGTAGTTTATTAATCAGCAAACCTCACAGGTTTAACAAACATTGGAATAGAGAAGTCTTACATTAAACTGAAAGGTCTGTCTTTGGTGATGTGAAAGGGTGGACCCACTCTTAAAAGCTTGTGTTGGGATTTAAGAAATGTATGTGAGATATCTCCCTACGCTGATTTGGGGGATCTCTCTCTCTCGCTCTCTCTTTCATCTTATGTGTTTCTCTCTCTTTAGCAGACAAAGTGCCTTAATTTTAGTTCGCTTGTAACTAAAAAGTTAAATGTTTGAATCTGTTGGTCGTTTGTAAGAAACATTATCCAAAAAGCGTGTGTTCTTTTAATTTGGTCTTTTTCACAGCAAAGAACTTCTGTTTAAGCTTTTCCAAAAATATATTGTAAAAAATATGTAAAATAGTTTGAAGGGGACACCCGGATTTGAACCAGGGACCTCTTGATCTGCAGTCAAATGCTCTACCACTGAGCTATATCCCCACATGTTCAGCCTGTTCCACAATACGCAATATATGTGTTCTCAGTGGCCCTGCTCGTACAGTATACTTTAGTTATACATTCATGTCATTTCGGGTTTTCCGCTCAGCTCTATCCCCCAGCCATCGGAGGTTTCTAGCACTGAGCTACAAACATATCCTCCAATTCTGTGCTTCACCTCTTTGGTGTGCCTGCCCTGTATTCACCTGTCTTGCTAATTATTTAATCACTGAACTATGTCGCCTGTTCCAAGGCGCACCCGAACATGATCACATTTCATCTTCTGAATGGGGACAGAAAGTCTTGTTGAATAGGATGTTTTTGTTTTTGACGCTGTGAGACGCCAAATACCACGCGGATGAAATGGCAAAAGAGAGGCCGGGGGAGGGGTAAGGCAACACTATCATATGCCCTTCAGGAGGGGCAACGACAGAGGTGAATTGGGGTATAAGGGGGGGTGGGGGGGGTGACTACAGCTGCCCATCCTCAAACGGTGGCACTGTGGCAGTGAAACCAGGAGGTGCACACGTCACCGCGGCAGGAACACGTCACCGCCTCCAGGTCACGTCACTGCCGCCAGATACACATCACCACTGCCATGTACATATCATCACCGCCAGGGACACGTCACCGCCGCCACAGGTACACGTCACCTCCTCAAGTTCACGTCACTGCCGCCAGATACACGTCACCACTGCCATGTACATATCATCACCGCCACCACAGGTACAAGTCACCGCCTCCAGGTTCACGTCTCCGCCAGGTACACGGAGCCGGAGGACTCAGCCAAGCACAGGACGAGGGATTATTAGAGTCCTACAGGGGGGCCGAGGGCTGGGACGGATGGCCGAGAGTCATGAGGGCTGGGGTGAGGGCCCAGAGGATGGGGCCTGGGCTCATAGCAGGAAGAACTGTTGCCGCTCCCATTTGTAAACGCTTCGGTGCATACATTACACACGTTGTTATGTGTGGCATTTCATGCCTCGTCAGGGGTAGGACGCGCTGTAGAAAAGCAATGTCACTTTACATGTTTTAGTCCCCTTCTGTGTGACATTTTAATGCTTCGTGTGAGCCATTTTGGGTGACTCTTTACTGTAACTATCTAAAACGAGCCAGCAACAAAAGTGAAAGCAACGGCGAGCAGGCAAACAGCATGCAAACAGCATGCAAACAGCATGCATGCAGAGAGGGGGGGAGCGGCCGAGCCGTAATAAATCAAGCGCGTGGTGGGAGACTCCATGCACGTGCACATCGCCTGTCCGGGCGCTCACATGGTTTGTTCATGCACGGACCTGCAAAAAGTAAGAACACTTAGGCCTGAGCTACTGACCCTGGGCTGGCTAAACTGCAATATGCGTGTACATGCCAGGGTGTGTCCTTGCGTCTACGCTTGAGTCTCTGTCTATGCCTGACTGCACGTCTGAGCGTGTGATATTGTATTCTACATTGCCTACAGGTAAAAGATGGATTAGATCCCAATATCTTGCACTTGCTTCCAATTGTTAATGGTAAACTGCCCAATGACTTGAGTCTGGATTTTTCCCCAAAATGTTTCTGCACGAAATGCCTTATGGATGAGGCCAACGGGGCAATGTCTTAAACTAACGGGGAGAGCTGGATATCTGATTAGGATTTCCAGGGCATCTCAGAGAAAGGGGTATGCTCAGACCCATGGTCTGCAGCTTTCACCTGGTTAGTCCTTTATTGGGGTCTTAGATTTCTGGATGCCCTGGGGTTGATCTTTTCAGCTGACCAACGCATTTTCCTACGCAGTTTCCTCCTCACTCCAGTCCTTACTCCAATGCCCACAAATTCAGTTAATTTCCAATGGCTCTGCTTACCACTTCCTAACTGTTGGCGCTGCCTTTTCTCTTTAGTGAACTTCCTCGAAGACTACTTCCTCCTGAGCAACCAGACAATATGCGGCCCACGGAAGTCCAGAGTAACATGCTGGGCTCCAGTATCTTTAGTGTCCATAATAGTCACCCACTCGTCTACCCATCTTCTCACCCACCCATCCATCTTTTCACCCTCCCTTCTATGTATTCCTTCATCCTCGCATCCTTTCACACACATCCATCTATTCTTTCATCTACCTATTCTTTCACTCACTTATCCATGCATCCGTTCATTCGCCCATTTTTTCATCCACCCAACCATCCTTTCACCGTCCCATCCGTTGATTCCATTAATCCTTTTACCCACCCATCCATGCGTGTATTATTTCTCCCACTCTATCATTCTTTCACCCATTAGGCTTTCACCCACTCGGCGACCCTTCCTTGTACCCACCATCATTTCAACCATCTCATCCAGCCACTCATACATCTATCCTTTTTTTTCCCTTTTATTTCAACCCCTTGTTTTCTTCTTTTTATTGTTAAGGTTGAACTTTTATATTAGATTGATGACAGAGGAACCCATAAAGAACCCACCTCTTGTGGTAGATGTTAAAGCAGGAGAGGGGGATGGGGGAGAGGGATGGGGGGGGCCTTCATGACGCTCCTGGATTCAGATTTGTAGCATTTGAAGAAACTGACTTGTTTATCTCTTGTGTTTCCCCTGATTCATTCCTAATCACTTTAAAATCACTGTCCTACTTCACCTGCACTAGCTGTATCAGATCTGTTGTGTGATGTGGTATCACGCAGGCGTTGGTGGTATAGTGGTGAGCATAGCTGCCTTCCAAGCAGTTGACCCGGGTTCGATTCCCGGCCAACGCATACCTGAATTTAGTTTTTGAATATACCTTTTTTTTCAATTTAAAACGTTGCTATTAAATATGCAAGCTGGTTTCTTTAATTCCGAATCGTATTTGCCCCTACGCATGCAAACTTGTATTCAAGCTTTGCTGTTAAACATACAAAGTGGTGACCTAAAAATGCGAGGTCTCAGCTGTGACAGACAAGGGCCGTTTGTAGACAGCGGGTTTCTTTCGGCTAAAATGAAGCCACTTTGGAGCCCGGGTCTCTGCTGTGTAATCTGTCCCTTTTGTTTTGCTAAGATGTCCTTTTCGACGCGTTGATGGTGGTGGCCGGCTCTCAGTTTACCCGGTGGATTCGCAATCCATATTTTAGTGTTGTTATGTTACAGATGAGGTTTAAAAGCCATCAGACTAGCGTGTATGTAATGATTCATTATGCAGAGCCCAAAGTTCCCTAAACATGGATGTGGCACGTTTGCATAGTGTTGGCATGTCTCCCCAGAAGGGGACAGAAGCAGGAACCGTAAGTACTGCTGACGTGACGTGTGCTGAAGATACTTTGTGTAGTTGTCTCGGGATGAGGGGACCTACGACCAGAGCGGAGCAGAGATGTGTTCTCAAAGTCGTGCAGATGCTGAGAGCAGAGGCTGGAAAGGGTTGGGCTGAGGGGGAAACCTCGCACAGCTGCAAAACGCCCCCTTGAGCTAATTGAGCTAATCTGCCTCCAACGGTCCTGTTTTTCCCAACAATAAAATGCATTCTGGAAATTGTAGTTTCCCTTTTAACATTTTTTGCGTGTTTAAAAAAAGTCTCTCTGTCAAATGCATTTGGATAGAAAGCCGAGTTCGACTACAGGTGCCAGGTTGGTAAGGAGCCCTTGACTCACTATGTGTCACGTGACAGCTTCTTCTTTCAAATCATGTACAATAATGTTGCAGCAAATATAATGAAGAAAGTATACCACCGGAGAGTCACACCGGTTTCTTAAATACATCCATAACGTCTCACAAACGATGATGGTCATGAAGCATTGGTGGTTCAGTGGTAGAATTCTCGCCTGCCACGCGGGAGGCCCGGGTTCGATTCCCGGCCAATGCAACACGTTTTTTTTGGAAAATGTTCCTGAAAACTCTTGAAATATTTTACAAATTGTAAATAAACCCAAAGATATGTTTATGCCAACAGAGCTCGTTGCATCATGTGTGACCGAGAACAGCTCACTTACTCCATTCATTCGAAGCAGCAGCAGGGTCTCCCGCCACCGCCCCCTGGTGTTTCATATGGAAATGTTCAACCCATTATGCCACGTCTATAGCTCAGTGTGTGGAAACATATGATGGACCCTTTTACAAAGATGCCTCGCTGTTTATGATGGGCTTGATATATGAATAATTCAGTGGTCGAAGTGCATTTAAAAAACGTATGGGAATGACCTGTGATGCTGTGCACAATGGAAGCAGGGTGAGTAAGGGTAGGGGTGTGGCCAAAGGCGTGGCTAAAAAAACAAAATATTCTGTAAATTTTTTGGTCTTTCACCTTCAGGTAACTACTTATAAAATAATACAGAGTTCAAATGGGAAACAACTGATGCAATGTAGGATAATCCGTGGGAAATGCGGTATTGTGCATTATGACACCTATATTATAGTGAAAGAATTGCACCAGTGAGCCACAGAATTGAATCCTGGTTAATGCCATGGAGAATAGTGACTTGTGTATATTTAGCGCTACAAGGTCCCAGTCTGGGACATAAAGCACTGTGTACATATACCTCATTATTTTAAACTTGTATTACACAGAGCGTAATATAAGTTTCTTCAAAATGTGCGAAAAAGTTAAAGATAATAACGTGGTTCCAAAATATAGATCTTAGTAATACCAGAACTATATGTAGTGCTGTTTGTTTTTTATAACTGTCTTTTAAAAGCACATATAACACAGCTAGGCTGGTAGCTCACTCACAACCACTCAAAAATCATAAATGCGTGTCATCAAGAAGCAGCTTTTTTATTACTGTCTCTTAAAAACACACACTTCATCATTCAGCTGACAGCTCCCTTAAAATACCCATCACAAAGAATAATTCTGTGTCATTAGGTAGATTCAAGTAGTTCCATCAATTAAAGTCAATACCGGCTTCCACTCTCCCTTTACATTTGCGGATTGACTAGTTGTGCACATTTATATTTCTTTCAGGCAGCAGGCACCCTGGCAGGAAGGCTTGTTTAGCTATCTGCTGCTCCATCAGTTTCACAGCACAGGAGACTCCCTGCCTTACACTTTAGCTGAAGCATTAAAACATAAAAGAGGGTGGCTAAGCCAATTGTCTGCAGACCAAATAATAGTATCAAATTATTTACAGAACAGGAATCAGCTTGTTGTTGTAACTTGTATCACAGTTGATGATCAGGAAAGAACATAGATAGTCCAATTATGGTGCTCGCGTGGTGACAACACCCAGCCACCCTAGGTGACGATATTCCGTACTGTGTGAACATTTTGAATAAAACTTCAAAATAACACCCCAGCACACACTAGTTAATAAAAATCAAAAAATCCCCACAGTCCTAATGAGACTTTTACGTGGATACAAGATTGCATATTGATGCATCGGGTTATCTTGGTCTGGATGCATTTTTCTAATTCATTGTGATTTTAGGAACTTGTCACAGGCTTGTTTCAAATAAAGGACTTGCATCGGAAACCAACAACACCTGCAAACAAACTCTTCTTCCTGAGTCTTAACCCATTGTTATTCTTTTGTGTTGCCTCTCATCAGCTTGTTGTTTTCAGGAATAATTAATGGAGACACTTCATTGAATCAACAAAGAAGTGTTTGAACTTTGTTCTTATCAAGTGTTTTTTGCTTTTTTTAATAACTAGTGTGTGCTTTGGTGTTATTTTGAACTTTAGCTGAAGCATTTCAACTGCCGGAATTAACCATCCCCGGGTGGTTGTCTTTTCACAAAAAGTTGGGAACTGTCTTTGTAAAATTAAAAAAGTACGGACACTTCATGCCCCTCAGATCCCTCCCACTTCGACCCCTGGAATAATTACAGTAAAACGGCCATTAATACAGCAAACAAGAAAGCATTAAGGACAATTGTTTTTTGGGAACTTAATAAGTGATTATTACAACTTCCTAAATCAATGGAACCACATTATTAACAATAGAATGGAAGATTGGGAAAAATCTGATAGGACTGAAATACATGTTCTTTAGGTGACATGCAAAGTTTTTGGAGAGGACAAAAACCTCTGAATTGTATTTATCATGATTTGATTTGTGAACAAAGTCACCTGCAAAAAATGGGTAATGTTGTTGAGCTATCCGACAAGGAATACAAGCCTGGTTGCAGGCAATAAAATGAATAAGACAAGTTAACCCTTCACGCTGTTTTATCATTCAAACCTACTACCTGAGATCTATTAACAGTATTATTGATCAGATGCCTTAACCCACTGAGCTATCTGAAACTGCAGTTTGTGGTGATCAATAAAGCAAGCCAGTGCAACTTGCGATCATGCTTTTCCTTGTCCATTTCGTTAGAGATATAGGGCCTCATTTATGAAAAGTGACGCATCGCTGTGGGAAAACAGTGATGCGTCACTTTTCATTGCACCCTCATT
Organism: Lissotriton vulgaris; assembly: GCF_964263255.1. NCBI lineage: Eukaryota > Metazoa > Chordata > Amphibia > Caudata > Salamandridae > Lissotriton > Lissotriton vulgaris. The sequence goes on along the minus strand of NC_141700.1, from coordinate 723,261,560 downwards.
GCAACACCAATGATGCGTCATATTTACAGTATGACACACCTTGTCGCAAGGAGTTACAGATACGTCAGTATTTCTGACGTATCTGTAGGCGCAAAAATGACGCATTGCTGGAGTGTGTCACAAAAGTGACGCAGCTCTAGCAATGGGTCATTACACGTGGGCAAGGCCAATGTGAAATGTGCATGCGACAGTAAGATATTGACGCATTTGCGTCCTAGAAGTGGCACAGTGAAATCTTACAGATTTTAAAGCGTCACTTCTATGACCTTTACTTGCATTGGAACGCTCTCCCTGCATACATTATACCTGGCGCAGGTATAATGTGGCGCAGGCTTTTACAAAGTGACACATCTACCTAGATGTGTCACATTGTAAATATGGAGCAGGAAGGCACATTATTTACGTCGCTGGTGCGTCACAAAAGTGACGCATCGGCTCATAAACAAGCCCTACACTGGGTAACAACAAATTAATATGTATTAGTAGTCAGCTGGTGGGTCCCAGGCAAATTGTCATTGATTCTGCTGCTCTGGCCACAGTTACCACGAGGGCAGAATTTGCTCTTTGGGCCACAGAACTTAAACTGCTCCTCACAGGTGTGGTCCAAGCTGTAACTGGTCAAGTTTATCCAGACGCAGGTCTGTGTCATATCACGACCAAAGCTTCTATACAACTATATATTGTAGACACAACTAATAAATTGGCTTGTGGTCGAGTTCAGTGCAGATGTGGCCTGTTGGTTTGAGCTGGACTGTTCTTATTCTAGCAGGACCAAGGCTATTAGCATCAGGTTGGCCCATATTTGGAGTCCTGCTGCAAATAATTCACATATACACAGTGTGTGACTATACTGCAGTTCTTTAATGAGACCACATCCTTGGACAACGCAGTCTCTGTGGCGCAATCCGTTAGTGCGTTCGGCTGTTAACCGAAAGGTTGGTGGTTCAAGCCCACCCAGGGATGCACTTTTTTATTTATTTATTTTAACAGTACCTTTATTTATTTTAACTTTACCTTAGCTTCAGATACAAACATGATAACTTTAAATTTCCAAGGTATATTTAAAACTACCCTTCTCCTGAAGGTAAAGATGAGTGCTAATGTAAACTTTCACCTGGTGCATTGGAATTTGCGTGAGGAGCAAATTGCCCATAACATATTGCAGCTGGGTGACAGCTCCTGGCTGCATTATGAGACATATAGTGGCATTACCTCTACGTCCCTCGTCCTCGACCCAGTCATAACACATGAGGTATTACACCCGACAGGAAACAAAACAGGAAACGCTTTTTAGACTCCACCCACCCTCCTGTCAGGTGCTATATTACACCTCACCACCAGAAGCAAATCCTGTTTTGTTTCCTGTCGGTCGGAATGCTGATGGGTTACGCTGGGTTGAGTGCTGGGCACTTACCTGCATCAGGTGTCCTGTGGTGTCTTCCTTGGCGGGGCCTTGGGGGAGCTCATGGACCGACGTGGGACCTTTTGCATAGCCGGGCTGCTGGGCTTCCTGGGCTTTCCTCCAGTCGGGGACCCTGGGTTGCGGGGCTTCTCGGGTCCCCGTGGATTTCCTGTCTTCGCCTCCGCTTTGGATCCAGGGCTGGTCGCTGCTGGGAGGGGCAGTCGGCTGCCCGCGCGTCCCTCACTTGCCAGTGATTGTGGGCGGGACGCGCTTTCTTCCGCTTCGCTTCTGCCGGCCCCTGTTTGGCGGGCGCCGGGTAGGCGGTGTTTCGGATTGCCGGAGACCGGGTGCATCGGCCGGGTGAGGAGCCCGTGTGGGGAAGCGGGACGCTTCCGGTTGTTTCTACATTTGCTCCGTCTGGCATGGTCGGGAGCCCGGGTGGGCTCCGGGTTCCCTGACGTTCACCTGAGTGCCGGGATGGCGCGTCCTCATGTCGTCATCGGAGCGTTTCAGCTGGAGTGCCGTTTCGGCTTTCCTCATTGGCCATTACTTGGAGGCTGCTTTCTGCCCCTCCGTTTGGATTTCGAAGTGGCTTCAGCTGCGGGGGTGAGTGTTTTAGTTCCTATATAATGTCCTGGAGTTCAGTTTGGCCTGTGACGCCTTGGTGTTGCTGTGTTTGGCGTTTGGCTGTGTTTCCTGCATTTGCTGTCGTTACTGGTCATGGGGAAGCACCACAGGAAGAGGAAGCATGTCTCTCCTGTTCGGTACTCTTCCTCCTCCTCTTCCTCCTCCGACAGTGGGGATTCTGCGCCTGCTGGTCGGCGTGCTGGTCAGGGGGGCTCTGGACGCCTGAAGCGCCTGCTGTTGGAGACTCTGTCCAGTCTCAAGGCTTCCAAGAAGGGTGCAGGGGGTCGCTCTGGGGAGGCTTCCCCCCTGTATTCGGATATTTCTTCCGCTGCTTCCTCTGATGAGTCTACTTTGGGTGCGTTGGATCTGCAGGGCAAGTACATCTCGAGGGAGTTGATGCCTGATCTGCTTTGCCATGTGCGGGAGAATATGGGGTTCCCGGTGGAGCCTGTGCCCAGTACCTCCCTGGATACTGTGTTGCCGCAGTTACGGAAGCCTGCGTCCTCTTCTATGCCTGTGCACCCGTTTGTCATGGATGTCCTCCTTAAGGAATGGAAGGACCCGGACCATATTTCTGTGCCCAGATTCATGTCTAAACTGTATCCTTTGCAGGATCTGGAGGTTGCCCTGCCTGATTCGGTGCAGGTGGATTCTGTGGTTGCTTCCCTGGTTGGTCGTCCCTCCATGGCTGATGATAATATCCTGCAGGATGGAGTTGATAAGAAGATTGACTCTGCTCTTAAGAAGTCCTATGCTGGCTCTCACCTGGCTATGAGGTCGGGAGTCTATGGGGCTTATGTGGCGCAGTCCTTGCTGGCTGACTTCAAGACTTTGTTCTCTGCTATGCAGGAGGGGATCAGTTGTCCTGATTTGCTGGAGTCAATGGAGCGCCAATCTGAGTTCCTTTCGGACATCGCCTTTGACTCTGTCAGGGCTTCTGCGTTGTCTTGTGGTTCCTCGGTGGCTGCCCGTCGGAACTTGCTGCTTAGAGGATGGAAGACGGATGCTGCGCAGCGTTCTATGGCTTTGAGGTTGCCATTCTCTGGTACTCATCTTTTTGGGGACGCCCTGGAGGCCAAGCTGCATAGAGTCTTCAAGGAGAGGAAGCATTCGTTATCGTTCCGTCAGACTTCTTCTCAGAAGGGGTCATCCTTCTCGAATGCCAGGTCCTTTTGCCAGCCTTCCAGGTTCCAGCAGTCCTCGTTTAGAGGCCAGCGGGGTGCTCGCAGGTCCTTTCCTCTGAGGTTCCTGAAGAAGCCCCAGCCGGATGGAGGGTCAGGGGCTGCTCGCTCCTGACTATTCCGTTCCAGTTCCCGTTCTCGCTGGGGGTCAGCCCGCGGTTGGTGGGAGACTGCGGCTGTCCCTACAGGCTTGGCTGGTGACAACATCGGACCAGTGGGTGCTGGATGTTCTTTCACGGGGCTACCGGATGGAGTTCCTGTCCCCTCCTACTCCCTCGGGGTTGGTGGTGACCCCTTTGCCTGCGGACCCTGCTCGCCGTCGGGCGTTGCTGGAGGGGGTTGGCTCACTGTTCGACAAGAGGGCGATTGTCCCGGTTCCCTCCCTGGAACGAGGACTGGGGAATTATTCGATTGTCTTCGTGGTTCCGAAAATCACGGGAGGGTTCCGTGTTGTCATCAATCTTCGGGCCTTGAACTTGTTTGTTCAGAAGATCCCTTTCAAAATGGAGACGCTGCAGAAGGTGATTCCCCTGATCCAGGAGGGTTGGGTGTTCACGTTGCTGGATCTCCAGGATGCCTACCTGCATGTCCCGATGGCGTTGGAGGATCAGAAGTTCCTGCGATTCTGCCTGGATGGTCGTCATTGGCAGTTCTGCGTCCTTCCTTTCGGTCTCCGGTCCGCCCCCAGAGTGTTCACCAAAGTGGCTGCTCCTTTGGTGGCCCATCTCCATCTCCTGGGGGTGTCCGTGTTTCCTTACTTGGACGACTGGCTGCTCCAGGCTCCGTCTTCGGAGGTCATGTCCGTCCACCTTTCATTGACCATGCGTACGCTCGAGGACCATGGCTTCCTGGTCAATCTGCCGAAGAGTCACCTGGACCCGTCTACTCGGAGGACCTTCATTGGGGCGGTGTTCGACTCTGTGCTGGGCAAGGTTTTTCTCCCGGAGTCCCGGCTTCTACGTCTGCAGTCTTTACTGAGGTCGTTGCTTTCCAGGAGGTCTGCTCCTCTCCTGCAGTGGTTGGTGGTCCAGGGTCACATGTCTGCCACTGTGTTCACGGTGCCATGGGCCAGGGTTCATCTTCGACCTCTGCTGTGGCATGTTCAGTGTTGGGTGCCCTTTCCTGTCCTGGACTTCTCGATTCCTGTTCCGGTGTCCCCAGGGTTGGTGTCTGCTCTACAATGGTGGCTGGATCCTTCCAATCTGTCGAGGGGCATGTGGTTCCATCCTCCGCCCCCTCTGGTGTTGACGACGGATGCCAGCGCCTCCGGCTGGGGGGCGACTCTGGGTCCTTGGGCGATCCAAGCTCGTTGGCTTCCTTCGGAGTCGCACCGGTCTTCGAATTGGAGGGAATTGTCGGCGGTGGAGAGGGCCCTTCGCCTTTTCAAGGATCGGCTTCTGGGATGCAACATGTTGGTGAGGTCGGACAACACGGTGACTGTGGCCTACATCAACCACCAGGGCAGTACCCGCTGCCTTTCCCTGAACTTGGTGGCCTGTGCCATTGCGAGTTGGGCCGAGTGTCATCTGGTGGCCCTGTCTGCTCAACACATCAAGGGTGTGGACAACGTGGTGGCAGACTCCTTGAGTCGGAGGTTCCCGTCCTCTATCACCCTGTGCCTGTCCCCTCGGATTTTCAGGTCCCTGTGCCTGAGGTTCGGGACTCCGGTGCTGGATCTCTTTGCCTCGCTGAAGGACGCCCTGCTTCCCCTGTTCTGCTCCAGGACTCCGGAGGAGGGGGCTTGGGGAGCGGATGCCTTGACTGTCCTCTGGCCTCCTTGGTTACTCTATGCCTTCCCCCCCTTTCCTCTGATCCCTACTTTCTTGCTGAAGGTTCAGCGGGTGAGGGCTCAGGTGGTGGCTGTTCTGCCTTATTGGCCTCGCCGCTCTTGGTTCCCGCTTCTGCTGCGGCTGGCGGTGGGCCCTCCCTGGATCCTGCCCCGCTACCCGTCTCCTCTGAGTTGCCAGTCGTCCTCGCTGTTGGTGCCTCTCACCTTGGCGGTCTGGAGGTTGAACGGCTGTCTCTTGGGGTCCGGGGTTTGCCCGATCACCTCATCACTGTGATGCAGGCTTCCCATAGGAAGTCCACGCTTTCCTCATATTCTAAGCACTGGGTTTCCTTCTCTTCTTGGTGTGCTTCCATGGGCCTGTCCCCTGCCTCTTGTGCAGTTTCCTCTATTCTTCAGTTTTTTCTGGATGGGTTTCACAAACACTTTGCTTTGTCCACTTTGAAGGGTCTGTGGGCTGCTATCCGGGCATTTCGGGATCCTGATTCTCTTTTGCCTTCGGACGGCTTGTTGGTTTCCCGTTTGTTTCGGAGCTTTTCTCTTTCTGCACCTATGGTACGTTCCCCGGTTCCTCCCTGGGATCTTTCGTTGGTTTTGGGTGCCTTGCAGTCGCCCCCGTTTGAGCCTCTGGAGTCTATGGACTTGAAGTTCCTGTCCTTCAAGGTGGTCTTTTTGGTCCCTGTTACATCGGCTCGGAGGTTGGGCGAGCTTACAGCGTTGCGCTGTTCTCCCCCCTTCTTGAGGTTTCTGGACGACGCGGTGGTCCTTGCTTTGGACCCCGGGTTTCTACCTAAGATTCGTTCCAAGTTTCATTCCTCCCAGGAATTGATTCTTCCTTCTCTCTGTCCTTCTCCCTCTTCGCCCTCTGACGTCTTGCTCCATTCTTTGGATGTCAGACGGGCTTTGTCTATTTATGTTGCTCGTTCTGCTGCCTTTCGGTCCTCTGACTCCCTCTTTGTTACCTTTGGTCTGGCTGGTAGGGGTAAAGCTGCCTCTCGGCTTACTTTGGGTCGTTGGATCAAGGAGGTGATTTCCTTGGCTTACCAGGGCTCTGGTTTGCCTTGCCCTTCTGGTGTTCAGGCTAGATCTACCAGGGGTGTGTCTGCCTCATGGGCGGCTTTCCATGGGGTCCCCCTGGATGAAATCTGTCGGGCGGGGACCTGGGCGTCCGAGTCCACATTTGTGCGACATTATCGCCTGAATTGTGCTCTTTCGGGCCGCCTGAATTTTGGCTCTGGGGTGCTGCGTGCGGTGGGGGCTCCTCCACTTGTTTGATTTGGTTTCTTAATAAACTATGTCTTGCTGCACGCCTTTTGTGTCTGTTCTTGTTTCTGGTTGTGGTGTGCCAAAGGCCGTTGGGGTTGCTTTGGTATGCCTCATGTGTTATGACTGGGTCGAGGACAAGGGACGTAGAGGTAATGCCTGGATTACTTGAGGTAATCCCCATTACTCTTAGTCCTACTCGTCCTCGACCCAGTCATACAACCCGCCCGCCCTCCTTTGCCGGGCCTTTGGTGCTTGGTACATCAGGATTTGCTTCTGGTGGTGAGGTGTAATATAGCACCTGACAGGAGGGTGGGTGGAGTCTAAAAAGCGTTTCCTGTTTTGTTTCCTGTCGGGTGGAATACCTCATGTGTTATGACTGGGTCGAGGACGAGTAGGACTAAGAGTAATGGGGATTACCTCAAGTAATCCAGGCAGTATGAACAGTGACCTCCAAAAGTTAAATTGTACATAAACCTGTGTGTGTCTGTTTCATAGGTGATTTCATAGGGTGCACTTCACCTGCCGCAGCAGGGCGTAAGTTTTCGCGACATTTTTAGTGGGTGTAGCACAGCGACATCTCGAGGCCATTAATGGAATTGCCACCGGCTAGAAACATAGCTACTTAAGTGCAAAAATAGTAAAGGGAAGATTGACAAGGGCAAAACAAGTTTAAAATGGCCTAATAAATCCTCAGTAGACAGGGCCGGTCCTAGAACTCCTGGGGCCCCGGGCGAAAGAGAAGATGTGAGGCCCCTCTAATTTGCATATATCTTCCAGTCGCAGCCAGCATGACTCGCGGGTGGAGGATCTCGCGGGAGTTCGGAAGGGGGGGTGGAGAACAGGAAGCAGGCAGTCTCCCTCCCCTCCCCTAAGCCAATTATAATGCTGCAATGGCAGCGTTGTGATTGATCAGGACGCCGACCAGCCAGGCGCCTATGGGAGGCCATTTTCCCCATGTAGGCTGCATTGCAGCCTACATAGAGAAAGGCCAGAGTGCGCATGACTGGTTTGGCCGAACAGTCGGCGTCCTTAGCAGTTGGCAAGGGAATCCTCTCCTGCCCTAAAACAGACCCACCCGCCCCCAACAAAACACTTCTGCTTTCTCGCAGTGCTAGAAGCAGAAACATAAAATGATCGTTTTAGCATTTTGTGTTTCTGCTTTTGCGAGAAAGTAGTGGGGCGTCGCTCCTCCGCCCTAGTGAAGGAGCCGCTCTTGGTAACATCACAAGAAGTGACATCATAGAAAGTGACATCCCAGGACTATTGATCTTATTTGGCATCCCTGAAGAGACCTAACGTGGATATCAGTAGCATGGACAGAAAGCTGAATATACAAATGAAATAAGTCCATATATTTTAAAACTGTTAAATGGATTACATTTGTCTCATTAGATGGAAAAGCTAGGTGCAGGTCTCACAAAGATGTATATTATTGATCACCGGAGTTTCATGACATTTTTGTTGTTGCCGAAAATTCCTGGAGACCAGGAAGGAGGCAGCAAGTGCTTTTAGAAGCATAATATATTCGCAAATATGACCCAAAGTCAGCGCTCAATGCGATCTCACCGTTTGCACCGCCCTAGAGCCTCCCTGCTCAAGGGTCCTGTGACCTCAATGACAGAGTCACTGTTGCTCTAGGGTGTGCTGCTTCGTAGGCCTGCCCAAAAGACTTGCGGAGGGCTTCAATAGGGATTGGGGTAGACAGGCCTTCAAGGTTAACCCACACTTGCCACTGCTAGGGTTCACCTGCTGGTATTAAGACACCAGGGCTTCTAAGGTTGTGCGGGTCCTTCCAAGGTCTAGAATGGAAATGTGCTCCCTCAGGGAGATTGGTCTGGTGGACTGGTTATGAAGGCTGAACCTGGCTCCCCAGTTCCAAATTCGGCAGCTCTGACCATAGTGCCACATCCTCTCTCCACTGAACACCATACTACCCCACTGAGAGAAACTCGCACTGCAACTACAACCCAATTGTGCCCCGCTACTAACACCTAGAGGTGACTCATTTCAAATTACGCACTAGACAAGAGCAATATGCTGCCTAAAAAAACAAGTGACAACATTCTGTAAAAAGCAAACACTCATAAGGAATGTAAGATTAATTAAAGCATGTGAAATGTAAGCAGGAACAACATGGTTACCTTAACACTTTAGCACTTATTCAGAAATGAATGAGTGCTTTTGCATGAAAAGTTAAGGCCATGACTACAGGGCCGGAACAGACCTGCTTCAATGCCCATTGAATATATCCGTACAAAACAAAAGCAATATGGTTTAAAAGGACCACAGGATGAATACAGAGCAGCGGTGTGCATTTTATTTTCGAGTCCGCCCATCAAGGAGGTATTGCAGTACATCCAGAAATGGTGCACTTCCCCACCTGGGAAAAACAATGCTGTTTAGAGAAAGACAAAAAAACAAAAGTAGCACTTCACTGGTAACCTCTGTGTAGTGGCACTAGTGTTTTTTGGGTGTGAATAAAATCAATCTGGCCCCTTTTCGACCCACTCTGTCTTGCTTTAGTTATTTTTTACAGTTTGAATTTTTTATTTCTCTCTTTCCCAAGGCTGCACTTTGGAAGTGAAAAATGTCACAAAAAAGATGACCTTTCCAGCAAAAAAGTTTTTCTTTTTTGGATTCATTTCACAGGGGAACAAATAAAGGAAAGGAAAAGAAAGAGGGAGTAGTGGCTACAAGGCGCTGGGAAGGGGGCCCCCACACCCTGACCGTGCAGATTTCTTTAGTGCTTAGAGGCCCAGGGAAAGGGGGCCCCACACCTGGACCTTGCAGCTTGCTCTAGTGCTTCGAGGCCCAGGGAAAGGGGGCCCCCTCCCCTGGGCCTGAAGCAGTAACAGGGCCTTTCTTAAAACACTGCCCCAGCACCTGTTTCCCTGGCTGCTCCCTCCTCCCCTCACCCACTGCTCCTAACCTGTGTCCAGCTGGTCCTGGAAACAAAGAGGCCTTCTGTCACCTAGCAACAAAATGCAGACCGGAATGGCTGGTACTTAAGAGAGGTGTTGCCTCGCCCCTGACACTCTGAGCCCTAATTGATGGCCCTGCTGCTGTGACTTCCCCACTCTGTTTGTCCCTTCCCCCCACCCCTGCACCCCCAGGAATGCCACCACGTGACATCAGACATCTCTGATGTGTATTGTAATGTGTGGGGAGGGGGCCCTGGTGGAGCAGGGGGGCCCCCTGCCCCTCACCTGAGCGCGAGGCCCTGGGCGGCTGCCCATGCTGCCCATGCCTAGCGCCGGCCCTGTCAGTAGAAAAGGAATTGAGGCCAGAGTGAAAACGAGAAGATTGAATTGGTCTGCAGAATATGCGAAAGGTTAAGACGTCCGTGGGGGATTGCATAGTTGAATGCACTGAACCCTCCTCCCCACTTACTGATACTGAAGTTAAAGGTGGATTTAAATGATGGATGTTTTCTATAGCGCGAGCTCGGCCCAAAGGCATTGGAGTGCTTTGCATGAGCACTAGATGACACTGCCAGCCAGGTTATTTGTATGTTTCAGGCAGAGAGAAATCAGGCGATTTCCCCAGTTACAGGATGTTGCAAGGTGTTTGTATCTCTTTAAAGGGGCGTGTCGACTGAGGCAAATAAGGTGGAAAACGAGTTCTATTTTCTATATAAAGCGATTGTCAAAAGAACACCGACGAGGGTGGGATTCGAACCCACGCGTGCAGAGCACAATGGATTAGCAGTCCATCGCCTTAACCACTCGGCCACCTCGTCCTGATGAATGATGACTCCTATCACACTTTTTTATTTGTGGACACTCCACAGGGGGCAGAATTTCCTATATAACTATTTAGTGAAATGCGGTAGACGTAGCTACAACATTGAGCAGGGCGGTCTCACTGGATGTAAAATCCCTGCAGTGGCGGGCGCAGTCCCCCCCCCCCCCCTTGTCTACCCGGAGGTTGTTGGTGATTCGTGGCAGTTCACCTGCTGGAAATGAAGCCGGTCCGAGTGTGTTAGTCGGGGTGATTTAAGTGTGGTTAGGATTGCTGATCCTCTAGTCTAGAAGTACATTATGTCGCTGAGCCCAGGTGATGTTGGTAGCTGATTCGTAAAAGTCAATGGCGGATGCACCCTGGTCCGTCGTTACAGGCAGTGATAACACCGGCAGGAAGTGGTATGACTGATCTTAGCACTGAGATTGCAGTCAGGTCACTGCCAGTGGAAAACACTCGTCACTAAACCTCTCGATAAGCGGCCACGTTGCAGTGCAATAAAAATGTGTGATTCTATGTCAGGACAGGAGGCTCCGATTATGCTTAGTCTCATTTCTTTACTGACACATAGCAGCCAATCACAATACAGTAAAGAAAAAACAGAAACAGGGCAACCATAGAGTACACCCATAGTATATAAACAGTCTCAGAGGTAACCACTTCCTCTTTCTTTGCTGCTCCGCAGCCAGTTAAGTCTATTTACCTTTTCATGCTTATAATGCTATTGTGACTATTGTTATATTTAATTGTGCACTTGCCTTATCTTGCGCTTCTACCAACCTGCGCGCGGCTTGTGCATGCTTTACTGGTCTGGTCCGCCTTTCGGTGTGCCGGTATTTGTTGACTGTGTCGTCCGTTTCTCGGCGCGTTTGTGGGAGCGCGTGGCTCGCCTCCCAGTGCCTGGCCGTTGGTGCCGGTCGCTTTTGGTGGAGCGGGAGTAGGGGTCCGCGGCTCGTATTGGGAGCGCGAGCGCTCTCGAGCCGGTGTTGTTTTCAGTGGCTTTCAGTGTCGCGCATGCGCGCTGCTTTATTTCCGGCTCGAGGCGTTTCTTCACACGCCCGCCTGCCGGTTGAGTGAAGGACCGCTGTTTGATCTGCGCTCAGCCCACAGCCCTGAACTGTTGACCCCGCTTGACGCCGGAGCTCAGGAAAGAGCTTCGGTTGTATATTTTGTGTGCATAGGCTCTGCCTAGAGTGTTTTGACGGCAGGCTTTCTCCCTCCACATTTGAATTTGTTTTTCTTACTCGAGTTTACCTCAGTTAAGCCTGCTTTGGGGTCACACTCCCCCATTACTGGTATCTCTGGTACCCCATATATTTCTGCAGTCTTGTGGGCATTGACTTTTGCACATTGTTGCAATGGCTGAATATTATGAAGAGGATGAAGACTGCTATTATGAGGAGGAGGAGGATACCTCTCTGGAATATGACTTAGTGGAGGAGTTGGATAAAGGTGTTCAGCATTCCGTCAACAAGGCTCTGGTGAGAGCCATTAATCCACTCAAGCGCCATCTTAATGAATATGCCATGCAACAAGGCTGGTTGCCTCCTTCGCAAAAACCCGCTAAGTCTCCTGGTAACCCCCACAAGTTGGATTTTCAGAGACTGGCGAAGGTTTTATCTTCTGACAAGTCCAGGTCTTCTGTGTCTCTTTGTGCGGAGGAGTCAGACCATGGTCAAGCCTCTTCAGGTCATGACTCTCCTCCTAGGAAACGTCTCCGCAAGGAGCATTTTGTTGACGCCCTTGAGCGTCCCCCCCTTCTCAATTTTGAACCTGAGGACATTGTCCACCCAAATTCAACGTCATGGCTCCCCGCTCCAGCAGTAGCAGCTTACCTGGAAGCGCATGTTCGTCAACCTTTTGACGCGTCTGTTCGCGCCCGGCTGCGCTCAGAGTGCCCGAGGCCTGATCTGTCAGACCATATTGCTGAAACGCCGGAGGTGGACCCTATGATGGTCACCTATCTTAAAAAATATTCTAAAGACCCCAAGAAGGGCTTGGACCGCTCCTGGCGGTCTTGTCAAGACAAACTAATGGACATGTTGGGTCCCTTATCCAAGATCCTGGACCTTGGTTTCAAGGCCAAGGAGGCCGCGGCGACGGTTAACCCTGACGAGCTAATCGAATGGGCACAAAGAGCAGTGTGTATGTTTGGGAACGTCAATTGTGCCATATCAGCAGAACGTCGACGTTCCATTCTCCTGAAGCTGGATCCAAAGTTGGCAGAGCTAGCCACCTCTGAGGCAGGTCTAGAGGCGCAGGGTCTCCTTTTTGGCCAACCTTTCCTAAAGGAATTGACTAAGTTTGTTTCTGCCTTTAGCGGCATTGACAAGGCACAAGCCTCCTTGCGCCGGGCCATGCGTCCGGTTTTCAGCAAGGCCGGACGACAAAGGGGACGGTCGTTCGGCCGCGGTTCTCAACAACAGTCCCAGAAGGGTGGATCGCAGCATCGTGGTGGCCAATACGACTCCGGCTACTCCACCCGCGCCAACTTTTACCCTTCCAGAAAGGGAAAGGGCCAGTATGGCAAAGGACGTTCCGGTGGTCATCAGGGACAATACCAAGATTCCCACTCTACAGGTGAGCCTGATTCGCGCATGCGATGTGATGTTGGGGGGTCGCATTCAATCTTTCCTGCAGAATTGGCGCATGCTCTCCGGCGATGCTTGGGTACTACAAACTGTTCAGGGGTTCAGAATAGAATTCTATCACCCGGTGCATCAGTCTTGTCCCCCTCCTTGTCTAAGTTTTTCTCTTCAGGATCAGGTTTGTCTCTCGGAGGAGATAGATTCTCTTCTACAAAAAGGGGCGGTGATTCCAACCACCCGTCATCCGAAGGGGTTTGCCAGTTCTGTCTTTCTGGTCGAGAAGAAAGGGGGCGGTGCTCGTCTTGTTCTCAACCTGAAAGACTTCAACGGCGGAGTAGTCTATCGCCATTTCAAGATGGAGGGCATCCATCTGTTGAGGGATCTCCTTCGAGAAGGGGATTGGATGGTCAGGCTGGACCTCAAGGATGCTTATCTTTCGGTCCCGATTTACAAACCTCATCGCCGTTTTCTCCAGTTCCTCTGGCAGGGAGTCTGGTACGAGTATCAGGTTCTCCCGTTCGGTCTATCGTCAGCTCCATGGTGTTTCACGAAGCTGTTGAGACCTGTGGTGGAACATCTTCGTTCACTGGGTGTCAGGCTGATTATTTATCTGGACGATATTCTCCTTATGGCGGATTGTCCTCTCAAACTTCTTCATCATCTGGAATTATCCATCACACTTTTACAATCTCTGGGGTTTCTAATCAATGTCCAGAAATCGGTTTTGGTACCAGCCCAGCGTATCGATTTCCTGGGTTTTCAGATCGACTCGGTTGCTTGTCAGCTTCTCTTGCCCAACCAAAAGATGCGTTATATCAAAAGAGAGTTGACATCTGTTATTTCCAGACCGACTGTGTCATTGAGGTCGTTGGCGCGGGTAGTCGGTCTCCTGGCGTCCTCCATCCAAGCGATTTTTCCGGGTCCCCTTCATTACAGGGCGATGCAACGCCTGAAAATTCTTCATCTCCGGAAAGGACTCAGATATTCCGATCAGATTCCTCTTACGGAGGAGGTCCGGTGGGAGATGCAGTGGTGGTTGGACCACATGGAGGCCTGGAACGGCAGGGCCCTCTTCGGTGTGTCTCCGGATCTGGTGATAGAATCCGATGCCAGTCGTTGGGGCTGGGGAGCCCGTTGCGGCTCGGTCTCGACCGGGGGTCGTTGGTCCCCTCAGGAATTGAAGCTTCATATCAACTGTCTGGAGCTCCTGGCGGGCTCCTTTGCGATCAAATGTTTTTCTCCTCTACAGACCACTTGTTGTGTCCTTCTTCGGATGGACAATATCTCGGCGGTCCGCTATGTGAACAAACTGGGCGGGACCAGGTCCAGAATCCTGGCGGAGATCGCCAAGGATTTTTGGCACTTCTGTCTGCAGAACAAGATCACTGTTATTGCAGAGTACCTCCCGGGATGCCACAATCAGATAGCGGACTGGCACTCCAGGCACCTTCGGGATTTCAGCGATTGGAAGCTGCATCCCCGGGTCTTCCGTGCTCTCCATCGGCGTTGGGGTCCTTGTCATCTAGATCTCTTTGCCTCACGCCTCAATGCGCAACTACCGCATTTTTACAGTTGGAGACCGGACCCTCAGGCTCTGGCCACGGATGCCTTTCTCCAGCGGTGGCCAGCGACCCTATGTTATGCCTTTCCTCCATTTCTAATGATTCCCAGGGTATTGGCCTACTCCAAACGATTTCAGACGGATCTGATTCTGATTGCCCCTCTCTGGAGGGCTCAAGCGTGGTTTCCGGTCCTTCTAGAAATGTGTTCGGCCCCACCGTTTCTCCTTCCCCCATTGTGGAATCTCCTGTTGGACCCTCTCGGAGGTCCTCATCCCCTGATCCTCTCAGGCTCCCTTCCTCTTCTCGCGTGGAGGATCTCGGGGAACGCTGGTCGCTCCCAGGCCTTTCAGGCGACGCTTCCAAGCTCCTTAGTGAAGCCTGGGCTCCCAATACTCACAAACGGTATAAGGGGTCTTGGAAGCGTTGGTGTGATTGGTGTTCACAACAACAACTTGATCCCGTTTCAGCAGATATCAGCATGATTGTTAATTTTCTGGCTTCTTTGGCCACCTCTGGGCTGGCTTATTCGACTGTTAACGGTTTCCGGTCTGCTATCTCGGCGGGTCATGCCCACATAGATGGGAAGCCCGTGGGTGAACATCCTTTTGTTTCCAGGTTGCTTAAAGGAGTTCGGTTTGCGAAACCTCCCACCCCTAAATATGTTACTTTGTGGGATGTTTCGGTTGTCCTCAGATTTTTGGAGGCCTGGCCTTCCAATACTTCTTTATCTCGCAAGCAACTTTCCGCAAAACTAACTATGTTGCTATGTCTGGTTTCTTGTAAGCGCGTGTCGGATGTGCACGCTTTGGATCTGGCGGGTCGCTCCTTCACTCCTGAAGGTGTTTCCTTTCGTCTCTCCAGACGTACCAAATCTAATACACCTTCTATTTCTTATCCTTCTTTTCCTTCTCACCCCAACCTTTGTGTGGTTCAATGCCTGAAGGATTACGAGGTGAGTACTGCTTCTTTGCGCTCAGACATGCAGGGTCCACTGCTGATTGCATTACAAAAGCCTTTTCGACCTGTTTCTCCAGCGACTTTGGCGCGCTGGGTGCGAGGGCTTATGTCTGACGCTGGAATTGATGTTTCTGTGTTTGGCGCGCACTCTGCACGTGGAGCGATGGCGTCCAAAGCTTATTCCATGGGTGTAACTCTGTTTGACATCATGAAAGCTGCAGATTGGTCATCTGCTTCTGTGTTTAAAACTTTTTACTTTAAGCCTATCGATAGTGTTGCTTCTGTGGTGGTAGATCAGCTTTAAAAAAGCATAATCGGAGCCTCCTGTCCTGACATAGAATTCAAAATTTGCAAACATTCGTGACAAGAATTTTCAATTCTATTAAGGACTAGGAGGCGAGGATTATCCCACCCGTTATTTATGCATGTATCTATTATGTTGTTACTATGCATTGCTTCATGAATATTTTCCTAATGAAATGTAATAAATGCTTTGATATTTTCTTTACCCACCCTTATTTGCTCATGATTACACAGGATGTGTATTACGGCTTTGTATCTTGTTTCAGGTTCTGATCCCAAGTGAGGTTCCTCCGGCTCAGCCCTTATGGTCGTTCTGCTGCGAGTTTCTGCTCCTCGTTGGCCTGCTTCTGTTCCTGTGGCTCTTGGAAGTTCCTCCGCCTCCACGTTCGGATTTTGGTCCTTTCGATTGATGTTCTGATGTTACTTGATTCTTCTTACTGGATTTTGGACAAAGAAAGAGGAAGTGGTTACCTCTGAGACTGTTTATATACTATGGGTGTACTCTATGGTTGCCCTGTTTCTGTTTTTTCTTTACTGTATTGTGATTGGCTGCTATGTGTCAGTAAAGAAATGAGACTAAGCATAATCCTCGCCTCCTAGTCCTTAATAGAATTGAAAATTCTTGTCACGAATGTTTGCAAATTTTGAAATCTGTCCCTGAGAGGAAGTGTTGTCCCTGAGATGCAATGTTCCCATTGGTCGTGTGACCTAAAAGCCAGTGTGTGGCCTGGCATTGAGAGGCGGTTATGCAAATGTCCCAGTCGCCCAGAGCCATCGATCACACTCGCCCTGGGGCTGAGAGGCAACAGTGACACTGATCTTGGTGCTAAAAGACAGCAATGTTGTTCATCCTCCCCGAGTCACTTACAGAAATTAACCAGACTGTACAAAAGTACAATCAAAATCGCACCTCTTGCACAGCACATCTCCTGCACATCTGCAAAAGTCAAACGTATTGGAACATGTTTCGGCTCGTTGGTCTAGGGGTATGATTCTCGCTTCGGGTGCGAGAGGTCCCGGGATCCCGGTCGAGCCCTGTTTTTATTACCCTCTTCATTTCATTGTTTTTATATTGATTTAAATCCTTTATAATATTTTATATTTATTTTAACCTTTTCCGATCACATCTGTAAACATCCCTCACTCCTACTCTGCATAAAAACGCGTTTTACATTCTACAGTGGAGTTCATTTTTTTATGAATTATGCAGTTATAAATAAAACGGTGGGCAAATTACATGCTTTACGTGAGTTGGGAAATTATGTTATGGAATATATTTCCTTTTTTTGTTTTTTTAGCCGTCGTTTATCAGTTTAATTACTGGCCAAAGACAGTAATAAGCACTTCCTACCAAAGCGGTAAACTGTTTGGTGGATTTAAACACAAACACTTCTTCTTTCTTTAGTTCAAAGCACTGAAAACATTAATTTGAGTCCATAATATTGATTATTTTGTATTAACCGAAAGGAGAGTCATCCACGGATTTGTGCACTTAATGAAAATAGGCCATAGTCTTCGAGAATAAAACTTTTCAGCATAACATTTCAATGCAGAGGAACCACCTTGAATGGCAGAGCTGTGTAAACAGGGACTATTTATTTAAAAAAGAGGCAGAATGAAGCACTCCTGGAAAAACAAGTAAAACAAGCATTTGCAATGCAATAGGTCTCGCATTTGCAAGAGTTAGAGCTATTGGCATTCTAAATGACAATGTTTTTTATTTATGTGCATTGAAAACCTGCAAGCAGTGCACATAAATAAAAGTCATTGCCATGTACAATGTCAATAGCTTAAACCCTTGCAAATGCGAGACCTATTGCATTGCAAATGCACGCTATAATGTTTTTTAAAGCGTTAGGAGAGAGCGTGTCCTGCCTGCAACACCTGGCAGGACACAGCTATTTGAGAAGATAGTGCTCGGAGGATGTGATTAAAGCCTACCAAGTAACAACACACGTAACAGGGGTGTCGCCATGGGATGTTACAAAATGAGACAAGGCGGTACTAAGGAGGGACTACTTAGCATTACGACAAATGAACAGCCACAGTTTACAGTGGACAATGACACAAGCCAATAAAAAATATGGGTGGAGAGTGGGCGGAGCTTCAAGCCCCTACTTCAATACAGCATGCCTTGCAGGGCAGCTCATGTGCTGCCCAGGCTCGACCTAAAAATGTCACTGTGTTCAGGCAAAATAAAGAAATGTAACTTATTTAAAGGGCCGAGATGCCCAAAATTACCTTGTGAGCAGAAGGTGCCCTGCAGGTGACGGCTGTCCCTCGTGGATGTAGTGAGGGGGAGGTCAACAGCCCCTTCCTGGCAAACTAGCTGTTCATTTTTTATTAAAATTCCATATCATAAGGTTTATCATGGATATAACAAATACCTTGCTTGGGGAGAAGGGTATTTACCTTTTCATTTTATTTGAGAGACTCCAGTCCTGGTCCAAAGTGAACATTGCTGCAGCACTGCTGAGCTTCAGTGGCATAGCCTGAAAGGAATATGTCTATCGATATCCCCTATTAAAAAGATATTGGTATTTATTTTTGATAAAACTGGATGAAGAGGCCCCCCGTGAGATTTGATCACGCGACCAGTAGGTTCAATCAATCAATCAATCAATCACGTCATTTGTATAGCGCACTACTCACCCGGGAGGGTCTCAAGGCGCTGGGGGAGGGGAAAGTTACTGCTCGAACAGCCAGGTCTTGAGCTGCTTCCTGAAGGCGAGATGGTCTTGGGTTCGCCGAAGGTGGGTGGGGAGGGAGTTCCACGTCTTGGCTGCCAGGTAGGAGAAGGATCTTCCTCCGGCGGTGGCTCTGCGGATGCGTGGTACAGTGGCGAGTGCGTGGCGGGTCGATCGTAGCTGGCGGGTGGGCGTGCAGAAGGTCATGCGGTCGTTGAGGTACTTGGGGCCCAGGTCATGGAGAGCCTTGTGTGCGTGGGTGAGGAGTCTGAACGTGATTCTCTTGCTGACGGGGAGCCAGTGCAGGTCTCTCAGGTGTCTGGTGATGTGGCTGTGTCGGAGGATGTCGAGGATGAGTCGGGCGGAGGCGTTCTGGATGCGTTGGAGTCTTTTTTGAAGTTTCGCGGTGGTTCCGGCGTAGAGGGTGTTCCCGTGGTCCAGTTGGCTGGTGACGAGTGCCTGGGTGACGGTCTTCCTGGTTTCCGTGGGGATCCATCTGAAGATCTTGCTAAGCATGCGCAGGGTGTTGTAGCACGAGGATGAGACAGCGTTGACTTGTCTGGTCATTGACAGGGAGGAGTCCAGGTTGACAAAACCAGTGCTCTATCCCCTGAGCTATGGGGCCACAGCAGCTGTTTGTGGATGCAGTAGCCTATACAATGGGTAAGAGTACACAGCTCTGGTTAGAATACTCATTATTGATGTTCATTGGGCAGAGAATTACTAGGAGAGAGGATTGCACCAGTCCGAGTGAGTCAGAGAAAGAAAACAGGATGTACAGGAATACAGGATGTTAAACACTGTGCCCAGCTCACTGCACAGTGTGAGTCACTCACAAGAAACACCCTGCTCTGTGCTGTGCACACTTTCAGCCCAGCCCCAGCTCCTGTTTGTTAATATGCACATTTAAGAGCATACAGGTGCAGGCAGAAGAACGTGCAAGGGACGGCTGGGTGTACAACAGTTAAACACCTATCCTAAGAGAAATGTTGGTGCAAAACTGCTATTCATAAATCTTTATCTGCAGGGACGCACGCCCACTAGTTGCTTTCACGAAGCACCCTTGGATCTGACAATAGGGTCTTAGGGGCAGATTTACAAGCCCCTTGCGCCACTTTTGCGTCACTTTTCCCATTTTAAAAGTGACGCAAAAGTGGCGCAAGGGACTTGTAAATCTGTCCCTTAATGTCCACTGGTGGGAAGAGGACCGCTCGATGGGAGTAGCAGGTACAGACACAAGGTGATGGAAGATAAAGTTTACAAGAGTGTGATGCAGCCTGTGTGCCCTGGGCGAAATCAAGTGTCCGTCCACATGCCCCTCCACCTCTTTAAAAGGGTTTTCCCTTCTATTTTCTCTGAGTGCTATATAAGGAGTTTCTATTAGGCAGTGCTTAATTTGTAAAACTAATTCATTAATTTATCAACATATAAACAAATGTGTGCAATTGCCCAAAATGTTTCTAAAGAGGTTGTGCACCACTGGGCCACCATCGCACTGCCCGCTGTTTTCAGGGATACTACCAGGGCACTTTGAAGCAATATTACCTGGGGAACTTACTTAATAGGTTCTGGTGGCTGTGGGGTGTTCACATTGAGAAAAACAATCACCAAATGGTGACTTTTACAGCACACTTGTCACATAAATGTTCAACAAAAATCTAAAGGTTCTGAAGGAGCGCAAAGGAATGTTCCAGAAGTTTAGTGGTGCTCTACAGAAGGCTCATGGATAGTGGTACCCACCCTCCCACTGTCACATGGCTGTCACTAATCCGAATACACAGAGCAGCATCCTTCACTATGTTTTCAACCTGTCCTTTCAGGTGGATCCAGAGAATGTAACCTAAAGGGGGAAGGGTGGCATTTCACAATCTCTTGCTGTAGACAGGGACCCTCACCATTTACTTTCAGAACCAGTGTGTGCCTCTTTCTATATTTCTGTTTATTAAATTAGATTTCTCGTAGTTTATTAATCAGCAAACCTCACAGGTTTCAAACCTTACAAACATTGGAATAGAGAAGTCTTACATTAAACAGAAAGGTTTGCCTTTGGTGATGTAAAAGGGTGGACCCACTCCTAAAAGCTTGTGTTGGGATTTAAGAATAGGATGCGAGATAGCTCCCTACGCTGATTTGGGGGATCTCTCTCTCACGTTCACCCTTGTATTTCTCTCTTTAGCAGGCAAAGTGCCTTAATTTTAGTTAGCTTGTAACTAAAAAGTTAAATGTTTGTATCTGTTGGTCGTTTCTAGGAAACATTATCCAAAAAGCGTGTGTTCTGTTAATTTGCTCTTTTTCACAGCAAATAACTTCTGCTTAAGCTTTGCAAAACAATCTTGTAAAAAATTGTGTGAAATATTTTGAAGGGGACACCCGGATTTGAACCAGGGACCCCTTGATCTGCAGTCAAATGCTCTACCACTGAGCTATATCCCCACCTGTACATCCACATCCACAATGTGCTATATATGTGTCCTCTGTGGCCCTGCGCGTACAGTATACTGTAGTTTTACATTCCTGTCATTTAATTCGGGTTTCCGCTCAGCTCTGTCCCCAAGCCATTGGCCATTGGAGGTTTCTAGCACTGAGCTACAAACATCTCCTCCAATTCTGTGATTCACCTCTTTGGTGTGTCTGCCCTGTATTCACCCGTCTTGCTAACTATTTAATCACTGAGCTATGTCGCCGTGCTCGAAGGCGCACCCGAACATGATCACATTTCACCTTCAGAATGGGGACATAAAGTCTTGTTAAATAGGATGTTGTAATGTTTGAAGGTATGGGCCCTGGGCCCTCATGATAGGCACAGCAAGGATGACACGGACACCAGGAATCAGTGGTAGGAAAGGTCCTGAGCACGTGCGCTCAGCCTCTTTTCTTGGCAGCGTCATGTGACACCATGACGTCTGTGGTGGGTGGGTGTAGAGTGTATTACATTACATAGAAACACTAGAACGTGTCCACGCTAAGACACCACATCACTCCCCCTTTTAATCTATGAAAAGACTCAACCTCAGAGTTTACATTTGTAGAAAATAACATATCTCAGGATGCAGTGAAGTGTTCAGTTCCGCCAAGCTTTTCAATCCGCCGCTGCTTGGAATTGGGCAGATGGAGTTCAGTTTGTTTAGGGGAACAACTGTCCGCTTTGGCCTGGTTGGTGGTGCTGATGGAAACAGTCTGCAAGCCCTTGGGTAGCCCCGTTGTACTCCCAATCTTTCTGTTGCTGACCTCCGCGGTGACGGGTGCGGTTGGAGTTCTTGTAGTTCGCCATTGAATGATGGTTGGCCTTGGGCTCACTGTGGGGACCCACTGCGCACTGACTTCTTCTTCACTCTTAACTGTGGCAACAGCCACGTGGATTTACTTCCTTCCTTACTTAACTGTGGCAACGGCCACGTGGATTACTTCCTTCTATTATTAACTGTGGCAACGGCCACGGGGATTTACTTCTTTCTGCTCTTCAACTGTGGCAACGGCCACGTGGAATACACTTCCTTCCATTCTTAACTGTGGCAACGGCCACGTGGATATCCTTCCTTGCGCTCTAGCCGTGGCAGACGTGCCACCCAGATCTCTCCTCTTCTTCCTTTCTTTTCACGGTGGCTAACGTGCCACGCAGATCTCTCCTTTTCTTCCTTTCTGTTCATGGTGGCAGACGTGCCACACAGCTCTCTCCTCTTCTTTCTTTCTTTTCGCAGTGGCAGACGTGCCACACAGCTCTCTCCTCTTCTTCCTTTCTTTTCGCAGTGGCAGACGTGCCACACAGCTCTCTCCTCTTCTTCCTTTCTTTTCGCAGTGGCAGACGTGCCACCCTGATCTCTCCTCTTCTTCCTTTCTTTTCGCAGTGGCAGACTTGCCACACGGATCTCTCCTTTTCTCCCTTCCTGTTCCGCGACATCACTCAGTCCGATCTTGCATCTTCTCTCCTGACGGGCTCCTCCATGCAGGGCGCGCCCGCTGCATGTGTGATCCTGGTTTGTCCCCGACTGGAACACTTCCTCCTTCTTCCTCAGCTTCCTGAGTTGGCGTCGCGAACCCTCTTCTCTAGATTCTTGTAGGTGACGTTCGTGGGATGGTGTTTAGAGACCTTGACTAGGTCGAACGTCCTGGACCATTTGGCGGTCCGCTCCTGCTGATGTTTTGGCAGGTTTCTTCGGTCGTCCTATCGGACTTTCTGATGTAGGTTTAGAGAACCCATCGCGGGTCATACTTGGTACGCGATCTTTCTGTGGATCGGCTTCTGGGGGTGCCACGCTTAGTGGTCTTCTTCGGTAACTGTTCTGCACTGTGGCGTTACCTGTGACCTTCTTGCATCTCGTGGGGGCTGTGCCTTGCCACGTGGTGCGTTATCTGCGCCCGTTCTTTTCAAGGCTCTCGGACACTTGTTGCGTGTCGTCGGTACTTGCAGCTTTGGCTGGCGTCGTTTTCTTGCTGCTTTGGCTGACGTCCAGTACTTTGCTGCTTTGGACCGTCGGGTACTTGCTGCTTTGGATGGCGTCAGAAGTTTGCTGCTTCGGACCGTTGGCGGAAGTAGTTGATGCTGCGGTGATCTCCTGTGGCCACTAGAAGTCACTGCTCTCTCCGTCTTCTGATCTCGGCAGTCTTATTCCCTGATCGTTCCTCCAGTGCTTGGCAGTCGTTTTCTCCAGACGTTTTGTCCTTGCTTGGATGCTTGGTGAGGCGTTGGTGCCTCTTCCCACGTCACTCTGGAAGTGGCGTCTGCCGACTCCTTGCTGGTGCATGTGGGTGTCTTCTGCGCGGAGCGCGCTTTCTGGATTCAGGCGTCAAGATGCTTTCCCTTGTGGCGCTACTCCGTCTGTGGACTCTAGATGGTGCTTACTTCTTTTGCGTTGAACAATGCTTGTACCAGTGCTGGAGGATGTTGGTGCACTAATGCTCTTGGCCACTGGGTGGCAGTGTTGCTGGATCTGTTAGCCTGTCTTGTCTTTCCCGGGTGTGCACTCTACTGCCTCAGTGCACAGGGGGTTGGATCTGCTGCTGTGTAAGGGTGAGTAGCCTTTCCTTGCTTTATGTGTTCACAGAAATGTGCTGAAGCATACATGTACTGCAGGACGACCTTACAAAAAGCACAGTTTATTTCCCCTTTTGTGTTGTGCAGGCTTTGATGCTGGGGGGAATTTGGCAGTCTCTGTGGGTGCACCGGTGGTTCCTCTTGTTTTAGTGTCCCGGTGGGCTAATTTAAACTTATGGCGGTGTTGACCGCTTTGCCGGCACTCTGCTTCTCCCCCCGGAGCTCACAAGGAGGGGGGCACCTTCGGTATAGGTGGTGCGGCCGCTTCCCGGCACTTTGTTCCTGCCCTCCCCCGGGGTGGGGGCACCTGTAGTCACCGGCGCCTGTCCTGCCTTCTCTACTTTCCGCCCTCCCGGCCCGCTGCAGCTTCATGCATTCCTCGCGCGGCGGGGGTACTGTTCTCGGCGCGTCGCTCATCCGCCAATGCGGGGGGTGCTTGAGGCAGGCCGCGGGATGGGCTCCGCCGGCTCTGCCAATTTACACGCCGGTGACGATCCGGCCCCGCAGTCTCCACTTTGGTCTCCCGCTTACCCTTCACCGCTCGCGGCAGTCTTGGCAGTCCTCACGCGGGCGGGGGTTTGTGCCTCACTCCCGCGGTTGGGCCCCGCCGGCTCTGTGTTCACGGGTGCTCTTGGTCCGCCGGCCCCACTTCCGCCGGTCTCCCGCCGCTGCAGCTTCTACTCACACACGCTGCACGGCGGAGACCTGCCTAGCTTCTCGCAGGCCGCGGGTGGGCTCCGCTGGCTCTGCCGTGACTGTCCTTCTCTGGCGCTACCGGCGGGCCGCGGGTGGGCTCCGCTGGTGCTGCTGAGTCTCTTCTTCGCTGGGGGTGCCGCCGCAGGTCGCGTGTGGGCTCCGCTGGCGCTGCTGTGTCTTCCCTCGGTGGAGTTGCCGCCGGCCGGTCACGGGTGGGCTCCGCTGGCCTGGACCACGTCGCGAGGGGGGTCGGGAGGCGGTTAGCTACTCCACTCCCTCCCCCTCGTTGGTTTAGTTGGCTTTCGGGTCCGGCCGCCTTCCCTTCGCGCCGTGGCTTACTCTGGGCCCCGCCGCTTCCTATACACACGCGGCGGGGGCAAGGGATGACTCGGGCAGGCCGCGGGTAGGCTTCGCTGGTCCTGCTTATTTACTGGCACAGTTACTTTTGGGCACTTCGCCCCCAGGGGCTCACCTTCGGCCGGCAGGCCAGATGCTGCGTCGCGGTCGTGGCGGGTGGACTCCGCCCGGCCCGTGCACCACTCTGGTGGGGTTCTTGCTTTGCGGCCGTCTCAGGTGGGCTCTGGGCGGTCCACTCATTCCTCGAGGCACTTGTTGGTGGCGGCCGTCGCGGGTGGCTTCAGTCGGCTAGCTGGTCGCCTCTTGGTGGCTGCTGGGCTCCGACGTGCACCGGCTTCTCGGCTCGCTGTGCCTTGCTGCCGGGGGTGCCCTTCAGGCAGGCACCTCTCCCCCTTTCCTCAGTGTTTGGTAGTGGCACGCGTGGGTTGCACTACCGACCTCGTCGCCATTGTAACGATTGAAGGTATGGGCCCTGGGCCGTCATGATAGGCACAGCAAGGATGACACGGACACCAGGAATCAGTGGTAGGAAAGGTCCTGAGCACGTGCGCTCAGCCTCTTTTCTTGGCAGCGTCATGTGACACCATGACGTCTGTGGTGGGTGGGTGTAGAGTGTATTACATTACATAGAAACACTAGAACGTGTCCACGCTAAGACACCACAGATGTTTTTGCTTTTAACGCTGTGAGACGCCTAGTACCACGCAGATGAAATGGCAAAAGAGGGACCGGGGGAGGGGGTAAGGCGACACTCCTTCAGGAGGGGCAACGATAGAGGTGAATTGGGATATGAGGGGGGTGACTACAGCTGCCCATCCTCAAACGGTGGCACTGTGGCAGCGAAACCAGGAGGTGCACACGTCACTGCAGCAGGAACACCTCACCGCCTCAAGGTCACGTCACTGCCGCCAGATACACGTCACCACTGCCATGAACATATCATCACCGCCAGGAACACGTCACCGCCGCCACAGGTACACGTCACCTCCTCAAGGTCACGTCACTGACGCCAGATACACGTCACCACTGCCATGTACATATCATCACCGCCAGGGACACGTCACCGCCGCCACAGGTACAGGTCACCTCCTCAAGTTCACGTCACTGCCGCCAGATACACGTCACCACTGCCATGTACATATCATCACCGCCAGGGACACGTCACCGCCGCCACAGGTACACGTCACCTCCTCAAGTTCACGTCACTGCCGCCAGATATACGTCACCACTGCCATGTACATATCATAACCGCCAGGGACACGTCACCGCCGCCACAGGTACACGTCACCTCCTCAAGGTCACGTCACTGCCGCCAGAAACACGTCACCACTGCCATGTACATATCATCACCGCCAGGGAAAAGTCACCGACACCACAGGTACAAGTCACCGCCTCCAGGTTCACGTCACTGCCGCCAGGTACACGGACCCGGAGGACTCAGCCAAGCACAGGACGAGGGATTATTAGAGTCCTACAGGGGGGCCGAGGGCTGGGACAGATGGCCGAGAGTCATGAGGGCTGGGGTGAGGGCCCAGAGGATGGGGCCTGGGCTCGTAGCAGGAAGAACTGTTGCCGCTCCCATTTGTAAACGCTTCGGTGTATACATTACACACGTTGTTATGTGTGGCATTTCATGCCTCGTCAGGGGTAGGACGCGCTGTAGAAAAGTAATGTCACTTTACATGTTTTAGTTCCCATCTGTGTGACATTTTAAAGCTTCATGTGAGCCATTTTGGGTGACCCTTTACTGTAACTATGTAAAACGAGCCGGCAACAAAAGTGAAAGGAACCGCGAGCAGGCAAACAGCATGCAAACAGCATGCATGCAGAGAGGGAGCGAGCGGCCGAGTCGTAATAAATCAAGCGCGTGGTGGGAAACACCATGCACGTGCACATCGCCTGTCCGGGCGCTCACATGGTTTGTTCATGCACGGACCTGCAACAAGTAAGAACACTTAGGCGTGCGCTACTGACCCTGGGCTGGCTAAACTGCAACATGCGTGTACATGCCAGGGTGTGTCCTTGCGTCTATGCTGGAGTGTCTGTCTATGCCTGACTGCACGTCTGAGCTTCTGATAGTGTATACTACATTGCCTACAGGTAAAAGATTGATTAGATCCCAATATCTTGCACTTGCTTCCAGTTGTTAATGGTAAACTGCCCAATGACTTGAGTCTGGATTTTTCCCCAAAATGTTTCTGCACGAAATGCCTTACGGATGAGGCCAAGGGGGCAATGTCTTAAACTAACGGGGAGGGCTGAATACCTGATTAGGATTTCCAAGGCATCTCAGAGAAAGGGGTCTGCTCAGACCCATGGTCTGCAGCTTTCACCTGGTTAGTCCTTTTTTGGGGGTCTTAGATTTCTGGATGCCCTGGGGTTACTCTTTTCAGCTTGTGGTAAATATTTTACCGTATCATATTTTGCCATATAATTACAAGTACAAGAATAGCTCAATTAAATGAAAGGCAGAGTCCGGGGTGTCTGAGTCTGAAAGGGCTTTAATTCAGAAATGACTCGAGTCAATGGAGATCTATTCCATCAATACAAGGGTTCGGGCATGCAAGGGAAGATGTCAGGAAAGATGTCAACGATTTATTCACAGTACATGGCATATATAGTAAAACGACACAATAGCATTGCATACAGTAGGCGTGACAAGTGAAATGTATATGATAAGAACGCATGTGCGTAGCAAAAAGGCGTGAACATGGGTGTGCACAGAGGCGTGAACTAGGAACGTCACAGAAAAGTGTCATAAGTGGGTGGATGCTTAGTGAATTCTTGCAGAGTCAGCTGAAACCTATGGCCTGGATGCGCGCGCAGCTAATATGACGTGTGGTTGACGTGTGTCTGGAGGAAGCTAAGAGTCTGTCGTTTAACACTAGTGGAGAAGACATAAGTCTGGCATGTCAGGTCGACCTGTTCCTGAAACATATCTGATATCTTGTATTTGGAGGATGTTTATACTGGAGGAAAAGGTCTTTCGGACAGAGGTTATGCTACACTGAATGTATGCATGTATAGGTGCAGATGCGCGGAGCCAGGGCCTTCCATGGTAACGGGAGCAATGAATTACATGAGGAGGACAGGAAGGCTTGGCCCTTTACTCTGCAGTCGGGGAACTGTTTACTTATTTTACTAGACAGGAATGTGTTTTCGAGGAGGCTGAGCTGGCTACGCTGATAACTTGAAGGCAAAATACCGTCTTTGGCAGGCAGAGTAGGCCGAGCCGGGCACCGCTCGCTTGGCAGGAAGTAAGGCAGAGGTCAGGGATGCATCTCATCTCCACGCTGCAGCTTTCGGAGACAGAGGCGGAAAAGTGGTTCAATGGCAGGAATCAGGGCCTAACTCGGCAGAGCCAGGAAAACGTGAAAGTGCACCATGTAAAGACGGTGGCACAGCATACTTAGGAACTGAATTATCAATCCATTCATGGTGGATCTGAAAGAGGACATGTTAACGTCGGACGCAAATGTATTTGCGTCTTCAAATTCGGTTGCGGAGGGAAGTTACATGCACTTTAACTCGTACATGGAGACGATGGGGTACTCGTTAGGGGACATAACTAACCAAATAAATTCCAATTACCTCATTCCCTCCTTGTCCCCTACGGACCCATTAGGATATATCTATTTTCATTAGTCCATCTATCTGTTCGTATAACATCATTTGCTCTTCTTTCTTTAATCGGGAGTGGGAACGTGCACTTGAACGGGGAATACAGGATGTGGCGCACAAGCCGCAAATCGCTGGCCCACATTGAAGACACAGACAACAACTGAATATCATGGCCAATATAATCCCTAGGAATGACAATAGCTTCCATCCCCAGGCTGTTAATGTACTCCAGAACCAACCGGACCAAGTCCAGGTGCCTGGATTCTGATGAATCTGGCTAGCGATCTGATGGAGACGGGATATAGCTTTATATACTGACGGCGCGTTTTCTGGAATGAAAACACAGCAACTCGATCCGATGACTCTACAAGCCCCGCCCCTATCTGCCAGGATGACGTCAAGGACGAGACGATTTTGAAGAACAACAAGTCTCATAGCAGACTGCTCCTCTGTTAAGTTGCCCAAAGCTGAAGTAGTCTCATTCACTACTGCTTCGAGAGTTCTGGTTAATTTGCGTATCAATTTACTATTGGATACTGTGCCTAGATAGGGAAAGAATCCTTTATTGAAATCTGTATATTGATCCCATGCGGTTTCAGTATAATCAACTAATGGAAGGTCTCTTTTGGCTCTAACATGAACGAGGCGGGAATTTCTGTGATAATCAGGAGGAGCTAGAAAAACAGGTGGTAGTAGGAATGCAATGTAACAGGTACCATCCCAGTCTAGGGGTAAACGTATATAGGCTGTATGGCCACAAATGAAATAGGAATGGCGGGAAGCTTTGAATGAAGACTTGCCTTTATCACTGAATTCGATCACAGTAGTACATTCACTATGACCTAGGTATACTGAACCATTCTTTCTGACACATAATTCACCTTTGACTGGTAATACTGACATAGATGGCAAGTCCGGACTAGTTTCTGACTGAACATTTAGAATCATGAGGTTGAGTGTAAAATTGCCTAATCCATACACTTCGTTTTCTAGGTCGGTCCCTGTCCTTTGGGGAAGACCCTCCTTGTCTGGGAAACATGCCTTATTCATAACTGTGTTCAGATATCCCCATACCCAATTGCCCTGGAAAACTATGGAATCAGTATTTACAGAACTGATTAAACTAAACCATGCACCACAGGAAACATTGTGTGTAAACGGGTACGGAAAGAGGGGCAGAACTCCCTTGTATTTCTGATAGGGAGGGAGTCGGCCACATATCCAACAATTCGTAGCATTGCTGGTCTGATGGGAATGGTGTAACATACTGATGAATGAATTGTTGCGCAGCACAAGTCGATAAGATAGTTCATGTGGAGGTAGCTCACTAAACGTGTGTTCTGCAGTATCATTAAAAGAAGAGTGTGCAATAGGAAAGAACATATGTAATACCACACTTATGCCAATAATCGTAAGACTCAGAAAAAAACAGAATAATCAGGGTACAGACGCACCTACTACGGAGATTTTTACAATAACGGTTTCTTTTCATGATCTCCTGTCTATCTCTCTCTCTATTTGGATCTAGCTTGTACATTGTCAGAAACTGCCTAACCGCTTCACCCGAGAGGGACTTAAACAATTAAACTGTCTGACTTACTAGACCTTAGTTTCAGTTTGTACTCCTCTTGGGGAGTTTTCTCTCGAAAAGGGAGTTTAATGTCTGTCTTTGGTACGTGAGAGTCCTGGGAGTCAGGGCTGGGCAAGAGTCCATGGAATTTCTTAACGTGACTAGAATGCACCCAGCCCTTCCTCCCCTCCAGTTTCACGGTGGTCCGGGTGGTTAGCAGGACAATCTTCGGCTCCTTCCAGCGGGGCTCCAAAGGGCTCGTCCTATCAAAGTTCCGTATAACAACTGTATCCCCCGGGACCAGGGCATGCGGCTTGACCTCGGAGTTGTCTGGGAAGGCTGCAGCCACCTGTGAACGACAAGATTGTAGTGCAGACATCAAGGAAGCAAGGTAATCTGTCAACATAGTACTTTCGACATCGGTTATTTTTCTCGGCAGAGGCGTCCCCCACATATTAGGAGGTCTACCGAGGACCACCTCATACGGAGATAGCCCTGTCCTGGAATGGGCTACCATTCTCATATAAAACAGTGCAACAGGTAATGCTACTATCCAGTCTACGCCCTTTTCTTTACAAACTTTAGCAAGTCGTGTTTTCAGGGTCTGATTGTGTCTCTCTACTAATCCGGCTGCTTCGGGATGTCGAACACAGTGGAACTTCCTTTGGTATCCTAGCAGGAGTGATACCTGCTTCATAAGCTCGGACGAGAATGGCTGACCATTATCTGAGTACACGACACAGGGCAAACCGTATCGAGGGAAGAACTCACGAACCAGCTGCCTGGCAGTGGTTGGAGCAGTGTAATCGGGAACGGGATATGCTTCTGTCTATCGGGATAGGGCACATACAACTACGAGGACATACTTAAATCCTCGGCATCGGTCCATCTGGATATAATCCATCTGGAGGACTTCAAAAGGATAGTCAGGAGGATGAAATCCACCTTGCTCTACGGGAATCCCTTTTCCTGGATTAAACTGACAACAGATCATGCAGGTACGCACTTTCTGTTTTGCTGCTGCTCGTAAATGTTTGTTGAACCAGAGATTCTGTAAACTGTCTAACATGGCTTTTTCTCCTAAATGTGCTGGGCTATGTGCAGTGTTGATGATAACTGGAACCATAGAGTCGGGGAGAAACCATGCGGTCTTTCCCCTCGTCATCCATCCCTGTTCAGTCTGGACCCCTCCTTGTTCAGCCCATTTCTTGATTTCGTCTGGAGTAGCATGTGTCTGTATGTCAATGACGTCTAGTGCGGGGTCCCTGACTGTCATACTGTGTGTCAGTGATGATACATCAGTCTTGGTCATATTAGTTGTCTGTGTATGAGTCTGTGCTGTATATTTCGCTGTCTGATCTGCAAAGTCGTTTCCCTGGGAAATCTTGTCTGTTACTTTCGTATGTGCCTTGCACTTCATGATGGCTATGGCTGTAGGCAAATGTATTGCTTCTAATAGTGCTTGAATGAGGGGACCGTGCTGGATTTTGGCTCCGTGAGAGGTCAGAAAACCTCTCTCTCGCCAGAGGACACCGAAGTCGTGAACGACTCCGAATGCATAACGTGAATCTGTGTATATGTTTACTTTCTTGTCCTTGGCTAGTATGCAGGCTTGGGTCAGAGCAATGAGCTCTGCTGCTTGGGCTGACAGGGTGTCAATGCGATGTGATTCTATGACTTCAGTTTCAGTGGTCACTGCATATGCGGCCACTAGCTCTCCTGTACTTGTTCTCATGCATGAACCATCCACATAGAGTGTCAGGTCTGGATCGGGTAATGAGACGTCTGTCAAGTCTTGTCTGGGTTTCGTAACTGTGTCGACTACATCTATGCAGTCATGTGGAGCAGGATCTGTTGTGCTCGAAGGTAAAAGTGTAGCAGGATTCAGTGTATTACAACGTCTGATTTCTATGTGTGGCTGGAATAGCGTCAGTTCATAACCTGTCAGTCGTGCTATAGTCAAGTGTTGGGTCTGTGTTCTGATTAGGAGAACTTCCACAGAGTGTGGAACCTGTACTGTCATTTGGTGTCCCAATACAATGGAATCACTTTGTCTGATTGCTAGAGCTGTAGCTGCAACTGATTTTAAGCATGCAGGCAAGGCCTGAGCTACTGGGTCTAATGTGCTCGAAAAATAAGCACACGGTCTGTGTTTGTCTGCTTGAAGCTGAGTGAGGACCGACAACGCTGTGCCATCGCGTTCTGTGACAAAAAGTGTAAAAGGTTTGCTGTAACATGGTGTCGCTAAAACAGGTGCTTGACATAAGGCTTTCTTTAATTCGTCAAAAGCTTGTGTATGTTCCTGAGTCCAAGGGAGGACAGTCGAAGTCGCTGCCTCCTGTGTTGTCAACTGTATGAGTGGTTTAGCTAGAAATGCATATTGCGGGATCCATTGTCTACAATAGGAAGTGAGTCCAATAAAGGCTCGTACTTCTTTCTGAGTCTTGGGTTGTGGAAGATGTGCAATTAACTGTATACGATCTGGTGTCAGCTGTCTCCCCTCTTCGGACAGCAAGTGCCCAAGGTACACAACTTGCTGGGCGCAGAATTGCAGCTTCGAAGGAGACACCTTGTGTCCCTTGTCCGCCAAGAAAAACAAAACTGTCAATGATGCTTGTTCACATTCGGGTTCACTTCGGGCGGTGATCAGTAGATCATCGACATACTGTAATAGGGCAGTATTGGGGGGCATGTGAATATCGTCAAGTTGTCGTTTCAGTGCTTGGCTGTAGATGCTGGGGCTTTCTGTGAATCCTTGAGGTGCGCGTGCAAATTTGAAGCTTCGGCCATTTAAACAGAATCCGAAAAGATACTGGCTTTCCGGATCAATGGGGACACTAAAAAAGGCGTTCTTCAGATCAATTACAGTAAAGAACGTCGCCTCTGAATCAATAGCTGTCAATAAGGAAGAGATATCCGGGACCACAGGATACTGTGGTACCACGCATTTATTCAATTCGCGCAGATCAATAATCAGTCGATAGACTGGAGGTGCATTTGGATCAGTACGTTTAAGAATCGGAATGATAGGAGAATTACAAACATTGGAGTCGGTTTCTACAACCACTCCTTGTGCAATGAGCTCGTCAATGATTTTCAGTAAAGCCACTACAGCATCTGGTGGTAACTTGTATTGTCGAATACGTGGTAGTATAATTCCTGGCTTGAGTGTAACACGGTACGGTGTAATGTGCATACAACCTACATCAGTAGGGCCTTTCGCCCATAAGTGTGCAGGAACATTCTGTAACCTAGGATCAAAATCTCTCAACACATAATGGCCCTTGAAGTCACGAACGAACAGCCTAACTCCTTCCGGAGAACAACAAATTACAGCTCCTAGAGCTTTCAGGGTTTTAATACCAAGCAAGTTTTCTGGACATGATTTCGTGAGCAATAAATCAGTAGTTCGGGACAATGGACCAACTGCAAGTGGTACTGGTTTTGATACTTCATTAACAATAGGCCTTCCTGAAAATCCAAGGGAAACATTCTGTGAGCCTGAAAGGGGTGCCCCTGGAACCTCTTCATGACTGATGGTTGTTCTGCTTGCCCCTGTGTCAATCAAAAACTTTCTGTCTTTCCCTAATACCTGACTGTGTACATAAGGACCTTCTTGATCTACAGGAACCTCAATAAGGGGCAAGCCAACCTCCCTCTCTAGGCTGTTTCATGTGTATTGCTGATAATCGGGGTAATCAGATTGGGCATACTGGTACATCTGCTGTGTGACATGCTGAGTCGCGGCAATGGGTTGGGGCTGTGGTACCGCTACGCCTGCTGGGGAACATGCACAGGTTGTACATTTTGTGGAGCATGCTGCTGGACCTGATCCTGTCTGGGCGGACGTGGTCTCTCTTTGGTTTTGCCTGTGGAGATATTGTGTTTCAAGACTGCGCAATCGTTTACATAGTGACCTGGCTGTTTACAATAGTTGCATGTCCCTTTAACGGGAGCCGCTGAATTATTTGAATGTATCGCGCCCTTTTTCTGACCATCTGCTGGAACTGACTGAGCAACTAACATTTTCATTTTTGTGTCTTTCATACCTCTCTGTTCGTGGTCATGTTCCTCTCTAATTCTGTTCTGGTGATATTGTAACATTTGTAACATTTGGGAAGGCGAATTGGCTTGCCATGTGCTCTCAACTTTCAGTACACGGTTCTTAACCTGGGGTAATGAATTTTCGACTAATTTAGATACAAAAAGGTGTGGATATGACTCGCTACTTGGTTTCAGGCCACTATTAATAGTAAAACATTTCTCAAATCGGGAATAAAAATCACTAGTGTCTTCATCGGGTTTCTGTTTGCAGGCTGAGATCGCATCCCAGTCCTCCTTTTTGGTTGCTAACAATCTTGGCAAAACCTGTACTAATAATCCTGGTAATGCTTTAGTTTTATCCCCAAGGCCTAAACCTGGGGTTCGACCAGTTTCTTCGGTTTCTAATTCAGCCCAAACAATCTTTTTGTCTCCCACCTCCCATTCCTTTTCTTTGAGTTTCTCGTAAATACCGGCAGGCAACAATACTTTCAATATTTTCATAATGTCGGGATAGGTGTAATCCCCCATGAGTAACATGTCTTTTATTTCACGGTGAAAACCTGCAGGGTCTTTATCATGACTTGGCACTATTTTCTTCATTTCTAATAATTCCATTTTAGTTATGGGCGTGTATACGAACACACGCTCAAGGGTATTATCGTCTTTCCTGACTGGATGTACTTCACGTAAAGGATTCTGTTTGTCAAAGTTAAATGATTGCCTGACTGGGGGTGGAACGGAAACAAGATGTGGAGTCAAGAACGTTCTATATTTGTGACGTTGCTCTAAAATCGTTTCAATTAGATCGGTACCTAGACCTCTCCATCGTCTCAGGAGTAAGTCTTGCAATAAACTATATAACGGACCTGGATCAGATGCTTGGTTTTCATACTGTATGATGAGGTGTTGTGTCATGTATATACCAGCCAGTCGCTGTTCTTCTGGAGTAAGACTTAAAAACGTATGCTCTACTGAATCGTCTTTATATATGCTGTCATCCCCGGCCCACTGTACCGCGGACCGGGCTAGTTCCTGATCACGTAGGGTACTGAGTTCTTGGTAACCTATCCTTTCTTTTAGTACTTTGTCAGTCATCTGGAATACATGTTCGAGGGTACATCGCTCTGGTATCGGACAAAGGTAACGTTTCTTGTTTTCGAACGTTTCTTGTTTACGAATGGGCCTATCGAAGGGCCTTTCAATAGGATACAGTCTAGGAAGTTTCTCTCTGCCTACATATGCCATTATTTTTCTATTTGTCTGTTGCGAGGTTTCTGCTAGATTCTCTGATTCATCCTCCTCCTGCGAGGAGGTTGGATCGTCTGATTCGAGTGGCTCTTCAGATTCTCGACGGGCATGTATATCTATTATTTCTTTACGGATCTTTCTAACCATAGCATGTACACATTTCTCTTTATCATGTTTACCCTCAGATATATTCTGGCTCCATCTGGTCAATCTATTCATTTCATCTTGTGGAAAACCTACCTGATCTTGTTCCCTTATTAAACAATTAACCAAAAAACGCATGATCAAACCTTTGTTCTCAACTTTCTGACGTGACATGGCGTCACCAACAGACTCTGATCTTTCACCTGTTCTAATAAAATGGTACATGTTGTCTAGATGTTCTGGCATTTCTGGCAGTAAAACTAAATAATCGGTAACACGTCTTAAACGTATGGATGCTAACAACATGGGTCCTGTTCTACCAGGCACTGGGTCATATCTGCAATCAGTAAGCTGTTCTTGAAGTTTTTCGGCTGGAGCTCCTTTAGGTGTTCGTGACATTGCGAGATCTCTCATTGTAATACGTTGTAACTGTGGCGGGGTACGGAAACCTCCTCTAGCACCTCCAGAGGCGGAGGCTTGAGCATAACCTGACTGTAGGGTCGGTATTTGTGGCGGAAATTGACCCTGGGCAAAAGGATTAAGTGGATTAACAGGTGCAGGAAGTGGTGGAGGAAGTGGAGCAGGATGTGGTGCGGGTGGAGTTTGCTGTTGCGGACCTGGGGGTAGATGATCGTGGGGTAGGTTAACGTCTGCAGGTGGTACGGGTACATGGGCAGGAGCAGTAGTATATGCGGGAGCTACATCGTCTAAATAGGAAGAGAGGAATATGTCTGCTGCGGTCTTATGACGTGATTTAATCGGTACCAATGGAGGGGGCAGGTCCTTCGGTATTTCCGGGGTCGCCTTGGGTAGACCCTCGGCCAGGACTGGATACAGTCCTGTCATAATGGCATTACTCTGTCTGTCGTGTTGTTCCATTTTAACTCGTTCTCCTTCTTCTATTAGTTCTTTTTCATTGGCTTTTTCGGAATCCTCTCTACTATTTTCTGCTTTTCTGAGTGCTTTCTCTGTCCGTCTATGTGATTCTTTACGCCATAATTCAATGGCATCTTTCTGTGACTGTCTGGCTTTCTTTTTCCATAACGCTTCTTCTACTCTCATGATGCACTCGGCATCCCATGTCCCTGTAACGGGCCATCTCTGATTCTCTGCTAAGTCTTTCGTGTAATCCACCCATAAGTCGAGGTATAAAATGGCATCTAAGCCGTGCTTGTGGTACATAAAGTGACCAGGAGTGTCCCTGGGTGGGATGGGAACAGCTTCCTCAAGTATACCTTTTCTAGTTCCTATCTGTCGTAATTTCGAGAATAAAGGCATTGCTGCTACTAAAACGGACACGAAAACAATGAACACAATATAATATGCAAACAGTCACTCATACCACGACATTAAACACATTGAAACATTTCGAACATAAATTGACAACCCACTAATTCTATAACGAGAACAAAATCGAACATTGAATTACTTGATATACTGCTAAACAGTACAGATACACTGCTAAAACAGTGCAGACCGGGTCTGTGTACCCAAACCCGTCTTGACCGGATACAAATTAATGCACCCGTCTTGATGCGTCCCCAGCAACGGTACTCACCGGGAAGCACGGAACGGAAGGCCTCGGAAACTCGACTGGACTGGACTGACTGACGATGACGTCTGCTTCTGCTGCGCACTACGCATGCGCCTTGGCACTACAGGTGGGCCTCTCGACACCTCGGACGCTGCTCTCTCGGCTGGGCTCTGGTCGGGATCCTCCGCACTCCTCACCGCCTCGTATGGATGTCGATCGCAGTCTCCGTCATCTCCGTGGGCCTGAGGGAGATACAGGAAATCCTGCGGATGCGCTTGGGGTCCGTCACGGCCGTGGCAGGGGCTAGGCCTGCGACGCATCTCCGGCGCGTGGGGTGGGGGAGGGGTCCCTATTCGGGCGCCAATTATGTGGTAAATATTTTACCGTATCATATTTTGCCATATAATTACAAGTACAAGAATAGCTCAATTAAATGAAAGGCAGAGTCCGGGGTGTCTGAGTCTGAAAGGGCTTTAATTCAGAAATGACTCGAGTCAATGGAGTTCTATTCCATCAATACAAGGGTTCGGGCATGCAAGGGAAGATGTCAGGAAAGATGTCAACGATTTATTCACAGTACATGGCATATATAGTAAAACGACACAATAGCATTGCATACAGTAGGCGTGACAAGTGAAATGTATATGATAAGAACACATGTGCGTAGCAAAAAGGCGTGAACATGGGTGTGCACAGAGGCGTGAACTAGGAACGTCACAGAAAAGTGTCATAAGTGGGAGGATGCTTAGTGAATTCTTGCAGAGTCAGCTGAAACCTATGGCCTGGATGCGCGCACAGCTAATATGACGTGTGGTTGACGTGTGTCTGGAGGAAGCTAAGAGTCTGACGTTTAACACTAGTGGAGAAGACATAAGTCTGGCATGTCAGGTCGACCTGTTCCTGAAACATATCTGATATCTTGTATTTGGAGGATGTTTATACTGGAGGAAAAGGTCTTTCGGACAGAGGTTATGCTACACTGAATGTATGCATGTATAGGTGCAGATGCGCGGAGCCAGGGCCTTCTATGGTAACGGGAGCAATGAATTACATGAGGAGGACAGGAAGGCTTGGCCCTTTACTCTGCAGTCGGGGAACTGTTTACTTATTTTACTAGACAGGAATGTGTTTTCGAGGAGGCTGAGCTGGCTACGCTGATAACTTGAAGGCAAAATACTGTCTTTGGCAGGCAGAGTAGGCCGAGCCGGGCACCGCTCGCTTGGCAGGAAGTAAGGCAGAGGTCAGGGATGCATCTCATCTCCACGCTGCAGCTTTCGGAGACAGAGGCGGAAAAGTGGTTCAATGGCAGGAATCAGGGCCTAACTCGGCAGAGCCAGGAAAACGTGAAAGTGCACCATGTAAAGACGGTGGCACAGCATACTTAGGAACTGAATTATCAATCCATTCATGGTGGATCTGAAAGAGGACATGTTAACGTCGGACGCAAATGTATTTGCGTCTTCAAATTCGGTTGCGGAGGGAAGTTACATGCACTTTAACTCGTACATGGAGACGATGGGGTACTCGTTAGGGGACATAACTAACCAATACATTCCAATTACCTCAAGCTGACCAATGCATGTTCCTATGCAGTTTCCTCCTCACTCCAGCCCTTACTCCAATGCCCACAAATTCAGTTAATTTCCAAAAGCTCTACTTACCACTTCCTGACTGTTGGTGCTGCCTTTTCTCTTTAGTGAACTTCCTTGAAGACTACTTCCTCCTGAGCAACCAGACAATATGCGGCCCACGGAAGTCCAGAATAGCATGCTGGGCTCCAGTATCTTTTGTGTCCATAATAGTCACCCACTCGTCTACCCATCTTCTCACCCACCCATCCATCTTTTCACCCTCCCTTCTATGTATTCCTTCATTCTCCCATCCTTTCACACACATCCATCTATTCTTTCATCTACCTATTCTTTCACTCACTTATCCATTCAACCTTTCATTCGCCCCTTTTTTCATCCACCCAACCATCCTTTCACCATCCCATCCGTTGATTCCATTAATCCTTTTACCCACCCATCCATGCATGTATTATTTCTCCCACTCTACCATTCTTTCACCCATCAAGCTTTCTCCCACTCAGCGACCCTTCCTTGTACCCACCATCATTTCAACCATCTCCTCCAGCCACTTATACATCTATCCTCTTTTCCCTTTTATTTCAACCCCTTGTTTTCTTCTTTTTAGTGTTAAGGTTGAATTTTTATATTAAATTGATGACAGAGGAACCCATAAAGTACCCACCTCTTGTGGTAGATGGTAAAGCAGGGGAGAGGGATGGGGGATCCTTCATGACGCTCCTGGATTCAGATTTGTAGCATTTGAAGAAACTGACTTGTTTATCTGTTGTGTTTCCCCAGATTCATTCCTAATCACTTTACATATTCTCTGTCCTACTTCACCTGCACAGGGTCCTGAATTATTTGGTACTGTATCAGATCAAATTTGAATCAAATATGGGAACAGTGGTTTACCCTTCGAAGCCAAGTTTCTCGGAGACTTACCGTAACCTTCTCTTCAAGCACGTTTTCCATCGAATCTGAGTGTAGCAAGCGATTTAACCCAAGAACATTCCAAATGAATATTGAGAGACTCTCTTGTGGGATCCTATCCTAATATTGATCATTTAGGGAATATGTACAAATGAAGTGGCGGAGCGAGGTGTTAGCCTTCCTTGTTTAACCCCGCACTCGGCCATTTCTGAAATGCAAGGCTGCATCATATTTACAACAATATGGTGCAGCCTTGCATTTCTCCCTGCGATGGCGCTACACTTAGCAGCGTAGCGCTAACGCAGGCAACCTTTCACCATAGGGCAAGGATGTCTGCGTGCAGTGGAGGATTGTTTATGTGTAGGAAGGTGCCCCTTCCTACACATAAACAATCCTAAAATGCCATTCGGTCAATTTCATGTGTGCTGGTTCTTGGTTCCCTGCTGTACAAGGCAGCACACATGGAAAAAGCAAAAACAAGGAGAAATAATGCATTTCTCCCCATTTCGCCAACTCAAGACTAGGTTTCCCAGGTCTTAATTTTGGCACTACCTCCTTTGTACGCTGCCCTTGTACATTGTGGGCAGTGTCAAAATCAACAGGTGTTGCGTTGGAACGCCCACCGTAACACCTACTGCCCACCCCTTTCACGCTATCCATAGCGTGAAAGATGTCCTTATTTACAAGTGGCTTAACGCTGCCTTGTAAATAGGGCTAAACCCCTGTCGCCACCACAACATCGATAAAAGTGACATTGTGGTGGGGATAGGAGCTTGTACATATGCCCCTTAGTTTACTAAATACTTCACTCTCTGAATTTATTTATTCAGATCTGTTTGTAATGCTCACTGCAAGGCTCATTTGTAGATTATCTTTGTCCTGTGCAACTGATCTGTATGGAAGATCTCTACATGGTTCTTCTGCCATGGAAAAAATTACTTGTCTTGACCCAAGCTTTGTGAGGTCATTTTAAAGGGGGCTTGTGTGCTGGCGTCAGAACGCTGAAATTGGTACTTTTCGGATTCCCTTAGGTCGATAATTATTTTTGGGTTACTAAAATGATTCTCTTATTCACCTGGGAGAACAACGTGGGCTTTGTTATTTCTTTAGAGAATTGTCCCTCAATAAAGCCCACTTGGTTATGGTCGCATGATAGAATGTAAATCTACCCAGCAATGTTGATCTGTTTATCGGTCTTGCCTTCTTCCTTTTCTCCATTCCTTTTTGCGTGTCAAAATATAATACTTGGGGGCAGATATACAAGCACCTTCCAACACTTTTACGCCGCCGTTGCGTCACTTTTGTGACACAGCAGCGGCGTAAACCATGCACCATGTTGCGACTTATTTACAACGTGACGCATCTCGGCAGGTGCGTCATGTTGTAAAGCCCTGCACGTTTCATGTGGGCGTTCTGTCGCAGGGTGGGCGTTCCCTCACAGGAAAGCCACGTAAAACTGATGCAGTGAAATCTACAAGATTTCACTGTGACTGAGTCAGTTTTACGACGCTGCTGCGTCAAATCCTTACGCCTGCTTGAAGCAGGCGTAAGGAGTGAGGCACCATGTTGAGTATGGGCGGCCCCTGTGCATTGCAGGAGTTGCGTCACGCTTGCGACGCGACTCCAGCAATGCGCCGCCT
Organism: Lissotriton vulgaris; assembly: GCF_964263255.1. Taxonomy (NCBI): domain Eukaryota; kingdom Metazoa; phylum Chordata; class Amphibia; order Caudata; family Salamandridae; genus Lissotriton; species Lissotriton vulgaris. Next base: position 723,221,073 of record NC_141700.1, on the reverse strand, counting down.
GTGCGCCTCAAGATGCGTCACGCATCTGCCCCTCTTGCACCATGGTGCGCCACATTGTAAATGCGACGCATCTGTGGTGGCGCAAGGTGGGGATTGCGTGACACATCTGTTCTGGCGCATCCCTGCTGATTTACAGAGATACGCCAGAAGACGTAAATATGCCCCTAAGTGGTCATCTTGCGTTATTGAGGCCCCTGGGAATTTAACCATCTTCCTTGAACAATTTATTTTATGCGTAACCATCTCTTCCTAGATGTTGTTTTGATAATCCTGTTTCACTACCTGCATTCTGGTTTATGCAACTTGGATGGAACCTGCGAGGGGTCAACATTAGTAGAGGGACCAGTATTGCCTCTTCGGTTGTTCCCACCAATTGTTCAGGAACTATATAGATTATTGGGTGGATCTAGGGAACTTCCCACCCTTTGAGGTTTTCCAGGGTTTACATTTTTTGTACTAAATACATTTCCCTTTAAGTGCAAGAGGGTTTTGGAGCTCCTATTACTCTCTCCTGTCCCCTTTTTCCCTCATATGCAAAGGTATTATTTAATATTTTAAGCTTATTTAAACTTTTCTTTCTGTTAACTCTGTAGGTCAGAGGATTTTTTTTAAATAAAATACATAATCTCATCTTTTTTTGAGTAGCACTAGGATCTTGGAAATAAATATCTCAGAAATGACTTCTATCTCTTTATGCCGATGCACACGACTTGTCCCTCCTTTCTATGATCATTAGAAACCTTTATTGGATGAAACAAACAGGGCATCCGTGTACTAATTGCCTTAAGCTACTCTAAAATAATTTTTAATAATGCTGTGTCTTTTTTGACTGATCGTAATTAAAGCCACAGATTCAAAAATCACAGGTGCGTTTTCCGCATAAGTAATAATACGTCCAACATAGACACCCCGGAAACAGCTGAAGGGCCAATGTTTGAAATGAGAAGCTGGCAAGACTGGCTTGATAAAGGATGGCCTTCAAAATCGACATCATCAGTAAACCTACTATTCCAAGCAACCAACCTATCGGTTGAACACTGACCTTCCAGAGACTTGGGTACCCCCGACCCTGCAGATTCCATTGTGGAGGGGAATTCTAAAAGCGGAGACGATGCGCCTAAAGACCACAGTCTTGGGGAAGAAGAAAGTCAAGGCGCTACATTGCCTACAGGTCAAAGATTGATTAGATCCCAAAAACGTGCACCTGCTTCCAATTGTTAATGGTAAACTGCCCAATGACTTGAGTCTGGATTTTTCCCCAAAATGTTTCTGAACGAAATGCCTTATGGATGAGGCCAAGGGGGCCATGTCTTAAACTAACGGGGAGAGCTGGATACCTGATTAGGATTTCCAAGGCATCTCAGAGAAAGGGGTCTGCTCAGACCCATGGTCTGCAGCTTTCACCTGGTTAGTCCTTTTTTGGGGGTCTTAGATTTCTGGATGCCCTGGGGTTACTCTTTTCAGCTGACTAATGCATGTTCCTACGCAGCTTCCTCCTTACTCCAGCCCTTACTCCAATGCACACAAATTCAGTTAATTTCCAAAGGCTCTACTTACCACTTCCTGCCTGTTGGTGCTGCCTTTTCTCTTTAGTGAACTTCCCTGAAAACTACTTCCTCCTGAGCAACCAGACAACATGCTGCCCACGGAAGTCCAGAGTAACATGCTGGGCTCCAGTATCCTTAGTGTCCATAATAGTCACCCACTCGTCTACCCATTTTCTCACTCACCCATCCATCTTTTCACCCTCCCTTCTATGTATTCCTTCATCCTCCCATCCTTTCACACACATCCATCTATTCTTTCATCTACCTATTCTTTCACTCACTTATCCATGCATCCTTTCATTCGCCCATTTTTACAGCCACCCAACCATCCTTTCACCATCCCATCCGTTGATTCCATTAATCCTTTTACCCACCCATCCATGCGTGTATTATTTCTCCCGCTCTACCATTCTTTCACCCATCAAGTTTTCACCCACTCAGCGACCCTTCCTTTTACCCACCATCATTTCAACCATCTCTTCCAGCCACTTATACATCGATCCTTTTTTCCCTTTTATTTCAACCCCTTGTTTTCTTCTTTTTAGTGTTAAGGTTGAACTTTTATATTAAGTTGATGACAGAGAAACCCATAAAGAACCCACCTCTTGTGGTAGATGTTGAAGCAGGGGAGAGGGATGGGGGGGGGGGGGGGGGGGTCCTTCATGACGCTCCTGGATTCAGATTTGTAGCATTTGAAGAAACGGACTTGTTTATCTGTTGTGTTTCCCAGATTCATTCCTGATCACTTTAAAGTCACTGTCCTACTTCACCTGTATTAGCTTTATAAAATCTGTTGTGCCCTAAGATATCATGCAAGCGTTGGTGGTATAGTGGTGAGCATAGCTGCCTTCCAAGCAGTTGACCCGGGTTCGATTCCCGGCCAACGCAGTAAAATGTTTTGTCTTTAAATATACCTTTTTTCAATTTAAAACTTTGCTATTAAATATGCAAGCTGGTTTCTTTAATTCAGGATCTTATTTGCCCTTACGCATGCAAACTTGTATTCAAGCTTTGCTGTTAAACATACAAAGTGGTGACCTAAAAATGCGCATTGTCAGCTCTGAGAGACAAGGGCCGTTTGTAGACAGCGGGTTTTTTTCGGCTAAAATGAAGCCACTTTGGAGCCCGGGTCTCTGCTGTGTAATCTGTCCCTTTTGTTTTGCTAAGATGTCCTTTTCGACGCGTTGATGGTGGTGGCCGGCTCTCAGTTTACCCGGTGGATTCGCAATCCATATTTTAGTGTTGTTATGTTACAGATGAGGTTTAAAAGCCATCAGACTAGCGTGTATGTAATGATTCATTATGCAGAGCCCAAAGTTCCCTAAACATGGATGTGGCACGTTTGCATAGTGTTGGCATGTCTCCCCAGAAGGGGACAGAAGCAGGAACCGTAAGTACTGCTGACGTGACGTGAGCTGAAGATACTTTGTGTAGTTGTCTCGGGATGAGGGGACCTATGAGCAGAGCGGAGCAGAGATGTGTTCTCGAAGTCGTGCAGATGCTGAGAGCAGAGACTGGAAAGGGGTGGGCTGAGGGGGAAACCTCGCACAGCTGCAAAATGACCCCTTGAGCTAATTGAGCTAATCTGCCTCCAACGGTCCTGTTTTTCCCAACAAAAAACTGCATTCTGGAAATTGTAGTTTCCCTGTTAACATTTTTTGCGTGTTTAAAAAAAGTCTCTCTGTCAAATGCATTTGGATAGAAAGCCGAGTTTGACTACAGGTGCCAGGTTGGTAAGGAGCCCATGACTCACTATGTGTCACGTGACAGCTTCTTCTTTCAAATCATGTACAATAATGTTGCTACAATTAAAAATTTGCAAACATTCGTGACAAGAATTTTCAATTCTATTAAGGACTAGGAGGCGAGGATTATGCTTAGTCTCATTTCTTTACTGACACATAGCAGCCAATCACATTACAGTAAAGAAAAAACAGAAATAGGGCAACCATAGAGTACACCCATAGTATATAAACAGTCTCAGAGGTAACCACTTCCTCTTTCTTTGTCCAAAATCCAGTAGGAAGAACCAATTAACATCAGAAGAACCAAGGAGAACATCATCCAATAGGGCCAAAATCCGAATGAGGCGGCGGAGGAACTTCCAAAAGCCACAGAAACAGAAGCAGGCCAACGAGGAGTAGAAACTCACAGCAGAACGTCCACAAGGGCGGAGACGGAGGAGCCTCACTTGGGATCAGAGCCTGAAAAAAGACACAAAGCCGTAATACACATCCTGTGTAATCATGAGCAAATAAGGGTGGGTAGAGAAAAAATCATTGCATTCATCACATATCATTAGGAAAGATCTATGAAGCAGTGCATAGTAACAATATAATCGATATATGCATAGACAACGGGTGGGATAATCCTCGCCTCCTAGTCCTTAATAGAATTGAAAATTCTTGTCACGAATGTTTGCAAATTTTTAATTCTATGTCAGGACAGGAGGCTCCGATTATGCTTGTTTAAAGCTGATCCACCACTACAGAAGCAACACTATCGATAGGTTTAAAATAAAAAGTCTTAAACACAGAAGCAGATGACCAATCTGCAGCCTTCATTATATCAAACAGAGTAACACCCATGGAATAGGCTTTGGACGCCATCGCTCCCCGTGCAGAGTGTGCGCCAAACACAGAAACATCAATTCCAGCTTCAGACATAAGTCCCCGCACCCAGCGCGCCAAGGTAGCTGGAGAAACAGGGCGAAAAGGCTTTTGTAATGCAATAAAAAGCGGACCTTGCATGTCTGAGCGCAAAGAAGCGGTACTCACCTCATAATCCTTCAGGCATTGAACCACACAAAGGTTGGGGTGAGAAGGAAAAGAAGGATAAGAAATAGAAGGCGTATTAGATTTTGTACGTCTGGAGAGACGAAAGGAAACACCTTCAGGAGTAAAGCTGCGACCCGCCAGGTCCAAAGCGTGTACGTCCGACACGCGCTTACAGGAGACCAAACATAACAACATGGTTAGTTTTGCAGATAGTTGCTTGCGAGATAAAGAAGCATTGGGAGGCCAGGCCTCCAAAAATCTGAGTACAACCGAAACATCCCACAAGGTAACATACTTAGGAGTGGGAGGTTTTGCAAAACGAACTCCTTTAAGTAACCTGGAAACAAAAGGATGTTCACCCGCGGGTTTCCCATCTATGTGGGCATGACCCGCCGAAATAGCCGACCGAAAACCGTTGATAGTCGAATAAGCCAGACCAGAGGTGGCTAAGGAGGCCAAGAAATTAACAATCATGCTGATATCTGCTGAAACGGGATCAACTTGGTGTTGTGAACACCAATCACACCAACGCTTCCAAGACCCCTTATACCGTTTGTGAGTATTGGGAGCCCATGCTTCACTAAGGAGCTTGGAAGCGTCGCTTGAAAGGCCTGGGAGCGACCAGCGATCCCCGAGATCCTCCACGCGAGAAGCGGGAGGGAGCCTGAGAGGACCAGGGGATGAGGATCTCCGAGAGGGTCCAACAGGAGATTCCACAAAGGGGGAAGGAGAAACGGTGGAGCCGAACACATTTCTAGAAGGACCGGAAACCACGCTTGAGCCCTCCAGAGAGGGGCAATCAGAATCAGATCCGTCTGAAATCGTTTGGAGTAGGCCAATACCCTGGGAATCATCAGAAATGGAGGGAAGGCATAACAGAGGGTCGATGGCCACTGCTGGAGAAAGGCATCCGTGGCCAGAGCCTGAGGGTCCGGCCTCCAACTGTAAAAATGCGGAAGTTGCGCATTGAGGCGTGAGGCAAAGAGATCTAGTTGGCAAGGACCCCAACGCCGATGGAGAGCACGGAAGACCCGAGGATGCAGCCTCCAATCGCTGTAATCCCGGAGATGTCTGGAGTGCCAGTCCGCTATCTGATTGTGGCATCCCGGAAGGTACTCCGCAATAACAGTGATCCTCTTCTGCAGACAGAAGTGCCAAAAATCTTTGGCAATCTCCGCCAGGATTCTGGACCTGGTCCCGCCTAGTTTGTTGACATAGCGGACTGCTGATATATTGTCCATCCGGAGAAGGACACAACAACTGGTTTGCAGAGGGGAAAAACATTTGATCGCAAAGGAACCCGCTAGAAGTTCCAGACAGTTGATATGTAGTGTCAATTCCTGAGGGGACCAACGACCCCCCGTCGAGACCGAGCCGCAACGGGCTCCCCAGCCCCACCGACTGGCATCGGACTCTATCACTAGATCCGGAGACACACCGAAGAGGGCTCGGCCGTTCCAGGCCTCCATGTGGTCCAACCACCACTGCATCTCCCACCGGACCTCCTCCGTAAGAGGAATCTGATCGGAATATCCGAGGCCTTTCCGGAGATGAAGAATTTTCAGGCGCTGCATTGCTCTGTAATGCAGGGGACCCGGGAAAATCGCCTGGATGGAAGATGCCAGCAGACCGACTACACGTGCCAACGACCTCAACGACACAGTCGGTCTGGAAATAACAGATGTCAACTCTCTCTTGATATAACGCATCTTTTGGTTGGGCAAGAGGAGCTGACAAGTTACCGAGTCGATCTGAAAACCCAGGAAATCTATACGCTGGGATGGAACCAACACCGATTTCTGAACATTGATCAGAAACCCCAGAGACTGTAAAAGAGTGATGGACAATTCCAGATGTTGAATAAGTTTGAGTGGACAATCCGCCATAAGGAGAATATCGTCCAGATAAATAATCAACCTGACACCCAGAGACCGAAGATGTTCCACAACTGGTCGCAACAGCTTCGTGAAGCACCATGGTGCCGACGAAAGACCGAACGGGAGAACCTGATACTCGTACCAGACTCCCTGCCAGAGAAACTGGAGAAAACGGCGATGTGGTTTGTAAATCGGAACCGAGAGATATGCATCTTTGAGGTCCAGCCTGACCATCCAATCCTTTTCTCGAAGGAGATCCCTCAAGAGATGGATTCCCTCCATCTTGAAATGTCGATAGACGACTCCCCCGTTGAACTCTTTCAGGTTGAGAACAAGGCGAGCACCGCCCCCTTTTTTCTCGACCAGAAAGACAGAGCTGGCAAACCCCTTTGGATGACGGGTGGTTGGAATCACCGCCCCTTTCTTGAGAAGAGAGTCTATCTCCTCGGACAGACAAACCTGATCCTGAAGAGAAAAACGCAGACAAGGAGGGGGACAAGTCTGATGCATCGGGTGATAGAATTCTATTCTGAACCCTTGAACAGTTTGTAGCACCCAAGCATCGCCGGAGAGCATGCGCCAATTCTGCAGGAAAAACTGAATGCGACCCCCCAACATCACATCGCATGCAGGAATCAGTCTCACCTGTAGAGTGGGAATCCTGGTATTGTCCCTGATGACCACCGGAACGTCCTTTGCCGTACTGGCCTTTTCCTTTTCTGGAAGGATAAAAGTTGGCTCTCGATGAATAACCTGCGTCGTAGGAGCCTCTGTGTTGAGAGGAATTGCCTCTCTGGGACTGACTGGCAGAACCACGGCCGAACGAGCGTCCCCTACCTCGTCCGGCCTTTCCAAAAACCGGACGCATGGCTCGCCGCAAGGAGGCCTGCGCCTTGTCGATACCACTGAAGGTTGATACAAAGCGCGTGAGTTCCTTAAGGAATGGCTGGCCAAACAGGAGGCCGTCTGCCTCAGGGCCCGACTCAGAAGTGGCCAGTTCAGATAGTCTAGGGTCAAGCTTTAATAAGATGGACCTGCGACGTTCCGCAGATATCGCACAATTCGCATTACCCAACTGGCAAATTGCCCGTTGCGCCCATTCGATCATTTCCTTAGGGTTCACAAGGGCAGAAGCTTCCTGGGCCCTGTAACCTAGGTCCAAAATTTTTGTGAGAGGCCCAAGGACGTCCAACATTTTATCCTGACAGGACCGCCAAGATCTATCCAGGCCCTTCTTTGGGTCCTTGGCATATTTTTTCAAATAGGTGACCATCATGGGGTCAACTTCTGGGGTCTCAGCTAAATGGGCAGACAAATCAGGCCTCGGGCATTCAGAGCGCAGCCTGGCACGAACCGAAGCCTCAAAAGGCTGACGGATATGTGCCTCAATGTAGGCAGCTACAGCCGGAGAAGGCCCCCATGATGAAGAGTTGGGGTGAACAATGTCGGCGGGCTCGAAATTGAGCACCGGAGGACGCTCAGGAGCGTCCACAAAATGCTCCTTACAGACCCGTTTTTTAGGTGGAGGAGAAACATGGTCTGAAGATGCGGAGGATAACACATTGTCCGAATCAGCCTCATGAAGACCTGCAGTCGTGGGTGGCGCAGATGCTAAACTTTTCGCCAGACGCTGAAAATCAGATTTGTGAGGGTTAACAGGCGACTTCGCCGATTTCTTGGCAGCCGGCAACCAGCCCTGCTGTTGAGAATAGAGATTGAGGTGACGCTTCAAAGGATTAATGGCACGTACAAGTGCTTTGTTAACGGATTGCTGAACACCTTTGTCCAGCTGTTCAACCAAATCCTGTTCCAAGGAGCCTTCCTCCTCATCAGCATAATAATAATAGTCGTCTTCAGCGTCATCATAATAATCAGCCATTCTACAGCAAGTAGAGGTAAGTGCCCACAAGACGACTTGAACAATATGGAGTGTTGACAAAAAACACAAGTCAAGGGGGAGTGTTGAGACCCCAAAAACAGGCTTCGAAGAAGCAGGAAATAAACCTGACTCGAAAAACAAGTAGAATGTGGAGGGAGCCAAAGCCTGTATCAAATAGAACACTCTAGGCAGAGCCTATGCGAAGAAAAAACAACCAAAGCCCTCAGAAGACCTCGGTGTCTGACGGGGTTAACTCCAGTGACAGGCCGTGGGCAAAACGTCAATACGCCGTCGCTCAACCAGCTGAGGAAACACCAACAACCGGAAATGGACAGCGCGCATGCGCGACTGTCGCCTGTCCTCGAAGACCGTCGCAAGAGCGCTCGCGCTCCTAAGCAAAACGGAACCCCTGCTCCCGCTCCACTAACAGCGCGCGAGCAGCCAGGAAGCGCTCGCGCAAGGAAAACGGAGGTGAGGCACACGCTCCGACAAGGAAGAAAAAAACTGCACGCCGGCAGCAAACAACACGCGAAGTCAGTGAACGGAGACACAGCCCCAGACGCGCGATAACAAAGCGCAAAGGTCAGCACAAAGCAAACAGTAAATAACAATGCGCAAAGTCAATAGTAAAGATAAAGCACTTAACTGGCTGCGGAGCAGCAAAGAAAGAGGAAGTGGTTACCTCTGAGACTGTTTATATACTATGGGTGTACTCTATGGTTGCCCTATTTCTGTTTTTTCTTTACTGTAATGTGATTGGCTGCTATGTGTCAGTAAAGAAATGAGACTAAGCATAATCGGAGCCTCCTGTCCTGACATAGAAATATAAATGAAGAAAGCATACTACCCGAGGGTCACACCGGTTTCTTAAATACAACAGTTATGTCTCACTAATGTACCTGATATGAAGCATTGGTGGTTCAGTGGTAGAATTCTCGCCTGCCACACGGGAGGCCCGGGTTCGATTCCCGGCCAATGCAGCATGTTCTTTTTGGAAAATGTTTCTGAAAACTCTTGAAATATTTTACAAATTGTAAATAAACCCAAAGATTTGTTTATGCCAACAGAGCTCGTTGCATCATGTGTGACCGAGAACAGCTCACTTAAACCATTCATTCGAAGCAGCAGCAGGGTCTCCTGCCACCGCCCCCTGGTGTTTCATATGGAAATGTTCAACCCATTATGCCACGTCTATAGCTCAGTGAGCGGAAACATATGATGGATACTTTTACAAAGATGCCTCGCTGTTAATGATGGGCTTGATATGTGAATAATTCAGTGGTCGAAGTGCATTTAAAAAACGTATGGGAATGACCTGTGATGCTGTGCACAATGGGAGCAGGGTGAGGAAGGGTAGGGGTGTGGTCAAAGGCGTGGCTAAAAAAACGAAAATATTCTGTACATTTTTTGGTCTTTCACCTTCAGGTAACTACTTATAAAATAATACAGAGTTCAAATAGGAAACAGATGCAATGAAGGATAATCCGTGGGAAATGCGGTATTGTGCATTATGACACCTATATTATAGTGAAAAAACTGCACCGGCGAGCCACAGAATTGAATCCTGGTTGGTGCCATGGAGAATAGTGACTTGTGTATATTTTGTGCTACAAGGTCCCAGTCTGGGACATAAAGCATTGTGTACATATACCTCATTATTTTAAACTTGTATTACACAGAGCATAATATAGGTTTCTTCAAAATGTGCGAAAAAGTTAAAGATAATAAAGTGGTTCCAAAATATAGATCTTAGTAATACCAGAACTATAGGTAGTGCAGTTTTTTATAACTGTCTTTAAAAGCACATATAACACAGCTAGGCTGGTAGCTCACTCAAAACACCACTCAAAAATAATACATGTGTGTCATCAAGAAGCAGCTTTTTAGGTCTTGGTAATATCCGGTCTGCCGAAGGCAGACCGGAAGTCCGAGAATTAATGTTACTTAGTTGGACTACTAGTCCCGCCTCAGTTTTTGCCTCTCTTCCATTGGCTGGCTTCCTAAACGGAGGTTAGTCATTGGAAGAGAGAGCTGTCCCTCCGAATAGGCTCCGTCTTTTTCGGATTCGGGGGCGTACATTTTGTTGTTCTTTAGCTAGTGACGTCATCCGTCACTCAAAACAACAAATGCACGCCCCCGAATCCGAAAATGGTCCGAAGCTTGTAGCCACCATTTTGCTGGTCGAGGAGCGTCTCCCAGGACATGAGGTAAGCCTCTGCTCCCCTGTTTGTGCCATTGTGCATTGCAATCCCCTTATTTTCGGATGTTTGTTGCCGCCATGTTTAGCAGCGTGGAACATGTCTGCTGTTGCCTGCCCGCCGGCACCTCTCCACAGGTATAACGGGCGGAGGCGCTGCCCCAATGTTGTTTATTTTTGTGGCCGCCATGTTTAGCAGCGTGGAACATGTCTGCTGTTGCCTGCCCGCCGGCTCCTCTCCTTCTCCCTCAGCTCTGGACACTCGGCCCACATGCTGCTCACTTTGAATCGGTCGCCGTGGCCCCGAGACCCGCTGCAACTTCTGCTTATCTTACAACTATGCCCTTGGAGCTCAGGAACGAGCAGCCGATCAGTGAATCCCCTACCTGAGCCCCCGCAGGCCACAGGGCTGAGGCATATTGATGGGGATCGTAAAGCTAGCCGCGGCTCCTCTCCACAGGTATAACGGGCGGAGGCGCTGCCCCAACGTTGTTTATTTCAGGCCGGTGTGCACTGGCTGTCTCCGTTGCTGCAACTTCCCAGCCAAGCACCTCACGGCGTTTCTGATGGCAGCCCAGATGTCTCAGTGCTCTGCAGTCTGCATCGGACAACCCAGCGGGCCTCAGGTACTCATGCAACGTTCGTCTCCAGTGGCGTCGCTGTGTTTCTCGTTTCTGGGCATCACACAGGATGATTTCTGTAAAGTCGGCATCCCTTGCAGTATGTGCGGACGACAGGGCAGAAACTGGCTTCGGATGGCCCCCATGGTCGCCGATATGTGTTGGATAAGTAAGTCCTGTCGCTGAGCTCAACTACTTTGCGGCCGCTATGTTAGGCGGATAGCTACGCCCCAAATAAGTTGGCATTCATGACTGTAAATGGGGAAAAATGTGCACCACAAGTTCAGTAGTTCAATATTAGTTGGCATGAAGCAACCTACAGGCTTGCATTTTAATGTCAGTGAAATACAGCCTCACAATCATCGTTTTCATATTTTTATCAGACATTGCATTGGTTTCCTTACATATAAAACAAGACTTCATCCAACCATTAATGTTCATAGGTTCTTGTCGATCGACAATTCCGCAGATTGTTCAGCAGACATTTTGCGATGTGGGTTTAGCTGTGTGAGCAGATGGGATGTAGCAGTGTGTTGGCTAGATAAACAAATAGAATGTACTGTGGGTTTACGTGTGTGAGGAGAGGAAATGTAAATCTGGATGGCTGGGAAGCTTGTAAAATGTATTGTGGATATCTTTGAGTAGGTGAAATGTCGGAGGGTTTTGCTGGGTAAGCAGGTTACATCTGTGGGTTTGGCTGTGTAAGCAGGTGGAATCTGCTGTGGGTTTTAGCTGTGTGGGCAGGCGAAGTTTGGTGTGGGATTTTACTTGTGAGCAGGTGAGATGTACTGTGGAGCTGGCTGGTTAACGGGATGAAATTTAGTGTGAGGGTGGCTGTTAAGTGAATGGTGTGCAGGTTTAGCTGTACCTACTTTTATTGATTTAATATAGTGTGGAAATTGCTAGGCTAACCGATGGAATGTTCCGTAGAATTAGGTTAAGCTGTCAAAGCAGCTGAGAGGTAGTTTGTCCTAAAGCTTGTAAATGGGGGAAATTCAATGTGGGATTACATTTCACTGTGAGTAGCTGAAAGGTAGTTGAGGTCTGGCTGTGTGAACAGGCGAAATGTATTGAGTGTCTGGATGTGTGAGCAGATGAAATGGACAGGGAAGTCTAGCTGTGTGACCAGATGTCATGAAGTATGTAATTGCACTGTGGGTGCAGGTGAAATATGCAGGAGGTTAGTGCTGGGAACACGTAAAATGTAGTATGACTTTACCCTTGTGAGTGATGCATTGTAGTGTGGGATTAGTTTTGTTGAGTTGTCAAACACCATTTATTTGCTCATGTGATCAGGTGAACAGTTCCATGGGTTTTGCTCGGTAGCAGGTGAAAAGCATTGTAGATGTACCTGTATGAGTACACGAAAATGTCGAAGTAGTTTAGGTCTAACTGTAAGGGAAAATGAAATGTTGGATGGATGTTGATCTGTGAGTAGGTTTATTTAGTGGAATGTGAATTTTGCAGTGAGCCAGTTTCATTTAGCGTGGGATTCGTTGTGAGAGCAGGTGGAGTCCAGATTGCAATTAAGTTTAGCTTTTCCAGCAGGGGAAATGTAGTGTGGATTCAAGTGTTTGAGCAGGAGAAATAGAGTGTGGGTGTGGAATTACGTGTAGGTGAAATGTAGTTCTGGGATAGGGTTTATCGTGACAGCAGCACAAGTGCACTGCAGGCCTAGCTGAATGAGCAGTTGAAAACTAATACAGGTTTATTCATGTGAGCATGTGAAATGTCGTCATGGGTTAGTTGTTTGAGTAGGTGAAATGTATGGTTGGTTTAGCTGCTCGAGCAAGTGAACTGTAATGCAGGTTTACTTCCGCTAGCCAGTGGTGTTTAAAGTGGTGTCAACAGTGTGAGCAGGTGATCTGCATTCTGGATTTGGTGTGTGAGCATTTCATATGTGTGGGTTTATCCTTTCGTTCACATCAAATATGTTTATTGATGTATTTCTTTATTGTAACACACTACTACCCACCCACTGGTGGTCTCACAGTATTCATGCAATGTGGGTTTAATATTCTGAGCAGCTGGCGTTATACATATATTTATGTTTGCAATGTCGTTGCATTTATACACATTTTAAACCCCTAACAGAATGTATTAGTGGATGGGTGGGAATCTACTCTCCAGATTGTGCTTCATTAGAAGGTTGTTGGGTTGTATTTTGGCCTATGTGGGAAGTGTTTTGGTGTCAACGTGATGCCAGAGTGGCGCTCCTACCCTTTTCAGTGCTGCTGTTTTAAGCGTATTGTGAAGCAAGGAGGACTGTGGGATCGAACACTTGAGCTGTATATTATTGATGAGTCTGGTTTGAATGGCACAGGTGGTGAGCGTAGTCTGTGGGGAGTGTTTTGTTCTTGAGTGTGATGAGTAGTGGATTGCCTTTCTCATGCCATTATGCTTGTTTAGCTGGACTTATGTATAGAGTGGCATGCACTTCAGTGAGTGATAGGTGCACATCATCACGCCTGAGTCCCTTGTGGGGAACATATTCCAGTTCTTGGGATTGGTGTGGTCTGGAGTCTGATGTTCAAACTTTCCTTGTGTGAGTGACTGAATCCATTTGCTGTTTGACATGATCCTACATCATCTGTTTGTAAATAGCCAGGTTGGGATCTCATTTTCCAAATTTCAAGTGATCACATCTAGTTCTTGCTTTTGCAAAGAGGGAAATCCAAAATGATGCTGCTTGTATGAAGAGTGAGAATGGACCAATGCGTTTCTTCTTGTAGAGGGGGCCAGCAGAGGAGGCACCAGTCTAGAGTGAAGGTCTTTGTGGTACAAGTAAATTTGCAGCATTAGTTCGAGCTTGGGTCCTTGCTGAAGTTGGCCCTGTAGACAATGCAGAGAGTATTGAAGGCAGAATGTGTGATTGTAATCAAACCAGTGATCTACTTCTAGCATTGCTCATAACATTTTTTTTCATTTTCTTTTAAAACATACATAAATGGTATTGTCATTTACAATGGCAATAGGTGTGCATTAATACTGGATTTTTTAATAATACTGGATTTTATACAGCGCAAACAGCTACCTCACGAGGAGGTGTCCCGGCGCTAGTAGAACACAGATAACCTGGGCCAAAGATAGGAAATCTAGCGTGGCTGGGTGAAGAGCCAGGTCTTTAGCATCTTCTTAAAGCAGGGTTCGGAGGGGGCCTGTTGGATTGCTTGTGGTAGGGAGTTCCACAGAGCGGAGACGTTTGCTGAAAAGGTTCGACCGCCAAGTCGGGCCTTTTTTGCGCGCGGGACGACCAGTTGGACACGGTCATTGGACCGTAGTGCGCGGCTTTGGGAGTATCTTGGAAGGCGTTTTTTTAGGTAATGTGGGCAGGAGCCATGCAGAGATCTGAACGCAAGCATCAGCGCTTTGAATTTTATTCGGTTGGCAACTGGCAGCCAATGCAGGGTTCGAAGATGCGGAGAGACTGACTGCTTGAAAGGGATTCGCAGTAGCAGTCTCGCAGCCGCATTTTGAACTACCTGAAGTTTGTGAGTCAGGTATTTTGGGAGGCCAAGGTATAAACCATTGGCATAGTCCAGCCGTGAGGTGACAGTCGCATGGACAACCGTTTTTCTGCAGCTCTCCGGTAGAAGTCTAAGGATTTTTCGGAGGTTTCTTATCTTGCTCAGGCAGCATCCGGCCACTTGTTGGATATGGGATGTAAAGGACATGTTATCATCCCATCTCACTCCGAGGTTTTTTGCCGAGTGACTGGGTGAAGGGGGGGGCCCATCTCCGAAGGCCACCAGAGATCTGGGGCGGGGGTGGGACCCTTGCCGAAGAAAATGACTTCGGTTTTATTGGCATTAAGTTTTAATTTATTAGTGTTCATCCAGTGTGCAATGTCCTGGAGACAGCCTTTGAAATTTGAGAAAGAATCCTGCGTCATCTCAGAGTATGGAAATACCAACTGGGTGTCGTCGGCATATGAGATTGCCTTGACACCCCAGTTGGCAATTAGCGTAAAGAGAGGAGCCAGGTAGATGTTGAACAAGAGGGGGCTGAGGGCCGATCCCTGCGGGACTCCACAGCTGAGGGTTTTGGGTGTGGAAGAAATCGTCCCAAGTGCCACCTTCTGCGTTCTCCGAGATAGGTAGGAGTTTATCCACCCCAGCGCTCTGTCTTGAATGCCTATCTCTGCCAGCCGGCTGAGTAGTCTGGCGTGGTCCACCGTATCAAAGGCGGCCGACAGATCCAGGAGTACCAGCATTGCTGAATTTCCTGCATCCATCGACCACCTCACTGACTCGGCTACCTCTATGAGCGCTGTTTCTGTGCTAAAGCCGGGCCGGAAGCCAGATTGAGTTTCATGTAGAATGTTGTTGGTTTCCACACATTTACTTAGTTGGCGTTGTATAACTTTTTCCAGCATTTTTCCCGGGGCAGCTAGGAGGGATATTGGGCGGAGATTCGTGAGGTCATCTGGGTCCCCATTAGGTTTTATCTTTAGGGGAAGGAGAGTAGCGTGCTTCCAGACGTCTGGGAAAGTGCCCGATGTGATGGAAGAGTTCCAAATACATTGAAGTGTGGGAGCTACCGAGTCCGCTATGGCACTCCATAGTTTAGCTGGACAGGGGTCGTCAGGGGAGCCGGATTTGCAGCGGCTGAGTTCATGCCTTACCTCATTCAGGGGGATATGCATGAACTGGGTGAGGGTCTCTCCTAGCTCGCCATTGTTCGCTATGTCCTGCTTCACTGTTTTTATTACTGGACCAAAAGAGTCGTACACTTTTTTAATTTTGTGATCAAAGTACTCTGAGATTTGCTCGCATAGCGTAGCTGTGGGTACAACCTCTCTTTCAATGCATTTTGGTTTGAAGAATGACTGTACCACTTTGAAGACTTGTTTGCTAGACTGTTCTGCCTGGAGAATCGAGTCCGCATAGAAACGCTTTTTATTTTTTCTAATGGCTTTCCGGAATTTTTTGGAGGCTTCCTTATATCTAGTTTTTTCTTCTAAACCGTAGTTTACTCTTCAGAGTCTCTCCAATTTTTTACAGGCCGCTTTCTCATCCCTAAGTTCCTGCGAGAACCAGGGAGCTGAGGGGGAGTCTCTTTTTGATAGAGCCCGAGAGGCTGGAGCAATGGAGGAAACCATCTTTCCTATCCATTCATTGAGGAGTATAGCATCCGTATTGGCATTGTTTGTCAAGGAAGGGGTGGTTTGCGTAAGGACCGGGCACATGGTATCAGGGGTCAGTTTTTTCCATTGCCTCTTCATGAAGTAGCATTTACTTGATGCCGGGATGTCATTCAGAATGTTCAGAGTAAATGGGACGAGTGAACGGTCTGACCATGTCAGAGGGAGAGGTGTTTCAGACAGCACATTCTTGATATTAGAAAAGATGAGATCAATAGTGTGGACCCCAGTGTGTGTAGGGCCCTCATTGATCAGTCTGAGACCGGCAGTATCTAACGTGGTTCTGAGCAGCTCTGCCATGGCGCAGTCGGGTTTATCCATGTGGATATTGAAGTCACCTACCACTAAAAAAAGGGGGTGGAGGAGCGAACTCTGGACAATCGTGTCTAATAAGGTAGTAAGGTAGGGGTCCGCGCCGACCGGGAGGCGATATATAACTAGTCCTGCTAGTGAAAGCTGAGGGCTCGCTTGGAAGCAAAAGTGGAGTCCTTCGATTCCTTGAATAGCAGTGGGGGCTGAGGATGTCAATACTAGATGCTCTTTGAAAATAATGGCTACACCACCGCCTCTTTTTGTCCCAGGGCGGTTGGCGAGGCATATTTTAAATCCCAGAGGGACTGCAAGTGCGATGGAGGTCAGGTTGTCCTCCTTGATCCACGTTTCAGTTAAGAACAGGATATCCCATTCCTGCTCTTCTAGTAGAAGCCAGACCTCATCTGCGTGTTTGGCTAGGGATCTGCAGTTAAGTAGGCCCGCCCTGAGGCTTGTTTGAGGTGGGGATTTGGGATTGGGGGGTATCGCAGAGGCAACGCTGCCAATAGCTATCCCGCAATTGCTGCAGATCTGAGGGGGGTCGAAGGTTATAGGGTCTATGGTGTGAGGGCAGCATTTAGATGAGGGATCGAGTGCCTTTAGGTCCTCACCTGACCACGCTATCTTTCCACCTTGCGTTCCACCACCGGCAGCATGTCTGGCCCCGGCCGCGGTCTGGTCGCGGACGGGCGCAGACGGGCTTGCCTTAGGCGCGCCTTTGGCGCGCAAACGGCGCTCCCGCTGCGCTCGTCCGCTGCGCTTCCGGTGGCAACACATAATAAGTAGAGGTGGAGGAAGGGGTGTGGCCTAACGGGTGGTGGGCGTGGCCTTCGTGTCCCAGGGGAAGGCGTCCACACCAGGAGTATCACGTGGCACAGGGGATCGAGGTACAATTGTATTGCTTCATAAAAAATACACTCAACAAAGGTAAAATCAGTTTTAAAATCACATCAATTTACACCAAAGTTTAAAAAAAATCGCTAGGGCGACTCTCCCGGCTTCTGCCTCAAGAGGTCTGTAGGTTCTGCCTCGCGCTCAGCTTGGCGCGCTATTTAAATGCTCGGCGAAAGGGGCGTGGCCTAATGGGTGGTGGGCGTGGCCTGCGTGTCCCAGGGGAAGGCGTCCACACCAGGAGTATCACGTGGCACAGGGGATCGAGGTACAATTGTATTGCTTCACAAAAAATGCACTCAACAAAGGTAAAATCAGTTTTAAAATCACATCAATTTACACCAAAGTTTTAAAAAAATCGCTAGGGCAACTCTCCCGGCTTCCGCCTCAAGAGGTCTGTAGGTTCTGCCTCGCGCTCAGCTTGGCGCGCTATTTAAATGCTCGGCGAAAGGGGCGTGGCCTAACGGGTGGTGGGCGTGGCCTGCGTGTCCCAGGGGAAGGCGTCATTAGACAGTAGTAGAGAATATTCCCGGACATAGAGCCACACACACACACACACACACAAACAGAGCCACCCACACACAGACAGACGGCTCTGTCTGTGTGTGTGTGTGTGTGCGTGGCTCTGTCTGTGTGTGTGTGTGTGTGCGTGGCTCTGTCTGTGTGTGTGTGTGTGTGCGTGGCTCTGTCTGTGTGTGTGTGTGCGTGGCTCTGTCTGTGTGTGTCTGCGCGGCTCTGTGTGTGTGTGCGCGTGGCTCTGTCTGTGTGTGTGTGTGTGTGTGTGTGTGTGTGTGTGTGGCTCTGTGTCCACGAATACTCTCTACTACTCTCTAATGCTCACCTATTGCTAATTTAAATGACAATACAATTTATTTATGTTTTTAAAAAAAATGAAAAAAAATGTCATGAGCAATGCCAACAGCTCTACCTTTAATAATGCCTAGACCATTGCATTGTAAATGCTTGTTTATTACTGTCTCTTAATAACACACACTTCATCATTTAGCTGACAGATCCCTTACAATACCTATCACAAAGAATAATTCTGTGTCATTAGGAAGATTCAAGTAGTTCCATCAATTAAAGTCAATACCGGCTTCCACTCTCCCTTTACATTTGCAGATTGACTAGTTGTGCACATTTATATTTCTTTCAGGCAGCAGGCACCCTGGCAGGAAGGCTTGTTTAGCTATCTGCCGCTCCACCAGTTTCACAGCACAGGAGACTCCCTGCCTTACACTTTAGCCGAAGCATTAAAACATTAAAGAGGGTGGCTAAGCCAATTGTCTGCAGATCAAATAACAGTATCAAATTATTTACAGAACAGGAATCAGTTTGTTGTTGTAACTTGTATCACAGTTGATGATCATGAAAGCATATAGATAGTCCAATTATGGTGCTCACGTGGTGACAACACGCAGCCACCCTAGGTGCCGATAATAGGTACTGTGTGAACATTATGAATAAAATTTCAAAATAACACCCCAGCACATACTAGTTAATAAAAATCAAAAAATCCCCACAGTCCTAATGGGACTTTTACGTGGATACAAGATTGCATATTGATGCATCGGCTTATCATGGTCTGGATGCATTTTTCTAATTCATTGTGATTTTAGGAACTTGTCACAGGCTTGTTTCAAATAAAGGACTTGCATCGGAAACCAACAACACCTGCAAACGAACTCTTCTTTGTGAGTCTTAACCCATTGTTATTCTTTTGTGTTGCCTCTCATCAGCTTGTTGTTTTCTGGAATAATTAATGGAGACACTTCATTGAATCAACAAAGAAGTGTTTGAACTTTGTTCTTATCAAGTGTTTTTTGTTTTTTTAATAACTAGTGTGTGCTTTGGTGTTATTTTGAACTTTAGTTGAAGCATTTCAACTGCCGGAATTAACCATACCCGGGTGGTTGTCTTTTCACAAAAAGTTGGGAACTGTCTTTCTAAAATTAAAAAAGTACGGACACTTCATGCCCCTCAGATCCCTCCCACTTCGACCCCTGGAATAATTACAGTAAAACGGACATTAATACAGCAAACAAGAAAGCATTAAGGACAATTGTTTTTTGGGAACTTAATAAGTGATTATTACAACTTCCTAAATCAATGAAACCACATTATTAACCCCTTCGCTGCTGATGACGAGCTCAACTCGTCATCAGCCACTGTGGTCGTGTGCGGATGACGAGCTGAGCTCGTCATCTAACGGGGCTTTTCGAAAAAAGCCGCACAGCGGAAAAATAACCGCCGCAGCGATGCGGTTAACAATAGAATGGAGATTGGGTTAAAATCTGATAGGACTGAAATATATGTTCTTTAGGTCAGATGCAAAGGTTTAGAGAGGACAAAAGCCTCTGAATTGTATTTATCATGATTTGATTTGTGAACAAGGTCACCTGCAAAAAATGTGTAATGTTGTTGAGCTATCCGACATGAAATACAAGCCTGCGACAAGCTGGTTGCAGGCAATAAAATGAATGAGAAAAGTTAACCCTTCACGCTGTTTTTTCATTCAAACCTACTACCTGAGATCTATTAACAGTATTATTGATCAGATGCCTTAACCCATTGAGCTATCTGAAAACGCAGTTTGTGGTGATCAATAAAGCAAGCCGGTGCAACTCACAATCATGCTTTTCCTTGTGTGTTTCGTTAGAGATATAGCCTCATTTATGAAAAGTGATGCATCGCTGTGAGAAAACAGTGATGCGTCACTTTTCATTGCACCCTCCTTGCGACACCAATGATGCGTCATATTTACAGTATGACGCATCTTGTCGCAAGGAGTTAAAGATCCTCAGTATTTCTGACGTATCTGTAGGTGCAAACATGACGCATTGCTGGAGTGTGTCACAAAAGTGACCCAACTCTAGCAACGGGTCATTACACATGGGCTAGTCCAAGGTGAAATGTGCCTGCGTCAGTCTTACTCCTGCCATGGGTCAGGCATAAGATATTGACGCATTTGAGTCCTAGAAGTGGTACAGTGAAATCTTATAGATTTCACTGCGTCACTACTATGACCTTTACTTGCGTTGGAACGACCCACCCTGCATACATTATCCCTGACGCAGGTATAATGTGGCGCAGGGTTTTACAAAGTGACACATCTACCTAGATGCGTCACTTTGTAAATATGGTGCAGGAAGGCACATTATTTACGTCGCCGGTGCGTCACAAAAAGTGACACACCGGCGGCACAAAAGTGACTCAAGGACTCATAAATAAGCCCTACACTGTGTGACAACAAATTAATATGTATTAGTCGTCAGCTGGTGGGTCCTGGGCGAATTGTCATTGATTCTGCTGCTCTGGCCACAGTTACCATGAGGGCAGCATTTGCTAATTGGGCCACAGAACTTAAACTGCTCCTCACAGGTGTGGTCCAAGCTGTAACTGGTCAAGTTTATCCAGACGCAGGTCCGTGCCATATCACGACCGAAGCTTCTATACAACTATATATTCTAGACACAACAAATAAATTTGCTTGTGGTCGAGTTCAGTGCAGATGTGGCCTGTTGGTTTGAGCTGGACTGTTCTTATTTTAGCAGGACCAAGGCTATTTGCACCAGGTTGGCCCATATTTGAAGTCGTGCAGCACACAATTCACATATACACACTATGATATCATACTACAATCAGGGCTTTAAGTGGGCCGGGTCTGTCCGGGTCTGAGCACCGGCAGTTATTTTCTGGGGGCCTCGAAACGGGTCTCTTTCGGGCTCTATATCCAGGCCTTCAAAGGTAGTCCGTTTTCTTTTTTTTTCCTCGACTGCAGTGAGAGCATGAACATCGATGTGCCCATGCTCACAAACAACTTCAGAAGTACTGACTTCTTACTTTTTAACAGCGCCCCTTGCCGCGCTTTCCCTTTTCCAGTAGCTGTCTCGCTGTCCCCGGACTCGCAGCACTCACTCTCCCCACCCCCAGGGCTTTAAGTGGGCCGGGTCTCAAGGGGTCTGAGCACCGGCAGTTTTTTAAAGGGGGTCTCAAAACGGGTCTCTATCGGGCTCTGTTTTGAGCCCTGGCACAGGCTCTCCGTTTTTTTTACCGGTCTGCAGTGACAGCAGTTTGCTGTCACTGCAGTCAGGACAAAAGTGCCAGGGCGCAAAACAGTCAGATAGAGACCCGTTTCGAGCCAGCAGGCACATCGATGTGCGCTGCCCACACTGCTCACTTCTCACTAGTTGAGAAGTTACAGCATGACGGAATGCCAGGTGAGCGTTGTAGGGGTAGGGAAATCCTTTAATGAGAGTCATTTTCTTTCTGGATTTCCCTTCTCTTTCTGAAAACGCAAGAGCAGCAACATTGTGGTAGGGTCACCAGGGCTTTAATTGAAAGCTTTTTCAATATTATATGTAACGAGCTATAGTTGCAGCTTATTTATCTTATGCAACTAATAACCATTGACAAAGCCAATAGTCCTTACTTTTTGTAGGTATGATGTTCCTTGTCTCACATATCTGGATGCAATGACAGAAACACCAAAATACAAGTCGGGCGGCACACTATGCTAAACACAGATTTTTAGCAAGTGTTTTAAAGCCACGCCCCTAATTGCACTGGCCACACCCCTTTGAGAGACCCCCCAGTTTTTTCATTCCACTTAAAGCCCTGACTACAATTCTATCATGAGAGCTCCGGTGGCATCACGAAGTCTCTGTGGCGCAATCGGTTAGCGCGTTCGGCTGTTAACCGAAAGGTTGGTGGTTCAAGCCCACCCAGGGACGTTCACTTTTATTTATTTTAACTATACCTTAGCTTCAGATACAAACATGATTTCTTTACATTTCCAAGGTATATTTAAAACTACCCTTCTCCTGAAGGTAAAGATGAGTGCGAATGTAAACTTTCACGTGGTCCATTGCAATTTGCGTGAGGAGCAAATTGCCCATAAAATATTGCAGCTGCGTGACAGCTCCTGGTTGTATTATGAGACAAATAGTGACAGTATGAACAGTAACCTCAAAAAGTTAAATTGTACATAAACCTGTGTGTGTGTCTGTTTCATAGGTGATTTCACAGGGTGCCCTTCACCTGCCGCAGCAGGGCGCGAGCTTTTGAGACATTAGTTACTGTGTGTAGCACAGCGACATCTCGAGGCCATTAATGGAATTGCCACCGGCTAGAAACATAGCTACTTAAGTGCAAAAATAGTAAAGGAAAGGTTGACAAGTGCAAAACAAGTTTAAAATGGACTAATAAATCCTCAGTAGAGAAGGAATTGAGGCCAGAGTGAAAACGAGAAGATTGAATTGGTCTGCAGAATATGCGAAAGGTTAAGACGTCCGTGGGGATTGCATAGTTGAATGCACTGAACCCTCTTCCCCAATTACTGATACTAAAGTTAAAGGTGGATTTAAATGATGGATGCAGTTTTCTATAGCGCGAGCTCGGCCCAAAGGTATTGGAGTGCTTTACATGAGCACTAGATGACACTGCCAGCCAGGTTATTTGTATGTTTCAGGCAGAAAGAAATCAAGCGATGTCCCCAGTTACAGGATGTTGCAAGGTGTTTGTACCTCTTTAAAGGGCGTGTCGAGTGAGGCAGATAAGACGGGAAACGAGTTCTATTTTCTATATATAGCCAGTGCTTTAAATGGGAAAAAATAAGTGCAGGTACTCATTAATATGAGCTAGAGGTGTGGCAAGTGGGCGGGGCTAGGGGCGGGGCTAAGAGTAACATGATTATACATAATGAATTCTGTACCAGTTGCAGCCACTATCAAAACACATGAAAAATGTGTTTATGTAAATGAAACAGGTTAACTTGTTACACAAAATGAAATCCAAACAGGATGATATGTGAACAGTTTGGCATTTTGTAATATTTGTTGCTTTTTAATGCCATACTGTTATTTGTTGTTGTTTGGCACAATACTATCTACTCTCAGGCATACACTCGCACACACTCACACTCTCTCTAAAATCTCCTGAGTGTCCTGATTCTCTCCCTCTTTCCCTCAATTTTCTCTCACAGAAAAACAGGCACACACAAGTCGGCAAGCACACAGACATAAGCAAACACTCACAAAAAGTCTCAGGTGGGAGTAAATCCATTTTAAACTCCTTCCCTCCCATGAGTTTATAAATTGCCTCTGTCCATGTGCTACCTTCATACCTGTGTTTGCCCAAATGCGCACAATAGTTGGAATGTGATTAACAGCACAGGGCCTAAATGGGCCCTCCACTGTCAATACAGTGTGATGGTGAACACAGGGACATCATGCAAATGATCCTGCGCTGAATAGTTCAACAGCAACTCTTCTTAGGACTATAGAAGCGCCGTGGCTATCAAATAGGTTCCAACCATGGCAGCCTCGTGCTCACCAGCACTAGCAGCCAGTGAGCCTACCTTTCATGAGTATTGGTACTCTCCTCAGCAGTAGAGATGTGCTGATACTAACAGGGATAAAAATAATAATAAGTGCTGGTACACAGTACCTGTGAGTACCAGCCCATTTAAAACAACGCCACTGTCCTTTTCCTTACAACAAGGCTCTTCCTGGTTCCATGCCTCTACATAGGCATGTCCTCTCCATTCGCCTCTCATCTTTACCCAGCCTCTAAGCTTATCTCCCTAGATCTGCTCCTCTTCCTCCCACCTTTTGCTTACTCTCTCCACAAGCCTTACATTTCCTCACTGGTTTTTTCCCTACTTGTCTCTTTTTCTCCCCTCCATGCTGTATTCATCCCTTAAGTTTGCCATCTGGCCAGTATTTTGGGTTTGCAGTGTGTGTGTATGTGTGTGTGTCTGCGTCTGTCTGGGTGTGCGTGTGTCTGGGTGTGTGTGTGTGTGTCTGGGTGTGAGTGTGTGTGTATGTGTGTCTGTCTGTATGTATGTGTGTCAGTGTGTGTGTGTTTATGTGTGTCAGTGTGTGTGTGTTTAGGTGTGTGTGTGTGTCTAGGTGCATGTGTCTGGGTGTGTGTGTCTATGTGTGTGTTTGTCTGTGTGTCTGTCTGTATGTGTGTCTGTATGTGTCTGTCTGTATGCCAGTGTGTGTGTCTGTATGTGTGTGTGTGCCTGTATGTGTGTGTGTGTGCGAATTATAAGAAATGCAACAGATGTATGACTTTACAGAAATGTGTGTTTAAAAAAATACAATTTCTAAGACGATTCATGAATACAGACCTCAACAAATTTGTGGTATTTTTATCTGAAAATAAGTGGCAAACCTATCACCTCACTTCTTTACATTCATCCCATCTCTTTTCTGCTATGTTCACCTCATCTTTATCCCCAACCAACGCCATTGCCAGATGTCATGTAGCTCATTCCTAGAGTACTGCAGCGTTTCCTGCTATTCATTGCCATATGCGTGGGGCTACCGTCACACCCATAGAGCCAGTACTCAGGTCCGTCACTGGTGTCTTGTAAATACGGTGATTAATGTTGGAGGGGCTCACAAAGAGAAGCCGCTCCTGTCCTGAATATAAAAATGCTAAGAAAACCGGCTTTGGCGAAGTTAGAGGATTTTTTTAGTTGTTGCCAATAGCGTTCGTACAGTCCGTGCCATAAATATCCTAAATACGACTGAATTACTGACTGACTTTCTTAACCCATTTACACACCTGATGGAGAGGGGCGGAGGTGAGGCTAAATCACTTTCAGCTGAATAGTCGTTGCGCATGTGATCGACAGGGAAGGGTCTGTCTAAACCCTGCACTGTTAATCACAGCGTGACGCACATCATGCCCTCTTAGACCCCTGCAGTCTCAGGCCATTCACATGGACGCTGCTGGAATCTCCAGCAGGGACTCTGCAGGAGGCTTGGCGCGATTACACGCTCTAGAGAAACAGAGTGACATCTACCCTGTTTAATAGGAGAGACATACTGGAGCCTGCAGTCCCGTTTATTAGGGTACCGGTACTCTCCCTTGGCTAATGAGAAGTGCCGGTACTGAGGGTCTAGAAATTCAGAAGTGCCGGTACTCAGTACCGGTGAGTACCGGCCCATTTAAAGCACTGTATATAGCGATTATCAAAAGAACACCGACGAGGGTGGGATTCGAACCCACGCGTGCAGAGCACAATGGATTAGCAGTCCATCGCCTTAACCACTCGGCCACCTCGTCCTGATGAACGGTGCCTCCTATCAAACTTTTTTATTTGTGGACGCTCCACATGGGACTGAATTTTCCATATAAGTATATAGTGAAACGCGGTAGACGCAGGTACAACATTGAGCAGGGTGGTCTGACAGGATGAAAAATCCCTGCAGTGGCGGGCGCAGTTCCCCCCCCTTGTCTACCTGGAGGATGTCGGTGATTCGTGGCAGTTCACCTGCTGGAAATTAAACCGGTCCGAGTGTGTTAGTCGGGGTGATTTAAGTGTGGTTAGGATTGCTGATCCTCTAGCCTAGAAGTACCTTATGTCGCTGAGCCCAGGTGATGTTGGTAGCTGATTCGTAAAAGTCAGTGGCGGATGCACCCTGGCCCGTCACTACAGGCAGTGATAACACCGACAGGAAGTGGTATGACTGATCTTAGCACTGAGATTGCAGTCAGGTCACCGCCAGTGGAAAACACTCGTCACTAAACCTATCGACAAGCGGCCACGTTGCAGTGCAATAAAAAAATGTGTGAATCTGTCGCTGAGAGGAAGTGTTGTCCCTGAGATGCAATGTTCCCATTGGTCGTGTGACCTAAAAGCCAGTGTGTGGCCTGGCATTGAGAGGCAGTTATGCAAATGTCCCAGTCGCCCGGAGCCATCGATCACACTCGCCCTGTGGCTGAGAGGCAACAGTGACACTGATCTTGGTGCTAAAAGACAGCAACGTTGCTCACCCTCTCCGAGTCACTTACAGAATTTAACCAGACTGTAGATAAGTGCGATCTAAATCTTACCTGTTGCACAGCACATCTTCTGCACACCTCGACACGTCTGATACAAGGAAGCATGTACTGGTTCGTTGGTCTAGGGGTATGATTCTCGCTTCGGGTGCGAGAGGTCCCGGGTTCAAATCCCGGACGAGCCCTATTTTATTACCCTCTTCATTTGAATATTTTTATATTGATTTAAATCCTTTATACTATTTTTATATTAATTTTAACCCATTCCGTTCACATCTGTAAACAACCCTGACTCCTTCTCTGCATGAAAACGCGTTTTACATTCTACAGTGGAGTTCATTTTTTTTATGAATTATGCAGTTATAAATAAAACGGTGGGCAAATTACATGCTTTACGTGAGTTGGGAAATTATGTTGAATA
The DNA here is from genome assembly GCF_964263255.1 of Lissotriton vulgaris. Lineage (NCBI taxonomy): Eukaryota > Metazoa > Chordata > Amphibia > Caudata > Salamandridae > Lissotriton > Lissotriton vulgaris. The sequence continues at coordinate 723,194,613 of NC_141700.1, read as the reverse complement.
TATTTCCTTTTTTTAGCCGTCGTTTATCAGTATAATTACTGGGCAAAGACAGTAATAAGCACTTCCTATCTAAGCGGTAAACTGTTTCGTGGCTTTAAACACAAACACTTCTTCTTTCGTTTCACAAACATTGGACTAGAGAAGTCTTACATTAAACAGAAAGGTCTGTCTTTGGTGATGTGTAGGGAGGACCCACTCTTAAAAGCTTGTGTTGGGATTTAAGAATAGTATGTGAGATATCTCCCTACGCTGATTTGGGGGATCTCTCTCTCACTTTCACCCTTGTGTTTCTCTCTCTTTAGCAGACAAAGTGCCTTAATTTCAGTTAGCTTGTAACTAAAAAGTGAAATGTTTGAATGTGTTGGTCGTTTCTAGGAAACATTATCCAAAAAGCGTGTGTTCTTTTAATTTGGTCTTTTTCACAGCAAAGAACTTCTGTTTTAGGTTTGCAAAAAAAAATTTGTAAAAATATGTAAAATAGTTTGAAGGGGACACCCGGATTTGAACCAGGGACCTCTTGATCTGCAGTCAAATGCTCTACCACTGAGCTATATCCCCACTTGTAGAGCCTGTTCCACAATACGCAATATACGTGCCCTCAGTGGCCCTGCTCGTACAGTATCCTTTAGTTATACATTCCTGTCATTTACTTTGGGTTTTCCACTCAGCTCTATCCCCAACCCCAAGCCGTTGGAGGTTTCTAGCACTGAGCTACAAACATATCCTCCAATTCTGTACCTCTCCTCTTTGATGTGTCTGCCTATATTCACCCGCCTTGCTAATTATTTATTCGCTGAGCTATGTCGCCGTGCTTCAAGGCGCGCCCGAATATGATCACATTTCACCTTCTGAATGGGGACAGAAAGTCTTGTTAAATAGGATGTTTTTGTTTTTAACGCTGTGAGACGCCTAGTATCACGTGGATGAAGTGGCAAAAGAGAGACCGGGGAAGGGGGTAAGGCGGCACTATCATATGCCCTTCAGGAGGGGCAACGACAGAGGTGTATTGGGGTTTGAGGGGGGGGGGGGGGGGGTGACTACAGCTGCCCATCCTCAAACGGTGGCACTGTGGCAATGAAACCAGGACGTCACATGTCACCGCCTCCGGTCACACGTCACCACTGCCATGTACATATCATCACCGCCAGGGACACGTCACCGCCGCCACAGGTACACGTCACCGCCTCCAGGTCACGTCACTGCCGCCAGATAAACGTCACCACTGCCATGTACAAATCATCACCGCCAGGGACACGTCACCGCCGCCACAGGTACAAGTCACCGCCTCCAGGTTCACGTCTCCGCCAGGTACACGGAGCCGGAGGACTCAGCCAAGCACAGGACGAGGGATTATTAGAGTCAGGGTACGAGTCGGGGTACCACGCGGGTGGACGGCATCCCCCCACTTATTTTCGAGGGTTTTCCAGGGTGGACGCCGTCCACCCTGCTCAATCACAAAGCCGTCCACCATTTACAATGAAAACCGCGTCCACCCTTACAAAATAGGTGCGCGCGGGTGGATGGCTGAAATCGGAAGGTTCTTGGACTGCCGCAGGACACCACGCCGGTCACCACGCCCCTTCACCTACCAGGTTCGCCGTTGCAACCAATTGATGGACGCCGTATTTCAACAGGTTTTTGCCTTTCGTGACGTCACTTGCAGTCGTGACGTCACTTCCGGCCTGTGAGCGTCCCCCCACTTCTAGGTTGCTGCCTTTCGTGACGTCACTTCCGGTCGTGATGTCACTTCCTGTATGCGAGCGTCCCCCCACTTCTTCATTTAGGACTTGTGCCCTGATTAGAGTCCTACAGGGGGGCCAAGGGCTGGGATGGATGGCCGATGTGGCCCCCGGGGGAATGCAGGTCGGCAGACTCGTCTTCCCCCGGGGTGTTCGCGCGAGGACACGGCAGGCGGAAGTTAGGTAAGGGGTTTAGGTCAGGGGTGGGAGGGGTCAGGTAGGAGGCTACTTATGGGGGAACAGGAGAGGAACAACTTCCTTTTCCTGTCCCCAGTGCCTCAGGGAAGAGTTAGGTTTTTGCCACCCGCCCACCCTACAAGAAAAAGGGGTTTTTGGTGCGGTGTTGTTATGGTTGCCATGTTGGGCAACATGCCAGTTTAGGACAGGATGGCAAGGGGGGAGACGTTCCGGAACTGGGAGGGGTGGGGAGTCCATGACGGGCAGAATCATCCTTACAGGGAGGGGGTTACAGCCGCAGGATGGGAGAGAGTGGTAGACGGGAGTGCGATGGATGGAAATGACCGAGGAGTCGGAAAGTGGAAAGGGGAAGTGAATGGGATGCAAAGTGGTTGTGGTGTGATTTGGGAATGGATGGTGGAGCACGTGAGTGGATGACGGTTGAAAGGCAGGATGTTGGGGGGATTGTTAAAGTTGATAATGTTATGTTTTGTAAGCTGTCATGCCTGTCCTAATAAATTGCCTTTTACGCAAACTGATGCGTGGAGTGGTTATTGCGCGAGAGTCATGAGGGCTGGGGTGAGGGCCCAGAGGATGGGGCCTCGTAGCAGGAAGAACTGTTGTCGCTCCCATTTGTAAACGCTTCGGTGTATACATTACACGCGTTGTTATGTGTGGGATTTCATGCCTCGTCAGGGGTAGGACGCGCTGTAGAAAATCAATGTCACTTTACATGGTTTAGTCCCCTTCTCTGTGACATTTTAATGCTTCACGTGATCCATTTTGGGTGACTCTTTACTGTAACTATGTAAAACGAGCCGGCAACAAAAGTGAAAGCAACCGCGAGCAGGCAAACAGCATGCAAACAGCATGCATGCAGAGAGGGAGCGAGCAGCCGAGCCATAATAAATCAAGCGCGTGGTGGGAGACACCATGCACATGCACATCGCCTGTCCGGGCGCTCACACTGTTTGTTCATGCACGGACCTGCAAAAAGTAAGAACACTTAGGCGTGCGCTACTGACCCTGGGCTGGCTAAACTGCAATATGCGTGTACATGTCAGGGTGGGTCCTTGCGTCTATGCTGGAGTGTCTGTCTATGCCTGACTGCACGTCTGAGCTTGTGATAGTGTATGTGTAAATGTGTGTGTATGAGTAAATGTGTGTGAATATCTTAATTAGTGCATCTTAGAGTGAATGTGTGTTTGAATTGGGCTGGTTTTAGCACTGGTGGCGCCCAGTGCAAACAATCTTTCTGGCGCCCCCCCCCCACCTCCTTCTCCATGGATATCCTCACTACCGCCCACCAACAGGGCCCCTCATCTCTCCATAGCCCCTCCCTGATATACATTTAATTTTATTTATAGTGCTACTCATCGTTCCCTCACACTCAGTTCTGTGGCCTGCATGGTAGGTACACATTATTTGCAGTACCCACATTGACCCTCTGTGCAGGGCTTTAAGTGGGATGAAAAAAATGGGGGGTCTCTCAAGGGAGCGTGGCCAATGTAATTAAGGACGTGCCTTAAAACACGTAAGCTAAAAGTTTGTGCTTAGCATAGTGTGCCGCCCCACTGGTATTTTGTTGTTTATGTCTTTAAATCCAGATATACGATACAAGTAACATCATACTTACAACAAATCAGGACTATTGGCTTTGTCAATGGTTGTTTGTTGCATACGATAAATATGCAGCAACTGTGGCTTGTATATAATATTGAAAAAGCTTCAACATAAAGACCTGGTGACACCACAACAATGTTGCTGCTCCTTAGTTCCGAAAAGAGAAGAGAAATCCAGAGAGAAACTGACTCTCTTTAAAGGATTTCTCTTACCCTATAACGCACGAAAAAAGAAGGACCGTCTGTGCCAGGGCACAAAACAGAGCCTGAAAGAGACCCGTTTCGAGGCCCCCGTAAAAAAACTGCCGGTGCTCAGACCCGGTGAGACCCACTTAAAGCACTGTCTCTGTGCTACTTTATGTTGAGTCTAAACTGCCACTAGACAAAACTCTGATCTCTCTCCAGCAGGAACATTAATAACCAGAGTTATCTTGACATTTTTTTGGTTGACTGAAAACTTTTGGACACGCAAGGAACTCTACAGTACTGCCATAAAATCCATAAGATATTTTTAAACACAGCACCCCCGCTCAGATTGGAGCCTTGTGCGGCTGCACCAGTCACACCACCCTAAAGCCACCCTTGAAGGGGTCAGCAACTTTAATGCATTTCTTTGCAAGCCACTTTGCGTGCACGGAGACACCAGGCGATATTTATAGGGTAGTGGAGTGGGAGGGACTATGACTCTAGGAGCACATTTTTGGTGTTTTATTCTGTAACCGCCTCTTTGAAATAAGAACTGCTAAATCATCCCCAACAAAATCCCTTCTTCGGATGGCCACCGTTGTACCCCCCTGGACAAAAACCTTTTGTGATTACCTATCACGCCACACGGAGGAATTCAGCGCCATCAGCGAGACAGAGCGGCTCACCTTCTTCTTTACTCGGCACCAGTCCACCTCTCGGCGCACCCGCTTCGCGGGTGCCCCTTCGCCTGCCTGAGGAGTGAAAGACACCTGTTGCTGCTTGTGAGGAGTGTAGAGGCGGTAAGGAGGTAAGCGGCACCGGGCGTGTGGCTGCAGCGGGGCTGCGAGCGTGCAGGGACTTCAATTCCCAGAAGTCCCTGCTAGACCGACGGAGAGCTTCCGGTCCGCTCTCCCTGCTGGCCCGCCCCCCGCCCCCCCGCCCTCCTGAGGCCTCATAACACCAGTTTGCAGCCTAAGTGAGTGGGACACCCTTGTGATTACCTATCACGCCACACGGAGGAATTCAGCGCCATCAGCGAGACAGAGCGGCTCACCTTCTTCTTTACTCGGCACCAGTCCACCTCTCGGCGCACCCGCTTCGCGGGTGCCCCTTCGCGGGTGCCCCTTCGCCTGCCTGAGGAGTGAAAGACACCTGTTGCTGCTTGTGAGGAGTGTAGAGGCGGTAAGGAGGTAAGCGGCACCGGGCGTGTGGCTGCAGCGGGGCTGCGAGCGTGCAGGGACTTCAATTCCCAGAAGTCCCTGCTAGACCGACGGAGAGCTTCCGGTCCGCTCTCCCTGCTGGCCCGCCCCCCGCCCTCCTGAGGCCTCATAACACCAGTTTGCAGCCTAAGTGAGTGGGACACCCTTGTGATTACCTATCACGCCACACGGAGGAATTCAGCGCCATCAGCGAGACAGAGCGGCTCACCTTCTTCTTTACTCGGCACCAGTCCACCTCTCGGCGCACCCGCTTCGCGGGTGCCCCTTCGCCTGCCTGAGGAGTGAAAGACACCTGTTGCTGCTTGTGAGGAGTGTAGAGGCGGTAAGGAGGTAAGCGGCACCGGGCGTGTGGCTGCAGCGGGGCTGCGAGCGTGCAGGGACTTCAATTCCCAGAAGTCCCTGCTAGACCGACGGAGAGCTTCCGGTCCGCTCTCCCTGCTGGCCCGCCCCCCGCCCTCCTGAGGCCTCATAACACCAGTTTGCAGCCTAAGTGAGTGGGACACCCTTGTGATTACCTATCACGCCACACGGAGGAATTCAGCGCCATCAGCGAGACAGAGCGGCTCACCTTCTTCTTTACTCGGCACCAGTCCACCTCTCGGCGCACCCGCTTCGCGGGTGCCCCTTCGCCTGCCTGAGGAGTGAAAGACACCTGTTGCTGCTTGTGAGGAGTGTAGAGGCGGTAAGGAGGTAAGCGGCACCGGGCGTGTGGCTGCAGCGGGGCTGCGAGCGTGCAGGGACTTCAATTCCCAGAAGTCCCTGCTAGACCGACGGAGAGCTTCCGGTCCGCTCTCCCTGCTGGCCCGCCCCCCGCCCTCCTGAGGCCTCATAACAACAGCCTACTCCCGCAGCGCGGGACGCAGCCCGGGCTAAGACTGGGCAAAGACAGGGCCGTTTTAGGCCGTTAGAGACCGTTTAAGACTGGACCGGGCCACCTCTCTTGGTTTCATCCTTTTTGAGTCTCTGTAGTTAGCATACTTGATTTTAATATATTTATTGTAATATCCCTTCCCCACAATGTCATCACGTGAAACTCGGAGTAAGGCAACTAAGATCTCCAAAAAAGCGACAGGCACCTTAGATGACTTTATCACCAGGACCAGCCTCTCCATTGACAATGAAATAACTAAGCTCCAGCACAGAGTATCAACTGAGCTTGAATGTGCTAGGAGGCTTTCAACTGAACTTGCGCTTAGGAAAAAATCTTCCCTAGGCAGCATTGCTTCCTCCAAAACTCCTGAACGCATTTCTGGTCCAAAACCAATCATAGCCCTAGCCGAGGTGCACTCAATAGTAGAGGAATCAATTCCCCCTACCTTCCAAGAACCACATGGGCCTTCAGCTAGGGCCGAGTCAGGAAGCCCATCACAGTTGACACTCTCAAAGGAGAGTGCTGAGGTCCTTCCAGATGAGGCGTCCTGTAAGCCACCAGAAGAGATGATACCTAACACAAGCCCATCATCCACCTGTAGGTTGCCAGTTGAAGCAGAGTCCCTGAAAAACAAATCACCCGTCAAAGTACCATCAAAGCACAAAAGAAAGCGCAAACACCTAACGGCTTTCGCTAGGAAAAAAGCAAAAGTAGCACTTAGTCATAACATCAAGGGTGGTGCTTTAAACACTCCTATTGTAACATCCGAGATCTCTGTACACGATGTAGCACTAGTAAATGCAGACAATACTAACAATAGCATAGATGAACAAATTTCCATTGCTATGTCCGATCATTTAGGTAGCGAAGGGCAAAGAGTTTCCTGTGATATGGTAGAACAAGACGGTGGAAGAGAAGAATTTTTAAAAATAGTATGGGAGACGCTTAAGAGATTACTCAAACCACTGGAAATTAGGTTAACTGGAATTGAGAATCAGCTTCTCGAGGTTGAGAAAAGTGTTATTACTCTTTCAAGCATAAGTCTCAACTGTACTGAAGCGCCTAGAGTCACCCAACAAGTTCCAGTCCCCGTCCCGGTCACATAAAAAAACTCACATATTAGTCCATTAAATGTGCATAAAAAAAAGGTGGGGGTAGTAAATAACACAAACATTATTCAATCAACTAGCACCAAAACCCAATTGAATCCAACCCCCTCAACTTCTACAGCTGTAAATACTACTAGCAAACCCATACAGAAAAACCAGGCCCATACTAATACTCCCCTATCACAAATTCCTTCTTCTTCTCACTCTTCCAATCAGAGTGCATTAGCCCCAAATAAACCTCAATCCAATCCCCCTGCCTACCCCTATATTAGTTCTGCAGGCATCCAATCCATGCCTGACAAAACCTTTGCAAATGCTTCCCATAAACCAAACCATCAGTTTAACCACACTCGCAATAATTTTAGAGGAGGGTACATAGATCTGCCACCAGACGCTAGTACATTTGTAGCTGTTCTCACAGGGGTGCCAGAACTGGATAGCCAATATGAAGAAAATTTCCAATCACTAAAAAACAAAGTGATTTTTTGGCTAAATAAATATAAACCCATTCCCAACCAGATGAAAAGTAAGATCCTTATGGTTAGGAGGGTACCATGGGTAGGGCCAACTGTAAAATCAATCACGGGTGATTGTATTGTCATATCCTTCGAAGAACCCCAGAGTGCTGAACAAATCTGCAATTGGAAATCGTACGGTGTGAATCCCCCTATTAAAGCCAGACCCCTATCATTTTTCTACCCTCCACCAAGACCTATCCATCACGGCCTCAATTGGAACCCTGTAAACCAGTATTATGACAGTGCTCCTAACTTGGCCAGACATGGTGATTATAATATGTGGTCTGGTGCTCCAAACTTAGCCAGACATGGTGATTATAATATGTGGTCTGGCATTCCTACCTTCAATAGATTTATCTGCTTAAATGCTGTGGATTGACTTGCCACTGTGCCTTACTGCATTTATGAATTATATGATGTCTTTTGTAGATTGGGCAAAGGCTATCCCAAACTTAAAAATGTTGTATACTTGCTTGATGATGACCTGTCTAATAGGAATATGCCTGACTTCGTTTATGAATTATATGATGCCTTCTGTAGATGGGTCAAAAGCTATCCCAAACCTAAAAATGTCGTATACCTGTTTGATGATGACCTGTCTAATAGGAATATGCTGCACAGGTCTAAACCAGTTCCACAGAAAACGGAATCACTTAACAAGGCTGGAAATGTACGCTGTTGCACAGCTGAGGGTGGTCGGGATGGGAGAGCAATTACTGCAACTAAAGGAAAAGTAAAGGTTGCAGAGAAAGACATAACAAATCCGCAAGTAGGCAACCGGCCCAATCAGTGTGTAGTCGATCCCCTCCCTGCCAACCAGAGTATTGATCCTTGCTTACTTATCCTATCGTGGAACATCGCAGGTGTTCATAAGAACCTAAAAGATCCTGAGTGGGAAAATTACATTGACACCTGTGACATTTGTCTACTACAAGAAACTTGGGCCATAGAAGTTCCTCATCGGGTAGGATACAAAACTTATGGCATTAAGGCAGCTCAGTCTGACAGAGGAAGACCATCAGGGGGTCTATTAATCTGGCTAAAAATCACCCTGGCCATGCAGGTGGAAATTGTGGATACAGGCTCTCCGGATATTTTAGCCCTAAGGGTCATTCCACTGTGTGGCAATGAATGGTTCATTATCAATGTCTATAACAGACCGACCAGTCACTCCAAGGTGTCAATAACACTTGAGGCCCTGGAGCTCCTGTTGAAAAATGTAATTGGAGATATCCCGGTCATCTTGGGAGGAGACTTAAATTGTAATTTTGAACCTGTTCTGGGCATTTCTGAAGTGTTCGAAGACGAGGACTCAGCATATAACATCCCCCAGCTTGAAACGACCAAATTTGTTAAATATTCGACATTGGCCAGCCAAATACTAAGACTTTCCGCAGACCACGGCCTTAGAGCAGGCAATGGCCGACTCCCATCGGACCTGCAAAAACAACCGACCTTCTCTAAAGCTAAAAGCAATTTAGATTTTGTACTTGTTTCTCTTAGCATCTGGCACTTTATGATAGATCTGAAAGTAGTAAGTAGGGGGGAAAGTGATCACTACCCCTTGGAACTTTACATCAGCAAGAACATGGTTAGTGACACCATTTTAACTACAACTGAATCCACCCAAGTCAGCTTATGTGAGGACGTCCACATAAATAATAACAGACGTGCAGTAAGATGGCCACGTGTTTTGGCGGATGGAAATGCCTTAGCATTGGTTTACTCTCTTTTTGAACAAACATTTGCACATATAGTTGACCATGCCTTCCTACCGGAACACTTTGAACATTTTATTGATCTACACAAAGTCTTCTTTTCTGAACTAAAAATGCTCTTATCAAAAATGCCGAGAAAGAAGCAGCAAAACCACAGAATGGCCAACCACGGAAAGCTATGGTATGATCACTCGTGTAGAACTGCCAAATCAAACCTATTGCTTGCCATTAAAAATAAGTCTAAAGAAGAAGTAAAATCTGCAAGGGTGGAATATAAACGTATATTAGAAACATCCAAAAAACTCTGGGAGGAATCAATTTGGGCCGAAATGCTAACTGCTGCAAAAACCAATGACAATGTTGGCTTCTGGAGACTGGTGGCCAACGGGGGGCATGCTGGGAGAGCTGTGAAAGATGTATTCCTAGATGAGATGACCTGGGTAACTCACTTTACAAACCTCTACAAACAATACGATAGTGATAGCCAATGGAACTTAAGGTCCCTTCCCCTTACTGAACCCCTCAACTTTACATTGGAAGAGACGGTAAGGGCGATCAACGATCTAAAAAATTCTAAAGCCCCTGGTCCGGACAGAATACCGGGGGATCTCTACAAACACGAAGTAGATGTCTGGGCCCCTATCTGAACCGTCTGTTTAATGCCCTATCGTCAAATTGTAACTTTCCAGATAGCTGGCGGGCAGCGGAGGTTGTGCTAATATTTAAAAAGGGGGATAGAATGACACCCTCCAATTACAGACCAATTAGTCTGATGGACACACTGCAGAAACTATATGCCAAACACCTCCTATTCAGAATTAACGATTGGCTTGAAGCTACGAATATAATTTCCAAATTCCAAGCTGGTTTCCGGAGTAAGACCAGCACAACAGACCAAATTTTTCGATTTTGCTGTTTGATTTGGAAATATGTTCAGCTGAAAAAAGGTCATCTGTATGTAGCCTTCGTTGACCTGAGGGCTGCATTCGATTTAGTCCCACGCAGTCTACTTTGGAAAACCTTGCAAGAAATTGGGTTGCCGGGATGCCTCCTAGCCCAAATAGTTGAGCTGCATGCTGATAATTTCGCAAACATCAGGTGGGGCCCTAATGGCGAGTTGTCTCGCAACATTCCCATTGAACGTGGGGTTCGCCAGGGATGTGTCCTGGCCCCTACCCTATTCTCCCTGTTTATTAATGATGTCCCTGATTATTTAAATGCTTGTGTTAATGATTCACCGCAGCTCAATGGTGTAAGGGTGCCTGCGCTGCTCTTTGCAGACGATACTATACTTATATCCCAAACAAAAAAGGGCCTCCAGGCACTCCTTAACTCCTTCAGCTGCTATTGCCAGACAAAGGGCTTGGAAATCAATGCAAACAAAACAAAATGCATGTCATTAAATCCCAGTATGCCAGACAGAGGATTTTTGACCCTGAACAGCCAAAAACTAGATACTGTGGATAACTTTTCCTATTTGGGTGTTGTACTAGATTCCAAGCAAAGCTGGAAACCCCAAATCGAGAAAAGTAAGATAACATATGCCCAAAATGTCAAACCAATTTTATGCAAAATGAATTCCAGTACAATCAAAAGTGTAACCCCGGTTTTAGAACTTTTTAAATTTAAAATACAGTCTGCTGTACTATATGGAGCAGAGATATGGGGCCCATGGGCAAGGAACAGCTTCCAAATTATGGACAATAAATTCATGCGGGCTTCCGTGAGGGTCCCTATTAGTACACCCCTTTTACCACTCCAACTTGACTTAAATTTTAGGAGAACAGATCATTTAGCCATCTTAAGGCCATTATTATTCTGTGTTAGGCTTTGGACTACCCCTGAGTTGATAGACTATAGAAACGGCCTGCAAGAATTGATGATGCTTGATTCCTTTAACTCCATCAATTGGCTAGTGCACATTAAAAAATGGCTTACATTCCTGGGCCTATATTCAATGTGGGAGACTCCAGATAAAATGCCTACTTTTTCCAAACTAGTAGTCAAGCGAGCCTTCTGGACCCACATAAGCAGGGAGTTAGTGGATGGAGTTAGCGCTGGTTCAGCAGTCCAGGCTTTTTTATTATTTAAGGACGAGCTTTATTTCGAACCATTCCTGGACGAGATTGAGCCACCCATTGCAAAAACTCTTTTCCTAAAGTTCAGATATGGGATACTTATGCTGAATTACAATACTGAAAGATGGGCACAAAAAAGATTGGGAGCCCTGACTGTTAAAACCAAGTGCTGCCCTATGTGCTCCATTGATTGTTCCGAGAATGAGGTTCACATGCTCTTTGTTTGTAGTGCATATACGAAACCGAGAAAGAAATGGTTGAAACCAATGTGTAACCTTCTGGGGACTAGGTCCTGTTCAATAGCTTTTAGGATCATGAAAAGCAATTCAACTCAGCTTATTGTATTTAGTATAAGTAAATTTCTATACTCTGTTTACATAATCCGGAAAAAACAAGGACATTGTCTCTGAGTTGGAAAGTGTATATGTTTTCTTATCCCTTGCATTTGTGATACTTTTTAATATAACTTTTAAAAAAAAACCTTTTGAAATGAAATATAATGCGAGATTTTCCATGCAAAAATGAATTGTAAAAACTACTCCTTGCCCGTACAACACTTCTTTTATACTGTTATATTTATTTTGATTCTTTTATGTATGTATGTGACTTTTATGGCCAAAACGGCCGAAATAAAGTTATAAAAAAAAAAAAAAAAAAAAAAACCCTTTTCCAACCAAAACAGAGGCCGCCTTTTTTAGGACGAGGCCGCCCTGCACGTGGAAGGAGACGGAACAATCAACAGGTGCACTGGTCAGACAACGAGGTACCAGTAGTCACCCACACAAGGAGCAAGACCAGGGAACCCTTACCAGGAACGAGCGGAATGAGATAATCAGCAACAACCATAATGCACAGTCACTGGTTTTCAAACTATTCATCATCACTTTGTCTCCCACAGAAGAAGATATCCTCAGCAAAGGCCTTTCCTTCATACCGACTAAACGCCTGGACAAATTCCAACTCCATGTGGAATTAGCTGAATTCTTCCGTAAGCTGAAACTCAAGGAGTTTTTTGAAAAACAACCGCTAACGGAATCCAATGTACACACCAATGAGACAGGACTGAAAGTAAAATCCTCGTTTTGCCCACCCACCTCCAGCATCCCTGTGGAAATCACCACCTTCGAACTGGCCGACTATCACCAAATTGAAAACCTTGACCCACCTAAGCCCTTCAACAACCTGACCACTAAAGAAAGAGAGGCCATACGCAGCCTCCAAGAAAACCCCCTCATTGTCACAAAACAAGCTGACAAGGGAGGAGGGATAGTCATCCAGAACAAGGACTACACTACTGACTGACGGAGGCTCCTAAACGACTCTCGTAACTACAAACACATGAAAGAAGACCCAACTTCCACCCTGAAGGACACCATCATCTCTGTTGGTAGAAACTGCAGTGACCAACAACCAGATTTCCAAACAAGAGGCTGATTACCTCTTTGCTAAGAAGGCGAAGGCACCGTATTTTTATACGATCCCTAAAATTCATAAGGAGACAAAACAAACACCTGGACGCCCGATAGTATAAGGGATAAATCCCCTCCTTCAACCGCTATCTAGTTTTTGTGATTTTTTTCTTAAACCCTTTGGTCCAAGCGTCTTCCACCTACATAAAGGACACAAAACATCTCCTGAACCTCATCAAGGATACTGATTTTGACCCTACTATCCAACTCCTAGTAGGATTGGATATTGAGAGTCTATATACAAGCCTTCCACAAAAAGATACCTTAGAAATGCTCAGGAACATGCTCCATAAAACCACCTGGGAGCACACGACACAGAGGGAATTTATTCTGCAGTGCGCCACCCTAGCACTTAAACATAATTATTTCGAATTCGAACGGGATGTCTATGGGCAGAGTTTCCACCCCCAGAGTAGTTGGCCTCTATGTATAGCAGTTCGAGAAACAACACATCCTGGCAGCTACCAACCCATACAGCACCAATATCCAATTTTGACGACGCTACATTGATGATATCCTTATTAAGCATGGGCGAATTTTGCGAATTCGCAATTCGCGAATTTGCGGATTTGCGAATTCGTGATTTTTTTTGGCTTGTTCGCGGGGCGATTTGCGTGTTCACGGGGCGCTTTGCGTGTTCGCAGGTTTTTTTTGTGCGAGACCACTCGTTGTAATGCCTTTCTGCCCTCTGCCCCACTCGTTTATGTGCCATTCTGCCCTCTGCCCCACGCGTTTTTGTGCCCTTCTGCCCTCTGCCCCACTCGTTTTTGTGCCATTCTGCCCCACTTGTTTTTGTGCCCTTCTGCCCTCTGCTACACTCGTCTTTGTGCCCTTCTGCCCTCTCCTGTTTTATTTTAGAATGGCGCCGGCAAGCTGCCAGCGCCGTTCTAAAATAGTTACTAAGTTAGCTTCATCAGGAAACACTAATAGATAAAATAAAGCAGGTGCTCGAATTCAGTTAAACTCGAGCACCTGCTTCTATTAGTGCTTCCTGTTGAAGCTAACTTAGTAACTATTTTAGAATGGTGCTGGCAGCTTGCCGGCTCCATTCTAAAATAGCTACAAGCTTGAAGCTTGAACTTTTGCCCCCCGGATCCGTTCCGCTCGCGGATTCTCAGATTTTCTGCAATTTCGCGGGAGTTCGCGGATTGCGAATTTGCCGAAAATCCGCAAAATCCGCGAGCGGAACGGATTTTGCGCCCATGCTTAATCCTTATGATATGGACAGGGCTGATCGACATCCTCGAAAATTTCCTGACGTGGCTAAACCAGCCGGACCCCTTCCTACAGTTCACTAGTAGTGCCAGCAACTCCACAATAGCCTTCCTGGACCTAAACATTGAGGCAACAGAGGGTAAACTACAGACTACCACATATCACAAACCTGAATTTCACAATTCCTTACTGCAGTTTGGTAGTTTCCACCCAAGGTCTCTCAGAGAAAACCTGCCATATGGCCAATTTCTACAGATACGCCGTAACTGCAGTCTCACCGGAGACTACAAACAGCAATCATCTGAACTAGCAGACAAACTACAAGCATGCGGGTACCAGGAGAACATGATTAACACCACCAAGAAGAGGGCCCGCAACCAACAAAGGTATGCCCTCCTAGCGGACACCACACAGGACAACACCATGACACGCTTGACCTGTGTCACCACCTACAACGTGGCCTCTAATCAAGTAGCCAAGATACTGAACAAGAACTGGCACATAATAAACAGTGGCACCATGAAATGGGAACGCCCATTATTGGCACACAAAAAAGTGGGCAGCCTTCGAGACCGTCTGGTGTCAACCAGACCACCTATACCCAGAACCTAACACTGCTCTTAATGCAAGGGGGCCCCCAGGCATCATAGGTCACCACCCCTGCAGTGACTGCTGTTTCTGCCACCTTACAAAAGCAAGCAGAAACTTGAATCTGGAGACAGGTAAAACATGGCAAGAGCTTCACCACACTAACACTCCAACAATGTCATCTACCTGATTACCGGCACATGGGGCCAACGATATGTAGGCATGACGAGCCGCAAAGTTATATCCCACATTGTGGAACATCGAAGCATCATCTGATGTAGAAAAAGTCATAAGCAAACTAACAGACCACTTGATCCTAGCAAACCATACCCCAAATGTATAGGCCCACAGGCAGAACAGGAGTAGCAGGGAGATGCGGAGTCACTCAATAGAGTAGGTAACTTGGGGAATAGCCAACAAGGTGGCATATTGACTTATGACTTGGTCGGGGGAGAGAGAATGGGTCAGGTGGTGGTGAACCCCTGGGCAAGCCCCGAGGGCGATCGGGGAGCCCGCACAACAGAGCTAAATACTACATTCTCCACAGCCATGAAACCGGAGCCACAATGGGGGAGGTGGGGTGTTGGGACAGGGTTTTCGGGGGCGAAAATGTTAAAATGTTACGCTCTATGATATCACAGTTTGGGCGGAGTGCTGTCGTCCGTCCGTGACACCTATTTGAGTATATATGACTTGCACGCTGTTCGCAACTTTGTGATGTGCTTTCCAGATCTGTTTCACTGTAATGCCAGCCTGAGAAGGGTTGTAGGCGGACAATCCTGTATGTTTTGCATCCTGCTAATAAATAAAATAAAAAAAATAAAATAAAAAACCATACCCCAAATGACCTACACTGGACTGTGACAGAACATATCAACAGCCAGACCCAGCCAAACGACAGTTGTAGCGGGAATTCCGTTCTCCTACAGAACTGTGCATAGAGACCTGGAACCTCAGTGAATTTGGATGGCCCAAAACTCCCCTCAGTACCCAAAATCCCCTTACCGAGCTAGCTACAGTGTCTCATTGGTCATAACAAACTCCCAATGCTTAGACAGACCAGAACATGAACTTAGATTACCTCAGGTATCGTGGAACACATGAACACTCTTTCGTTATATAATCATTGCAAACCAGAACATGGAGTAAATGAGGACACGTGCATGTTTGAAATATTTATTTACTAATGCATGGTTCTCAAAGGCAGTATCTTGTACAATACTAGCAAACATATTATAAGCAACAAAGTTATCAGCATAGTTATTAGTCCATAAAAGGCGAATGGTGACAGCATACTAAGATGCTGAAATGAATATGAATTAACAACACCTAATTCACACCCTCCCTATTGAGCATAGTATTTTATATCTATGAAGGTCTCATTTGGGTTTTAGCAGGGCGGGCCCAGACCTCAAAATCTCAGTGGCAGAGGATCACATCATCTTCCACCAGCTCTCTGCATGCGAAGCACCATCAAGTGTGTTACGGTTGTTTTCAGCACAACAATATAAAACCCGCCTAGAGCCAGATTTTGGCAGCAGCATGTGTGTTATGTCTATGGAGGTGCGAAGATCAGACCTCACAACAACATCGTGTCGAGTTCTCCTTGCAGCCTTCAGCACTCACTGTTCAGACAGTGTAACGAGCAAAACTGATATCAGAGCAATAACATATTATTTCTCAAGTAAATGACGAAGCTCTTCTGGGTTGAAAGCTAAAACAACAATTATGTGTCGTGTGCAAAATGAGGCAGAATGGTAAAATGGCGTTTAAAGATTTAATAAGCTCATGCTAACTTAACACAGTATATAGAAAAGAATTAGCTATATGACACAGGACTCTACTACTTAAGGAGCAGAGTTGGATCTATCGCCTTTCCACGAACGTGCCTGGGTTAAATGAGAACATACCCTGGAATTGCCTGAATCCTACCTGAAACCAAAGCATCATGAGCATTGGAACTTCCTACTTCCAAAGAGGCCACATTTGGACACCCTACCATCACTACTTTGAGAATAACACTATAAAACCCCTTGTCTTTTCTCCCATTGGCCATCAGGAACCACATTACCACCTGAGTGCCAAGAGCACGACTTGACCTATAGACTGAAATATCCTTTTTCCACACTACATTGTGATTTCAAGTGTACGTCTACACTACACCCAACTTTTTTTCTCTTTTTTCTATGTTCTAACATACATTTTCCACCAGCCATACTAAGAATGCACACTCGAACTGATAATAACAACATGTGCTGACTTTAGCGGTGCCTCCAGGACTTTTATTAATGTAATTTTTTTTGTTTGCACCCACATGCTCTAGACACTCCCACAGGGGCGTCTCTTTTTTCTATGTCTACACTCCCACAGGGGCAATAGTGACCATCGCCCCAGGAATTTCAACTAACAGCCACCGCACCTATATCAATTAGGTCAGAAGTAACCTTTGGGCCAATTTACACCTCAAATCTAAATAGGATCAAATGTACGACAAATAACATAAACTCGCAGGCCTAAGCTGCAATTCAACTCTTTAACTCACAAGCTTCCAACACTGATGATCAAATTGCCTAATGGGGACATTTTACTGCCATACTACTGGAAAAATTTGAAGATACTTTCGCTACAAAAGACAACGCTCGGAAAGCATGTGGAAAAAACAAAATTTCGAAAGACCAGAGAGTACAGGTCAAGTCCCTCAGAAAATCAATAAACTTGACTCTGCGTAAACTGAGAAGATCCCCAGGGAACACTAGCACACGAGTATCCATGAATGACCAAAGGGCAGTACTAAAAAGATTGAAATGGAGCATTAAGAGAGACCACAAGAATGAAATCTCAGCAACACTCCTTCATGACACAAATTGTAGCAACAGTGCCCTCTTTTGGAAAACTGTGAACGGGATCATGCACCCACAATATAAGGGCATAGGGTCTCATATTCCGGAAGCAAACTGGATGCAATTTCTTACTACCCACTTCAATAACCAAACAGAAAACCCAGGAGCACAAATGGCCAACAGCTGGATCCCAGAGGGTCTAGCTGGAGCAAGTATAACTAAGATAAGGGAGCAGGAGTTCCCAGTCACAGGAAACAAACCATCAGGGGCAGAGAGTCGCCCACTGTCCCTCTTAATTAAAAAGCAGATCGCCAAAGGGAGGAAAGAAGGACGCCCCAGGACCGAATGGCATTCCACCTGCCCTGTTCAAAGCGAAGAGTGAAGATTGGGTGGATAACCTGCAACCTCTCTTTTTGGAAATCAGGATTCTAAACAGAATACCAGAATCTTGGAGGCACTCGACAATAGTCCCAATCTATTAAAAAGGAGACAAGGCCAAGCCCAACAATTACCGCTTAGTAGCTATGATTGATAAAGAAGCAAAATATTTTGCGTGCACCATATTGGCTTTGGGCGCCATCTTGGAGTGGTGTTCACTTTGGGCGCCATCTTGGAGTGGTGTTCACTTTGGGTGCCATCTTGGAGTGGTGTTCACTTTGGGCGCCATCTTGGAGTGGTGTTCACTCTGGGTGGGTGTTGCTGGCGAGCGGTCTAGTGCTCCGGCTGAGTGGAGGGACGCCTATTTAAAGCTCCCTCCAATGTGCAGCGGTTACGCGCAGTGGGCGTGCCTTCGCTGTGCCTGAGTCGTGCCAGAGTCCTGCCGTCCGCACTAAGGAGGCGCGGCCCGCGGCAGAACTCTGGACCTGGCCATCATGACTTTTCCTTTGAGAACTTATAGTAGGGCCGATCTACTGGCCCTTCGGGACCGATGTACACATTGCGAGTTTTCGCCTGTAGTCCCGCTTTGTGTCCCATATCACTGTAGGTGTGGTGCTTGGTCATTGGAACCCCCCTCTCTTATACGCTCCTTGGGGCCTGTTATAAAGAGGGTAGGGCAACGGGACCAGAGTATCTGGAGCTTAAACGTCAGATCAGTGGCAAAGCATCATCAGGAGGTTTACGACCTTCTCATTGATGGTTCGCCGGATGTGCTTTTTCTGACGGAAACGTGGCTCCAGGACTATGACTCCTCGATAATTAACCTAGCCTTTCCCCCAGAGTATGCTATTTTTACTTTAAATCGGACAGCTAGAGGTGGAGGCATTGCGATGGCCACCAAACGGTGTTATCCCTGCGAGTGGAAAGCCGCTGAACTTTTGGGGTGTGAGGGTGCCTTATTTAAAATAGCGTTTAGTCACCAGTTTACCTTCTCTGCTTTATTAAGTTTACCGACCTCCGGGCTGTGACTCTGTTTTTAGGGCTGCTCTTCCTGAGTACATTAGTACAGAGGCACTAGGATGAGCAAATTTTAATGTTGTGGGAAATCTTAATCTCCATTTGGACTGCCCTTCTTTACCCTCTATTAGGAGCTTTCTGGCGGATCTTGAGGCTCTACAGCTCTCACAGATGATTACTTTCCCCACACATAGAGGTGGTCATACTCTTGACCCGTTCTTCTCAAATGTAGAAGGATTCAGAGTTCTTGATTCCTCCCAGCTGGTCTGGACAGACCACATGCTGGTGAAAACGGCATGCTCTTTGTCTGACTCTCCTTTTCTATCTCAGGACTGACTTGTTCTTAAACGACACTGGAACAAATTAAGACTGGAGGATTTTTACCATATGCTCGAGGAGGTTCCTTTAGGTCCGTTCACCGAGGTCGATTGTGGATACAACTCCTTCTGTGAGTGGATATCTGATGCCCTCGATTCTCTGATTCCTATGTGTTGGTCCAAGTGTTATCGGAAGGAGCCGAGTCCTTGGTATGACACTTCCTTGGCATCTCTTAAGAGGGCCTGTAGACAGGCAGAAAGATTATGGAGGAAGTCGTACGACCCAGATCTGAAGATATGTTATCTGGCCAAGGTCAAGATCTACCACAGGGCAGTGTGTCAAACTCGCGCTTCCTTTTATGCTCGACAGTTTCAGAATTCTGCCAATCCATCGAAACTTATTTTTAAAGTATTAAAGGACCTGATGGCGAAGAGAGCAACTGCAGTGGAAATATGCTCGGACTCACATTGTGAGGGTTTGGCCTCTTTCTTCCATGAAAAAGTGCAAGCCATCTATCGCACTTTTCCAACGGGTTCCCTGATTCTAGAGCAGGTTGGTCGCACCTTAGGTGAGGGGGAATGTCTTTCTATCTTATCGCCCTTATCTTTGGAGGTGTTTGACTCTCTCAGCACCAAAATCAAGTCTGGATCTCCGGCAGACCCGCTGAAACCGGCCCAACTCAAGACCCTGGTGCCGGTTTGCCGCACCCCGGTGCTGTCCTTGATCAACCTGTCCCTCTCTTCTGGAGTGGTTCCAGTCAGATGGAAGCAGGCAGTAGTCACGCCAATTCTGAAGAAGGCGACCCTTGACACCCTTAAACCTGAAAGCTACCGCCCTATCTCCCTTCTCCCTTGGGCCACAAAAATAGCGGAGGCCCATGTGAATGCCACTCTTACAGACCATCTTACTAGGCTTAACATTCTCGACCCTACCCAGAACGGGTTCCGTGCGGGTCACAGCACGGAGACGGCCCTTCTCTCGATGGTCGAGCATCTGCGTTCCGTGCTGGATTCCGGTCGGACAGCGGCACTATTGTTATTAGATCTCAGTGCCGTCTTCGACACGGTCTCGCACGGGATTCTGATTCGGCGTCTTGAGGAGGTGGGCGTTTCTGGCTCCGCCTTGCACTGGTTTCGATCCTTCCTTACGGATAGGTCATTCCAGGTGGCAATCCCGCCCGGTAAGTCGTCATCCTACCCGTTAGACCAGGGAGTCCCACAGGGGTCATCACTGAGTCCCACCCTTTTCAATCTGTATGTGAGACCGTTGGCTGCGGTCGTCAAGCGATGGGGCCTGACCATGGTCTCTTACGCAGATGACACGCAGATGGCGGTCACACTGAGTGGGGACTCAGACCTGGAGGCTCCCAGGTTCTGTGATGGTCTGCGGGAAGTGGCTAACTGGATGAATTCCAACTGTCTCCAGTTAAACACCAAGAAGACGGAGATTATGGTGGTTAGTAAACAGGTGGCTCTGTGGGGTGACAAATGGTGGCCTTCGGAGTTGGGCGTGACTCCCCTCCCAGCGGCAGAGATAAAAAACCTGGGGGTGTGGCTTGATCCTTCTCTGAGTTTCATCTGTCATACCAAGAAGGTGGCGGCTTCTTGCTATGGCATCATCAGAGGACTTCGACCCATCCTCAAATTCTTTGATGCACCCACAAGACAGCTGGTGGTCCAAGCATCAGTGCTGTCCAGGCTGGACTATGCCAGCTCCCTACTTGCGGGGGTTAACCAGTCAGAATTTCTGCGGCTCCAGCGGGTTCAAAACGCTGCGGCCCGACTGGTGACAGGTCTGCCTAGGCGGTGCTCGGTGTCCAATGCCCTGCGCTCTCTCCACTGGCTCCCTGTGCAGCAGAGGATTAGATTCAAGGTTCTCTGCCTTGCATTTAAAATCCTCAAGGGTACTTCCCCACAAGAAACTGCTGATCCCCTATGACCCCTCTCGCACTCTTAGATCGCTAGGCCAGAACTTAGCAGTGGTCCCTCGTTTTAAGTTGAGCAGAATTGGTGGCCGCTCCTTTCGAGTCCTGGCAGCGAGCTGGTGGAATTCTCTTCCTCCACAAATCCGGGCCATCGATGAACTCCTTCAGTTTAGACGGGCTATCAAGACCTTTTTATTTGTTTAGCTCATCTGTTGTGTCTCTTCTCCTTTTTGCCCGCTTTTAATGTTGTGTTGTGTTTACCTTCTCAAAGCGCCAGGATGCCCCTTTGCTGGGGCATCTGTGCGCGGTACAAATAAAAATAACATATTAGAGAAGCTCACGTTCTGGGCTGAGACGAATCAGATAATAACGCTGAATCAGACCGGTTTCCGCAAAATGGCCAGCACATCTACAAATATCCTCGCATCTCTCTATTAATTGATGCAGCAAAATCCTCCAAATTATCTCTACACCTGTGTTATATTGATTTTAGTGCTGCCTTTGACAATGTAGAGAGGGGCAGACTGTGGGGGAAACTAGTGTGATGGGGCATACCACAGCCTATTCTAAACATGCTGCTGCTTCTACACACTGACACTTGGGTGCAGGTGAAACTAGGCGGCGGCACCCACCTCTCCTTAAGAGTCCCCACAACAAAAGGAATGAAACAGGGTTGTGTGCTTGCACCAACCCTGTTCAATTTATTTATGGCTGACCTTCCAAAGGTGCTTGACGCCTATAACTCCCATTCACCCAGGATAGGAGGGAAAACATTAACAAATCTTATGTATGCAGACAATGTAGTTCTGCGTAGTCATACTCACGTTGGTCTCCAACATCTACTGACGGAAATGCAGAACTATGCAACAAAAAACAACTTATAAATAAATCTGAGCAAGACCCGGACAACGTCAATAAACAATAAAAAGAACCCACAGAGGAACTTCTTTCTTGGCGGCATTAAAATTGATCCAGCTTGCGAGTACAAGTATCTAGGAGTCACATTCGACAAGCAAGGGTCGTTTGGGTGCCAGAAAGAATAAATAAGAAGAAAAGGTCTGCTGACCGCCCTGATGATGAAAAACCTTGCAAATCAACTGATGGGACCGATGGTAACCCCGCTCTTGAAGGTAGTCCAGGCTAAACTTCTCCCCTCGATTACTTATGGTAGCGAGGCAATGCGGGGAAGAGACGCTAAGGAGCTGGATAACACGCAAGTCAAAGCCTACAGAACTATGTTCTGCCTCCCGCCCTACACATCACCTGCTCAAATAAGGTTGGAGTTTGGCCTTCTACAACAAGTCTTAGCCAGGTAGGACGCTTACATCACCTGCTGGCATAAGATTAGTAGTGCCACTATAATATATAATACTACTATAATAATAGAAGTGTGGCTCACTGGTTAGAGGAGGCAGACCCGGACACAGAGGTCAGACCTGGGACCAAGGTTCAATCCCTGACGTGGCAGGGTCTGAAGCTCAAAATGTCCACAGACTTGATAATTCTCGCCTTGGTGCCTACTCGAATCATGGTTTCAAACTCTGGGCAATAGCTTGCTTAATCTCCCCTATGGCCCCATGGCGATGGGAAACCAGGCTTTCACCTTGGGGATGCCCAGTAGGGGTTCTCTCGCTGGGAAAAGTCAGGACCGGTTCCCAAAGCAAGTGCCTTGAGACCTTACAGTGAAAGGCGCTATATAAGAACGTATGATTTATGATTTTACTATAAACACACAAAACTATCTGCTGTGGCACACTATTCAGCACAGGGAGCTTTCTCAAGAAAGAAGCTACCTTCAGTTAGCCTTCGAATCAGCCAAACTTACGGGACTTTGGGATGCGCAACTCGGCTATCTCAATTTAAAAAAACTAGTTTGGAAAAACATAAAACAAATCTACTTAGTGGAGGACAAGGCAAGCTTCTCAAACAGATCTCATGCCTGGATGACCCTTAACTCCAACAAATCACTCGCCCCACAACCATACTGTAATCAGGGCTATCCTAGGGCCATAAAAATGAACTTCTTAAGGCACAGACTGGGGATCCTTCTGTGTGCTCAGCATCTACCACCATGGCTGAGGACAACAGCACAAGATACTTGCAGGCTGTGCAATATCAAGAATGGCAACATTCTACATTTTATTTGCCTATGCAAAGAACTGCACCGGACACGGCAACAGTTCCTAAAAGAACCTTTTAAACAGAAAAGCATCCTTACCAGGAGGCAAGCAGTGCTGGCCTGCGTAAACCCTAGAAAATATCCAACTAAACTGCAAATTGGTAAAATTCCTTATGATGGCCGAACAAAAATGCCAAAAATACCAAAAATGCTCCACAAAGCTTTGTCGCCGCAAGCTGTCCAGCAGAAGGGAAGAGACCTTTGCCGGACCATATTAAGGATGCCCCTTCAGTATCAGAGGGAAAACCCTTGCAACAAGTTGAGATAATTTGAACGATTTGACAAATGGGCAAGCATGGCTGGAGTAAAGAAAATCTGAGACTGTACATCACAGCATCCAGCGAGCTAATGACATTCTTTAGCAAGTATAATTAACTGTGATTTTAAATTGTAATGAACTTGGGTTTTATCTGGTTTTAACAAAGATTTTTCCTTAGTAACTGTAACAACTAAAAAGGCATCTAAGGTGGATGAAATCATATTGAATGTCTATTTAAAATGTTACTCTTTTAAGTGGTAATATTGCAATGGTTTTAGTTAACAATACAAAAATAAATAAGCTTAAATTTAAACACAGGGGTGTGTCTTTCCTCTATGTCTATTCTTTCCTGCAGACTCACCAGAAGAAAGCCTAAACCAGCACCTGAAACACATTGAACCAGTCACAGTGGTTCCCAATTAACCAAACTCGCTGACACATGTTGAAACTGGTAGAGTATTTAAACCACCGCTCAGCTCCACTCATTCTACCACGGACCTCCATGGTGGCTGAAGCAGGTATCGAGGAGGGACCTAGACCTTGACAAAGTAAGTGGTAACTTTTAAGGGGGATAGGCTGTAACACTGTCCTTCCACCCCGCTGCTGGCAGACTCTCACAGCCTAGCATGCGGTAGGATTTTAAATTGCTTTTGTCTTCTATTTTAACTTTAGTCACAACAAGTGTGACTACAGGTCGGGCCCCCACATGGAACTCATGGGGCAGTGTTCGGATATTGTCTGAGTAAGATATTTTGCTTTTCTCGTCTTTGGTTCAAGTCACACAATGCACTACATTATGCACATCCTTGATTATCACTCGGTACTGCATAAATTACCAGGCGTCTACTTTAACGAATTGCGCCACACTCCGTCCTCACTGTGCCTTTGACCTGTTTTTTTCGCCCTTACCTTGTTTTTTGAACCCTCTTTTTCGTTGGACCTAGGTCTCCGGGCACCTTACCATTGCTAATCAGTGCTAAGGTGCAGGTGCTCTCTTCTCCCAAGGTGTGGCGATGTGGCCAGGGCGACTGACGCTGGAATCTGGGGATCACAGTTCAATCTGGCGGCAGGTTAGGCCAGCACCATGTGAATCTGGGCAATAGCTTGCTTAATCTTCCTGACGGCCCCCAGCGCCTAGATACCCGTATGGGTGATTGTTTGTGCTTTACAAATGTGGATTATTATTTAACATGGCTGCCACAGGCCCATGCTACTTCGGAGTGGTCTTTTTAGTAGCACCCTAGTTGTCAAGAGCTGGCTGGGCCCTTAAGATACTGTTGCAACCCCAGCCCGCCTTTATGCCCATAGCTAGACTAGGGAAGCTCCTGCAATCTTCCGAAATAGGGGAGGGGTTTTCTTTTACCGCCTTAGAGAGTGGTCACCTGACCTGGGTATATTTAAGAGAAGGAGGGAAACCCCTTTAGTTAGTTGGGGCATCACTGACCTGGGGGAACCTACGCAGGAGACTTAGGCGGTAGGGCCTAGGGGGAACCTATACCACTGGGAGTGACAGGGCTTAGGTGCTGCCTTCCAAGTTGTGTAAGGGGCTCTAACCAAACCCACTGATCTGGCCCAGCATGAGGGGAACCCAGGGACCCACCTGCAGTGACCTACAGGAACCAGCCTGTCCTCAGCCATCAACTCAACCCCCCCCCTCAAGAAACTACCTACAAAGGGCGCAGGAACCACCAAGCCCATGAAGAACACCTAACTGCACAAAGGACTACTGGGGATCAACCAGGTACCAGCGCTATACCCTTCACGCGCTCCCCTGCTCAGCATGTGCCCCTGTGTGGTCCTGGACTGCCTGCTAAGCGCTCCCCCTTCCTAGCGCTAGCACCCTGAACTGCCTAACTTGACTGGACTGCCTTGCCAGAACTGTGTGTGGTCCTGATTGGATGAACTAATCTGCTGGGACTGACCTGCACTCATTCCCTAGCGCTTGAATCCTGAACTGCTGTGGTGCCCCCCCCCAAAGCACTGCGAAGACCGAGCACTGCAACTCCCCAGCGCTTCCCGGCTAGGCCCCTGTCGCGCTTCACCATCGAGCATGCTGCAGAACTCACCGCCGCAGCCCGGGAGCCCTCCGGGCCTTGTCCTCGACGTTGCGGCCCGGCGCTCTCTCGGTGGAGGTGGCGCCGCTTTCATCACCCCCCTCGACGGCCCCCGGAGCCAGGAGAGGGCCATCGCTATATTCTACAAGGCTGCGCGAGGCCCGAAGCATCTCCCACATCACGTGACGGGGGACGCGTCATCACGAGTCTGCCCCCGCCAGCGGTGCGACCTGATTGGTTGGCCGAGCCCCTTCCCAGGGAGCCTCGGATTGGCTCGGGGGGCCCGGCCCACAACATTTCTGCCCGATCATTGGTGGAAGCTGCGGTTCTCATCCTCACCGCACCCCCGACTGGTCCAGAGGCCGTAGGAGTCATCAGGAGGCCCGGGACCTGTCCCCAAGCAGCGCGGAGGCTGAGAGAACTGGTGAGGGGGCTCCACTGTCAGCGAGGGCCCCCCATTCGCCTCGAGCCACCAGATGCCACCACGGCCTCCTCAGAGGCCGAAGACTGAGGTAATCCCTGGGGGAGGAGGGCGGCCTGCTTGAGAGAACGCAGGGCCTCCAGGGTGCAGATTGGAAGCCCCGCGACCTCCCCTCCTCTTGGGATACTGCCATAGGGCCCCGTTGGCCTCAGTTGTATTGCTGAAGTTGTTGAACTGGGCTGGAGCCCTGCTGGAACATTTGTGGGCCTGAATTACAGTGAGGTAACCCCGCGTTGGGGGACTGTTGGTTCCAACCTGCCCCTAGGCAGGTCCTAAAGGAGTACTGCTATTGTGCTACTATTTTGCTGGTCCGTAGGCACAAAGCTAGAGATACTTACGGTGGTTACTAAAATGTTTTCTCCTGCCTAATGAGTCCGCATTATGACATGTTAATTCCTGATTGAGGAAAGGTTTATTCCTGCCTGCTGAGAATAGTGAAATGTTTATTCTTGCTTCATCACATGTTGGCTGAACGCCTACCGATACTTATTGAAAGGCCCCTTTGCTTCCCCGAGGAACTATGATCTAACAGAATTAATGTTTCATTGATTATTTGATTGGCGGGAATGGCTCGCTAACCCTGAATTTAATCTATATAAAGTACTGATTTTAATAGACTAGCTGGTGTGGTGTCAGTTATTGTGTGTGTTTCCTGCCTCAGTAGGTGTGTGTGCTGTATGGTCACTTTACACCTAAGCTTTTGAGTGCCTACCTGCTCGTGCCAAGCTCCCCCTGTGGAATTGGTGACCCCAGTTCTCACAGTATGGTTGTTTGTCCTTTTCCTTCCCCACAGAAAAGCTCTATTAGAGGAAATCCTCCTCTACCACGTACCACACCTTAGCGCATGTGTCACATTTATGGTCTTCCAATAACACATTTTTAGGCCATTCACTCTGCACTACAGGGGTGGATTGGCAAGGCGGGCATTCGGGAATGGGCCGAAGGGCCAGTGCCTCAGTGCCCTCTGTGGGCCGTTTTTTTTCTCCCCTGTCCCAGTCCACAGAGAGTGGACTAGGAAAGGGGAGAAAAGAAAACGGCCCACAGAGGGCACGGAGACCGGAGACAGACAGAGAAATGAAAGCAGCCTCACTGTGCGGCCAGACAGCGATTGTCAGCTGTGGGCTCTCCTTCACCCCTACCCTGCCAAGCAATCAAGCTGAGGCTGGGCTGGGGAGGGGTGCTTGTTTGCAATAATCGGCCTCCCTGGGGGCCAGGTGTTTCTCAGGCCTTTGAGCCATTTGCACCTCGGCCCCCTGGCGCCCATGCAGCCCAGAAACGGTGTTAGTCTTAACACCTCGCCCACAGCTTCACATTCAGGGCATAGTGGGCGAGGAAGAATGGGTCTTGCTATGGGGGCCTGGTGATGTTTGGAAATTTTTTGTTTTATTTATTTATTTATGCGATTTTATATAGCACGGACTTTACCCGAAGGTGTCAGAGCGCTTCACACAAGGAACAGCAATAATCCATGAGGAGAAAAATTACAAGTGGACAAATTACAAAAGCAAACATTAAGTTACATGAATCAAAAGTGGCAATAGTGAGCAACCAAAATACAACAGGAGCAAACGATACATTACGGGAGGAAAAAGTGATATGTGTGCAAGTTACAAAAGCGTACAAAATATAAGTAGAGGTATAATACTGCAATTAATGGCAAACACTCCAGCACAAGAACAAACGTTATGTAGGCAATGGTGGCACTTGTGCAAGTATCTAAAGCAAACAAAAGTGAGAGGTAGCAAACAGTGTGTTGCAAGAGAAAAGTGACGTGTGCAAGTTACAAAAGGGTACCATACGCAGGTACAAGGGTAATACTACAGTAAATGGTAAATACTCAAACTGCCAGAACACACTGGGAAGGCACTTCCCATGCACCGCTTCACCCCAGCCTCCCCCTGGCTACCTGGCTACCTTGGAGGACCCAGAAAGCTGTGTTTTGTGCTCCCCTGCCAGGACATTTTCCCAAGGCCTGGAGGGTTGATTAATTTACTAATTGCAGGGGCCTTACCTATGTTCATGTGCTCCTGAGCTGAAGGTCTGGGGAGGGCTGAGTAGGTTAGTAATAGCAGGGGCTTCACTGCTTTTCAGGTGCTCCTGTGCTGGAGGGCTGGAATAATTTTGTGACAAAAAGGGGCCTTGCTATTTTTTTTAGTTGCTCAGCATGTAGGCCATTGTCACCTTGGCCCTGTGTCGTGTGCAAGAACAGTATCCTCCCACTTTCATTCCTTGTCTGTGCAAATGGTGTTTCATGAAAGGGCACGCCCCTTGAATATGGGCCACGCCCCTTAAATATGGGCCACACCTCTTGAATGTGGGCCACTTTTTTCGTCAGTGCCCAGGCCGAATTGAGAACCCAATCCGACCCTGCTGCACTACACATAGGTCCTGAAGAAAGCCATACCACTAAGAGAGCATGGCTGAAACATGTTGACTGACTAGAATAATGGAGTTACCTAACATCTCCTTAAATATCCGCCTCTCATTTTTATCAACTGCCAAGGGCCCATTGCTTAAAATAGTCTTTTTCATCCCAGGGACCCTTAGGACAGCTTTTTTTAATATCCACTCATTCCTGCTCACTGTACTCTCATAGCACATTACCAGCTCCCCTGTATCCAGGTGATGTAGGACACACAAGGTGCACTTGGTGCCTTGGGTGGGGCCCGATGATGAAGCATGTCACCAACAAGGTTGGTGAGAGAGGGCCTTACTATAAACATAATGTGTTTTCTTTCCAAAACAAACATACGCTATGAGCACCCTCTCCAGAGCTAGCTCTCTTTCATAAAACTTATATACCAGGGGAAGGGAACTGGCTCCAGTAACTTTCCTCCCTCTCCTGTTGATTCTTAATGAAATATAGAAGCCGGAAGCTTACTCAGCTCATCTACTGCGATTACTGTGTCATACTGGATTTGAATTCCAATCCAGTCTTTCCAACACCTCGGAGCAACTCGACTTTTTTCTGGTGCAACCTTTCCAGCGACAAGTTGGCAAAGTGAGAGTCTTAGGACTGGAAAACCAATGACAGACCACAGTACCCACCAGGCACATCTTCTTCTCCCTGCACTTCTTGTCTGTTTTAATGAACATGGTTGGGGATCTGTGTGTTTCTGGATACATTTCCAGGTACACAGTGTAGTGTTGTTGTTTCAAAAGGGGTATAAAACCAAGCAGAATTCATTCTTTAACCAGCACGTCTGTAATATTTCAATCTGGAGACACCCATTTTTCCAAAACGTTGAGTACAGAATGTTTGCATAGTGTTTGCACTTCTCTTCTGAGCATCCTGGAAGTAGGGAGATGACAAGAAACAGGAACCATACTTTCTGCTGAAGTGAGTCCCACCTTGTGCTGAAGATCTGGGGTAGTTGCTTGGAGTGACCGGGCGTCTGTGCAGAACAATAACTTCTTGCCAGAGCTTTTCAAACCTTGGACTCCTTCAGCAATACCAACAGATTATAAGAGCTGAGAATGGAATGGTGTGTTTTTGAGTAAAACTTTTCCTATCTCTCAGATGGTATACCACCTTTTAACTGCTGTGCCCCTTGCAACGCTTATTTCACCTCTGACAACCCCTACTTCTAAGTTGTTTAGTCGAATATTGCAGCAAACATAAATTGACATAAACTTTATTGTCATACTTTAAACTGTAATGGGAAGCTGGGAACATTATTATTTTATACGCAATAATCAACAATCATATATGAATAGCCTTCGTTTTCTTTCTTTCTTCACGTTTAGTCAATCATTTAAATTGCAACTATATATGCAAAAAGTTGTTTTCATAATATACATTCAAAAAATCAATCGCCAAATTCTATGCAATCACCATTTCGTTATAAAAACAATTATAAAACTTTGTTAACTAGAGTAAATCATTGTATATACAT
Organism: Lissotriton vulgaris; assembly: GCF_964263255.1. Taxonomy (NCBI): domain Eukaryota; kingdom Metazoa; phylum Chordata; class Amphibia; order Caudata; family Salamandridae; genus Lissotriton; species Lissotriton vulgaris. Next base: position 723,164,757 of record NC_141700.1, on the reverse strand, counting down.
ATAACAATTTAAAAAGAGCTTTCACTTTTTTTAACAGTCCAGTATGCTTGTTCACTGTTAGAAGTAACTATAGCCAACACGTTTAATGGTTGTAAGTCGCGTTTTCAGAGCTGTAAAGACCACAGTCACAAATATAAAAACAACAATCTATTAAAATCCATAATTCCTTGAATACCCTTACATTTAAAAATATATTTTACACTACATAATACCTCATCCATTATACATGTATGCAACATTCTTGTTACTTATACCAGCTATTTTGTTTTGTTTATTTTTACAAACTATGAAATTTTATTTGAAATTTCTCTCTCTCTCTCTCTCTATATATATATATGTATATATATATATATATATATATATATATATATATATATATATATATATATATATATATCTCAAACACTCCATAGGTGGTCAGCAGCAAAGTGCTCGTCTCTTCCCCAGCATTCACTGACACGTACCAAAAAGGATAAGTGCAAATTAATTTATTCTGTGCAGTTTTACAGCCATAACATTTCAGCTCTTCTGAGCCTTGATCACAAGTTGGCAAAGTGAGAGTCCTAGGACTGGAAAACCAATGACAGATGTTGGAAATGCCCTTTTTGCAGGGTCATCCCTGACCTTTTTGCCTTCCTCTTGGATTTTTTCTGACCTGTAGTTGTTGGTTTTATAACTCTGGGCACTTTACCTCTGCTGATCAGTGCTAAAGTGCATATGCTCTCCCCTGTGTAAATAGAACTGTGAAGTGGTCTATCCTGATTGGCTTATGTTAGTCCCTAGTAGTGTGGCCTATGTGTGCCCAGGGCTGGTAACCCAAATGCTGCTGGTGGGCCTGCAGCGCTGGTTTGCACCACACACAGAAGCAGCTTGTAAAGTGTACCTCAGACCTGCCACTGCAGTGTCTGTGTGCAGTCCAGAACTGTCATCTTGGCTGTGAAGTGCCCACACTTACCAGACCCTGAACAATCCCTTAAAATCATGTCAGTCACCCCTATGGTAGGTGCATTGTGTGTGTAAGGCATGACATGGCTTGAAATGTGTAGCATGTCCTGGTAGGGAATTATCCTCCATTTTGTTGTTCACTGCTGCAAGGCTACCTGTTCTCCATAGGTTAGAATGGGCAGGCTGGCTATTACATCTTATAGTCCTAACTGTCCCAGGGAACATGGTAGAAATTCAAGTTTTGTATGCCTGAGCTCAGAATAATAAAGTATATCTTTTAGCAAAGTTGGTTTTAATATTCTGTGTTTGAAAATAACACTTTTAGAAAGTAGGTATTTTCTTGCCTAAGCCTTCCAGTGTGCTCTGCTGTTATGTGTATTGACTGTCTGGGTTTAGAGGGGCAAGGCAGGCCGACTCAGACCTCGGCTGAATAGAGAGATCTGCATTGAGTACTGGGGAGGAGTAGCTCTTTGACCTGAATAGGGCTGTGCCTGGCAAGGTGAATGCTGGTTCCACCTCTACTGTGAGTCTGATGGCAGACCCCCTCTTTCTGAAAGGAAGTATGCAGCCTGGTAAACAAAGTGCTCCAGGCCTCAGCAGAACTGGTTATGCCTGGGTTCAGTGACTTAAGCCTTTTGAGAACAAAGACTTTTGGGGTATAAATATCTGTGCCCAAACCCCTGATTTTTGTATTGCTCCTGGATGTCAAGAAGAACCTCTCTCCGTTTCACTGAAGGAATCTGCAGGAGGGGACTGTCCTTGTGCTTGTATGCTGTTTCTTGGATTGGCCTGCAGTAGTTCCCCTTGGATTTGGTAGAAGTGGGAAAATGACTTTGAGAGAACTTTTATTTTGCTAAAGCAATCACCCAATTACTAGGAGAGAGCTAGCCTCCTGCTGGAATCACAGACCCATCTGACTTCCCCACCAGCCTCCTGATTCCTCCCAGCGAGGATTTCTATCTGCAGGTGAGGCCCCTGTGAGTTCCAGGGCCTCTAGTTCTATTACAGAGAAGAAAGTGCTGAAATCGTCGCTAACGCTGTTTGCGAGCCGCAGTAGCTGAAGAGCGTAAGAAAAATCACTGCACCGCTGCCGCCGAGCGTTCGCAAACCAAAGATCCTTGCATTGCACGCTTGTGGGCCCCAAAGTGCTCGCTAACCCCAGAGATCATCGCATCGCAAGTTTGCGGGCTTTTTGAAGGCTCGCTAACCCCATATCATCGCATCGAGATCATCGCATCACAACATCGCGGAGTGGGCGTAGTGCGTCCACCATTTTCCTCGCATTTCACCCTCATCATCGCTCCCTCGTGTGGCGCCATTTTCTTTCATCGCAACAAGGTCGCACATGCAACCAGATCAGCACATCATCCTCCCTTGCGGCAAGGAGTCAACGCATCGCTGGCCTAGCATGAATAAGTCTGTCACTTTTTCTCGCACGCACCCGCAGACCGGCACATCATCCTCCCTTGCGGCAAGGATTCAACGCATTGCCAGCCTAGTGTGGGGAAAATCATTGCTACAGCCCGTTTGCAACATTTTGTCTGTTTTGCTATGAAATCCAGGTACTTTGTAAGAAAAAGGGTCCAGAGACCCCTGCTTTGAACTGAACCCGTATTTGAACACTTTGAACTCTTTTTCCAGCTTTTCAAGAGTACCCCCATTTTTGCATATTGTGTCTTTTTAACCTTTCTGGTCTTGTGTTAAGTCTATATATAAAAAGATACTTATTTTCTTTATAACTACTTGTGTGGTGTCCCTTTGTAGTGTCCTTCACTGTGTTACTGTGTATGATCATTAATGCTTTACACACTGCCTCTGAGATAAGCCTAGCTGCTTATGCTACATTACCACAGGGTTGAGCAGGGGTTATCAAAGGGTATAGCCCCCTTACTCTGATTTAGGAAGAAGGGTCCCTACTTGGACTGTGGCCAGCCACTGCCAACTAGAGATACCCATTTCTAACAACAGACCACAGTACCCACCATGCACATCTTCTTCTCCCTGCACTTCTTATCTGTTTTAATTAACATGGTTGGGGATCTGTGTAGTTCTGGATACATTTCCAGGTTCACAGTGTAGTATTGTTATTTCTAAAGGGGTATAAAAACAAGCGGCAGTATATATATATATATATATATATATATATATATATATATATATATATATATATATAGATAGATAGATAGATAGATAGATAGATAGATAGATAGATATTATGAAATGCAGAGAGCACAATATCCTAATATCACACATTAATTTTAATTCTCAGAGTTTCTCTTTTAAGTGATTGTTCAGTTCCTTTTACAACTGAACAACTCTTCTTGGAAAAAACAGCTTGAACGCTTAATTTTTATGCTTGCTTTATATATTCTTGTAGAAATATGTCTACATATCCTTAAATTCTCTCTGTGAAGGTTCCTATTCTCGCTTTTATAGGTCGGCTTGGTGTATTTCATTCTCCTTTCTGATTTTTTAGGGATAGCATAATAGGCATGACCGGAGTTTTCACGTCCAGATATATAAATTCTTCCATCATTAAAAAACTTTTTTTTAAAGCAGTGATGCTACTGTCTGAGTTTCACCATAGTTTTTACATTTACATGTTTCATAATCCTTATATATTGCTAGTTATCATAGCACTTCTAGGTCATAGCTCTCATGGTTTAAAATCACCTTTTTGAATAGATTTGTTTTATTTTATTAGCAGATTATTCTTCCCAATAACCTTATTTATTTTTTCAAATTCAACTCCATACCAAAATCGAAAAGGTATCAATCACACCATGTTATGTTATGTTATTTGTTATGTTATTTTTATACTTCTATAGCGCACGGCCACTCCACGGAGTATCCCGGCGCTTTATTGAAGGAAACCCAACCGAAGAAGGGAGAACATAACACTGAGAGGACGTGAAGACAACAGGAAGCAGCATCAAATTAAGGGAAAAGCCATGTCTTAAGGGTCTTTCGGAAGGACAGACGGCTAGAGGTCTGTCTCAAAGAGATTGGGAGGTCGTTCCATGCATGAGGAGCTAAGTAGCGAAAAGACCGTCCTCCTGCTCTAGCACGCTTGATAATGGGAACACTCATTTTAAATAGGGATGAAGATCTGAGAGATCTGGGGGGTTATACCAGGACAATCGTTTAGAAATATATTTGGGGCCTATGCCATGTAGGGCCTTGAAAGTCGTAGTCAAAGTTTTAAACAGAATCCTTTTAGCAATAGGAAGCCAGTGTAGTGTTGAGAGAAGATCAGTGGCTCTGGCTTTTCTTGGAAGACCAAAGATGGCTCGGGCTGCAGACATGTTCCATCTTTTGACATGTTCGGTCTGAAACGTGATTTGTTTTCCAGGCAACTTTTTTTAATGACACCTTCTTCAATATTGAGGTCGCTGGCAATATTGTCAATGTCTGGTGGGAACTCATTCTCCAAACTTAAATGTAATTGGATGTCATGGAGGTCCTTGGTACTAGTCTCTGATATAATGGATCTTAGGTAAGGAGGTCAAATGTTTTCTCAATTTTAACATCCTAGTGAATTTGAACAGATCTATTTTCAGCTTGAACTGTCTAGTGTTGGTAACATGATTTACAGATTGGGGCACCTGGAACTGTTCTCGCTGCAGTGCCATGGTAATAACATAACAGATGCATTTGTAAAGCGCACGTTCACCCCAGCAACGGGGTATCTTGGCGCTTAAATAACAGATGTGTACTGTTACCCAACTGTACTCATTTTATGACCTCAAATGAAAGAAAGGCTGAATGGACCCGCCAGGATTAGAACCTGTGACCATGAGGTCGAACACAAGCCCCTGCAGTAGACGCATTAGTCCACTGAGCCACTAGACCCAGCAATGTGCATTCTGTGATGGTAACCTAATTAGATGAAGGATTATGGAATGTTGTGTTTGAAGTCTGTTGTACCTAGTGGCTGGGTCCTCGATGGGATCTTCTTCCGATGGAATAAACCTACAACTCACATCTTCAACCTACCATGCGTGATCCTTTTTGCTGTCTCCATGGATCTTACACAAATCATGGTCTGTTGCCCTATTGCCTGTTTAGCAGAATATGAAGGTTATAATGAAGCAGTTTGAACATCCTTGTGAATGGTATTAGACTTCTAAACAGCAGCCACTTTGACATCCTTAAATCAGGTTCAATGTAAGCCGTTGATACATTATTTATCCTTTAGGTTATATTACTAAGTCTTAATGTTCTCATGTGAAGTACATACCGTATGAAGTTTAGAAAGTAATTGTATTTTTTTTATTAAAGTGGATTTAAAGTTAAAAGTTGTTTTACTTTATTTTTTAAAGGTGGGGCAATGTATAATGACTATTGGTTTTCAATAGGTTAGGATATTAGGAATATGTTTAAGAAAATTATATTTGTTTTTAAAACTACTCTCATTACGCCAGGTCATTTCCTCTGCTGTAAACTAGTCGCTGGGAGGCTCTCGGCAACCCAGTCAGACTCTCCGAGACTCGTCGTACAGCAGCTCCCGCTCCCCGGATGGAGCTAAGAAAAAATTTCAAGGGGGGGCTGAAACTTTAAGCAGTAGGTAGAGTGGCGCTGCAGGGGCTCTTAGAAGGGGTGAAACATCAACAAAGCCTCTTTAACATGCACACCGTCTTTTAAAGACCTGTGAAGTGCAGGCTGCAACACACGATGGGGGGGGGGGGGGGCTGAAGCCCTTTAATTCCAATGGGTGTTGCGTGCCTGCACAACAGCTACGATTGCTATGTTGGCACGCTTCTTGACTCGTTGGCTGGGACCCGTTGGTCTAGTCTAGTTGGACTCGCTGGGAAATCAAGGAGCAGCCCCAGAGAAACGCAGTCTGTGAGCAAGTGGGCGGGGTGGGGAGCGGCGCCGCGGGGAGCAGAGGAGTCGGGCTGGAGGTCTGAAGGGTATCCTCATGGCATTTGACCTCTTGTTGCACCACTGTAGATGCCCCAGTGACCTGACAGCTAGGAGAACATGGCCACACTCATTCTAGTGGACCTGAGTGGTCTGAGAGGAGTGCCCTCTACACCCTGAGCTCAGTAGCTATAAGCAGCTTGCTGCAGAGTGTAAGCCCAGGTGTCTGTGGAAGCGGTCCATCTAGGTGTGGGTGCAGCTTGCAGGGGTTCTGGTGAGCTCCGGCTAGGGTGGTAGTCAGCTCCTTCCTAGCCCCCCAGCCCCTCCTAAGTAATACTACATTCTTCATAATTCTATCACTCCCAGGCCTCGTGAGAAATACTCTGGAAAATACTCGGCAACAGATATTCAGCTGCTCGGAGTCTGCTGTCTGCAAGTGGCCTGTTAGTAGTCTACTAGTTACTTACTCACCCCAACCCATATCAACCTATACCCACCTCACTGAATTGGCTGGGATGAGAAAAGTATAAACAGACCATTTGGCATCTATAACTGCGGCCGCCTAGGAAAAGATGCGCTACTCCTTGAGGTAAAGTTTATCACAAAAAGAAAGGGAGTCACCTCTCTGGAAAAGGCACCTAGCTTCTGGCACCTGGCACCTGGGTCTATTTCCTGGAGCATCCATTCTGCGGTGTTGTCATAGTCAGGCAATTGCAACGACTCGTTCTGAGACCTCTAGTTCGAACCAAAATAAAAAATAGCAAGGATGAGGTCTTGCAAGGTGCGAAGTAAGGTCCAAGCCCCAATTAACAGGAAGCGAGAAAGAGACACCGTAATGGGAAACCTGGCAGCGAAAAGGAAACCACAAATCCAACAGAGCGGGACAGTTGTCAGTGATCCCCTTGATGTGAGGAAGTGTAGTACCACTTATGACTCGGATCCAGACCAGAGCCAGTCCTTGAAGGCAATCCCAAGGTATTAACCACCTTTGCCTCCATTGCAGGCCAGCATACAGATAAAGATGCTGCAAAATCATTTGTTCATCATAATCTGTCAAAAATAATAGATGACTTCCGGCCAACAAGTAAACAAGATGATATTCAACAGCCAAATATGAACGATAAATCTCGACTAGAAAAGATGATGGACGGCATCAGCTACGCTTATACCTCCGCTCCTTCTAACTCTGTATCTCTACCAAATCTGCCACCACCAAGTGGGTCTCCCCCCTATGTCCCTGAGGAAGTGGGGTCTATTGGTACAGCAACAATAGGCATAAAGGGGTGGTCATTGGAAGGAGTACCCCAAATTTTTGCATTTCCTGAATTTAAATTAAATAATGATGAGGTCCCTCATATGCCAGACCCCCAGGAGGGGGTAAATCCAACTCTCCAGAGAGCGACCATAGAGCAGGAGTTAACTAAAAAGGTTCAGATGGTGATTCCCGTAGATAACACCCCCAATTTGTGGTCAGCCATACTGAACTCAATTCAAGCAACAGTCTTGGCCTTAACTCACCACCCCAAAAAATGGATATTTAGGCTGACTTACTTAAGACCATGGCAATCTTCATATCTTAAATTGATGAGTAACTCGAAAAGCTAAATACACTAGTCAGAAGGGCCCAATCAAACCATTTAAATGACTTTAAAATTTGTTCCTGCAAGGAGGTAGATGATAAACTAGTGCAACCTCTGGCTATTATGCAAGCCATAGTGGGTGAAGTTAAAAATAACATCGGCCGAGTCTCTGCCACGCACAACGTTAAAAGAGGAAATATGTAGTCCAAAGAGGGCAAATTTGTGGAGTCAACTAGCCCCAAGCAATAGGCTGGCAGATGAAGACTCTGGAGAAACAGTGGACAATAGCCTTGAAACTAAACTCAATCCCCATTATGAATCTCGTGTTGAAGAGAGCACAAATACCAACAGCCCTAAGCTACTTCGACAAACCAAAAGGGAAAGGAAACAAGTAGGGCAAAGAAGGAATAAAACCTTCCCAGGTAATTTGGAGATCGTTTACCCCTCGCTAACTGTTCAATCGAAAGATCTGGACTGTCCAGGGATGGCTCCATTGGACCCGAATGCATACAGTACCCCCTCAGTTCCATCTTATGATACTGCCTATAACAAGGCAGTATCTCTTGCAAACCTGAAGGCCCCAGATACAACACGCAGCGGGCCTCCACCGACAGATAGCTCACAGTCAGATGGAATACCTGGAGTGCAAGATGCTGGTCGAGAGGATCAAACTCGGAGCACAGAGAAACCACAGGCAAAAGAGTGCAGGGAGGAAGAAACTCAGACTTAGCCCATAGTGGAGCAGGACCTTCCGGAACCTCAGTCGCAGGCTGCAAATTTTCACGATCAAATGACTTCAGGTCATACTGGAGTTGATGATCACATTGGCGATTTAAACAGCATTGGACAGAAGCTGTTATAGATCCATGAATTTAAGTTGAGGGGCATGCAAGACATTTTAAACTGTTCAACCATCTTAAAATTGATTAAAGCCTTGCCGGGAATGGACCATGTCCACTCCAATGACATTTCTTCAATCAATTTCCTGCGGGCAAGAGAGCAAAAAACAAACCCACAGATCCCACCCTGGTCACCTTCTCATCCCTAACAACTTCGGCCCAGATCCTGGAAAAGAAAAAGCACCTAAAAGACTGGGGCATTGAAGTAATCACCTATTATGGGGATAGATATCTCCACGTGCTTCTAGCAGGACCAACAATAGATAAGCATATGGCTTCCAATCGGTCTGTATTGAGCGATACTAGTGGTAGGTCTCCCCTTCTGGTCCATCATAAAACAGATTTAGAACCCACAAAAATGACAATTAAAGTAACCACTACCCCCCCCCCCTTTTCGTGAAGGTCTATTAGTTTGGAGAAAGTAATTTTCTGGAAGTATGTCTAAGATATCCAGGGTGGATTCCTCTGTCAGCCATGTTTCAGCCAAGAACAACATATCCGGTGAGTCGGTTGCCAAGAGATTGACTAGTTCCAGTTGGTGCTTAACTATAGAACAAGTGTTAAGGTATATTATATTACATCACATGAAAAATCTAGAAAATAGCATTAGGATGCTTTAACTAGGAGATTTGTGGAATTCTAATATCTCTGGGCAAACCTTCAAGAAACTGGTAAACAAATCAACCAGACTGCAAAGTAGGACTGTCAGTAAGGAAAGCCTGTCTAGATGTCATCATGGGTTTCTGGTGCTGAAATCATATTGCATTTTAAGAGAATCACCCCTGCTGACTGCACCCTTCCACCAAAAGATCAAACAGTCATTTATTGACTTAAGATTTGGAGAGATACCCACCTTGAACCTCATGCCAAAATGGAGGATGGCTGGTTTTAGAGAAGATCGCTCCTGCAGCTTATGCCACCAGGGGAATGAGACTTTGCTCCATGTTATATTCAATTGTCCTATGCTTATGGCCCAACGAAGATGTCTATTAAGATGGGAGCTCCTCGACCGGGGAATTAGGTCTTGTCGAACTGCACTGGTGGAGTCCATGGACACGTGCAACACAATGCTGAACATTGGACTAACCCAGTTGTTGAATATTTTCAAAAAAGATCAGCATGTAGGATGGACGATGGGTAATCTGGCGGGGGTTCCCAATTCTAACTACAGTACATGATAAATGCATAGTTTCTAAGGTAAACATTGCATGAATAGGTAATTTTTATGAACAAGCGGGCTGCTAGGGACCTCTGTAACTAGCGGTTCGCTATCCCGCCATGCTCAGGTAATCACTTTGTGTAAACCTGGCATTTTAATGACGCATCGTTTTTGACACCTGCCCTTTTACACGGGAAAAAAATGGCGCTACTAGTACTGCATAATTACCTGCCCCAGTCCTGCAAAAGGCAGTTAATCATCTATAGCGACTTACGTATGTGAATCCAAGTCACTTGTATGACAATTTTGCACTTTGCACAGTAGGGGAATGACCAGTCGCTGATCAGCAATTTCTGTCCATTTATTATCTTAATCTGACACATTTACTTACCTACTTCTATGAATTTTAAAATGTTATGAGTTGTATGATCTTGTTTATGGTTTTAATTGACTAATAAACTACATTGAGTATTTCCATCAACTTCCAAATAGTAAACTTCAAGAAGTTATTCAATTGTTAAAGGAACTGAACTGAACAATCACTAAAATAGGAAATCAGAAAATTTAAATGAATGTGTAATGTTAGGATATAGATATCATACATATAAAAAGGGATATCGAATAAAAACAATCACTAAAGGCTTTTTCCGATGCGTGCTGTAGAATGCAGCACGCACTGAAAGAGGAAAAAACTAGGAGAAATGAAAGATTTCTCCTTGTTGTGCCTCCCTACGCCACCTCTAGTCCTCCTCTATGACTTCCCTCATGTATATTTGCCGAGTACTTACATAGGAATCATGTGTTATTATTACTGAACATCCCCAGATGAAGGCAACCATGCCGAAATGCATTGGGATTACTAAAAGCCACTAATCAACCATAATGCATTCTGGGAGTTGATGTGTACGAAGTTTGAAACAAAAATGATAGAATTGTGATGTAACAATTCCAATAAATACAGCATTTCATAGAAAAATAGTTTTTCTTCACAATGTGTTTGATTAATTAGAGAAACCTTCATAGCAAGGACCCTATAACCAGTGCCCGGGGGACATGCCCCACTTGTATGGGGATGCACCCAGTTTGATATTCACTACACTCCAGTTCAGTGAGTGTTTTCCTGGAGCACGGCACAACTTTATAACCACGTTCAACTCAAGCAGTGCACATGCTAAACACTTTGGATTTATTGCAGAACCATCAGCAACATTCTATAAATGTGTAACTATGCATGCTTAACTATGCATGCTTCGGCTTAATGCCGTTCTCCCCCAGTTTTCTAGGGGAAACCGGTCAGCTGGAGTTGTAATTTGACAGTTTAATGTTTTTCTTTTAGTTATTAAACCCTTTCAGATTATTATTGGCATGTGAGAAGATTTCTTTGAGTTTTACTGTTCTTATTAAAGAAGACACTGGTTTATTTGCATAAACTTGGTGTCTGTTTGGAGTGGTGCAGTGAACAAAAATAGAGGATTGGGCTGTAGCCAGAGTGCCAGTGGCTGAGCTTAATTCAGTAATTCTACACATCACTTTTTTTTCCCATGTCAGAAAATGGTATACTGGTTGAGGTACATCCTCCGCCGCAGCCACATTATCGGCCACCTGAGAGTCCTCTGCTAGCTCCCAGTCAACAATAGAATCACCTTTAAGCTCTTCACACATGCCTACAAAGCCCTACACAGCAAGCAACCTGCGTACCTCAACCATGCCTCGCATCCCCGCACCCACCACAGACCTCCCCTCCATCCACCAGGCCCTGACTACTGTCCCACGGATCCGCAAGATCTTAGCTGGAGGAAGATCCTTTTTCTACCTCTGGTAGCTGGGTATAGAGCAGTCATGCTTAACTTGGAGGCAATGTTTAAAGAATGTATGCTGCACTTCAGACAGTAATAAAGTGAAACCGAGCACAAAAAAATACTACACCAATTTAGAAAACAAGTGTAAAATTCAATAAATAATTAAAAAAAAACGATAAAAATAAAAACAGGAATTCCATAGATATTCAATTTTAAAAATCTATGTGAAAATATTGGCAAAAACCTCAAAGCAAGTGGCTTCCAATGTGAAATCCAGTGTCGAAGATGCGCTGCCCACCGGCTGGTTCCAAAGACGTTATGGGGCTTGCAATGAGGAGTCCTGCATCATCATCGAGGATGATACCGACAAGGCACTTATGATTCGAAGACCTGCGTTGGGAATGCATCGCGCAGCTGCAGTTCCACCGAAGTTGAGTGCTGCAATGCGAATCCTTGCATCGGGGAAGCATTGCGCAGCTGTTCCGATGTGGAGTTTTGTGAGGCGATGGGTCGCACTGAAGTTATAGTTCAGAGTTTTGAGATGCAATGTGTTGCGCTGCGTCTTTACTGCTGGGACCACAACTGAGCTGACAGAGAACCTTCAGACCAACTTCCATGGACCCAGGACTAGGGTGGCACCACTTGGGAGGGCAGGACTCATAGCTGGCAGAGTCCTGGTGCTGGGTACACAGTTGTTCGAGCCTTGTGCTGTCCCTGATGTTCTGATCAGAATCAGGCGGCCAGCCAACTAGCCACTGGATTCAAGCAAGCCTGGCTGAAGACGGCTGTAATGCCAGAAACTGGTCCTAGGAAGCTTGAATCCGGTCCAGGAAAGGTATGGCTTAGCAGTTCGGGCTGGACTGTTCCCATAAGGCTCAGGGTCAGACTGATTTGCATATGGCCATGTCTGAACTGGGGTGGCAGAGTGGGCTAAAGAACGGTGATGAATTAAACCCAGATTTGTTGACTGGGTGTGAGTGTTTGATTGGCTCAGATGCTCCGTCCATCACCACCCCGTTTTGTACCGCAGGCCCACTACCAGCATTTAATGTAGATTTTCCTAGTAATTTATGAAGGAAACTCTTTGTTTTATTAAAGACAGGGAGGTGAGTTGTATTATATACTAACTTGCTTAAGTGTGAATAAGAAAGATGAGCACTGCAAATACTAATATGCTTACAACCGGCTAGCCAACGGGAATAAAAAACGTCATGGTCACAACAACCAGTAGAATAATACCACTAAGTATAATGTCCCGCTTGACTACGAACAACCCTCTTTTCTTGTGTGAGAAGTTAAATAGGACCAGAAAGTAAATGAACAAGCATTGGCAACGCCAATAGTTTTCGTCTTTGCAAGTGTTTCTATTTTTGTTTTCGCTCTTCTTCAGTAGTTGTGTGTATAGCAAGTGTTGATTGTTTGTGTCTGTGTTAATAATTTTTTTTATGTTTTACTGATTCCGTGATGTATGTTGAATGTTGTGATTTTGTAAATAAAATGTGTCTTCAAAGGGCTGTTGTAATCAGATTAACATTAGTATATAAAAGCAGCATGCTCTAGTGTTTTCTGTTTTGTTTGCATAGTCTTAAATGGGGTTTTTGGCGTTTAATAGCGTTCCTTATTATGTTTTGTATGTGTGAAGCCATTCATATAGTAGTGAAATATTCAATTAAATTGTAGCCTTTGCCCGGTTGGAAGGGCCGGAAACCAAGCAGGCACTTATAAGGCAGTCAAATATAAGAAACCACTGCTTTTGAATGACCAGTACGGCTGGGGATATGAGACATGCAGGGTCATACTCAGTCCATTGTGAGCGGAATGGGGCATTTGATGTGCTGATAATGCAGGGTAAACTCGTCAACAAAGAAAGAAACAAACAAGGACATAAACTGTTGTAAACACACATTCATACGGTCCTGTGGTCCATGTACAGTGAACTTTTATCCCTGTCTGTATACAGAGAGCTTGGATGCATGCACATGTATACCTGGCACAGATGCGTTTATGTGCATACTGAGCCACGAGCCATGCGTGTGTACCCTGATCCTTGGTCAGTATACATGTACCCTGACCTCTGAACTGCAATTTATATCCAAGCCCTGATAGGCAATGACCGGTTCGGTGATGGTCCCCCAGAAGGCTCTGCACCATGAAAGCTCTTTCAATCCTAAAGTCTTCAGTAAGAAGTTTTGTCCCTTGATGATACTGCATCACCGCCCAGATCTCCTTGTAAAAGGATTTGCCATCTGACCGAGCAAGATGAGAAGATGCACGAAAAACGCAAATTAATGGCTGAAGAGCACGAGCAGACTTTTTAATTATATGTCAACACATAAAATCCCTGAGCAAAAACAAGATCTATTGCAAAAGCTTGTGGGAGATGCGTTTGAAGCGGGTTTTTTACAATGTGCCTTCTTTATCAACACAGCAAAGCCTCACTAAACAAATAAAAAGAACATGTTTGGTAAAAAAGCACTAATGTAAAAAAAACTCCATCAGCATGGGAAAGCCTTGTTAAACCAAACAAGCATATTGTAAATAAAACTCTTCGAACACATCTCCCACAAGCTTTAGAAAGACAACATAAGAAAAAAACGGAGTCTTCCTAAAATAAGGGCGCTCTGCAAAACAAAATCAACCCTTGGAAACATGATACAGCACAGATGGCACCCTGTGCGCCCCTGCTCGCTCCCGCAAGCTGCAGGCTGCCACACGAACACATTTTATGAAAAGTCTGGAGTGATTCCAAGAGGCCCTCTCCTGGAGCAGCACATGCGTGCTGCACTAGGCTTGACCTAAATATGGACAACAGTATAAAAAAGGCCTGAATAAATGTAAACTGTTTTTGGCAAAAGTTCCTGAGAGGGAAAGTCCATCCAGGATCCGAGGAGCCGGTAGAAATGCACGTGAAAGCGCTGAAAAGTAAAGAGAAGCTGAAGATTCTGCTTCACCCATGACATCCTTAAGAGAATGTAGTGGGCAATGCTGGAGCTGCTGTCATGGAGGGAAAGAAACAAAGATTACAAAGTGTTGAGGTGGGATTATACTGGTGAGTTGACGTACCCAGGTTTGGTCTAGTCAGAACTCTTTGTGCTCTTTCTACACATAACATTTCTGTTAGGCCCTCTGGGGCCACCGTATCATGCAGCCAACTTTCTATGAACGGAGTTGCGTTGGGACCTTCGCTGTTTTTGGGTAGGCCAATAATGCAGATAATATTGCATCTTGAACGTCCTTCTGCATCTTCTATTTGTTCTTGCAGTGCGGCCACTTGGTGTTGAAGCTGCCTGATGTGGTCTGAGTGCTCCTCATGACATGGTGCTATTTCCGATAGTATTGGCTTTGTTATGTTATGTTATGTTATGTTATACAGGGTTTTGTATAGCGTGCGGCTACTCAAAAGAGTGTCCCGACGCTTTAAATTGCACACTAATCTCATAACACAACAGGGAAAATGAACAAAAACAGAGAAAAGAGGAAACCTAATAGGACCAGAAACTAAGAAGTAAAAAGCCAAGTTTTAAGCCCCTTCCTGAAGGCCAACAAATTAGGAGTGCTGCGCAGGGACACAGGCAGTTTGTTCCACAGCTGAGGAGCTAATAATTTGAAGGAGCGGCCACCGATGCGAGCTCTCTTCACGCGGGGCACTGCAGCAAGAAACAAGGCTTCAGACCTAAGCGACCTGGCAGGAAGGTAAAAGGACAGCCTTTTCTGAAGATATTTTGCTCCGGAGGCGTGCAAGGCTTTGTGTGCCAGGGTGAGAGTTTTAAAAACTATCCGCTTCCGGACAGGAAGCCAGTGCAGAGCCTCCAAGAGGCCCGAGGCTCTGGCACGGCGAGATAGTCCAAAGATAGCACGTGCTGCCGAATTCTGAACAATCTGTAATCGTTGGAGCAGGTATTCTGGCAGGCCGAGATAGAGGACGTTGGAATAGTCTATTCTCGAGCCTATAATCGCCTGCACCGTGATCTTCCTGTGTTCCTCCGATAACAAGGGAAGGAACTTGCGAAGCATCCGGAGTAAGCCAAAGCAGGTGCCAGTGAGACCGATTACCTGCGAGCGTAGTGTGAGGCCATTGTCGATCTTAATCCCAAGGTTTTTAGCTACCTGGGACGAACTTGCTGGTGGAAACATGTTCTCAGGCCACCACACTTTCCAGTCCGGGTCCGAGCTGCACCCAAAAAAGAGGACCTCGGATTTATCCGAGTTGCACTTGAGGCTGTTATGATGGAACCACTGAAACACAGCCTCAAGGCAACCCTGGATCCTACCTCCATCGAAGTCCGCACCCCTCTCACAGGTGAAGAGGAGCTGGGTGTCATTGGCGTAAGAAATGATCTGGGCCCCGAAGGACTCCGCCAGTGCCGCCAGAGGGGTCATGAAGATATTAAATAGAGTTGGGCTCAGGACAGAGCCCTGAGGAACTCCGACACCCAATGGCGACATCTCGGCGGAGCAAGCAGAAGCCCAGACCGTTTGTCGACGGCCAGCCAGGAAAGATCGAAACCACTGGAGCACCGTCCCTCGAAGACCAATCTCTGAGAGTCTAGCAAGCAGACCCTCATGAGGGACGGTGTCAAAGGCCGCCGACAGTGTCCGCTAGTTTAGTATGGTCAGATTTGAGCAGCATGCAATCTGTAGTTAGGGACCCCAGCAGTTGTTCAATTGCCCGTCTTTAGTCTCATATTTCCTGAAGATTCATAGCCAGTTTGTGAGGTCGAGAATCCATTAGTGTGGGCAGTATGCAGCCCTCAGTTGGTGCAGTTGTGGGGCCCTCTGTTACCTTCTGTTGTGTGGGGCGGACCTCCATCAGTACAGTTGGCTTCCCTCATAGACGACCCATGGTCTAGGTCGTGTTGCTTTTATTAGTAATTCTTCTGTTCGGTGGGTATAGCCTCTGTTGTGAGGGGCCTTGGGTTTATTTGTTGTTGGTTGTAATCTGCCTGAACTCCTGGATGTGTGCCGGGATATATTTATTTTTTATTTATTTAGGAGTTTTATATAGCGCTGGCAGGACCCGGGGGTATCGGAGCGCTTTACAACAGTTTCGTGTAGGAGTCATACAATAGAGCAGTAGAATACATATTGGTTCGGAAGTCCAATTGTGCTGTTCAGCATTAAGGTAGTACGTAGGTCCTGTGATAGTCTCATTGAGTGCACATTGTCTTGGGTTGAACCTCTGTGAGGGGGAAGGGAACAGGTAGGGGTTAAAGGGGGCGAGGGGATAGGTCTTAGTAATACAATGT
Source organism: Lissotriton vulgaris (assembly GCF_964263255.1). Taxonomy (NCBI): domain Eukaryota; kingdom Metazoa; phylum Chordata; class Amphibia; order Caudata; family Salamandridae; genus Lissotriton; species Lissotriton vulgaris. The sequence continues at coordinate 723,148,266 of NC_141700.1, read as the reverse complement.
CGGGGAGCTACAACGAGCAGGGAGTTGCGTTAGGGCGGCGGCTATCTGTTCGGGAGGGAGCGGTTGAGGAAGAGGTCTTTGAGGTGTTTTTTTAATTTTGTGAAGGACAGGATAGTCCTGATATCTGCTGGGATGGAGTCCCAGATTTTGGGAGCGTTTCCGGCTAAGGACGATGTTGTGGTTTTTTGTTTGTGTGTGTTCAAATGGATGAGCAGTAGTGTATTGGAGCACCTGAGGTACTTGTCTGACCGGCCCTCTTTAGTTTGATGGCCAGGTAGTCAGGTTTTCCTGGGTGCAGGCCTTTGTGCGTGAGGCAGGCAGTTCTGAAGCTGGCACGCAATTCAACTGGAAGCCATTTTAGATCTCAGAGTGCTGGTGAGATGTGATCGTATTTCCTAACTCCAGTGACCATTCTGGCTGGTGTGTTGAGAGTTGTTTTAAGGGGAGCTAGGAGAGATTTTGTTTTACCAGTGATGATGGCATTCCAATAGTCGAGTCTGGATACCACCAGTGATTGAGTGGCTTGTTTGAGGTCTTTGGTTGGGATGAAGGGTTTTATTTTGTTGAGTAGCTTCAGATTGAGGAAGGCACTCTTTGCAGAGTTCTTAATGTGTTTGACCATGCCGAGTTTTGGGTCTAGGGTGATTCCTAATGATTTTACGGAGTTGGCCAGAGTAGGATCGCTGTTGAGAGCATCCATTGCTTTTAGCCATTCTGAAATTTGAGCTTTCTCTTCTTTGTTGGAGATGAGGAGGATATCTGTTTTGTCTTGGTTGAGTTTTAAGTGGTTTAGAGACAGCCAGTGTTGGATTTCTTTTAGAGTGTCATTTGTCTTTGAATGTCGTCTATGGAGAAGGTTTCTAGATAGATCTGGGTGTCATCTGCATATAGGTGGCAAGGGATGTTGGCATTTTTAAGTATGGTGGTGAGGGGTTCTATGTATATGCTGAACAGCTGTGGCGAGAGCACTGAACCATGGGGGACGCCCCTGCTGACAGGGTGTAGGTCGGAAGTCGAGTTTTTGAGTTTTATCCTTTGTGAGCGGCTGTGTAAGAAGGAGAACCAATGTAGGACCACCTCCTCTGCACCTACCCTTTCTTGTAGAGTCTTGATGAGTAATTGGTGATTAACCATGGTCAAAGGCTGCCGATAAGTCCAGGGGAATGAGGAGGCAGCATTGGTCGGTATCGAGGGATTTGTGGATATCGTCTATGATGTTAAGGATTGCGGTCTCTGTGCTATAGCCTTTTTTGAAACCCGATTGGTGGGGATCAAGAAGTTTGATGCTGTCCATGTGCTAAATCTGATGTAGGAGGACACATTTTTCAAGTATTTTAGATAAGAGGGAGAGATTGGAGACGGGTCTGAAGTTATCCAGGTCTGTTTTTTTTGTAGTAGCATGACTTGGTCAACTTTGAGGCATTCAGGTATGATGTTGGTTTTCAGGAAGCTGTTTATAATCTTGCACCAGAACGGGGCTATGGCGAGTTTCAGTTTTTTGGTCAATTGGGTGGGTATAAGGTCAAGGACGTGAGAGGTGGGTTTGAAGGTGGAGATCAGTTTGAGTACCTCGCCTTACTGAATGGGGCTGAAGGACTTCCATGTTTATGTGGAGTGCGTGCGAGTGCTGTCTTCTGTCGCTGGGGGCAAGTTTTTGCAGGCGGGTTGAGCTTGATGTCCAGAGAGAGCTCAATTTTGGTTATTTTTTTCTTCGAAGAAGTTGACGAAGTTTTGGCATAGGTCTTTGGAGACCTGCATTGAGGATTCAGGGGGCTTGGAGTTTTGTTGCCTGATGATGTTGATCAGTTCTTTGGGCTGTTTTTGCATTGTCTAGGGAGGTGCAGAAGAAGGTGGATTTTTCGTTGCTTTGAGTTGTTCAAGTAGGCTTGTGGAGGGGTTGTTCCTCCATAGTCATTCTGTGGCTCTTAGTTGTCTCCTTTCGTTGTTAATGTCCATGTTGAACTAGGATCTGGATGGGAGGTTCCTGGGCTTTTTTTTGTTTCAGGGGGCCTACATGGTCTAGAATGGATGCCATGGTTGTGTTGTAGTGGGCAGTGAGTTCTGTTGTGGATGATCATCTGTGGAGGCAGTGAGGAGGGAGTTAACCCTTTCCTCTAGGTCAGACATGTTGATCTGAGTAAGATTTCTTGACCATTTAGGGGGGTGTTGGGGGGTTTGGAGTGTGATCGGTTGAGTGAGGTGGAATAGGATTAAGTGGTGGTCTGACCAATACACGGGCAGGATGTGGTCTATCTGCAGTGTGTCGCTTTGGGCGATAATGGCATCTAGGATTGCTCCTTTGTTGTGAGTTACCTCTGAGACGTTTTGGGTAAGGTTGGTGCTGTGTAGCAGCTTAATCAAGTTCTGGATTAGCGGGTTGTTTTCTTCATTCCAGTGTAGGTTGAGGTCACTCAGAATTAGGGTGTTCGCGTCTCGGAGGGAGCAGTGGGCAATCAGGCTGGACAGGTGCTCAGTGAAAGTGGTGGTGTTGCCTTGGGGGGGTGGTAAATAAGATGGCAGATTAGTGTTTTGTTATTGCTAGTGTTAATATTAGCGGTTAGGCAATCAAAGGTATTGTAGTAGAGGGAGTCCATTACCGTTACGGAAATGTTGTTTTTGTGGATGATTGCTATGCCTCCACCTCTTGGGTCTTTTCTATCTTTGTTGGTGATTGCAAAGCCTGGGGAGACAAGAGTATCCAAGAGTGGTAAGGAGGAAATATTTAGCTATGTCTTGGTGATGAATGCTATGACTATGTCGTGGGTGAACATGGATTCTGCTAGCTCTGTAGAATGCTTGGTGGCTGATCTGCAGTTTATGAGCATGCAGTTGGTGGGGGTCATCTCTGTTTTGGGTTTCTTTGTTTGGGGGGCCGTGGGGATGATGATGTGGGTGGCCGGAGGCCTAGGGGATTTTGGAAGGGCCTCGTCTCTTCCCTGTCCGGTGATCACCTAAATTTTGGATTGGAGGGTAACAGTAATTGGAGTGTCGTACGAGAAGGCGAGATCTGCCACTTCACTCGCAGACATAGCATCTCTAGTTCTTTTGGGTCTCTGTGTCAGATTAGAGAGGGGGGCTGAGATCCATCTCGGGGGAGGAGCCATGAAAGGCCTTTTTTGTGAAGGAGTGGGGAAGGAGGGTATTTAGTTCGGCTTAAGGGGGGCGGTGAGGTTGGATAGGTTTTCACTAAAGACCTGGATTATAATTGCCATCTGGTTTTCAAGCAGGGTGAGCTGCTGCCCAGTCTCTATGTTGGTGAAGGTGTTCTGAGCGGGTATGGTAAATCTAGAGAGGGGGAGCTTGATGTTGTTAAATTGCCCTATTGTGAGTGTGCTGTCCATGTGGGTGCTTGACGGGGCCGTGAGAGCAGGGTGGCGAGGGTCATGTTGAGGCTCCGACGTTTGATTGCATGTGGGTCTGAGGTGGTTTGGAGTCACAGATTGAGTGTTGAGGACGCCGTTCTCTGTGGATTGGGGGAGATGGAGGGCGGGGGTGGGTGAGGGTGATTGCCAGAGGTGGGTAGTGGGGCCTTGTTCTCTCTGGTAGTGTTGGGGTGGAGTCTCGTGGTGTGAGGCAGGTGTTATTACTAGGGTGCACTGAAATGGTAGGTGAGCTCTGCTGGTGGGTCCGGCTTTTCTGGGAGAGGAGAAGGGGTGGGCAGGGGAGAGGTGCGTGAGAGGGGTAAGTCCGGAGAGATGAGAAGAGGGTGTCAAATGACTCTAGATTTGTATTGGTTGGCTTGTATCAGAACTGTAAAAAAATAAAGAGGGAGCTACCCTTTTGACAGGAAAAAGATTGGGTCAACAATCTTATGAAAACAAAAAACTCCTTCTCCTGAGTTTGGCAAATGATTAGTGATGCTGGATTCCCATGGGGGCCGTTTGCATCAGTGAGAGGGATTTAAATATTGCGTAGGTTACCAAATTTACAACTTAATATGTATCAGACCACAAGATAGCATGAAAACATTGCATACACAAAAATTAAAAGTTTCATTCATTTATTCAAATAATTTAAATATAATAATAACACATTATTTCATAAAAACAATCTTGTGCACATTCGACGTTGCTGTTAGTCAGCTTTAAAAAAACTCACATTTAAAAAAAATGCTGTTTAAATATTGTTACACAAGTCTACATATACATCATATTTATTCTACAAAAGGAACAAACTGTCGACGCGGCGTTTCGGTGCCTCAAATAATCTTGCACCTTCTTCAGGACTTGTTCATTTAAATCACATCTATAAAATACATATCACAATGCATTTCATTAGGTCCAATATTTAATCTAACAACTGCACATTTATTCATTAACATTTTAGCTAGTCTCCTAATATTTGGTAACCCCGCCATTTTGTAATCTGGATCTATTCCCTGCGTCCCCTGTATTACTAAGTTCCCACACCTTAGTATTACTGAGAGGGAAGACCTAACTAGCGTGGTATATTTTTATCGCTAGGATGCGGTGTCATCAATTTTTAAAAATTTGAGTTTTTTTAAAGCTGACTAACAGCAAAGTTGAATGTGCACAAGATTGTTTTTATGAAATATTGTGTTATTATTATTTTTAATTTATTTGAATAAATGAATGAAACTTTTAATTTTTGTGTATGCAATGTTTTCATGCTATCTTGTGATCTGATACATATTAAGTTGTAAATATGGTAACCTACGCGATATTTGAATCCCTCTCACTGATGCAAACGGCCCCCATGGGAATCCAGCATCACTAATCATTTGCCAAACTCAGGAGAAGGAGTTTTTTGTTTTCATAAGATTGTATCAGAACTGTGCCATTGGAGTAGAAAGTCACGGAGGTGTTCCCATTTTGCCTAGTGCGGTTAGGGCCTGAGAATGTCAGTTTGCAGCTATGGTAAGTTTTAGTCGTTTTGGAGATGTGGAGCTGCGATCTGAGGATGGCGTTCCATTTTTCATGTCTTTCGGTGTGGAGGGTGAGGTCCGTTTTTAACTGTCCTTTGGAGGAGCAGTGGTAGATGTCCACAAATAGAGATTCCGGGTGTTGTCGGTTCAGTTTTGCTCGAAGATTATTTTTGCTTTGGGTGAGAGGTTAGGGGGGGAAACTGATCAAGAAGGAGTTCGGGCTGTGCGGTATTAAGTGGTTCACAGAAGAGGGGTTGGTGTAAGCTGACATGCGGGACTGCATTGTGACTAGGTAGGATGGGGCAAGCTCCCTTTGAGAGAGGTGGGATAGAGTTTCCAGAGCCGTCCTATGAGGGTAGTGTGCTCATAGAAGAGAGATTTGTGCTATTTCTTTAGAGCTGGTCGGTGACTCACCGGTGCATTTGGCTGGGAGTTACTCCTAGGAGGCTATTTTGTGGTCGGGTATCAAGGGTCGGGCAAATGCCAGCAGGTCATCTAACCTTGGGGGCTCACCGATCTAGGTAGATTTTTCTGCGTGTGATTCTGTACCCCAGGCAGCCGTCCAGAGGTCAGGCACTGGAGAATGCGGATCGGCGATCATCGGAGTCTCTGCCTTGCTGAAGTATGTTACAGTCCTGGGTCTTAGGATGTCAGGACTCTTTTTGATTCTCTTGTGTGAGTTTTCAGAGACTCACCAGCAAAGTTCACTAATGAGAGAGTTTGGAGTCAATGGTGGCCATCTTGAGGTCAGGCACAGGTGAGCTGCGAGGTTCGTTGCCAGCTCGGTGCCTCCATTCTGCTTGTTTTGGCCTGAGGTCCTGGCTTGAAGGGACTCTTGCTGGTCCCATGGTGTGGGGAGTATCTTTTATATTGCTTAGCCATCCAATGTCCTTCTATTGTTGGCTCTTGGCAGAGTGGGAGTCGGTCATCCTGCTGGTGCTGTGGGCTACAAATAATACCATAGGGTATTGTTTTGGAGGTAGAGCTACAGGAGATCCAATTAATCCTCTCCTGTTGTCTGTGGCAGTGGAATGTCGAATTTGCGTCCAGCGGCCCAATCCTACCATGCCAGGGAACCTTCAGGACTTACCTCTATTTAGATTCTGGCTCACGATTTGGGCCTGGTGTACACGCAAGGCCGGGGTCAGGGAGCCTTGTCACTCGTAGTCTACTCTCCGGCACTCGCAGGGCCAAGCCACATCTCTTTTCTCTCTTATATGTTGTCAATTCTCCCTAGCTTACTTTGTTTGGGGTGACTTGCTGCGGCACTTGGTATCTCTGCGGTATTTCATCTAGGCCTTTCCGTTTCGGGCCCTTCCTGACGCTATTTACTTACAGGGCCATACTCGGCTCTGACCTACATCCTTTTCCGTTGAGTGTGAAGGAGGGTTAGGCTTTGCAGGTCTTCCTGTGCCCTCCTGATGCTGTTCCCCAGCCTGGTGAGGGTTTGTCTCGCTGTCACGTACTGAGCTGATGGCCTCCGATTAGAATCCGGCCCGGAGCCACCCCGATCTGGTCGCATTCTGCGCTTGTGGACGATCGGCCCTGTACTGTGCTGGGGCTCCTCCCTGCTCAGCTCTCAGACTTTTGGGCACAACGCTGGCCTGGTCTATGCCCATGTTGGTTGCCTCCCTGGTGCATGGACTACTTAGGTATTGTGAAGTGTTGTAAATTTCTATTTGGCCTTGACCATGCCTCGCAGTGGTGCTCACGGCTATATTCAGGCCCATTGCCACCCCGTTGTGGAGTCATCCCCTGCTCCTATGCACGGTCAGTCTCTTACCATGTTAGGGATCCTCTCATCTCTTGGATCTGCAGGCACAGCGATGATTGTGTCTGTGGGGTGTTGGTTGCCTCCTCGGTTTGGGGACTTTGCAGGTGCTCTATGCTGCTGCAGTTCTCTATTTTGCCACAATACTGCCTCACAGTGGCCCCTGAGGCCCCACCACTTGCCTCGTTGCTGGCATTGCTTCGTTGCTTTGTTGTCTCAGAGTTGTTGTTCCTCAACCGGGCGGTTCTGTTGGTATGCACAGATGTAAGGGTGCCCGGTATTTGCTGTGGATGCACTCTGACTTGCGTGGAAAAGTTAGGAATATGTGGCTTGGTCCGGGAGCACTCTTACTGTGCGTCCGCCATACTCTGAGGTTGGCCATGCCCCTCTACTTATGTACAGAGGGATATGCTGTATATTGCTGTTTGCATATTGTGTTTATGTGGGGAAGAGCCAATTCTTGGTTAGTTTTCTGAAGATAAGGTGGTTATCTGTGGATCTTATGTTGGGAAGGTAAAGAGTTCCTTAGTTTGGCTGCTTGAACAGAGAAGGATGTGTCACCCATGGTTTTTTTCTTGCACGTTGGGATTATTAGACAAGCTGTCACTCTTCATAGCAGTTGTAAAAAAACAGAAGTTCTGAACTAAAATAAATCATGTTCTTTTACTTTTGATCATACCTGTTTCTAATTTTCTGAACGGAATAACTGTGCAGGGTCAGGTGCTGTGAATATTAACAAATTTCATTCTGTTTCCATATAGTCAAACATGCATTAGCGCTGTATCTGATACCTGGACAATTAAGCATATTTAATTTACTTCCCTTAATTATTAGAAGTGTACACACTGTAAAATTAATTTTATGCGGTAATGCTTTCTCTGCTGAGTCTATTTCTGTCTGATCAATTTCCAGCTGAGCATGTTTCTTGTTTAATTCATGGGCCTGCTAGTTTGCAGTGCTGGAGTGTTTGCCTACATGTACATGTTTTCCGTGTATACTGTGTGTTCCATATAAGTGTGAAGTTTTATCAAGGCTTTGTCAAAATGTTACTTTCCATTGTTTCATCGGCATGCTTGCTCAATTTATATAGATCAATTACATGCCTGTTAACCTTTAATACTCCATACAATCATTTTAATATTATTGTGTTGCCCCAGTTTGGTAAATTGGGTAATATCGATCTTGGGATTCTTTTTATTTGCATTTGTAATATAGGTTTTTGAGCCTTGATAAACACAGCTGAAAAAACATTGCATCCCCTGTTTGGAGCTTGGTGGTCTTTTGAAATGACTCTATTTCCTTTCTCCGCCCTTCACCCACATAGATAACATTAGTTCGATTAAAAGAGCCTAGGAGTATTTTGATTTGTCATTAGACTTTCCTCTATACTTTAATATATATGTTGGATCAGGATTACTGCACATTTGCATTTCACCAGATCTGACCTGACAGATTTATTTGTTTTGCCCTTTGTTGACTTCTAGATTTCTGCCTAATGTCTGCCATAGAAAAGCATTGCCTGTAGCATATCTCACTAAATCTGCCAACGTATACTATGGAAGTGCCTTGGGGTGATTGAATTCTAGGTGCAATTTGGGCAACAGGGACTGCATAAAAGGGGTGAGTGTTTCTTACACCCATCGGTACTTGATAAATTGTAAGGACCCACTTTCTAAAGTAGTCTGCATTGTGAAACCTTAGCAATTATTGCAAACTACAAAAACAAAAGTATGCACATATTTTGGTTTCTGGTAAAGAATTGGCTTGGTAGTTTAGTCTGCCCTGTTCCCATGATGCACTGGGCCAGGGACAGACTGATTTGCATATAGCCAGGTTCTGAGCTGGGATGGGGCAGTGAGATAAATAACGGTGATGGATCAAGCCCTGATCTTTGGACTGGGTAAGAGTGGTCTGCTCAATTCAGACACTCTGTTCATCACCACCCCCTTTTGTAAAACATATTTTGGTTTCAACACGACGTAAACATGTATGCATTACTAACAATCTTTCATTGGGGTAACACATTGAGTTATTTATTTGTTATTCGTGCAGGTGTTGGAGCACAGGAAAGATTCTAATTAAAAGGTACATTACGGGTTGCCTTGCCTATTTGCATTTTTTATCCCAACACCAATTCACCTCCCGGACACAACAAACATAAAATCACTTACAAGACCGTGCTTTGACAGCATCCAGAACAGAATGCCACACGGACATATGTGGAGCAAGAGCCCTTTTAGATTAAGACATCCTTGAGCACCAATGAGCAGAGCACCTGAGCAACAAAGTGTGCCAAATCTGCTTTATTCCCAAATATTATTACCGCGCCTTAATATCTAACATGGTCCATAGCAACCAGGGCACAAGTCCTAAAAAATGAAGTGGGAACATGCTGACGTCACGACAGGATGTGACGTCACCAAAGGTGGCTTGCACTCAGTTGCAGTTTATAGTTATGGAGCTCCCGGTAAAATAAGTGGGAGGACGCCGTCCACCCGCGTGGTACCCCGACTCGAGCCCTGATAGCAACTCAAAAACACCTTCACACCTCAAAGAATCATAGTACTTCCTCTTAAAATGTGATAGTGTCTACCTATTGAACAGTCTCTGACCTGGTACCTATGCAGTCTCTGTGGCGCAATCGGTTAGCGCGTTCGGCTGTTAACCGAAAGGTTGGTGGTTCAAGCCCACCCAGGGACGTTTACTTTTGCTACATTACTACCTTTACGGAAATGTATTTCCTTCATATTTTAAGATTAGATTTAAAAATACCTCTCCATTAAGCAAAGATAAACGAGAAAGCAAAAATGCAAGTTATATACTAGTGTACATTGGAAATAACTGAGGAGTAAACAAAAATATTGAACTGGGGTGACTAGTACTGGATGCAAAATCAGTAACCCCGAAAAGTGTGGTGTGTGAAATCTATGGTGGTCTGTTTCCCATCTGCTTTCACCTCGGGGTTTATTTCCGGATCAGAGGATTCGGTTTCAGGACGTCTGATACAGTGCATAGAACAGCGACACCTCGAGGCCATTTATGAAATTGGCATGTGCTCGGAAGGTTGATAATTCTGTGCAAAACTAGAAAGCATAGTAAATAAAATATAATCGGTTATTACGTTAACTGCCTTTAAATCATGGAAGTAAAAGTAAAAACCAGGACTGGGTTCCTTTGGCTCAGAATATTCTATCGTTTAGGCGCCAATGGTAGGAAAAGCAAGACTTAAATGATACGGACACCCCTACCCCACTCGTGAAGTGGCCACTGTCAAATGAAATATCGTTCTCATCCTCCTAGTGCCTCCCTCCAGTAAATGCTTCAGCAATTTCTTTTTGATAAGAGCACGGTGCGTTATGGGACATGTAGTTCCAATTTTCCAATTCGTAAAAAAAATAACTCGAATCCCAGCATTGAAAGTGATACTGACTAAAAAAACACAGGGGTTAGATAGCCAATATTTATCTGTGGAAAACAATAAAAAAATCCAACATACAGTAATCAAGATATGAATTTTGCAAGAATAAACTTAAAATACAATTCCTTGAAGTCAATAGCTCCATCCGGGGCTATCACGGCGTCAAGAACAAGCAAATCCAACAGTTTGGGCTGACTGCTGCGTCGCTTTCAAGCTACGGTGTCGGGAAGACCCGCAAACAGTATCTTGGAAAAGGCCGGGCGTCATGGACCATGCGATGATCTCTGGAGAGGCGTTAGCGTTGGCGTTGGTTTAGAGGTCAATGCAATAGTCGTGAGGCACACCACATTGCAGATTTAACTCCGTTAGGTTGAAGTCAGGAGCGCCAGTGTCGGCAGGCGTTGGGCCTCAGGTGCAAATTGCTGCTGTGTGACATGAACTACCCTCAGGTCATAGTGCAGTAAGCGGCTCGGTGACAGCATCCATTGGCATCAGTGAGACCAGGTCTGCGGTGCAAAGTGGAACGGTGCTTGTCGTGGTACTTGTCATGGTGCTGGCAGGTCACAGTGCAAGCAACGTCATTGTCATTGCTGAAGTGCTGTCATTGGAAGACGAACTGGAGTCGATCGCACCGGCGTCAGTTGACCAAGGCTGCGGTGTGAGACGGGGCTGTGCATTGAGTGACTTATGAGTTTTGCTCCCAGACCACGGAGCATTAAGCGTCGTCGACGGGGATACAAGGGCAGTGATGTGAAGCGAGCCCTTGTGAAGTTTGGTGCCCTCAGGTCGTGGTGCAAGCACGTAGTTCGGTGGTGACATCGGTCGGTGGTGTCGGTGTTGGTGAGAACAGGGGGTTGCAGTGCAAATCAGGCAGTGCTCTCTGCGGGACCAACAGATCACGGAGTGTGCAGCTGTGTCATTGATGGCATCGGGTTACTTTTTCTTCTGTTGCAGCACAAAACACTAGCTTCCAGTTCTGGTAGCACATAAACTTGAAGGGGCAGATTTACAAGCCCCTTGTGCCATTTCTGCATCACTTTTCCCATGCTCAAAACGACGCAAAAGTGGCGCAAAGGGCTTGTAAATCTGCCTCAAAGTCTTTGCTGTTCCTGAGACTTCTCGACAAGGGCCAATTTCTACGTCAAGTCCTTGGAGAAACTCAGGAACATAAGTTGCAGAAAGTCCAGTCCCTTCACTACCCAAGACAGAAGCAGCCACTGCAGGCCAAAATAACAAAGCATGTGGCAAAGTGGTGGTTCCTCCCCACAGCTTCGCCAGCTCTTCTTCTTGGCAGGTTCCTTAGTCCAAAAGAGTTCTAAAGTTCTGGGGTCAGGGCCGCAATAATTATACTACTTTTCCATATGAAGTTTTAGGCAGCAAGTTTCTGAATTCAGTGAGAACCAGTTCTGTCCTCCCTGGTTCAGCTTCACCCCAGAAGTGCATTGTACAGAGCAGACACAGCCTATTCAGATGCTAGTGAAAACTCCTCCCACCACTCTAAATGCACAACAAGACTATTCAGTCTGACTATGAGTCACCCAGGAAAGGCAGGACACACCTCAACCCCCCTTGATGTGTTATTATGGACCAGATGTATTAAAGGGTTTTACCTATCTGTGTCTATGGGAAAATGTGTATGTACAAATGGCACTAAATTCTGAGCTCAGGGAGCCTAAACTCCATTTATCTATATTTTCCCAATTGAAAGTTACACTTGTAAAGTGTTACAAGGCAGTTTCAATGATCACCTATGGGAAAGACAATCTTTCAATAGTGAAAAACACACTACTACATGTCCTACCTTTCACATACACTGCACCCTGCCCATGGGGCTATCATGGGCCTATCTTAGGGGTGCCTTGCATGTAGTAAGAAGAATGGGAAGGGCCTGGCAAGTAGGTGCACTTGTCAGGTCGACTTGGCAGTAAAACCTGCGCGCAGACACTACACTGGCAGGACTGGGACACTTTTGAAAGTCTGTGTACGTGGTTAGCACAACATGTACTGCAGGTCCACTAACAGCATTTCATTTGCGGACCCTGGGCACAGCAGTGCTCTGTTCTAGGGAATTGCTAGTAAATAAAAAATACCAATCATGGCAAACCAATCATAATGCAATTTACAGTAGGAGCACTTGCATTTTAGCACTGAATAGCAGGGAAAAAGTGCGCAGAGACACTAAACCAGCAAAAACAAAGTCCAGCATACCATCAAAAACAGGCGGTCAGAAAACAAAAAGTCAGGGAAATGCTACAAAAAATGCCAGGTTTAACACTAGTTATTACGTGTGTATTTGCTGGTGATATGTCACTTGTTATAACTGAGCAGGTCCTCCAGGCATTGATCGTGCTGCAGTATGCTGGCAGGCCAGATTTACTGGTGACCAGGGTGTTGGTGGGCATGACTATGAAGGCCCGGCCCTGATGGCAAGCAGCAGCAGGCGTAGCGGCAGCAGCTTTGTTCTGCGCCTCCCCTGCTATACATGTGAGGAGAGGGGGCATTCAGGTGATCAGGGTCCAGGCGGGTCATCAATCTCGGGCTTTCCTTTCACGTGGTGGGAGCGGGCAGTGTGATGAAGTAGATAAACTGCTTAATCCCATTAGCTGACACATAAAATCAATTTTGACACTTTTGAGAGAAAAATTACAAACATACACCATCTGGGCTAACTATACATTAAAGAAACAAGAGAAATAGATCATGAGAAGACTTATTTACTGCATCGTAAAATCATGCAGATAAACTGTACATTAGATTTAAGCATGTACATTAAGTCAGATACCCAATTCCTGGTCCTCATTGGATAACTGGATTGGTTCGACTCTACCCGATCCCTCTCGTCACAATTTCAAGATCAATCAGAGGACCAAGTAAATGAGCCTGAGGTGTAGTGTTAGGAGATAAAGTGAGACAAAGTAAATGGGCCCAGTGGCATTGCAACAGGTGTGTGTTGGCTGCCGGGCTCGGTGCTAGAGCTGTCACCGAGGCCGTGCTCAGGAGGTCAAGTGCAGCACCTACGCAGGGCTCAGAGGCTCGCTCCAAGGCTTCTGGTGCTCTAATGCGGGCTGGCAGGAGAAGAGAACATGGGGGAGCTGTGGGCGCCCTGCCAGACACCTTAACTTTGTTAGTTTCTGAGGTATCAGCAGAGGATTTGTTGTTGCTCTTGGCCCGGAAGCAGACAGAGGGTTGTGGCGGGCTGCAGCCGTTATAGGGATAGTACCATTGGAATCTCCGACTCGTGCGACAGGTCATGAGCTCGGTGGGCTGGCCCTCGTACGGCCAGAGACTGTGGTGACTCCTCTATGCTGCCCAAGGGTGGACGTCCATTGTCTATAGTGCAAGTGTGTGTGCATGTCAAGCACAGGGTTTGCTCTGGAAGGGTGCCCCTTCCAGTTCCAAAGATTTTGCTTTGACAAAGTAAATGTATTTCCCCCACTAGACATTGCCATCAAAATCCATGAGAGTTTGCATCGGAACACCCATGTACACCCCATTGATGCAAAGTAGCATTTAGCGCTATTTTACTATAAGCTTACTTTGCAATGCAAATCAGGATTTACATTGGAAAGTAAAACCCAAGACAATTCTTTGCGCTGGGTTTGCGTCACTTTTGTGAAGTAAACATGGCAGCACATTAGAAAATCTGTCTCCCCAAACTCAGGGTTTAAAAAATAACACAGTGTTTGGGGTTGTCTATACTAAAGATAATGTATTATTACCCTTGTTAGCAACCTTAGCACAATGAAATGTTGACGCGAAAAACACTAAAAGGTTCTAAACCTGTTCCCTGCAGTTTGCTTGCATCTATGTTTCTGAAGGAGGCTGTCATTGCAGCACTTGTTCTATGTGAATGACAGCTGTCAAATAGTCCTACTTTTATATCGATGGAGGCTGCAAACTGTAGTCCAACTTCTATGTCTATGACTAGTCCAGGTTATTGTAGGTCGAGCTTGGGCAGCGCATGCGCTGCTCTGCGAGGGATGCTGTAATTGAGTGTGCATGAACTGCAATGGGGTAACCCAGTGTCCCTCAGAACATTGGCGTTTACAAAATGTACTACAAATGGTTCTGTCGGGTAACCAATTTCTTAGCATTCCATTATAAATATGTAACACAAAACACACCAAGGGAGTTTATCTCAAGATTAGTATTTTATACTTTTTTCTTTTTTTGTATATGCAAAGTTGTCACAAGAACACATTCATAATTGAAAAGACAAATACGTGACTTATTGGTGAGTAAGTGATCATAAAGTGACAAGGTGATCAAGGGAATACAATATATACAATGTGAGCATTTCAAAACAATGTATAAGATGTATGAATCAATTAACATCCGTCCCAATACAGACAAATCTCCAACATCTGGGTGCTTTTTCCTTTCGAAGGGGTGGAGTACATAGGGTATGGATTGTAAGTAGGTGTCAACGTTTCGACCCAGCAACGTGTGCTAATGAACAAACGTCACATTTGGGTCTCCTTCAGGATAGAGGTGTGGACAGCCTGATACAGTGGAGTTGAATTCCACTTGTAGAACTTAATGGCAAATGATGAATTCACCGTCCGGTTGGATACTTCTGATCAGCATCTGCTGGACTTAATGAGGAACCAGCACGCTGAAAACGGAACCAGATTCTGTGAGCCAGAACTTAATCTATCCTATTTAAAGCCAGTGTTGGGATCCGTAGGCTGCAGCTGCATATGTCGGTCACTGATTACGTATTTGAGTATGGACTTGAAGCTCCGCCCACTCTCCGCCCTTATTTTTTATCGGCTTGTGTCATTGTCCTTTGTACATGCTGACCTTTGATTCGTTGATAGGCTTGTTAGTCCCTCCTTAGTACTGGCTAGACTTCATTTGTTACCTTCCATGAGGACTGGCGATTTTACTTCTGTTGTTACACGATATGTGTTATTTAGTTTATAAGCACTATTTTCTTTAATGAGTTTCTCCTACTTCAGGCACAACGTGCTGCCCTGCAACATTCAACGCACCATGCGCATTTTCACTTTCAAGTAGCCTGTGATAGTGGCGGCTGCTTCTTTGAAATTGAATAGGTCTTGCAGTTACAAGAGTTTGAGCTATTGGCATTGTAAATGTCAATGTCTTTTATTAATGTGTTAATTATTTAAACAGATAAATAAAAGGCATTGTCATTTACAATGCCAATAGCTGAAAGTCTCTCAAATGCGAGACCTATTGCATTGCAAGTGCTTGTTGTTTTGAGAATCTGGTCATCCAATAACACTGTGCCGGATTTTGTTACTGTACACTTAGTAACAGTAAACAGGCATGCTACTATGGAATTACACGTGTGACAGTACACAGACGCGTTACCGTCTATGCACGTGTTTAATGGTACTACTCTACACGCACTTCACACATACGCAAAGGTTTGCTACGTAGACACGCACTGTTACTTTAAAGACCGGCAAATCAAGTGTGCTTAGAAACTTGGGATACTAGGTTTATCCATATGCGTTTACTTTGCCCATGCAATTCTTACTGAGTACAATTATGACCAATTACAGCTCTTTATATTGTAATACAGTCTCTAGGCGCTGCACATTAAGCAAAATAAGCACGTGTGTTAACGTACGCACTATCTTACTGTGTACAGCGCACACGTGTTCAGTATGCCTACCAGTGCTACTTCGCATGTTGTTTTACAGTACAGTTATTGAGCCAGTGTGCTCAGGAATGACTGTAAAAACGTTGTTACATTTTAGACATCAGTCTTACTGCTGCGCATGCGTTACCGTCTTTTTTTTATCAAAATGTATTTAAATGGTAATAATTTTCTTTATAAATCCTCATAACTTGCAGAATATAAATGTGGTAAATAATTTTTTATAAAAGGTACGAATCAGTCTAACTGCTGCGCATGCGTTACCGTCGTTTTTTTCAAAATGTATTTCAAGGGTAATCATTTATTTTATAAATCCCTATAACTTGCACAATATAAATGTGGTAAATAATTTTTTACAAAAGGTACGAAGGGGGCACCCGGATTTGAACCAGGGACCTCTTGATCTGCAGTCAAATGCTCTACCACTGAGCTATACCCCCGTTGTGAAATGAGCCTCGGGATTGGCTGTATTGGACACCACTGACGTGTGTCTGCCGCGTGGCATTTCTCATTCTCCGGGCTGTTGCTGATGCAAGCTGCTAGTTCACTGCAGGGAGGGAGTGTCACAGCCTGGCTGCTGGCCACTGGGGGCGGGGCTGTGACTGCCATTAGCTGATTGGGAAATATATGTATTTAAAGCTACTGAAGTCACCTGCTGTTTCAATAGTGAAGGACAGCTTCGAACTATAGTTACTGGTCCGGGGGTAGGGACTCTCCGTGGTTAAACATGAAGTATCTTACTGCATTGTCACTTATAACGTTGTAACCATGCGTCACGAGGCGCTGTACCATGGGTACCCCGTGGTATCAATACAATAGCCAGGACACAAGTCCTAAACAAGCATTGGCATAGCCAATAGCTCTCCACTTTGGGACCTTATAAGTGTTTAGCCATGCAACACTTGATGTTATTTCACCGAGGATATTGTCAGGGCTGTAAGTGGGATGAAAAAACTGGAGGGGGGGGGGGGGGGTTCTCAAAGGGGCGTGGCCAGTGTAATTAGGGGCGTGGCTTTAAATCACTTACGCAAAAAATCTGTGCTTAGCATAGTGTGCTGCCCGACTTGTATTTTGCTGTTTCTGTCATTGGATCCAGATATTTGATAAAACAAGTAACATCATACCTACAATAAGTAAGGAATATTGGCTTTGTCAATGGTTATTAGTTGCAGAAGATAAATAAGCTGCAACTATGACTTGCATATAATATTGACAAAGCTTCCAATTAAATCCCTGGGGACCCTAACACAAGGTTGCTGCTCCTGAGTTTCAGAAAGAGAAGAGAACTCCAGAAAGAAAATGACTCTTAAAGGATTTCCCTTCCCCCACAACGCTCACCTGGCATAACGTCATACTGTAACTTCTCTACTACTGAGAAGTGAGCAGTGTGAGCAGCGCACATCCATGTGCCTGCTGTCTCGAAACGGGTCTTTATCAGGCTTTGTTTTGCTCCCTGGCACTTTTTTCCGGACTGCAGTGACAGCAAACAGCTGTTACTGCAGTGCAGCAAAAAAACGGACCGACCGTGTCAGGGCTCAAAACAGAGCCCGATAGAGACCCGTTTTGAGGCCCCCTGAAAAAACTGCCGGTGCTCAGAGCCCTTGAGACCCGGCCCACTTAAAGCCCTGGATATTGTGCTGGATAAATAAACACTTATAAGGTCCCAAAGGTGAGACCTATTGGCTATGCCAATGCTTGTTTGTACATGAGAATGGGGTTTATGCATTTGCCACATAATCCATCATGTGCTACATAATCTGCAGATTGAAAAAAAGATGTTCTAGCTCAAACGGATCAAAAGTTAATAAAAACTTGGCACCCTGTGTTCGCACACAGTGGAAGGCCATTCGCAAAGGTTATCTGGTCAATCTTTCATTTGCTTATTTCTGCATTTGATTGTTAAACTGATACTAATGAGGTTAAATCTTTGAACAGACAGTATTCCTATGTGTAAATATGTCAACATAATTAAGTAATACTATCAAAAACATGTGCTGCCTTGTGCTGCATAATTTACCGTTTCTTATTACATAATTTAGTCAATCCTGCCGCATAATTTGGTGCTCCCATGCCGCATAATTCTAGTGACCCTGCTTATGGTTTCACTCTTTTCATTATATGCCTGGACCCACAAGTCACTGAGTTCAAGTAGTGCTACTGAAAACCTGGGACTGACTAAAAGTTGCCCATATGACATGGTGCAGCAGCAGTTGCAATGGGGTCAGCTAGTCGAGGGTGGCAATGTTTCTCAATATTCCGCTAAATAGTTGGATAAACACACAAAAATAATAGTGTGAATAAGCAAGGGTCCTGAAGACCATGCTTGCAATTCGTAACTACAATTAATTCATAAACTAGAGTAAACTGTATACTTTATCTGAAAGCCTGTTCTATGCTTCTGGCGCACTGTGATTGCACAATCACTTGTCAAGGCAATACACTTTTATCCCAGTTCTTGGATTTTCTCTTACTAGACATTGTTCTGGGTGTATTACTCTAATCGGAGAGTTACAAAACTACACCTCCCATAATGCAGTGAGTGTTAAATGGAAGCCTGGAACTGGGGGCCGGCTGACAGGGAGTGATTTGGCAATCTCATTTACTAGAGAAAGGGATTGCAAGCATATTTGAATATGTTGACCCTATGTTGGTTTAGCCAAGTTACTAGAGGGCTCCCTGTCGTCCAAAACGCCATGTACCACTCCAGGGAGATCATTTAATAGTGCAATGCATTCTGTGATTTGTAGGCCTGGTTAACCTCAATCGAACTAGTTGGACTGAGAGTCTAAAGGACAGTGATTATTTGAAGGAAAACCCGTAGTGGAATACAGTGTCTTTGATAACATGGAGTTTTCATGTAACCTTTTATGCTTCCTTCCCTTTTGTTATAGGGCCACAGCGCTCAAGCTTCAGGCGCCTGCTGATGACCCTTTTCGTATAAATAATAGTATAGAAGGCACATTCATTCATGACCTCTGAGCTAGGCTCATGCGAGAGTAGCTAATCCAGTCCAGGGTGTAGCGTTGCTTTCTGGGATTTGTAGTGCTGGTGTTATAATGTAACACAAGACTACAAATATCAGAATGTAAAGCAAAAACCTGCAGTGGGCTATTTTTGCATGGGCCTGGGACTTTAGAGCCCTGTTACCCTCGCATTAGGGCTGGTTATTTGATTCTGTTGTGCCATCATTTGACATGCAGCACAGTAAGATTACTGCAAAGTGTATGATGTTTGACAATGTAGACTTTTACAGAATTAATATATTGTGTTTTTTTTAGGTTTCTTTTACGGAAATAAAACGTACTTTGAACGTCCAGCACCTTCCACCGTACCACAGAGAATGCAGTCGTCCCTGTGAGCCCCTGCCTGTCTCACTGTAACCCCCGTGCCTCACCGCCTACCACACCTGCTTCAGTGGGAACCGGCAGTTTGTGCGTCTGACAGCTGCAGGCAAGCCGCACACTTCTGGGTGCAGATTGGAGTCTATTATTAACCGTCTGTACACAATCCCTGTTGACTCCCCTCTGATGTAACCTCTATCCTGGTCCTCTGGCAGATGCAGTGGGGCTGTGGGAGGCGCGTGCACCTTAGGCTGAGAGCGGCACTGCCTGTGTGTCATGAGGTCTAGTGCCAGGGAGGAAATTGGCCCTGTGACCTCTGCTTGGAACGGCGAAATACAGGAATATTCAGAGTTCAGTGTGCTCCGGTGCCACTGCACCTGGGAGCTATGCCCCTAGTGCTAGTTGAGTTAAAAAATGTGAGTGCCATTGGGTCGGACGAACCTAGTGACTGAACGCTTAGATGGGAGCTGCAGCGGGAGAGAGAGGCAGAGGGAGTTGTGTGCCCGCGAGCTGCGCACAAAAGCATTTAATGAGCCATGACGGCTTGAAGGCTTTATGAGATAAGAAAGGCAAATGGTGGCTGTGCGCATTCACACGCACATGCACGTAAGCTTTAGGCCAGGAAAAGCTTGTGGGTAGCACTTTTTTTACCCCCTACTAAAAGTCGAAGAAGCAGCGCATGCGCTGCTCTAGGCTCGACCTAAAAGAGAAGTGGGGGGACGCTGACGTCACAACAGGAAGTGATGTCACGAAAGGTGGCTTGCACCATCAGTCTCATTGTCTCCCCTCGCTCACCCCTTAGAAGCGATTGCATCAGAGAAGCCAGCGCGTGAGCAGCGTTCTGAATGGGCTCCGATCTCGCCACAGAGATGCCAAAGAGTGAATGTGTGGCTCCATTTGCTCCAGTTATCGAGCTCCCGGTGAAATAAGTTGGGGGACACCGTCCACCCGCGTGGTACTCCGACTCAAGCCCTGACAATAGCATTCAACATCGGAGCGTTTAGCATGCATATGGAATTACTGATTTGTAGTCTGTACTATTGCACAGCTGTCATGCGCTTTGTGAACAACATGTTTTGCAGATTACCGTGCACACTAGGTACCCAGTCTTGTATACTTCGTTCTTACCATGTAATAACTCAGTGGTCGAAGTGGGGGAAAAAAAAGTAGGGGAACTGTGGGTGGAGAATCAGGGGGGCGGGATTAACCCGAGGATTGGATCAGTGGTCGGAGTCAAGGGTTTGCTAGAAATAGCAACTCATACCAATTTTTAGTACTTTGGCATTTCACTGACCAGTTACAGCTTATAACGTTAATTCAAACAATGGATAAACATGTTTATTTGAGGTTTAATTCAGGAAAAAGCAAACACTCATAGGGAATGCAGGTTTATGTGAAGCATGCTAAATATAAGCAGGGACAACATGTTACCTTAATGCTTTTTCTCTCATTGTTCAGAAATCCATGAGTAATTGTTGTCTCAAACACTGAGGTTATGAATACAGGGCTCCTCCTGTACATGTGTTAAGCAGGGCTCAGAAGAGAAAGGAACTCTTCAGGAGAATCGGATCTGACTCACCGAAACCCACAAGAGCTCCTTCACATTCATGTCAGCCAGCTAGCCTATCAAACATAATATATATGAATATCCTTTGAATTGGGTTCCTGCCTGAATAATACAGATGAGCAGTTTGGTACACAAAAGAAGGCATCTGGGTAGACCTCTGAGTTAAGCACATTAATGTTATTCATAAGGACCTTCACACAGGACCACTTACCTTTTTGACCTTCAGGTACAATTCCTGCATGTGCTTTACTATGCATAATCTTTTTGGCATGTGTTTTAAAGTTTGCACCTTTAACATAATCTTTCTAACAAGCAATATAATAATGTTTTTTTAACTTCTAAACTATTTAGTAAATGTTTTAGGGCCATGCTGTACAGAATAGAAGTAATGGCAGAGTGCAATCATCGGATCTGCCGTCCTGTGACTTTGAGTTGAAGAGAAGTTGTATTGTGCAGAGATGGGTTTGGGTCGAGGCCAGGGTAACTCCCAGCCAAACCCTTGCGGAGGCAGAGGTTCCTGTGTTCTGCCAGAGGCTAACTCTGCTCTCGCTGGTTCAGAGACAAGCTTGGCATAAGTGGATTGGAAGCTGCGTGACTCAGACGGTTCTTTGTCAAAGCAGAAGATCACCCAGTTCTTCAGAGTAGGAGCTGTGTGTCCTGTCTCTTCATGGTCTTTACTGTCTAATCCCACGTCTCTTGTGTTATTCACCGGGTTTCAAGTTTAGGGTGCACAGGGACCCTGTTCAGTGTAGTCAGTTTGTTAAAATAAACTAGTTTGTGTGCACTCCCTGCACCACAGAATCCTCTACACAGAGAATTTTACACTCCTTTATCTGGAATCCACTGCTAATCAGATTGTTGCATTGTCAACAATCTGCTCTGCTCTGTTGTGTCACCAGTTAATTCCCAGTTGTCTAGTATTTGTACACCCTCTTGTGCACAGCACTCTGAGACCTGCATGTGCGGAGTTTGCATTTTAGAAAACAATAAATGGATCTTTGGCGTAGCCAGGCGCAGCATCATGGTGTTCAAGAGCCATCGTATGCACTAGCTCCTAGAAGTACAAGTCATCTGCTGACTGCTTCAGAGCACTGCAAGGGGATAGGAAAGGCCTGTTTGGAGTTGGTGGCGGGAATGATCTTTGTGGGTGGATATTGTAGTATTCCTATTTGATGTCATTTCTAGAACCTTTGATGTCACTTAGAATGCTACTGTGGCTTGAGCTCATTCTGCTGTGAGCTGCTCCTGTGTTAACTGCCTGTTCCTTCTTGTGGATGTCAAGTTGTCATTCCTTCATTAAAAGCTGTAACTCAGAACCTGCGTTTGGATCGAATTACTACATAATTTCTGGCGACGACTGGGTAACTACAGCTACTACTTTCAACAAAAAGACTTCTTTTTATGACAACGTTCACTCTTTTTTTATGGAAGTTTGCTCCCTGCCTACAGCTGTACACCGCTGGATTTGCGTTTTAACAGTGCCTTTTCCCGATGCAAGGAAGCGACTCGTGAGTTTTACAATTATTTCTTCATGTTAGCGCTTTTTCCTCTTACCGGGTATTGGATTCCGTTACACGCATCTTTTAAATCGCGTGGAATCTCTGCACCCGCTCTGCATGCACCCGCAGCATCTAGGCAGCTCAGAAGCGCCTAGCAACATCCAAAGCTTCCATCTTCGTTCTCCGATCCCCCGGAACGCGCTGCATTGTGGGTAACGCGCTGCATTGTGGGTATCACCTTCAACCTTGTGACGTCTGACGTCACGACGTACCGGCCGCCATTTTGTTTGTTTACATTCTACATCGGAAAGCTGTACTCACGAAGACGATTTTTTTTTCCTCACATCTTCCTTGTTTTGCCTCGTTTTTCAAGCGGATTCAGTTCCCTGCAGTTCATTAACACTAAGGTACTGAAATATAACCTTACTTTTTTTTTTTTTTTTTCTTCTTTTCTTGCATTTATTTTGCCATCGTTCCTCCAGACTGTTATAAAAAATTATTTAAACATGTCTAACATTGCTGCGCCACCTCATTTTTTACAAACTGCTGGTGATCCTAATATTGAATGGGACCTATGGCATCCAATGTTTTTAGCCTATGTTGAGGTGTTGGAGAAAGATGGGTGCTCCGCTAAACGCAAATTAGCTCTTCTCAGACACTGTCTTGGTGGAGCTGGCATTAAAGAATTTGACAATCTCCCATCACTTGATGATGCTGGAGACTTAGACGTTTTTGAAAAAGCATGTGCACAAATGAAAATTCGTTTTGGAAGAAAGATCAATACAGTTATGGAACGTTTTAAATTTTATTCCCGAATTCAAAAACAGGATGAATCCATTGAGGATTATGTTTCGGCTTTAAGATCTCTAGCTTGTTCTTGTGCCTTTGAAACCATTTCTTACGAACAAGTGCTCAGAGATCAAATTATGATGCGCACCAAAAGTAAGAAAATCCAAGAAAGACTCTGGTTAGGCACAGAATCCTCTTTAAGCTCTGTCATCAATATTGCCAAAGGTATTGAACAATCCGAATTGTTTGTTTCAGAAATCAGAGGTCAACCACCTAAGCCTCAAATCACTGAAACTGAAGTCGCTTTAGTAAGAAATCATAATCCTTCATCCAGTTCCAACAGGTCATTTCCCAAAAAAGACAACGAGAAGAAAGTAGTTGAGAATAAAACTATTGCTGAAAATAAATTCTCCTACAGGAAAAATGTTTACTGTTACAGGTGCGGTAGCTCTAACCATGTTGGAAATTACAGAGGATGTCCAGCTTGGGATAGAGTATGTGTAAAATGTAAGAGAAAAGGACATTTTTCTAACGTCTGTCGTTCTTCCCAAAGAGTCAATTACATCTCCCAAGAAGAAGAAGAAGTCTTACATAGCTTTAACTGCATTCTATCTGTTGATGACTCAGAAGAAAAAGAATTTCCTTCTTTCACTATTCTAGTTGATAACCAGCCTATCCTTTTAATGATGGATTCTTGTTCATGGTACTCCATCATTGGTTTGAATCTATTTAAAAGTCTCTGGGGGGATAGAAAATTATTGACCTCAGACATATCTCCTGGGGGTTACACTGGTAAGAGAATAAATATTGAAGGTTTCTTCTGGGCTGATTTTCAAGTTGCTGATCGCTTTGCTAAAGGGAAA
The DNA here is from genome assembly GCF_964263255.1 of Lissotriton vulgaris. NCBI lineage: Eukaryota > Metazoa > Chordata > Amphibia > Caudata > Salamandridae > Lissotriton > Lissotriton vulgaris. The sequence continues at coordinate 723,124,504 of NC_141700.1, read as the reverse complement.
GTTTATGTCGCCACCAAAGGTGTTGCAATTTTTAGTTGGCCACATCAACGCCTTCTCGGCATTAAACTTGATCCCAATGCAAATCCTCCAGTTTACTTGGGAGAACCCTATGTTTTAAGTATCTGCGATGCTGAAGATAATTCTTTGTTTGTAGAGAATACAAAAAAATGTTTTCCTGATGTTTTTAAAGACACTTTAGGTAAATTTGTTGGTTTTCAGCATAAAATTATGCTTAATGACAATGCCATGCCTGTCAGACACAGGGTCAGGAATGTTCCACTGGCCTATCGGGAGAAGTTAAAAGACATTTTGAGTGATCTTGTATCCAAACAAATTATTGAACCCATAGAATCTTCCCCTTGGGTTTCCCCCATTGTTTTATCACTCAAAAGTTCTGGCGAGCTTCGTCTATGTGTGGATCTCCGCAGCCTGAATAAGGAGATCTGGGTAGACAAGCATCCCCTTCCAAACATTCATGAGTTAATTTCCTCTCTCACTGGTGCTACTGTCTTCTCAACCATCGATTTAGCTAGCGCCTATCATCAGGTGGAGTTACACCAAGATTCGAAGAAACTTACAGCCTTTGTCACTCCGGAAGGCATGTTCCAGTATTTACGCATGCCTTTCGGTCTCGCAAGTGCTGCTTCTGTGTTCCAACGCCTGATGAAAGAGGTTCTTCTTAATTGTAAAGGGGCTATTGCGTTCCAAGACGATATCTTAATCTTTGGTGTTGATGTCGAGGAACATGATCATAATTTGCATTGTGTATTATCCAATGTGCAGAAGAAAGGTCTCACTCTAAAGTTCAACAAATGCAAATTCCGACAATCTAAAGTCGAATATCTAGGGCATGAGATCTCCTGTGATGGCATAAAACCCAAACTAAATCATGTAAAAAGTATCACTGATGCCCCTACCCCCCTTTCGAAGGAACAACTATTATCCTTCTTAGGTCTTACCGAATTCTATGGAAAATTTGTGAAAGACTATTCTACCATTGTACATCCATTACGTTCTTTGTTAAAGAAACAAGCCAAGTTTGTTTGGGGTACAGAACAGCAAACCTCCTTTGATTTGTTGAAAAGCAAAATTGTTAATGCCCCTTTCCTCAAACCCTTCTCTGTTCAGAAAGACTGCATTGTATGCGTAGATGCCAGCAATGTAGGACTTGGTGCTGTTTTGATGCAAAGAGATCGTTTTGGTGAATATGTTGTTTCCTATGCTTCTAGGACCCTGAGAGATGCCGAGTTTAATTACTCTACAATAGAAAAGGAACTCCTTGCTTGCACTTGGGCTACTCAGCATTTTCGACAATTTATTTGGGGTACGAAATTCACGTTGAGGACAGACCACAAACCCCTTGTTAATATGTTGTCGGCTGGGGGTGGCAGGACTCTCACCGCCCGTTTGGCCCGTCTTGCTGCTAAACTGCAGGAGTACCAGTGTGAAGTTGTCTATGTTCCAGGACGACTTAATGTACACGCAGACTGCATGTCACGTCTTCCTGTCAAAGAGATTTCCAATACGGTTACTTCTGACGAATGCGATGTTGCTTTTTCCCTTTCTGATGTTAACCTAATTTGTGGTAATGGTTCAGATAATCTCATCACCGAAAGTGTTTGGTCTGATGCCATGCGTAACGATGAGGTTCTCACCAAAGTTAAGTCCTTTTTGTGTGTTGGTTGGCCTGAAGAGCGGAAGTTGTGTGGAGATTTAGCTTCCTTCTTCAAAGTAAAAGACGAATTGTCAGTAATCAATGACATGGTGTACAGAGATGACAAAATTGTCCCGCCTTTTGACGTCCGTGAATTCATTTGTAGGTTGGCCCATGAAGGTCACATGGGCATGTCCACCACTAAAAGAAGAATCCGAGAGTATTATTGGTGGCCCAGTTTAGACGCTATGGTCGATAGGTGGGTAAGGAATTGTTCTCCATGTTCTTTAAGCGACAAGTCTGTAAAACCCATTTCCTCTGGGTTTTCCCCCATTGAATTTGTATCTGGGCCTTGGAGGAAGTTAGGTATTGATATCATCGGCCCTTTTAATTACCAGTCAGGTAAGGACATGTTCGCTGTAGTACTTGTGGATTACTTCTCCAAGTGGCCCGAACTCAAAATTGTTGATAAAGTTAATTCCGAAGTTGTTGTTGAATTTCTGAACGAGGTTTTCAGTAGAGAAGGTCTACCTGAAGAGATTATCTCTGACAATGGACCGCAGTTTGTCAGTGAAGTTTTCTCCGCTTTTCTTGAAACTTGCGGTATCCTCCACAAGAGAGTTTCCAATTATTCTCCCCAATCTAATGGCCAGGTAGAACGCTTTAACAGAGTTATTAAGGAGTCTTGCCAGTTGGCTCTACGGAGTGGTTTAAAGTGGAAAAAAGCCCTACAAGCTACTCTGTTTACCTATCGTATGTCCCCCAACTCTGTCACTGGCTTGTCACCTTTTGAAATGTTGCGTTGCAGGAAACCTGGTACCAAAATTTTTCCCTGGTGGTTGAAGTCTAAGGACTCTGGATATTTAGAATTGGACATGAGTAGAATTAGAGACCGCGTTGGTAAATACCAAGAAAAAATGGTTAGGAACTTTTCCCCCAAATTTGTCTCGCCCAAAATCTCTGTTGGCGATTTAGTCAGAGTAAAGTTTGGTGGTATCATCCCCAAAGGCGTCTCCAGGTGGTCTTCCCCTGTCAAGGTTACGGAAGTTTTCAGCAAAGCTGTCAGGGTTGAGGGCGGTAAGATTTGGAATTTTAGGCGTGTCTCAGTTTGCAAGTCGAATAGCTTCAATGCGAAGTTTGTCCAGTCTGACCCCAATCCATCTGGATCTGACCCCAATTCATCTGGATCTGGTTTTCAGGGTTCCCATGAAGCTTTTGACAATCTGCATTTTTCCCAGGTTCCTCTAATTTGTCATAACAATGTTCCTTTTCAGACTGCTTCGTCCGACACCCATGATGATGTTTCCCAAAATACTCATGATACTGTTTCTCTGAATACTTCTAATGTTGTTACTCCGAATCCTATTTCTCAGGCGTGCTCTGTTCAACCTGTTAATCTACGTTGTAGTTCCCGTGTAAAGCATGTTCCTGTTAAACTCAAGGACTACGTTTGCTCTTAAATTTCTGCTTTTTATGTTTTTTTTTTTTTTTTCTCTTTTTGTTTTTGGGTTTATTGTTTTTTTTTTTTTTTTTGTTTTTCGGGGGGAGGTGTGTAGTATTCCTATTTGATGTCATTTCTAGAACCTTTGATGTCACTTAGAATGCTACTGTGGCTTGAGCTCATTCTGCTGTGAGCTGCTCCTGTGTTAACTGCCTGTTCCTTCTTGTGGATGTCAAGTTGTCATTCCTTCATTAAAAGCTGTAACTCAGAACCTGCGTTTGGATCGAATTACTACAGATATGCCACTTCGAAGCACTGATGGAGAGGAGGAGAATTAAGTGTAGGTATGCAAGAGAGAGAACATAAGCGAAGAGGGGTGACGGGGAGGCAGAAGGGAACACTGCTTCTATGCGTGCCACCCTTCACTATTCAGGGCTCCATTCACACATAGGAAGGACTCTTAATTGAGACTATGAGGGCATCCAGGCCGCTGATTTTTGAGTGGGTAACGGGGGAGGGGGTCAATAGAACGGGCAGGACTATTCCTTTCAGGGGTGGGTCTCCATTGACCCCCTCAGCGTTCTCAGCCACGAGTGGCTCTTAAAATGAAGTTAGAATTAGGCAGGTGGCTTCGTCTCTCGTCTGCCTTCATCACATCCCGTTCTATAATTGTCCATATTTTAAGGGTAATAACCCATTTCATGCCAAGTTTCAACCCACGCTTCAAAGCATTGTAAACAATATATGTTACTGTTACCCTGTGAAATTATATTTAATTTACCATCCTCTGAAGGATTGAGGTCTCAGTTAGTCTTTCTGTGGTTCTGACTAATGGCCAGCAGATCTCAGCGGTGAGTGTTTAGCTCATGGAACCACCCTGCTGAATATCCACACCTGCAACCACCGGCTCAAATTAAGCACTGATTGCAGGCCCTCATCATGAAATGAGCTGGGGCAGCACAATCTTGAGTGCAGAGGCACAGGTGCAAAACACTATGAACTAGGTCTCGTGATCTGCACAAGTGGCATGTAGTTTTACTGGGAATTTTTGTACCAATATTTGGACCCTACCATTGGTAGAAAAATAAAATATTATGTATAGCTGATCTATCAGTGCAAATATGGATTGTAACTGATCGTCAATGCATCGTTGATTGTAAAATGTTGTTAAAGCATGTACACCATTACCCAGCAGGTTAATTACACATGATTTGGCACTTGACCTGATTCTCAATAAACCCCCACCGCTGTGCCCCTCCCTACCTGAGGAAATACGCTCTACCATATCAGTGCAAACCTTGTGGTAGGGTGTGCCACGCATGGCTTCCACTTTTTAACCAACAGAAAGCACACTGAAACCGCTAGCAGGCACTATGGACAGTATTTCTAAGGTGCCAACATACCTCAGTGAATTAATACTCGTCATTGACGTCTAAACTTTATGGATCACGCTGGTAAACCCAATCAATCCTTCCCAGGTCGGTTAATTTGAGTATCACTAGATTGGATCCATAATGCTTAGAAATGGCAGAAGTGGTATCAAGCAAATTGCAACTAATATTGACGTGTATAGGAGTCAAGTGAAACTGATGTTGCAATTTACCAGCAAACCACAGGCTGGTGCTGCAACGCTGGCTTTGCAATAGCACAGCTCACATGCTTTCAAAGTGATTCTTTTTCATATTTACAGTATTTTGTCAGCCCTTTGTCTGTCCGACTTCCCTGATTCAGAGTGAACGAGGCTACTACTGAGGAACAACTCTAGAAGTAGCCATTTCGGTGCTCTACAAGACTGAAGCTGGGGAACCAGGTTCGAGTCTGACAGGAGGCTCAGGCATCCTATGATTCTGGGCAAATCACTTAGTCTCCTCGTGTATAAAAAAGCAAGTATTTGCAATGCAATAGGCCTCACATTACTGAAAGTTTGAGCTTTTGGCGTGCATTATTATTTGCAATGCCAATTGGTCAAACCTTTCATAATGCGAGACCTATTGCATTGTAAATGCTTGTTTTAAAAGACCACATCCCTGAAAACAGACAAAGCAGAGGGGCACATAATTTTTTTATTGTACAATTTAAGTCTCCATCACCCATGTTTATATTCAAAATTAATAGTGGTAAAACATAGGCATATCTGGCAGCTTTAAATGTACCAACTGTATTTTACAAGCTTTGTGTTTTACAATTTTTGTCTGTCTTTTCAATTGTGCAGGCCACAATAGATTGTGTTTTTACTTGTAAGTTCTTTTTAATCATTTGATTAGGTAACCATGATATGTATAGGTATGTAATGATTTGTTTTTATTTTCGGTTGCCTAATAAATATGTTGTATTTTATACTTTTGTGATTGCATTAGTTTTGACTATAGTGTGTACTCAGAGGCTTTGTTTTAGCTTTTCTTGTATTTATCTCAAGGGAACAACTTCTTCCTCTGGGCTAAGCATGAGCGGATTTTGCGGATTGGCAATCCGTGAATTTTGCGGATTTGCGGATTCGCAATCCGCAAAATCCGCGAATTCCCGCGAATTTGCGGATTTTTTTTTTTGTGTTCGCCCGTGTTTCTGCCAGTTCGCGAGGGTTTTTACAATTTCGCAATTTGCGAACTTACCTGTCGGGTCGCAAGTTTTGCGAACTTGTTGTTTCTACGTGTCCAGCCTGTTTGGGACACTCTTCTTCATCACTGCCACTCTCTGTCACCACTGCCACTCTCTGACTACTCATGCCACCCTCTGGCCCACCCATGCCACCCTCTGTTTCATCACCACACCCTCTGGTTGTCCAGTGTACATTATTTTCGGCAAAGCAAAGCACACCTTCCCTGCCTCAAGTGACCTGAATTAATTTGGGGCTGATTAATGTGTCACAGAATATTTTTTTAGCTGGCACCTGCTTCCTTAGTGCGCCCTGATTAGTGATCTTTTGCACTTGCTAAGTGCTTTCATTGTTGCAAAATTAGTTACAACACCTGCCCTGCCCCAACTGACAATAATGAATTAGGGGCTGATTAATGGATTTTAACTTCCAGCCTGGCTCCTGCTTGTCTCCCTTAGCTGTAATTCAGGACCTTTGTGGCATATGTGTAACTATTCTGAGGTTCAGAGCAGGGTCACATAATAGTTTCAACTGGCAACTGAACTCTGGAGGGGCCCCTCAGGAAGCACTACAGGAAATGGCTACTAATGATGTGCCTGAACTTTTGAACCTGGTAAGTAGTTACTTTCAGTTTTGCTAAGATCGTATTTCTGCAATTTTGCACTTATTCGCGGGGCGCGAACTCACGCGAACAGTGCGAGCAGCGCGAGCAAAATCCGCTGCTTGCGGATTTGCGGATTTTGCGGGAAATTCGCAAATCTTGCGGATTGCGGATTTCCCGAAAATCCGCAAAATCCGCGAGCGTAACGGATTTTCCGCCCATGCTTACTCTGGGCACATACAAAAAATAACATAACAAAAACAGCTGATAAGACATTTGACATTTTACAGTACTAAAAAAATAATGCACTGGGTGTTCTTTCTTTTTCTCAACTTACTTGATGTTTATTTAGGAGCATGAAGTTCAGAGGCAGTCCAAGCTCCTCTTGCAGGCCCCAGTGCAGGGAAAAGAGCAGAGCTGTAAAGGAGGGGCTGGGGACCTCTGGGTACATCGACCAGCGGAGGGCCTTTGCTACAGCCGCCACCGTCCTCCTATTTTCCAGATCTGGCTGGGTGGACAGCAGACTTACAGCAAGCCATGAATCCCTTTTTTTCTTTTCCAGGTGCCATTGATCAGTCTGCGTGAGCCCGAAAATAAAGGGCCGGAGAGGTCAAGGGCGGGGCCACGAAAGCATCCAGATGTGACCATTGTATTGGTTACAGTGGGGGCAGGCAGGCAGCGTCCTCACTAAATGAGGTGTGAATCACGGGAGCAGCAGGGCCATCAGAGGTAGCAGTTTTCGTGCTAACCTTGATGGCCCCCTGATTGTGTTTTACTGAAATATATATTTTCAAAGTGCTTGCTTCAGCTTAAGCACTGAATTATTTTGCACATTTTCAGGCGGCCTCACTTATGTTGTGTGTAATGCGCTCTTTAAATAATGAATTACTTATTCATAGTGTTTTATGGCACTGGGATCTCGCAGCACTATACATAATCAAACCCCTGTTTATCACTGCACCAATCAGGATTCATTACTGTGATTCTCTTGAACTCTGCTGCTGGGAACAGAAGAGGACCTACACTGCCCCAAGGGTGTTTGGAGGAGAGGTGTCAGGACCCCCTTCAGAGCTCCATGGGTATTCAGGGGTTACTGGGCCCAATGGTGGGGGTTGAGGCCTTTTACTCCAGATGTCCGCGGCTCGACCTACTATGGATCCTGCTCAACTGGGCCAGGTACCCCTTCTGCACTTGACCCTCAGTGGTAGCTGTCATCGAGCAGCCCATAGCTCCCTGGGGGAAGTGTAGATACAGGTTAGTGAATAGACTCATAACTCAAAAAGCACACACTAATGACAATAAATCAATGTTCAGTTGAATATTTATTTTTATCTTTAACAGGAGTATTTGTTTTCTAACTCTATGCATTCAAAGTAGTAATATGACATTCAGAAGCAATAACACAATCCCCTCGGGTAGGGGCTCTAGTGTTTCTCTTGCATGTCCCTGTCCTACCTGCTTTTCATAACATGTTTAGGGTTATTCCCCGATCACTGGTGGCTGCATCCAGGGATGCTCACCAGTAGGTCTTACTGAAGAGTCCACTCAGAATTTTAGGAAGTAGTCAAAAGATCCGGTGGTGCTGCAGCACCTTTAACAGCAGGTCCCCGGGGCCCTGCAAGCCTATTTAAAGTGTTACACATTCCAGCGGCAAGGAAGAAGTCAGCGTCTCTGCTGGAACCTCAACGGTGGTTATTGCTCCAGTCTTACTCGATTGAGTCAGGCTGAACGAGGGAGGCGCAGCAGCACCCAGCAGGCACAGGCTCTTCAAGAACTTGCGTGGCCAGCTCCAGCAGTGATCGGAGTTGCTCTGGCGCTTCCCCCTTCAAGGTAAGTTCAGCGTTCCCCACCGTTGGAAGAGGGTCGATCCTAGCGCTCTCCATCCTCTGTCCCTGGGGCAGCTGAGGGGAAATTTCCTCACTGCATGGTCTCGACTCATGAGACACACTTGAGTTCAGAGGTGGTGGCCTAAACTCAAAAAATGAATTAGTACCCACAGCCCCTCCTGGTATATGGGGCCAGCGATTGGCCTGGCAAGCGTCTTGGTACTTGTTGGCAGTGTTCACTTCCACAGTGGTTCTTCCTGGCATGCAAGGATGTCATAACGGCGGGGTACGGGCTTCGCACTCCCCCCACAACATTCGCTCATGGTTATCCTCAAGGCTGCCCTTTCCTGACATACAAGGGTCGCTGACCTGTTTCTGCACACAGGCAATGACCCAGTCGGTGCAGCAGCCATCTCCTCAAACCTCAAACTGGTAATCCTCTCAACGGGGCTTTCCAATGGACCCCACTCCCTCCAACTCTCTCTTCCCCCACACAGTACACACTGGCTTGGCAGGAAGGAAGGTGCTGGTGCTTCAGGCTCCAGGGCAGGTGCTTTTGATTTTCCTGTGTGATGTCCCCTCTCCCAGTAGGGAGACTAGCAGGCCTTGACCCCCATTCCTGGCACAAGCCAAAGTCTGACAGAGCCGCCCTTTCTCACACAGCCTGTCTTGCTTATCTGCAGATGTCAATTTTTGGGGTCTCAACCTCCCTTTCTTATAGTCCATTTCCAGTCACCAAATGTGATTTAGGGCCTGGGTCTTTGATGTTCTATGTAGGAGTTCTGTATCTTTTGAAGTGCACCCGCGTTTCTCTCCATTCCACTTGAAAGGTTGTCCGTCACATCAAGAGAGACACTGAAGCTGATAGTGCCACAGCACAGGCCATGGGAGTGACTAGAGTTCACACCTGGATGTCACTCACAGTCATCAAAGGGTTAATCCCAGGCACTCAGTCCTACTGTTTATAATTTCCTTGTCAGCCCCATCTCCTTCCTGAGATGTGTTCAAACCCCTTGCTTTAGATCTCTCCCTGAATCAAAGAGCACCCTTCGAAGTGAGTAGGAGGAGTCTCTCTCTCCTCTTTCTCCAGTGTGTCCTGCCGAGCTCACAGGAATGCAGCAATACACAAATCTTTCTGGGGGATTCCTCTACTCCCTCATATCATCACCAGGCCTGGGACTCCCAAAATGGAACCCAGTGCCCTCCTTGTAATGTACCTTTACAGCACGCTTGCACTTAGGGTATAAACACAGCACACACACTGTTAGTACTGTTACCTCCATGTATCCATCAAAGTCACCTCTCCTGTGCTGTGCAGCACTTCACATCTAACGGATGTATGCCAAGAGTGAGTTAAGCACTCAGCAGTTGAACTTGAGTAAGCCCGTAGGCCTCACTCCGGTGACAGAGGCTATAAAAAACATGTTCACTCCTACTGATCACTACACAGTTTGCTGCCAGCACTGCGCTCGTGTTGCTTAACTCTTGGTGAAGGCAGAAGCCTTGCAGCACTATGAGGGGAGCACTTTGGGCACCCCTCCCGCTCCTACAAGACCACAATTTGTGATACAGGCTTAGGTCATGGCACACACGCATGATGCATGTTTGCATATGATAACACAAATCTGCATTAGGGGTCCAGAAACCAGTATAGTCAGGCACTCGGGGCATGGTTACACATCCATTACCATGTAGAGGACTTTTCTATCTTGCTCAGCCGCTTGATGCTATGAAGTGTGCGTTGGTGTACCACTGCGTGGGATGCAGATACTCCGCTAATGGGGACACAAGAGTACTTCTTATGCCACAATGCCCCTGGAGTGCTTCGCGGAGGGGCAGGACACATGCAGGATGCAACTGGGAAAAGATGGGTCTGGGTGAGCCCGGAGGAGGTTAAACATGTTCACCACTCTTTTTGTTTTTTAGATACGATTCCAGAAGTCTATTTGTTACCATCAGGCTCATCATGGGTAAAAGGAAGTCAGCATCAGCTTCTGCCCCTAAGTAACATTCTGCTTTCTCACAACATACTTTACATTGATGTTGTTTCTCCTTCCCTTCCACTCGACTCACCACCTGCGAAGAAGAAGAATCCTGCCCCGCGAATAACTTGTACAAAAATGTAATTTTACTTTGTCAGAGAATGTCTTATGTATACGTAATTGCTAAAGTGGGGCTCAGCTTGGGTCAACTGGGAGGGAAGAGTTTTCTGTTTTACAACCGTCTATGCTTGATACAGACACTATTAAGGTTATTTTGGACTCTGTTTTTATCAAGTTCCGGGGGCTTGAATGAACTCTGTCAGTGTTGGTGGATTCCGCTAATCAATCAAGGTGGATTAATCATCCGGGGCATTCTATCAACAGGGACTTAAGATCTGTCGCACAACTGAATACAGGGAAACCCAAAAGGGTGGTATAGGATAGATCCTATAGGGAAATTGGGGAATTTAGAACTAAAGTGCCAGATGATAACCAGGGCCTGGTATTGAATTGTTTACCTCTTTCACAGCCGAGTTTGTAAATTTCTGACCCTTACTGGTGGTCAGCTGATAATTCCTTATAGAGACCACTTACCTTTCTACACTTACCCTCCATGTTACTAATATTAAAAAGACTGCCCCCCCCCTCTTTAATGTGCTAGACAATCTGAGGTCTGGCCTGAATTGAAGAAGAAGGTAGCACATTGGTTAGCTTATTGGTTACTAATCCCTGGCACATGAGTAATAATATTATCAAGGTGTTAAGAGTTGCATAGGTTGGCCTCAGCCCTAAGTCTAGCTCAATGAGCTCTATTGTAGTTATGTTATGTTACGCATGCTTATAAAGCGCATGGCTGCCTCAGCAACGGGGCGTCCCAGCTCTAAGACAGACATGTGGCTACAGGGAAAGATGAGACTAGAGGTTAGAGAAGAGCTAGGTTTTAATCAGTTTTCTGAATGCCCAATGGTCTTGTGTGCCCCGAGCAGCAAGAGGGGCAGAGTTCCATAGGGCGGGAGCCATGGCCCTGAAAGAGCGCCCCCCTGCTCTTAGCCTGCGCAATCGCAGGTACAGGCTAGATGCAGATCAGCGGATGCGGGGCTCAAGTTGGTACGTACGGTGAGCACAACCCGTGCAAAATTTGAAGGCCTTGGCCATGCAAGATCTTGTGTGTAGTACAGAGAGTCTTCAAATAGACTCTCTGTTCTATCGGCAGCCAGTGGAGACGGCGAAGAAGATTAGAGGCTTGGTAGTGCTTTTAGATCTCCTACCACTGTGGGGATCTTACTGGAAGGCTTACATCACCCTTCATTAGTGCAGAGTAGGATTGAAGTACTACCACTTGGTTATTGCTATAGGCTGGGGAATCTCAAGCACCCTCCACAAAATCTTTTGTAAGCGAGGATTTATGGGGCATTGGGGAAGGCTTAAAATATTGTGACTTCTAACAGCTTTGCCCGTCTTGACCCAGTTATTGAAATCGATGGACTTACTCAGGTACATAGTGATCCTATTAGAATCCCCCAAGAGTGATCTTTAGTAACTTACCCTGCCTTTTCCCCAGTTATTTTACCTTTCCCGATTATTAGCAAAAGCCGAAGGCAAATGCTTGTGAGGGTGCTGACTGGTCTATAACCAGGTTGAAATGCTGTCATGGAGTGTGACGGGGACTACTTCGGAATGAGATATTCCTGACTGGATTTTTCTCGCCAGGAAGTTTAACCTTCTGTATTTCCAAGAGACTTGGGCTGTATTTCCATGTAGATGCCTACTCAGACTTTATTATATGACCACTCTTGTTTCTGGGAAATGTCCAGAGGTTTTGGAAGTCCAGATGTTTTTGTCGAATTCTTCGTATTTCCAGCTCTTGTTGCTAGTCCTTCCAGGGGTGCTGGATTTATTAGAGATATACTTTTAGCATAATCTGCTTTACAGACTTTATGTTAATTATATTTTTTGATCTAGAGGAGGTTTTAGCAACCTTTTTTTAACCAGGAATAGGGATTGTATTATAACATGGACCTAGAATTTCAACGCCTATTTGTACTGTTCGCTACCTACACAAGTGGGTGGGATGGTTGACCCCCTGGGGAAGGACCTACCTCACTTTGATTATGACCTGTATGGGAGGCTTTAACATTTTTGAACGCATTTATGAAGCCCTTACGGCACCTTTGTGCTGCTGGAGTCTCACTTTTTTTACGCTCCAATGGCGCAATGTGTCCCAGCATATTTACAACATGGAGAAAGGGTGCTTGTGTTGGCGCTAGGCTGCTTTTTTAGCACCAGCACAGGGGTCTGTACATGAATGCCCCGTATTCTTGTAAATACGGAGCATTCCTGCGCTTTTAGAATGACACAGTGTGCTGCTGCAAAATTCTATTGGAAATCACAGCCTCTGATTTTTAAATATAGCCTTATTTTGCTCATGATAATTGCAATAGGTCCCGTTTAGTTTAATCTGTATAGACATTCCATGGCATGGCATAACAAGTACTATAGATTTTATTTTATTTTCTGATAATTTGCGATTTAATGCTTTTGATTTTAACATCCTTCCAATTTGGATCAGCCGTTATAATCTTCTATCACTAAAGTTCTAATTGAGTTCACAGGAGGATGTATCAAAATTCCTAATAGAGGATTTTGAGGTGGTCAGGATGAACTGATCCATAATTAAAGAGTGTAATGTGAACACTGATCAGTTATTAGAGAACCTAATTTACTTAAATGATCATGGGTTTACGGCTTGACTACAGAAATAGGCAGAGGAGAAGGATTTGAGTGTGTCTTTGGTGTAATCTTTAGATCTGTCAAGAAGTTGTTGAAAGACTGGCAAAGTCCTCTGAAGGATGATCACCCAGGCTGGCCACACACCAACACAGACACTTTTCTAAGTTTCCTAGAGACAAAGGTGAGGTCTGAATATGTAGATGTGATTATTAAAATGCCTTTCAAATCAGGATAACCATGATTAGAGAAGATGTCGGGTCTTCCTTATTATCCGCCAGAAGTTGTAATGGCATCACCCCTTTTCGGGACATTATTTACGCAACATTTTTTAAGGAGGCTTCAGGACCATCTGTGGAGGCTCATGTCACTGCAAATAATTGAGTAGACTATTTTTGGGGCATATATGCCCAGTCTCCATCTGAGATGGTCCCTATAGTCAAGATAGGTATCATTGATGTAACTATGAGGAATCCATTAATGTTTGATTAAGCTTAGGCTCTCTTTGTGATTATAATGAGTCCAAGTGTCAAGGCGCCCGGTCCTGTTGGGGTTCCTTGGGACATTTTTAAGGTTAACTCTGAATTCTGAGCATCTGCACTGAAGAACGTTTTAAGGTCTGTGGCAAAGTGTGGTCTTCCTAGTTCATGGTCTGAATCTAATATTGTCCCCATTTTAGAAGAGGAGGTAGAGGATACCTGAAATACAACTGCCCAACCTTGCTCCTAGACTCATTGGGTAAGGTTGTAGGATGAATACTATTGGGAATATTGGAAAGTTGGGCGGATAAGGACTCTGTTCTGACAGATGTGCAGTATGCTTATAGGAAACTAATAGACACTGAGGAAGAGTGTTTAAGCTGACACCTAGCAAATATACCATGGCTAGACATAGGTGAAGGCACCCGTCTTTCATGGATTTCAGCAGTACCTTTGACTGCACAATCCATTCAAATCTATGGTCAGTCATGTTAAATATGAGGGTGGACCAACCTTTATTTCAGTGTCTGAGACAACTGCACATGGATGCATGGGGCAGGGTATGTTTTGGCCTGAATGGAGTGTGCCCTGAAACATTTGGGACAGGGAGAGGAATGAGACAAGAATGTGTGCTAGCACCTTTTTTTAATAATGTATATACTAATGTCCTGAAAAGATTCAGGCTTGGTAAAGATCTACTTGGTTACTAATCATACTAATGTGTTAATTCAAGAGCAGATGCTCCACTTTTTGGGGAGAAAGTCTCAAGTGCAGCCACAGCCTATGCAGGTAAGTGCAGTGAGGCAGCGGGGTCGGGTGGGGGGGATTCGACAGACGACGATGAGAGAAAATGAAATATATAATACATTTTTCCTCGTCGTCTGTCAGAATCCCCCCACCCGGCCCCACCACTCTTAAATGCATGGGACGCAGCTGCTAAAGTGGACCCTCACATAATTCAATATCTACACTAAGATTATTGTATGCAGTGTGAACCACAGAGGGGATCATACTAGAGTAGAAGGATTTCTCGATCCTCTTTGTCAGAAAAAACACTGATTTGAACATTTTGGTATTTATATTTCAGTGCTTTAATTGGTTGAAAGGCGGCTATTAATTTACTAGGATTTAGTGGGTTAAGATGTTATTCACTCTTCCCTCATTTAAGAGTTCTAAAGAAAAAGCTTGGCTCACCTTGAGCAGGCACAAAAAGCCCTTTATGAGTAGAAGGATTACCACTACACAGTTGTTTTCTAGGTTATACTCAATTAACCTATTTTTAGGTTGAGCCTAGGTAGAGCATTTGTTTCTCTCAAGACATGCTGTATCTACTGTATGGGCTTTCAGCACGCACATCCGTTTTCATTTGTTCCTTTATGTGCCTTTTGAAATTCCCTTTTTTCGTTGGTAAATAGTTTATATTTGTCCTTCCTTTTCATTTTTTGGTCACACCCTGGAGAATAGCCCTGTTACATGGATCATTTCACTATCGGTCATATATTAGTTTTGGCGCACTACTTGTTTCTTTTGTCTCGGCTTGTGGTTTAATATTGTTTTCTTTATTGGCTTGCCGAACGTGCTGAGCCAACGGCTGTAAATCATGGCCTTAGTCAAACAGCACAATTTGCATCACATACTAAATGCAACCAGACACGGAGCTCTAAATATAGTGTACTTATGCAGCCAGATATCTGTACAGCAAACACAAGACTATCTATTGATCTACTCCAAGCACTGTGCTTGGTATATATTAACCCACAGTTTAATTTGAGCAATAAATGTAGACAGGCTGCTCAACTCGCTCTCCTCTCCCAGCACCTCATCTCCCCCACCCCGCCCCATCTCCATTCTCACCCACGTCCCTTTCCGCTCTCGCCTCAGTGCCACTCGCTTTTGACAGCAGCTTTTTCACTGTAGTTGAAATCTGCTGTTTTTATAACCTAAACTTGGCATTAGCCATATGTGACTTGAAAGATAAAAGTATGTACTTGCACACATACCTTCATGTGTGGTGATGTTCTTTTTGTCTTCCCGGTTTGTCTGTACGCACACATAGACAGGCATTTCAGTGACAGGATGTGCTTTTAATACGCCAATCTTCAATTATTTTCCATCGGCACAGCACCATCTCTCCATAACACCACTCTGCATCAGGCCACCACCAACAGTGCAGCACCAACTCAGCATCAATGCAGTCCTGCCACAGCATCAGCACAGCACCACCTCAGCACCAGTGCAGTTCCCCCTCAGCACCAGCGCAAGACCACTTTAGCAGCAACTCAGCATCAATGCAGCATTAGTGCAGCACCACTGTAGAAACAGTGCAGCATCACCTCAGCACCACCGCAGCACCAAATCAGCATCACTCAGCACCACCTAAGCACTACCACAGCACCACCTGAACACTACCTAAGGATTACTCAGCACCACCTCAGTATCACTCAGCATCACCTGCTATATTTCTTTTGAATACAGTCTATAAAACAACATTTTTAAGTGTACGGTCCAGTGGTGTAAAATTGCACATTTGGTTTGTAGATTTTTTCAAAGTTTCTTATTATGTTAGACTATATGGATGATGGGTGTCCAACACAGGTCCAAAAGGTCCAGATTCACCACAGAATTTCTGAACACCCACTATGTAAATGATTTTTTTTTACAATTATTGTATATAAATGCATGTTGAACAGACAGTGCTTGTAAACCTTAGCTTTAAAATATATAAATGTGTCAGTATGATGCTTTTTGTATTGTAAAATTGTTCATGGCAATTTTCATCACTGGAGTGTGGGCATCACAGACCTCATTTGGCTTTGAGTAGTAAGGTGGTGAGGACAGGATGAAATATGGTTTTAGTGGTTGCATGCACTAAGGATTGGTATTCAAGGGGCTACTGCCGTTTAAATGTCAAAGCAACCAGCTCTAAAATCTTTATGAAAATAACAGTACTGTTTATTTGCTCACTCCATCCCTCATTTGAGATTGGTACCAACTAAATTATTTGTTTCTCAGAATATAAACTCTGCACATGGCCATTGTGAGCAAGTCCCTGTGTTGCAATAATTGTGATTTTCAAGGCCCCTCTTTGTAAACATGTGCCATGGATGTCAAATGATCACTCGTATATATCAACGTTAAGAGTGCATTTCATAAGCACCGCCTCAGCATCACTCAGCACCAGTGCAGCTCCACCTGAGCACCACCTCAACATCACTCAGCACCAGCGCAGCACAATCTCACCATCACTCAGCACCACCTCTTCATTACTCAGCACCAGCACAGTATCACCTGAGCACCACCTCATCATCACTCAGCACCAGCACAGCACCACTTTAGCACTGCCTGAGCACCACTGCAGCATCAGCGCAGCACCACTTCAGCAAATGTGCATCAGTGCAACACACCTTCAGCACCAAATCAGCACCACCTGACCATCACTGCAGCACCAGTGCAGCACCATCACAGCACCAATGCATCAGTGCAGCACCACTGCAGCACCACCGCAGCACCACTTCAGCATCACCACCGCAGCACCACTACAGCACCACTTGAGCATCCCTCAGCAGCAACTAAGAACCACCACAGCACAACCTCAGTCCCTGTGCAGCTCCACTTCAGCACCAGTGAAGCACCACCTCAGCACCAGCACAGCACCAACTCACAGTCAGTGCAGCCCCTAACAGCATTAGTTCAGAACCACCACCTTAGAATCAGTGCAGCATCACCACAGCAGCATAACATCACTCAACACCACCACAGCATCACTCAGCACAACTGCAGCATCTCCTCAGCATCACTCAGCACATTCACAGCACCCCCATAGCCCCACCTCAGCATCAGCACAGCACCATTTCAGCACAGCACCACCTTCGCATCAGTACACCACCACTAGTGTACCACCAACTCAGCACCAATGTAGCCAACCACAGCATCAGTGCTGCAGCACCTCAGCAGTAACTCAGCACCACCTCAGCATTACTGCAGCACCACCGCTCCCAGTTAAACAGTGCTATAGTAAGTATCTCTCCTGATCTAAAATCATTGGTCATCGTCCTGTTCTGGACCAGCCCTCACCCGACCCAGCTCCTACTCACCCTCCATGACACTTGACTCGGAGATCTTTCCATCGACAGCCGGTGGAGCTACCACGCGAGCTAAAGGTGAGATGGGCTATGAATTTCCCTCCTTGACCATCACCTACCAAACCGATCTTTGGGAAAACTCTTCTTCTTCTCTCTATTGGACCTTTCTCCCCCCTCCTCTTCACCATACTCCCTACCCCCTCCTCTCTACTCTTCTACTCTTCTCTTCTTTCCTGATATTGACTTTTGCCCTCATCCGTCCTTGCTCTTAGTTCCCACCCTGTCTATCCACTGGACTTTCTTATGTGAACTTTCCCTCATCAATTGAGACCTAGCTATCTGACTGATGCCCGATGGAGCTACATGTTTAGCTATTGGGGAGACGGACTGTGGATTCCCTCCTCAGACGTCACCTACCCAGTCGGTCTATGGGCAGACATCCTTTCGTCTCTCCTGACGTCTTTTCTCTCATCCTCCCCTTCACACTACCCCTCCTCTCTATTTGTCTCACCTTTCTTTCCTCTCCCAATTTGTTGATTAATTTTTGGCGTAATGTGTATTTGTTTTCATTCTTTGTAACATTGTGTAGCCTAATGTAAAGTGCTCTGATACCTACGGGTCTAGCCTGCACTATATATAACTCATAAATAACATTCCTCTGAACTTCTGTTTGACCTTTGACGCCACCCCATGGGCATCAAAACTGTTTGTACTCACCTCGATGCACAAGCTACCTTGGCCGATGCCCGGTGGAGCTGTCACATCCAGCTAATGAGGAGTCTGGACCTGGTTTCACCCCCTCAGCCGTCACCTACCTAGTCGGACAGCTGACATTGTTTTCCTCGTTTCCCCTGTTGTGTATTCTCTCCCCCCCCCCTTGTCCTTCCTCTGTGACTTTGATTTAAGTGATGTGACTATGTAACCTTTAACTCGCTGCAACTCATGTAAAGCGCTCTGATACCTAAAGGTGTAGCCAGCGCTATATAAAACTTTTCAAACAAACAAGTACAGCATTACCTAGCAATGAGCTCAGCACCACCAAAACATCACTCAGCATCACCTCATTAGCACTCAGCACAAGTACCTGAGCACCACTTCCGCACAAGCACACCACTACCTGGCACCACCGTAGCATCAGTGCAACACCACCTCAGCACCATTGCATCAGTGCAACACCACCTCAACACCAACTCAATACCACCCTAGCACCTCCTCAGCATCAACACAGCACCTCTTCAGCACCTGTCTGCATCACTCAGCACCTCCTCAGTGGCACCACTGCAGCACCACCACAGCATTGCCTGAAAATCACTAAGCAGCACCTGAACACCATCACAGCACCACCTAAGCATCACTCACCCCCAGCGTAGTACAGCCTCAGCACCAGCACAGCACCACCTCAGCACCAGCACAGCACCACCTCAGCACCAGTGCAGCACCACCGTAACATCAGACCAGCACCACCTCAGAATCAGCACAGCATCACTTCCTCTTCAGCACAGCCCTACCTAAGCACCACCACAGCACCACCTGAGCCTTTTTGTTTTAGCACAAAACCATCTCAGCATCAGCACAGCACCATCTCCTCATCAGTGCACCACCATTGCAGCACCAACTCGCTAAACCACCTCAGCACAAGCACAGGACCACCTTAACATCAGCACAGTGCCTTCTCAGCATCAATTCGGAACCACCTATGCGTTAGTGCACTACCACCATCACAGCCTCATCTCAGACCCAGTGCAGCTCCACCTCAGCAGCAATGTAGCACCAACACAGGACCACCTCAGCATCAGCGCAACATCACATCAGCACAGCACAAACTCAGCATCACTAAGTACCACCTTAACACCAGCATAGCACTACCTGTACACCAGCACAGCACCATCACCTCAACATGACTGAGAACCATCATAGCATCACTCAGCACCACCTTCACATCACTCAGCACCATCTCAGTACCACTAAGCTTCTCCTGAGCATTACCTGCACACAGCACACCACCACCTTCCATGCAGCCCCACCTCAGCATCAGCGCAGCATCACCTTCACCTCAACATCACTCAACACCACAGCAGCACCACCTCAGCATCAATCAGCACATTTGAACCATCTCGAAACCAGCACCTCAGTACAGCACAACTTCAGCACCAACTCAGCAGTAGCGGAGCACCACTTCATCACCACCTCAGCAACAGTGCAGCAGCATCTCTGGACCACCACACCACAAACACAGCACCACCTCGACACCAGTGCAGCACCACCTCAGAATCAGCATGGCACCAGCACAGCACCAGAGTAGTGCACCAGCACAGCACCACCTCAGCACCAGCAGAGCACCAGCTCAACGTTACTCAGCACAACCTCAGCAGTAGCGCAGCACCACCTCAAAGCCATCTCAGCACCACCTCAGCTACAATGCAACACCACCTCGGTTCAGCTGTGAAGTTCCCCGGCACCGTTTTAGCATCTCAGAGAATGGCAGACTATGGACGTCAGTCTTTAGTGGTATTCAGCAGACATGGCCATTTAAGGCTATGCATTCAGTTAGTTATTGTGACATGTGCGGTAGGGCAGTGGTGTTCTTAGAGCTAGTGAGATTCAAATTTGAATCACCTTTAGTTAAGCACATATTAATCAAATCTACATTGATTAAAGTATCTTACAATAAACTTGATGAATAGTTTGTAGGTAAAGCAACATGGCAAAGTTTTTTGTGCGTGTGTTTGTACGCTATTAGACTATCTTGGACTATAAAGTAATGATCATGGAAGACAAATCACAATATGAAACAGAAAAAATACAGCCCTCGGTCAATTCATCTAAAAAACTCAGTAATAAAACAACTGACTAAGTCTCCTGACCCCCAAAATAATCATATAGATCAAACTAGCTATCATTTTTAAATCTCAGGTGGAGATGATTTATAACTAATTTTCACCCAATTCATCTTCTCCCACCATCAATGGGAATCAGGAGACTAGTAGGAAACAGGAACCGACTACCTTAACTCATCCTTAACCCCTTCCAGGCTCATGACGAGCTGGGCTTGTCATGAAGTAGCCTCCTACCAGGCTGATGACGAGCCCAGCTCGTCATGAACAATGGACTTTTGAAAATTACAGCACAGGAGCAAAATATCGCTAGCAGCGATGGTGTTAAAACCCACCCGTTAGAAGTCAGTCCGGATGGCTGTAAAGGGGATAATAGTACCCTATTATACAAACATTTTTTAAGGAGGGTCCAAGGGCAAGTTTAATGACCCCAACTCAGTACGTGCCCCACTTTGAATTACCATTTACACATAGAGTACCTAGAGGTCAACAGAAAAACATGAAACTCCACTGCGGCAACAAGAACTTACATTATATCACAGAAAGTGTGTGGAACAAAGACGAGGAGTGAAAATACAAATTATAAATTTAAGCACTCCACGGGCTAGAAAAATTCCCATCAGATAGCCACTCTGTACCGCCCTTATTTACATCATTTGGGTACTCCTTGCCCAGGAGATGGAAAAGGAAGAGGTCAATAAATGTTATTATGACCTATTGTGATGTAAAGAGTTATGTGTTAATGAAGGGGTGCAGGAGTCAGTTTAACTCGAAAGTTCTGTGGCTACTGAAAAATAGCAGTGTCCAAGAAAAGAGTGATCGTGGTGAAGATAAAATTGGATATACTAGATGAAAATAAGTTTAATTGTGTTACCTAGTCTCCCAAGTTTAAAAAAGTGCAGATACAGATTTAACAAAATATCTGTAATAAATGGTCAACATGTTTCAGCATGTAAGTGGAATACTTCCAATGCTTTCGTCAGGACCAAAGAAAATACGTAGCATTATGACACGTGAGGCATTTAAAAACAGCATGACCAAAAACATTCGTAATTTGTTAAACTCCAGTGCATGTAGACTTTGCAGTCTGTAGACTGTCCCGCGCACTGGTTGATGATGGCTACTGATCTCAGTAAGACAGCCTACAGCTCCCCACATGCTTTGTTGCATGTAATTCATATATGGACTCTCGTGATCATGGCAACGCAAACACGAACCCAGACTTGTACCACCTCGCTTGAGTTCAACATGCCAAAAATTACAAGCACACAGGGGCAATATAGCCAAGCTCGTCCGAGCTTGCAATCATCCTGGACATCTTGTCACTGTTCATCCACTACACGCTCGCTCGACAAACGAGTGAGCACCACCACCAACGACGGCGCCGCCCATCATCGCAAGCGCATAAACAACCAACACGGTCTGTTAGAACAAAGACCGGAACCAGCAAACATTCTCGCCTGTCACCACTCGACGTACCTGTCCGTCGGTGTCTCCTCGCAGTCATCCAAACTGCATGGGGGGGCGCCGAAAGGACGTACCACGCCATTTTTAAGGAATCATGGGTGTTGTAGTCACTGACGTCATCACTCATGGGAATTGTAGTTTTTCAGTTTATTGTATTTTGCGAAACGCTAATTTTACAAAAGACAACCCAGTTTAAGTCTCTCTTACAGAAGCAGACTAATGCAACGCGAGCTAATAATTATTTTAATAAAATCAGCGTCCGAAATCGTCATGATATTTGTACTCGATATTCGGATTCACATGAAGTTATTTTTGCTCATTGTTCCGATATATATAGAATAAATACCTAACGTGGGTATATAAAATATGTTGAAATATAGGTATAAAGTCACAAGAGTGCGCAGTGTAGTCATTTTGTTTGGCTTCATGGGTAATGTAGTTTATAATCCAGCCCTAGTGTCTATTCCAATGGGGCCTCGTTCTTATGTCTGTCATCAAAAGATGTAAAAATCCAGACTATAGAAACTGCTTAATGTTATTATAATGGGCCCACTGGGTACATTTGTACCACGGAATCCCCAAGCCTCCTAGATTCCTTTGTACCTTGAAATCCCTAGGTAACGATGTTGGAAAGGAGTGTCCATTGACTATAGAGCAGATTCGTGTTCTGTAAGTGCATACATGCGTTATTTCTCTGATATTATTGTGAGTGACGACAGTTCGCATCAACAACAGTTCACAATGACATCCACGGGATTGGCTCATTCAGTTCATCTTTATCACTGTTGAGCTTGTAAACCCATCTCTGTTCAATCTTGAACAGAAATTTCCCGATGTCAGGACATGCCTCCGGTAGTAATGGCTGTTACAAGACCGTCCAGTGGAAATCCCGGGGTCCATGTCCTACCTCGAGAAAATGCGCAGTCAGACGAGTCGCTTGTTTGCGGCACCGTATTGTGCTCTGATGTTCTTGTATTCGTGTTCTAATTTTCCTCGTCGTCATGCCCACATATGGTTTTTGGCATGGACATTTGATTAAGTAAATGAGATTGTCGCTATTGCAATTAGTGAATCTCTTTTGTACCCACGGCCTATTTGTACCAATGTCCACTGATGTTGATCTGCTTGTTTGTGAGCAAATTGAGCACGTCCCACATGGATGGTGGCCTTGTACAGGTGGCAAATCCCAAAGCGTGCCTACCTGTCTGGGTTCTTTACTTTTTGGGCGTGTATGAACTAGCTGATCTTTTAAGCTCTGACCTCTTTTAAATGCAAACAATGGGGAGGGATCTGTTCACCACAGGTATTTAAGATCGACCAGTGTTTCCGGATGATTTTTTGTACCTGATTGGACCTGGTGTTAAAGGTGTTAACAAATGTCATCCGGTTTGTTTTTTCTTTAGGTGGATTGATTTCAAGTAGGGACTCCCTGTTATTGTTCGATGCCCTATTTTTGGACTGTCGAATTATCTTTTTCGGATAGTTCTTGGCAAGTAACTGCTTCTCTAGCTGTTTCGAATGAATATTGAATGTCTCCTTATTTGAGCAATTTCTCTGGATTCTAAGAAACTGGCCGAAATGCAAGTTGTTCCTCAGCGCCTTCGGATGACAGCTCTCGTAGTTCAGAAGGGCATTCCTAGCCATCGGCTTACGATATAATTCAGATTCTAAGCCGTTAGGAGTGGCATGAATTTTCAGATCCAAGAAGGCCAATTCAGACTTGCTGTGTTCAATGGGAAACTTCAGAAAGGCGTTACGGTTATTTAGCCATTGGTGAAATAGATGAAGTTCCACCTCAGAGCCTCTCCAGATAACCAAAATGTCATCTATATATCTCTTCCAGATATGTAGAGACAATAGATAAGGATTTGCAGGTGTGAGTACCTCTTGCTGTTCAAAATCATGAACATAAAGATTAGCGAGACTCGGTGCGAAGACACTACCCATACTGGTCCCAGATGTTTGTAGGTAGGTAGTGTCTTCGAACCGGAAATAGTTGTCTTTCATCGCTATCTCGGCCAAGTTCATGATAAACAAAACTGGCGTGATCGATTGATGATCACTTTGTTCCAACAGCCGGGTTACCACTTCCAGTGTTTCTGTCTGTGGAATCGAAGTGTATAACGACTCCACGTCGAAGGACACCAGAATGTCGGTCTCCATATTGTATTAAACTTCCGGAAGTAGTCTCAAAACGTCTTTGGTGTCTTTGAGGAACGTAGGCATGGCTCTGACCATAGGGTTCAAAAAGTGGTCAACAAAGGTCGACAATGGTTCCAATATGGAACCTATTCCAGAAATTATAGGCCTTCCAGGAGGGGGTCGTTGTGACTTATGCACCTTTGGAAGGCAATAGAAATATGGAATGGTAGGATGGGTTGTTAAAAGAAATTAGCTTTCTTGTGATGTTATCCATCCTTCGGAAGTGGCTTCTTTCACCAAATGTCCAATCTTGGTCCTTATGCGTTCCGTTGGATCTTCTGTAAGGAGACGATATGATTTCTGATCATTCAATTGTCTAAGGCACTCATTCCTATATGTCTCAGTATCCATAATGACGATCGCTCCACCCTTGTCTGCGGGTTTTATAACTATTCTATCATTTGATGTTAGTGAGCGTAAAGCCAGTTGCTGTTTTTTCGACAGGTTGACATAAGGTTTAGTGTTCGTGTGATAGAGGTCACGAATGTCATTTTCAACGGCCGCCTCAAATGTGAGTACTTTGGCCGGTAAACCCACGGTAGGTGGATTAAAGGAAGAGGCTTTTCTTAGGCCCGTGTTCAGATCATCATTACCAGTGGTTACACTTTGTGATTGCGAGAAAAAATAGTGAAGCCTAATCTTGCGAAAAAACTTGGATAGTTCCATCTGTGCCACAAAAGGATCCCCTTTTGAAGTTGTAACAAATCCAAAGCCTTTGTTCAGGAGGTCATTTTCATCTTCTGATAATACATGTGAGCTTAGATTGATCACGATGTTGTCACATTGCTTGTTCCTGCTGTCTCTTGAGGGACTTTCTTCCCGCTGCGGAGGTCCATGGTCGGTTGTGGTGTGTTGGCCCAGTGAACCTGTTGTGTTGTGCCCTGCCATCTCCTGCCTCTGCCTCGTCTCTGGCCATACTCTAAAAAAGGAGTTGGAAACATTCCAGATCCTTGTGGCATCTGAGGTGGGCCATAAGGCCCCATCTGAGGAGGAAAACCTGCTCCATAAGCCCATGGATTCGGTTGCCACCAGGGTTGAAATTGATTTTGATTTAGAGGATAAAATCCCCCTCTCCAGTTTCTACGGTTCCCTCGGCCTCTCTGTGTATTATTATTAGCAGTTGGACCCGTTTGTGAGGTATCAGAGTCACTAGAGTGCCCATCTGAGCTGGATGTGGCATAGGTAGAACCACCTTTACGGTTTCCGCGGTTAAAGGCTGGTGCAACAAAAGACTCACATATATATGGATATGCTTTTTCAGTGGAAAATTTCGCCAAATCTTTTTTGAACTTTTCTAGTTTGGCAAAAAGAATCGTGTCCTTATACTCCTTGTTGTTTTTGTCGCTATCTTCCTGATTCTTTTTGAACAGGGAATTCTTTAATGTGGTCTTAATGTTACCTTCAAGTAACTGAATTTCAATCATGATTTTATCGGCTACCCTCTTTGCCGTTTTAATTATCAGAACCAACCAGTCTCTGGTGCACCTCCAGGCTATCATTGACCAATCTTTGATGAAACCTTTGGCATCAAGAAAGAGTCTTGGTACATTGTTAACAATGAGGCCTGAAGGTGCACAGTTCCCGTGGAGGTATTCAGCCATAGTTAATCCATGAACCACAGTTCTGGAATGAGATTTTTTAAGAACTAAGGGGCATATTATCAAGGGGGTTTATCTCCGCTTTTTTGGCTTTAAAAGCCAAGAAAGCGGAGATAAAATTATCTCCCTATTACCTAGCTGCTGCTAACACCAGTTAGCAACAGCTAGTAGGAGATAGCGACCATATTGGGCCCCACTTTGCATGTCAGTGATATTTATCACTAATGAGATGCAAAGTGGGCGTGCCAAGATGTTAGAGACTGAAAACAGTCGCTAACATCGCTATCTCCTATTACCAACTTTTGGAGATATTCGCGCTAAGCTGGAATATCTCCAAAAGCTAACACCTGCCCTGAGCAGTTCTTAGCCATGTTATCCAATGGGAGGTGGATAACATGGCTAAGAGCATTAGCTCGCTAATGCATGAATATCGCTGACTTTTCAGCGATATTCATGCTTTGCGGCGATTTTTACCGCATTTGCGTTAAACCTTGGTAATACCAAGGTTTATTTGCGGTAAAAATCGCCGCAGCGCTGCGGTAAATTTTTGTCTCTAACCAAGCAATAGCGATAATTATCGCTATTGCTTGGTAATATGCCCCTGATATCGTGGCCCAACCCTCATCACTTGCGCTAACTTGTACTGGGACATGTTCTAAAATACTGGGATTTTCTTCTAATAGACTCTGAGCCTCTACATCTTCAAACGCTAACCCCCAGTTCGAGGCCATTTTGATATGAAAGAAGAAGAAAGTATACAAAGTACTAAGACTTGGTCACGAAGTGAATAAATGCCAATAGTTGTCTGTTACTAGTACAGTGTAAAATTAGAGCAAAAAAAGCAAAAAGGACCAGTCATAGAGACTGTCCTAACCTTAAAAATTGGACCCGCAGCCGTAGTCGCACAATCATCATTATACAAAAAATGTTTAAGGAGGTTCCAAGGGCAAGTTTAATGACCCCAACTCAGTACGTGCCCCACTTTGAATTACCATTTACACATAGAGTACCTAGAGGTCAACAGAAAAACATGAAACTCCACTGCAGCAACAAGAACTTACATTATATCACAGAAAGTGTGTGGAACAAAGATGAGGAGTAAAAATACAAATTATAAATTTAAGCACTCCACGGGCTAGAAAAAATTGCGTTTGCGTTGCCATGATCACGAGTCCATATATAAACTACATGCAACAAAGCATGTGGGGAGCTGTAGGCTGTCTTACTGAGATCAGTAGCCATCAACCAGTGCGCGGGACAGTCTACAGACTGCAAAGTCTACATGCACTGGAGTTTAACAAATTACGAATGTTTTTGGTCATGCTGTTTTTAAATGCCTCACGTGTCATAATGCTACGTATTTTCGATTATTTAATTTAGAGCGGTGCTCCTCATTTACCTGAGCTGCTTGCCAGGTGGGGTGAAGCGCTATAACCACAACAAATGGGTGAGTGGTCTATGAAATGATTCTCATTTTGAAATATAAAAATTATATGGATGTGATACAATACTGATGACATCTTTAACCTGTATGTGATATGTTTAGTCACTTACGGTCTGTGTGTTTTGTCTTACATGTCACTCCTGCGACTCCTGTGGTTCCAAACATTATACGGTAAAAGTATGTGGTTGTATGTCTACACCTTAAATACAGAGATGTCACTTTTTCATATTTCATGAAGCAGTAGTTATTCCACCTCTTTGGTCCTGACGAAAGCATTGGAAGTATTCCACTTACATGCTGAAACATGTTGACCATTTATTACAGATATTTTGTTAAATCTGTATCTGCACTTTTTTAACCTTGGGAGACTAGGTAACACAATTAAACTTATTTTCATCTAGTATATCCAATTTTATCTTCACCACGATCACTCTTTTCTTGGACACTGCTATTTTTCAGTAGCCACAGAACTTTCGAGTTAAACTGACTCCTGCACCCCTTCATTAACACATAACTCTTTACATCACAATAGGTCATAATAACATTTATTGACCTCTTCCTTTCCATCTCCTGGGCAAGGAGTACCCAAATGATGTAAATAAGGGCGGTACAGAGTGGCTATCTGATGGGAATTTTTTCTAGCCCGTGGAGTGCTTAAATTTATAATTTGTATTTTCACTCCTCATCTTTGTTCCACACACTTTCTGTGATATAATGTAAGTTCTTGTTGCCGCAGTGGAGTTTCATGTTTTTCTGTTGACCTCTAGGTTCTCTATGTGTAGATAATAGTACCCTATCTGCCTTCTCCACCCGTACGACAACCATGACTCTAAATATACTCACTCAGGATCAACACTGGACCCCTGTCACCCTAGAATTATACACCTTGCCCCAGAGGTGGCCGCTAAATACCTGAGGAACATATTCAATATGATTTTCGAGTCAGGCACCTTTCCCAAGGATTGGAATAAAGCATCCATACTTCCCTTACTAAAAACCCCACCCTAATGCCTAAGATCTTAACAATCATCGTTCCATTTCGCATCCTCCCTTTCCGGCCAAAGTAGTACAGAAGGCCATAAACATTGAATTATCTGAGATTAGAAACAATGGTCTCTTAGATGAAACTCAGTTCAGATTCAGAAGCCAACATAGCACAGAGTCCGCATTACTGACAGCATCGGAAGAACTTAGGCAGACGTTAGACACAGGGGGAAGTGCTGCTTTGGTCCTGTTAGACCATTCAGCAGCATTCAACATGGTAAATCATGGCCTTCTGCTGGACTGTCAGTCTTCCTTGGGTATCTAAATCCAGGTCCTTCTGCTCTTAAAGTCATTTCTCTCTGACCATGAACAGCTGGTCGCTACGTATGAGTTCTCCTCATATATCTTCTCCCCGCCTTGTGGAGGTCCTCAGGGTCATCACTGAGCCCCACGCTTTTTAATATATATGTGACCACCTTGGCGGACCTTATTAAATAATTCGGGTTTGGGGTAGTGTCATATGCAGATGACACCCAGATCGTAGTGTCTGGAGCCAGCAATCCAGAAGACACTGCCGGCAATTTTGATGATTGTATGGTACAGGTAGGAAAATGGATGTCCCAAAATGTCCTTAAACTAAACACTAACAAAACATAGGTATTACTATTTGGCAGAGACTTATCGTTTTGGTCTCCGAGATGGTGGCAGAAGGATGCGGGCACAGGCACAGCGCCTAGACACCCCAGGGTATTAGTGCGCTTCATAAATTTAATTTCCATTTAATTTAATTTAATTATTACAATGGTCTGTGCTAAAAAAACACACAATAGCTCCACTATTGACAACACATGGGATGTGATTTCTCTAATATTGTTAATTAGATTCCACATCCCTCGAATTTGTTACCTTGTTCAAACATAAACATCTGAAGACAACGGACCTAAATGCCATGTGTTTCTTTCAGACAGTCCTGATTTTTCAGAAACACAAACTAAGCCAGAGCTACGTGATGGAGCAACTGAAACTACAAGTCCCAACATGCTTAGTGGTAATGACGTACAACCACGACTGACAGAAGATCACAGTCATGACATAGGGGCATGTCCGCTGCTATGTCCCTCTTATAAGACAGGTATTTAATTCTAGTCTAGGCATGAAGGTCTTCAGCATCTTATGCTCAACACACATTATGCATTTCAAAGATCCTTGATGTGGGAAGCCATTTAAGGTTTTATACAGAGTTGGTAATATTATCAAAAGAAAAGTCAAGTAAGAGATGCTAAGCAAGACCTTTTTTTTTAAGCCTAGATGCCTTTCATTTTAAGTTCAGCAATGCATATTGCAAAGCGCAAAGTGACAAAAACGTGGAAGAAATTATATACTATTATGTTTTGCATTGTCTAGCAAGGTCTTGATTGAGGTCTAAGATTCCTTTAAAGTCCACTTTCATCAATGACTTATAATATTATCATTCTGAACAGTTTGGTGTCTCTTTTGTGAGGGTTATTGAAGACCTGGTCTCGATAAGAGAAACATTTTGTGCAATGTTTCTTTTATAAGTTTCATTTGTTGCATGCAGGTTTTCCTCTGCCCCCTCTCTCTAATTTTTATCCCTCTTTCTCTTCTCTCGTTCTGTCTTCCCACCAATCTCTCTCCTTCATCTTCCTTCTGTCCTGTATTCCTCAATCCCTCCCTCCCTGTTATCTGTTTCTCTCCATTTTATCCTCTCTTGCACACACTATCTTCTTTTTTCTCTTTTTCCTGTCTTCCTTCTCTGCCCTCTTAGTCCTTCGTCTCTCTCTTTCTGCCTCTCTCTAAGGCTCTCATCGATTTCCCCCTCTCTTTCTTGCCCTCTGTCTTCTCACTCTTTCTTTAGATTTCTCTCATTGTGGTCTCATATGTGTGTCCCCCTCTGAACATTCCCTCTTTCATACCTTCCATCTTAATTCTCTTGTCTTTTACTGTCTATTTCTAATATTACCTAACCTTTTAATTCTCAGGCGGTGTCTTATTTCTTTGACAAACATCAGTTCACATTTTTGTTTCTTAGTCATTCACTTTCCGCCCTTCACTCCTTTGATTTTTCTCCCTGATTTCCATCTTTTTTCCACTTATTTACTATTCCTGTATAGCCATTCTCTCCCTTTCACCACTCCACTCTACACCACTCTACTCTATGCCACTCTATTCGACACTACTGCACTCTACACTACAGTACTATGCACCACAGCAATATATGCCACTCTACCATGCACCACTCTAATCTACACCATTGATCGCTACCATGCACCACTGTAATCCACGGCACTGCATTTGACCACACTGCTTTGTCTGCTGGTGAATTCTCTGCCACTGCACTCTGTGCAACAATATTCTGCAATTCTGTACACCAATGAACTCCACATCATCCGTCTCTACCCTTCTTTATGCCACTACATGTCACTACATGCTCTCTGCTCTATTCTTCACTCCTCCACTCTATGCCACTGCACTTCTAGTCTGCACCACTGTACTCAATGCCACTGAACTTGAGACCACTCTACTCTGCACCACTCTACACTACGCCACTGCATTCTACACTCCTATGCCACTCTACACCACTGCACTCTATGACAGTCTACTCTGCTACATGGCACTGTATGCCACGGAACCGTATGTCACTCTACTCTGCACTATTACCTTCTATGCTAGCACACTATACACACATTTAGTTTGCATTCCTCCACTTGATGCCACTGCATTCCGCAGTACTCCACTCCACTCTGTGGCACTCCACTATGCCACTCTATTCCACTGCACTCTATGACACTAAACCCTACTCTGCACTACTCTGCACCACTCCACGCCACAGCATTTTATGCCCTCTCTTCTGCTCCGCCGCAACGCACTCTGTGCCACTGTACACTATGCCACTCTACTCTGCGCCACTTCACTCAGTACCACTGCACTCTACACCACTGCACTCTACTTTGCAACACTCTCATCTATACCACTGCATTGTACAATGCTGCATTGTACACCACTGCATTCTATGCCACTGCCCTCTACGCCACTATACTCTGCAACATTCTATGCCAATGCACTCTACATCAGTCCACTCTACTCGACACAGCTCCACTGTATGCCACTGTATGCGACTCCACTCTATGCCACTCGAATACACAACAGTCTGTGGCACTCCACTCTACGACACTCTACTCCACTTTTCGGCATTCCACTCTCAACACTCCATGTCACTCTCCTCTATGTCAATAACTTTGAGCCATGCTGAGCAGCAGCAATGATGGTGTACAACATGGTGAAAAAACGTTGGCAAAGCCATTAGCTCTTGCATAGGCGAGACCTATAGGCTTTGCCAATGCTTGTTTTTAAAGTGGTGCCAAATGTAGCTTCTGTAATTTATGAATCCTCCTTTGACAAATATTTCACCAAATTTATAGACAAGCATTGGAGAAGGAAAGGCAGTAGTATTTGCAATTGGAAACAGTGCAGATCATCTAGTGAATTATATATTATTTGGTACATTACAGGGTAAGCTTTAGGGAGAAGTTGGATAAGATTTATTCAGGTACAATCCAAAAAGAAGCAGATAAAAGACACAGGTAAACCTTTCATTAGCCCAGCTCCAACTGTCCCTCTCAAATCCTCATATTCCACACATTTCATAACTATCCCACATTCCACCGTCCATTCTCTCCCATTCAACAACCAGCAAGATCCATTCTACCCAAAACCAGTGCTTACGTTGAAATATTTGAAAATGCCAGGGCCCTCATCAGGAGTCCACTGTAGCTTGTACCACTCATTGGCCCTGCCAGCGCTGCCAATGACAGTACTAACACAACTACTGACCATGGCACTACCTACAAGTGTGACAATTCGGGCTCTTCCAGGCCACCCAAAGCTATTACAGTGACCTGGGAGACATGTATTATTCATTTTTAATGTATCTTTATTTAATAAACACTGTTCCTGTGTTCTTCTCAAAATCAGACAGACAGCACTACCATGTGGTCGACTGTCATTAGTGCCGGTAAGTGTTGGGAATTAAGCACTGAGCAGAGCACTGGGAACCATCGGCTCAAATTAAGCACTGCCCACCATACATGCACAATGACTTTCTCAATTTATTGGAGAGGTTTAATTTATTTAAACTGTTGCCTATTTACCAACACCAAAGAATTTAGAATCCATTCAAAACGTTTTCTGCATGAAGACAAGCATGTACATCTAAGACAATTCAAATATATTTCCTGGATGAAGTAAATCAGAAAAAGTGCACCAGCTTGATTACATTCATGTTTTTCCAACTGCATATAAGTCGGACAGTTGGAAGAGTTTGATTGTCTGGAAATCACAAGACTATAGATTGAGTTTTAGCTTCTGAAAGTGGAAGGCAATGTGAAGAAGACAGACGGGAAGATCACAAGTCTTTCAGGCTACTAGGAGAACTTATTGCGGAAGCTAGATCAAGAGTGGTGAAATATTTCGCCCCTTCAAGAGTACTAACCATCTCATCAATGTTGGGAAGAGGAAATCTATCCACAACAACTTCTCTATTTAAAGATCTTAAATCTATGCATAGACGAATTTCTCCTGTCGGTTTCTTAGCAATTACGACAGGAGCAAGCCACTCTGTTGCTTCAACAGGCTCAATAATATCATTCCTTACAAGTTTCTCTAATTCTTCCTGAACTTTTGTTTGTTCCATTAACGGAATCCTCCTTACCTTTGCTGTTACTGGAACAGCATTATTTTTTAACTTAATGTGATGCTTGTAACCTCGTAAACACCCTAAACTTTCTTTAAACACATTTGGAAACTGCTCTGCAAAAGCATTCGCCAAATTATCATTACTCTTAACTGGAACAGACTCAAAAACTTCTTGAATTTGTACCTGTGGAGAAGCATTAGGATCAAGTTTTACCCCAAGTTGACATTGATGTAGCCACCCTAACAGTGCGATTCAGAAAAGGGGGTGGTGATGGACAGAGTCTCTGAATTAAGCAGAACACTCCTACCCAGTCAACAGATCAGGGCTTGATCCATCACCGTTTTTTAGCTCACTGCTCCATCCCAGCTCAGAACCTGGCTACATGCAAATTAGTCTGTCCCTGGCCCAGTGCACCTAAAGGGGAGATATCACATTTTATCAACTTCACCTTTTTACAAAAATATTCATTAAACAATTTCTCATCAATTATTGTTATTTTTGAACATGAATCAAATTTGAAGTTTATCATTGAACTTTCAACATAAACCAAATGAGAAGGATGATCTGACTTGTTAGCAGAGACTTCAAAACACACAGATCTTACTTGTGGTTGAGACCATTTCTTCTTAGAATTATCACCCTTATACATTTTCGTTCTACAAAATTTAGCATAATGCCCTCTCTTACCACATTGGTTGCATACAACTTTTAGGGCAGGACATATAGGTGAGTTAGCTAGATGACTGATCTGTCCACACCTAAAACAAGAAAACTTGCTATTCAAATTAACATTAGAAGTGCTAGGAAAAGTATTTTGTTTCTCCTGTACTCCTATACCTTCCTGCTTCTTAACTTGGCACACAGTTTCCTCTACTTTTGTTTCTTCTTTTGTATCTGAACACGATGGTTTCTCTTTCTCCTTCTTCAGTTCACCAACACACTTCGTCATGTGTTCAACTTGTTTCGCAATGACCAACACTTCTTCAAGGGGAGGTTCATCCTTAAGCCAGAGTTCTTTCCTTATGTCATCATGCGCACACCTTAGGACAAATTGATCACGAATCCTTTCATCTAAGGTCTGACCAAAATTACATGAAGATGCTAGTTTCCTTAAAGGAGACACATATTCTTCTACTGTCTCATCTTTTTTTCGTTCTCTTAATCCAAAGTGATATCTCTCCATTATAGTGCTGAGTCTAGGCAAATAATGACGATCTAGCTGGAGAATGGCAATCTCATATTCATTTAAATTTCTTTGTTCTGCTGCAGATAAATCAGGCAAATGCTCCAAAACATCTTGTCCTTCTCCACCAAGACAATGCAGAAGAAGAGAATGTTTCCTTTCTGCCCTTAAATTTGTTCCACAAACCCTTGCATAGTTTGCAAAGATTGTTTTCCATTTTTTCCATTTCACATCTGGTTCTCCTGGACTTGTTAAGAAAAAAGCAGGTTGAGTAACCTTCTGCATTTTTCTTCTTTATTTATCTTTATTTTATCACTTATTATTCTTCTTTCCTTTTTTTTCAAAAAAATAATTTATATATATATATCCCAACAAGTAACTTTCTTTTTCAAAAACAAAATCAGGAACTAATCATGTCTTTTTATTTTTTTATTTTCCTTGTTAAGAGTATTTTAAGTCCTTTCTTTCACCAGAACTCTTAAGGCAGAAAAATAGACTTTTTTTTTACTATTATGAGACAATGCTGGTACAGACGTACTTTTCCTACTATTTTGAGACAATGCTGGTTCAGAACGTATGTTTTTCCCTCCGTATTAGGAACATTCAAAGAAAAAGATACGTCATAATGGTGATGATTTGAGGCTGGAACGCAGCGTACGGTGTAAATGCGCAAGAACAGAGACTGGAACGCAGCGTTAAGATGGAACGCAACGTCGAGTCTTAAAATATGCTGGAACGCAACGTGGACCGCAGAGAAAGCTTACGTCAGCACCCAAGATCCGCGTCAGCAGCCAACACGCGCCCAGCTTATGCGCAAAGTCCCGATGTTTTTATCTATAAAATTTAAATCCACATTTCTTTTAAAAAGGATTCAATCCTCCCTCCGCTCTCCTCACAGTAACTCTTAGGAGTTTTAAACAGGTTTTTATACATCCACTGCCGCTGCGAAGACAACGCTTTGTTTATTTTAAATTCAGCCGCTGGAGGAGAGTTGGGATCAATCCTTTGTCGTCGTGTTGAGGTTTATCAGCCGATCGTCGCCAAATAAATGTGGTATTCTCCACACGAAAGAAGAAAGCAGAATATAACGAGATGTGAAGGTGGGTTTATTAACCTCATCCACAAACAGACATCCAGCAACTGCCAGATGACAACATCAAGTTCTAATACAGAATACAGGTAAGGAGTTCTATAATCTTAAAGGAGTAGGGGTAATAATCCTAAAGGAAAAGAAGAGGCAACCTTATTACACTTATCTCTGGCATAGAATGAATTTCCAAGGTTTTGTTAATTTATTAGTGGTAAAGGGGTAGATTACAGAACCTATAATAGAAGCTGTGATTATGGAAGGCTTTCTCACATCTACTTCATTATTTTGTCCAGGCAGTATTAAATCAACAATGTTTTTGTCCCCTGCTTGTTTGGGGTGCTGATGGTCATTTGGAGATGTCTCTTGCTGCTTCCACTGCTCATAACATGGGTAGTTCTGGAAGTGCTGAATAGTATTAATATTCTGCCAGCTGGTAGTACCCAACAGTCCTGGAGTAGCCAGCAATGCAACTCAATAATAGCAAAGGCATCAATCTGCACCAGAAGTGACATCTCTAATTTACTGCCAAAACCATATTTGAGAGAAAAAGCCAAGCAAGGAGACTTTATTTTCCATCATCCATTTGCACAAGAAGTGACATCACTTCCAGCCGTCTTCCTACTTTAATCAACTCTTCAGGGCATCTCAACACCTGGCTGTCCCTAGAAAACACCAGACACAGACCAGGGCGTTGCTTGTTTGGACCTGTTTGGGCCAGGGAGAGTCTTTGACCAGAACCTCTTTTGTACTGAAAGTTGCAAGGTAGAATTCAAGCATGTTCCTCATCTAGCATCCCATAATGCCAATCCTGACAATAACACTAGGATCTACGTAACCCAAATACTCACACTGTATTTGAACAACACGTAGAACTATCCTCGTACACATCTCACTAACGATCACACAACCTCAAACTATGGATTTCAAATTCCAACTCATGCTCATTAGGGCTCTCTCAACAATGCTTACTGCACCAGACATTACAGACTAATTCACTATCACAAGCCTGACGCCTTCTTGACCACAGGAACATGGTTTATTCCCACATCCTCGCACATCCTAGCCGTCCTTTTTCCCAAAGACTACAGCATCTTTCGTGTGGACCTCTCATATAAGAAGGAAAGGAGACCTACTGTTGTGCATAAGTCATGCTGGTCCTGCACCTTATACAAATAGGTTACACTCAGATCCATCAAGCTGCTGACATGCCATTTCCCACTCTACTGAACTCAGACTGCCGCCTTCCATCTCATCTACAGCCTCCAGGGCAGAACAAAAACTTCATTGATTAATTCTCCCATCTCCACAGCACCTTGTCCTTCTGATATATATCCCATTACCACCCTCTTGAGTGACTTTAACCTCCCAGACAACACAAGCTGGAAACAAGCATTTACAATGCAACGGTCTCGCCTTTGCAAAAGTTAGAGCTATTGGCATTGTAAATGACAATTTTTTTATTTTGTGTTGGTTTTGAAAACAGATAAATAAATGGCATTGTCATTTACATTGCCAATAGCTTAATCTCTCGCAAATGTGAGACCTATTGTATTTGCACACACACACACACCCCCACACACACACACAGAGCCACACACACACACAGCACCACACACACGCACACACCCAGAGCCACACGCACACACCCAGAACCACACACACACACACAGAGCCACACACACACACACAGAGCCACACACACACACACACGTAACCCCCCCCACACACACAGAGCCCCCCCACACACACAGAGCCCCCCCCACACACACAAAGCCCCCCACACACACAGACCCCCCCCCGAACACACACACAGAGCCCCCCCCCCACACACAGAGCCCCCCCCCACACACACAGAGCCCCACACACACACACAACTCACTGCTATGGCGTAATCATATAAAAAAAACTTTAGGGGGGGTTAAAAAAATGTGAAGTTTAGTTAGTTTACAGTGGTGAAACAAGTTAGGCCACTTCTACTCAGGCCCCCTGCCCCCACTCAGTATGTGCACACATTGATGGGCTGGCCAGCGAGACAAAGGGAGTGACACCTCTTGGCTGTTGCTAAACGGAGGTAATGAGCGCCCATCTGCCTCTAGAAAGGCCACTCAGACACCTACTGGGCCGCTGGGTGTATTCGAACAATGGAGACAGCGCCCAAATGGCCACCCCAGACTGCTAAAAAAAGAGGCCCACAGCAGCACTCGGACAACGGCCCCTCGGGCATTGCCCGAATGCCCGCGTTACCAATCCGACACTGTCCTCCGGTTATTGGGACCCATACACACACACACATCTATGAGCGCACCTCACTCCTGACCTCTAACACTACCTGCCATCAACTTCTGACACCAACACATATATCTTCCAGCACTGGGCCTGACGTACAACTGTGGTCAATGCACACCACGATGACCTGCAAGGACCCTCGCCATCCAGTTATTGTAGATCTGCACCAACACACAGCTCTGCCAGGGCACCCTACCTCACCTCATGCCACGGCATTAGCACTGCGGCCATAAAAAAACACTCAAAGAGCTCATCTGTCCTGACAGCAGCACTTTCAGTCGTTCAAATACCAAATCACGGTCTGCTGCACCCATGCTGTTCTGGTAGTGCCCCCTACACAGCCCTGTCACGGTGCACTATCAGGCCCTAGTGTCCATGCAGCCCATGCTTTGTACCCCAATGCCCCAGCCTTCTCTTTCAGGGCACGTACACTCCGGGTGCCGGGGGGACGTGCAAACGGAGTGCTGGAGAAAGAGAGGGCCTGATTTATGAGGCCGATGGCTCGGAGGCAGTGAGTGTTGCAGACAAACCTGCCCTGAATTTTAAAACCATCTGGAGTAGTAGACACGCTCCGGTCTTCAAACCCACGCGCCCGAGCACACAGCGCGATGAGAAGGCGAGAGAGTCACAGCCGTGATGCAAGAAAGAGCCGGGCACCGGGTACAGATGCCACCCAGACACAGAGGAACAAAGGCATACACAAGGTAGCAAAAGGTACATTACAAGAGGAATATACGAACTCAAGTTTCAAACCGGCATCCCGGAGCGGCCACGTCCGCAGGTTCAAGACGGCACTGCGGAGCTTCGCAAGTAAGCTACTGCCTGGGCGCCATCTTCGGAGGAATGACAAACACAAACCGTTGAAAAAAAATAAAGTAAACAAACGCCCACCGCTGCATGATGGAGAAAAGGGGCGGAGCTTAAAAAACACAGAAACGCCCACGAATCTGCTCCCACAATGATTGACACATCTCTCTTCCAATGGCTAGGCTCCATTTATGGAGCTAGCCAATGGAAGAGAGAGGCGGTAAAGCCCCAGTACTGGAGATCAAAAAATTTCGCATGTGCGACACTGCTGCGCAGTGAACGCCAGGCGAAACCTAAAAAACTCTCTCAACTTCATTGATACACTCAATGTGGTGTATCATGTCACACAACCAACAAGCTCCAAAGGCTATATCCTTGAACTTGTTTTCTCAAAATCACAATCTATTGCACAACACAGAAGTCCCTGGAATGGAATGACTCTTTTGACATCCCCATCTTTCTGCTCAGCGTCCTATCATCAAACCAAGGTTCCACCCAAAGAGAAGATCAAACCTTGGGGCATTTTAACAAGGGCCATATCTGCATTACAGACTGCATTTAGAACATGCCCACCCCTCAAGCCCCTGGCTGAGCACTGTGTCACGGCGCTCAGACCAACCACAACGCTGCATTTCAGTGTTGTGGTTGGCCTGGGGACCCTGGTTGCTTACCAATCACAATGCTGCATTGCAGCGCAGTGATTGGTCAGGGGAGCCTATCTGTGCTTCCTTGGGGCATATAAACAAGGGCCATATCTCCGCTTTCTTGGCTTTTAAAGCCAAAAAAGTGGAGATAAAAATATCGCCCTATTTATAACAGGGTGATAACATGCATTAGCGCATGGTAGCACCCTTTTACCCGACACCTCCCTTTGCATCTCTAATGAGATGCAAAGTGGGCATCACTGGGCAGTACAACCTTGTAAATATCGCTGATGTGCACATCGTGATATTTACAAGGCTCCCCACGCATTTTAGCAGACGTTAGTTTTTGGAGAAAAACGCAGTTTTCGCTAAAAAGTAACGTCTGCTAAAATGCTGACTTAGCTATACTTAGCATTGGGGGTGGATTATTCTGATACAACCACAGGGTGGTATCAGCAAGGTTATCACCGTTCTCCATGGAACATCGCTGGAAAACCAGTGATTTCCATGGAAAACACAGCTATGGCTGGGAAATTATCGCCATTGCGCTATGCGTTGTTAATACATCACTAGCATGGTGATAATTTTCTGCGATCGCCGGCGATAACTATTTTCTCGCTAAGCGCAGCCAGCGATATTTATCGCACCGCTTGTAAATTTGCTCCTTGAGATTTTGAAAAGACTTCTCCATTGACAAGCTAATGCTTGAACTCATCTCCCACCCTATCAACTCCACGTCCAATGCAAACACCCTTCTAAAGTTCAAGGTAAGTTTATCTATTTTTTTTTTAAATATATTTTTATTGCAGGAATTAGCCAAAGTTACATGACAGAACAGCGATCTAGCTGCAGTGGAAAAGAAAAAACAACCGATCCCCCGTGAAGAAACACCTTATATACACAGCCATTCAGCCCACAACCCGAGGGTCGGGCGGCGTCCACTATAAAGTCGCATATGGGGATCCAGCAAATTGCTGAGGTTGATCCGGATAAGCGCGAGATCTTCATCTGCTTTTCTAAATCATCCTAAAAGAAAAAAAAAAACAACA
The DNA here is from genome assembly GCF_964263255.1 of Lissotriton vulgaris. Taxonomy (NCBI): domain Eukaryota; kingdom Metazoa; phylum Chordata; class Amphibia; order Caudata; family Salamandridae; genus Lissotriton; species Lissotriton vulgaris. The sequence continues at coordinate 723,084,817 of NC_141700.1, read as the reverse complement.
CCCACTCAACCCAACCTCTCCCCCCCCACCCAGCCCCGCCATCAGTGTGGTGTATGGGTAAAAAGAGCTTGTGGGAAGAAACCATAAGGAACTGCGTATAGACCAGTGTTATGGGCACCTAACGGGACTCAGGTTGTGCTGCGTCATCACTCTCGGAATCGCTGGAAGCGCTGTAATCTCGCAGGGCCTGCACTAACGTCTCCCATTCCAATGCAGCTTCTAGCGCCCTCTCATTCTGCTGTCGCTTCGCCAGCTGGTATCGCAGGGTGCTCTCCCCCGTGGCCCACTTCAGGAGTTCGTTGTGCCATTTAGCTCCCGTTGGACCAGCTCTTGCCTTCCAATGCCTGGTTATCTCCCTTTTTGCGAGGATAAGCCCTAGGTCAATAAACTTACTAGAGATTTTGTTTTTAGGGGTATGAGGGAACCAGTGTTGGATCCCCACCGCCGCGTCGAAAGTCAAGGCTCTCCCAGTGACCCCATTGAGGGTGTCCTCTATCAGGAGCCAGTAGGAGGACAGCGCTGGGCAGGACCACAGCATGTGTATGAGATCTGCCGCGGGTGTTCGGCATCTGGGACAGGCTGCCGTGTCTGTGGCGAAGTATTGTTGGATTTTCGCCGGAGTCAGGTAGGCCCTGCGAAGTACATAAAAATGAACCAATTGAAACCGGGCGTGGCGTGTGCCTTTCCAGGCCCGACGCATTAGTTGCGCCCACGTCGTTTCCGGTATATCTTTCCCTATGTTGGTTTCCCAGCGGTTCCGCAGTACGGCAAGCGGGGGCAGACCCTCATTAATTAACCTATTATATAAGCACGTGACTGCCTTGACCGTCCCCGCGGACATCATAACATATTGGCACACCGATGATGTTGGTGGCTCCTCCATACCCCTCTTCCAGTGCGTCTGAATTGCCCTAATTATAGCTGTATGAAGTAGGAAGTCGCCTCGGGGAACGTCAAAACGGTCCAGAATCTCCTGGAAGGGCAGTAACACCCCATCTTCATAGAGATCTCCCACTAACTGCAACCCTGCGTCTTCCCAATGCCTTAAGCGCGACCAGTCTCCACCGTGCGGCAAGGCCGTTAACATCCCCAATGGAATCTCCGGAGCATATGGGAGTTTCAGCTCCCCCCGGGCGTGGGCGCGATTCCAGCACAGCCGTATAGTCCGTTCCTCGAGCGTAAGGTCTTGCAGAGCTAAGCGCTGGCGTAATGCAACGTAGGAAATAACGTGTCTGGGCATTCCCCTGCCTCTCTCTTCCTCGGGACCTCGGAACTCTCTCGCTACTTCCTGGGTGAAGGTTTGCAATTGAGCCGCTAAATAGTATTTTTCAAAATCCGGCACCGCGAGGCCGCCCTCCGATTTTGGTCTCATCAGGGTCTTGAGTGCCACCCTTCGGCGGCCCGACCCCCAGAGGAACCCCACCACCATGGATCTCAAGAGCCGGAAGGTGGCCGGCGGAACCCAAATCGGGAGCGCTCTAAAATAATATATCAGTCGGGGCAGTGCCACCATTTTCAGCAGTGCTACACGCCCAGCCACCGAAAGCGGCAAGGTGGCCCAGAAATCCATGCTGCCTCGCAGTGCGCGAATACAGCAGGCTATATTGCCGTCCAGAAGATCGGCGGGGTCATGGTACACATATACCCCCAGGTATTTGAGGCAGCTAGGTTCCCATCTAATCTCTCTAGTAGTGTCGGGTCTGGGCTCTCCCATCCGAACCGGAAAAAGGCAAGTCTTGGCCCAATTCACCTTGAGGCCCGAGATCTCTCCGAAGGTCGTGAGAGCCTCCTCGGCCCCATCCAGAGCATTACCCGAGTCCTCAAGAAAGAGCAGCAGGTCATCGGCATACAGAGAGATGTATTGCTGTCCAGACAGGGTCCGTAGTCCGCCGAAATAAGCTCCAGTTCGGACCGATAACGCTAGCGGTTCCACCGCAAGCGCGAAGAGCAGGGGGGATTACGAGCAACCCTGTCTCGTGCCTCGTTCCACTGGGTACTGTTGAGAGATCAGCGGGCCCGCCCTCACCCTGGCCGACGCCGAGGCATAGAGTACCATGGTCCATCTGACAAATCCCTCTCCCAGACCGAAACGCAGTAGTACTCTACGCAAATATTCCCATTCCAGACTGTCAAAGGCCTTCTCCAAATCAACCGAAAGGATCAAGGGGCAAAAGGCCTCCGTATGTGGTTCCTCTAGTAGACGGAATAAGCGACGAATATTCATGGTTGTATTGCGTTTAGGGATAAATCCTGCCTGGTCCTCATGCACCAAGGAGCGCATGTGTCCCAGCAGTCTCGAAGCCAATATGCTGCTCAGGATCTTATAATCGACCGTTAGCATTGATAACGGTCGATAGGACGCCGGGTCATCGGACTCCCTACCAGGTTTGAGGAGGGGGACTACCAAGGCTTCGCACATCGATCCGGGGAGGCGCCCCAAGCGTTTCGCTTCTTTGTAGACTATTACTAGTCGGGGTGCCAATAGATCTACGTAGGCGGAGTAAAATTCGACTGGGAGCCCATCGAGGCCCGGGGTCTTGTTTCTCGCCATCCCTTTTAAGGCTCTACGGATTTCCCCAATTTCTATATCGGTGCCCAGGGCCTTCGCTATGTTAGGTTCCAGTGCGGGAATCTCTAAGGATTGTAAATAATCGTCGATCAGGGTAGGATCACGGGTCAGTCTACTACGGTATAGCCGTTCATAGTAGCGCAAGTAGCAATCGAGTATCTCCGGTTGGGTATGCACCTCAAGTCCCTCCGCGGTGCGCATGGACACCGTCGGGGAAGTCCGGCGCGTGGGATTGGCCAACCAAGCTAAGAGCGCGCCCGACTTGTCCCCTTCCGTGAGCGATCTGGTAACATAGGCCTTATAATCGAAACATCGCAATTGTTCGACCTCCGCCGCCACTGCCTCCCTCGCCGCAGCAGTGCGTTCTTGAAGTTCTGGGTGGCCGGGGCGGCGAAGCTCCATCTCGCGGAGCTTCCGGTCCGCGTTGGCCAGGTCATCAAGGTAAGTTTATTAATAAAAATAAGATAACAATATGTAAGAGGGAATTACAAAATTAATAAGATAGAACATACAGTACAGCAATTAAAATTGGCAAGCATGTAAACCAATAAAGAAAAATACAACAATATGGCATAAAAGACTAATAGTAAATAATGAGGAGTTACACAGATATGAAATGGGGAATGACATGTAATAGATAAAGTTAAAAGTATCAACTTGAGGGAAGTCACGGGGGTTTAGGTACCTCTTGCTGGAAGGGGGTTCGAGAGTGAGAGCGTTCAGCACTGGCATCAATGAATAACGTAACTGGGTCCCAGAGGTCTCTTCGTTTTGGTGCTAAATGCAAACACCCTTGTAAGCAAATAAAGCACTTTTTTGGAACACTATGTGAACATCAATGCCCCAATAAAAAGAAACAGTTGCAATCCAAAGCTTTCAGCCCTCTGGCAGTCTAAGAGCTCTGACATCCTGAGATTAAAGAAGCACTATATAAAAACCTTCAAGGACTAAATAAATAAACCCAGTTGCACACTATGTGAAAATGTTGTAGTGTGGACTGCACTACTGCGCCAAGCACACCCAAGAATACAAAAGTGTGTCTGTACAGAGGAGTTCCTCCTGTTGCTACTTTAACAAGCCTGAATTTCGACCCTCGCGCACACTCAGTTGATAAATAAGCAGGACAGCGCCCTAAAGATCAGCTGACACTTACAAGGCATGGAGAACGGATGAATGACGTTAAAACGCATACTTTTACAACGCATAGCTTTACAACGTATTTATTACAACGCAACATCAATTACAACGCATTCCATTACAACGCATGCCATTACAATGAATTTTTAAAAACTACCTTTACCAACGCATTCCATTACAATGCATACTACCTTTACAACGCATACCATTACAACGCATACCATTACATTGCATGTATGGTACGTATTGGATAGTGTAGGGGTAAAAATTACTATTCTAACTCCAGGGGGTGCAACAGTAGGGTAAGTGTTGGATAGTGTAGGGGTAAAAATTACTATTCTAACTCCAGGGGGTGCAACAGTAGGGTAAGTGTTGGATAGTGTAAGGGTACTATGCGTTGTGATGGTATGCGTTGTAATGGTATGCGTTGTAATGACTGCGTTGTAATGACATGCGTTGTAGTGGTATGCACTGTAGTGTCATGCATTGTAATGGTTGCGTTGTAATGGCATGCGATGTAATGGATCTTGCGTTGTAAAAGTTTTGTTGTGATGGTAGTGCGTTGTAAAAGTTGCGTTGTAAAGATTGTTTCCCTGGAGAACATGCCCACAGACGTTCATTTCACTTTCCAGACGACCCTTAAGTCGCTGTAGTATGGCATCTACTGTCTGCGCGAGTGTATGTCATAGAAGCTGAGAGGCAACAGAACACACCTCTTTTGCCTGTAAATATATTTTACCTAAATGAGTCAGCAGCGGAGTCAGTATGTCATGGGCAAGGAAGAAAACGCCCCTCACCCCCTCCCCCCCGCTGCTGTTTTATTTATAAAATGCAGCATAAATCAGGGTTCAGTAGGCCCCTCCTGACTCTGCACCCCAGTGTCACTGTACCTGCTGCACCAATAGAAGCTTCGCCCTAAAATTAATCTGATTACATTTTATAAACGGAGCTGAAAGCTATAGCCTTTTACCTATGCAAATGTTGCCTTGGTCGGCGATCTCTATAGGTTTACACCTGACGCTTGGCCCCCTGAGCCACAAAACAAGAGGCGAGGGGAATTGTAAGGCCTCTTTCCTCCCGGGGATATCTCCCCCTCAGCTGGAGAGAGAGGAGTTTACTTTCAGATTGACTCTGTTGGGGTAAAAACTCCAGGGTTAATAATTTCATTCACTGGCACCCTGTAAGCAAGCGCTCCATCGCTTTAGAATACCTCACGTGTAATCATTGAACAGGAGGGTTTTAAAGGTCGGTCTGTGTCAGGGTGAACCCGTGAGAGCACAGGACTCTTTCTGCTTTAATCTGCAGGGTGGCCAGGCGCGTGCATTCTCTCGAGTTTTGAAAACTTTACTTTTTCCTTCTCATTGGAATGTATGAGTGTGTGAGATTTTAATACACACTTTACAACGAGGTAACAAAAGCTATCGACGAGGGTGGGATTCGAACCCACGCGTGCAGAGCACAATGGATTAGCAGTCCATCGCCTTAACCACTCGGCCACCTCGTCACGTTAGATTTCTCCGTATATATCACTGTCAAAACCCCAGCAACATCCAATTTCGTGATTTCGGAGTAATTATTAAGCTGAAGTCAACCCCGGCTGCTGCCAAAGACACCTGTTTGGGACTAACCGGCCCATTGCCTAAGCGATCTCACAGGAAAAACTCAGTACCTCAAATACCCTTGTTACACACCGCACCCTGATCTCAAGCTGCAGGTCTGCCTGGGTTTCTCATTTCAGAGCTCCAGACATGAGTGAACCTCCTTCTGAGGCGTGACCACAGAACAAGGCTCTGAAATGTGGCCGGACCAGTTGCCACTTTCACCCACCGCCCGCTGTGTCGCTTCAAAGTGTTGCGCTGTCAACGGTTTATTGACCTTAGGGGGTTCCATGGAACCAAGTATTAGAGCAATAACATGTGCAGAGCTAATGATGTCACTGACCCCATCACTGAGGACAGATGCTTGACCCTCTCAATGAGAGGCAGGTACGTTACTGGTATAAGGAGGGGCAGAGAGAGTGGTGCTGGGACAATTTTTAAGCGGGGGCTGCTATTAATATTATATCTCTGAAGTCATAGGGATTGTGAAAGATCCAAGCCTCACACAAAAAAACACACAAGTGTAGAAAATGTGCCCATTCAGGAGAGTGGTAAGAGGTGGTTTGCAGCTGGACGTGCAATTTAGAGCACTAGCAAGGTAGCGCACTGTCATTTAAAGACAGCACATTTTCCCTTCAAATAGGCACTACATTTGCATAGACTTGCAGTTTTGCTTCTAAAAATATATAGTGCAAAAACAAATGTGTGGACATGGAGTTTCAGTGAACATTTATCACGTGTGTATTACCAAGCAAAGTGTCTTGATTTATTTTGATCCTATTTAAATCTTTGTTTCCATCCCACTTCAGAATGACAGAAAAGTGCTTCATTTGTGCTTTCCTAATTGCTGCTATAATTTGAAATGTGTATAGTTCATTTCCTGATATGTAACTGTTGTGTGTCAGGAGAAAACTGACATCATGCAACTTCTCCTATCCCCCAGCTGGATTGTCCCCTGGGTCTCTTTTACAAAATTCTCTCACTTTGCCATCAGAGAAATAAAAGTAAACACCAGTTTCGGAGTAAGCAGCTCCTTGTCCGAAGATGTAACCTAATGTTTGACATTTGTCCTTGAACACACAGCCAATGTGACAAGAGACGCACACAATGTCAAGGAGTCTTTATAGCTCATTCACCTTCTGAACTCCAGCATGATTATTACTGCAGGTGCTGCAGCACCCCCTGAACCCCTACATCCTGTGCCTATGGGCAGAGGTGTCACCCATTAGGTCACTTTAAAGCTGTGATGTCACTGACCCTCTCACTGACACATTGATGTCCCTGAAAGGCAAAAGGGGCCCTTTCATGGATAGACAGCATCACTCACCTCATCCCTCTATATGAAGCAGTGACGTCACTAGCAATGAGAAGAAAATATGTCACTAAAGCAGTCTCTGAAGTGCAGTGATGTGATCGAAAGGCATTAACGTTCCTGGACCCAACAAACAGAGACCTTAAGCTCATGCTCACTGCAGGGCAAACAGTGGGGCGCCTCTGCTATGGCGGATGAGCGTCGCCCCACTTCTTTTACGCAGTGCAAAGTAGAGGAAACATAAAATGATAAGAACTTTAACTTACTATCATTTTATGTTTCTGTGCTGCTTTGCGGGTGGGAGGGGCTACTCTGCTCTCGGAGCAGGGGAGGATGGTTTGCCCACACCTTGGTGCACATGACTGTTTGGCCGGCCATCTTGTGCTGCCCAAACCGGTCATGCTCCATGTCACAGCACTCAGACCAATCACAAAGCTGCATTGCAGCATTGTGATTGGTCAGGGGACCCCAGCTGTGCTTCCTGTTCCTCGAGGAGTCCGAAGAGGAGAGCAGAAGCAGAGACACGGGACCCAGCTGCATAAGTGTTTCTTTTTTATTTTTTACATTAGGAACACCGCGCATCTTTCCCCCAAATACCCGGACCCGCCTCACCACCCGTGAGCCATGGTGGCCGCCATAGAGGGCAGAAGTGGCACTGACCTTGTAGTATCGGGTTCCCAAGTGACAAGCATTGACCAGAACCACCCTGAAAGAGTCCAAGTTCCATTGTCCGGGTGTATTTCAGCAGCGATCTTATGCAGTTTTGAAATGGCATCATAAACAGATGGTGAGTTATCAGGCACATATACGCAACAGCTTCTTCCGATGATTCTACATGCCCCCCCACGGTCAGCTAGAACTACATCTAGAACCATTCTGTTCTGGAGCGTAACAATCCTAGAAATCTGGAGTTCTTCAGTAATATTCCCTAAGGCAATAGCAGTATCGTTGGCTACAGCCTCAACAACACGGATCAATCGTCGTATCTTCCTACTATTCAAAGCAGCCCCCACAAAGGAAAACAGTCCCAAATTAAAATCCACATACTGTTGCAAAGCAGTGTCAGTCTGGTCGATGTCGTCCAGAACAACAGCACGTTTAACACGATTCAACACGAAGTCGTGATAAAGAACATAGTCATTATGATACATTGGTGGGGCAATAAATACAGGGGGCAATACAAAAGATACGTAGCAAGTGCCTAACCATCCCAACGGGAGCTGATGATAACCCTTCGTTCCACAAATAATATACGTATTACGAGATGTCACAAACGATATGCCATTCGGGCTGTCAAACGTGAGTGTAGTGTTGCATTCGCTTTTCCCAACCGGGATCGTACCTTTATTGCGTATACACAAATCAGCTTTAGTAGCAATAACATTAATAACATGTGAACTGGAGACATTGATGTTCCGTTGGTTACTGTAAACACGTGGGGCAGACGCATTATCGGGGCGGTACTCCTCCCATTCAAATCGAGTACCCTCAGCTAGTGGATACCCATCCCGGTCATGGTAACAAATTTTATTTAAACGAAAAAGCACCCCCCCCTTTTGTTGGCCATCTCAAAGTAAAAAGAAGAGTGTACCAGGCATTGCAAGATCCATTATGTGAGAACGGGAGTGGAATGAGTGGGGTGCCCCCTTTCTTCTGGTGCCCGGGCAACATCCCACACACCCAACAATTAGACGTATTTGTCATGTTATGAGTATGATGCAGGATCTGAATAAAGCTATTGTTCAAATAAGTCTGTCGGTGCCGTTCTTCATGGTAAGGCAAAGTGAAGTGAAAATGTTCAGATGGAGCCGGGGTAGTCGGCAGCAAATGTTCTCGTGCAGGCACCACAAGTTCAACTACCCAAGCTATCACTGCTATTACCACATTTGTCAAGACAAAAAGGATGGCACCAAGTATTCTTTTGTCTCGTGATGCAGAAGACGCCATAGTTCAATGAGTTCTCAAAGTCTTAAATAATTCGAAAAAGTTCACAAAGTCTCAAATGTACATATGTGTGTATTTACACCTAAAAAGGAAAAATACGGTGCTGAGCTCCGAGGTAGCCGTTGTTTTCTTCTCCGGGGTCAAGACGGGTGTCGCTACTCTTGGCAGAACTGATCCCCCCCCTTGAGATTCCCGGCTTCCGTTTCACAAACCCCAGAGCGGTAACCAACCAGTCTCAAAAACCAAAAAAAATCTTCTTATCGTGGCCGCAGATTATAGCGCTCTCGTCCAGAAGCAGTGTGGTCCGGGAAGGCTCCCTCCACTTCGGCCGATGTCACAGCTGGGCTCTTTTCTTTCTCCAGAATCTCCTTGTAGTCGGTCAACACAGCAGGATTCACCAGATCAGGAGAAACACGACGGCAGTGGGTTGAGTGCACCCACCGCTTCCTGTTGGTCACTCGTACAGCTGTTCGAGTTGCCAGAAGGACCTGCTCGGGGCCACGCCACCTCGGTTCCAAGCTGTTCGTCCTCTCAAACGACTTTATCATGACAAAGTCGCCAGGGTAAAGATCGTGGCCCTCTCCAATAGAGTTGTCAGGGAGCGCTTCTTGAACCTGTTGATGAATAGAAAGCAAATCATTTGTTAATCGTGCCAAATAATCGTTCATCATTATACAAGGCACATCATGTATCAATCGCGGCTTAGGCACTCCCCAAATATTCATAGGCCTTCCAAACACCACTTCATATGGTGTGAGGCCTGTTCGAGAATGGGGCACTGATCTGAGAGAGAGCAATGCTAGCTGTAAGGCATCCGGCCACTTCAATGTCGTAGACGCCACAATCTTAGCCAGTTTTAATTTCAACGTGGCATTATACCGCTCAACAAGACCTGCCGACTGAGGGTGGAACACAGCATGAAACTTCTGCTGAATCCCCAAGCCTTTCAGCACATACTCCACAATTTTCCCGACAAAATGAGGCCCATTATTGCTCCACAAAAATTTGCAAACTCCAAATCGAGGGAAATACTCCTTGAGCAGAACCTTAGCTGTTGTCAAAGCTGTATTATCTTTCGTGGGAAAGGCCTAAACCCATTTGCTAAAGGCACACACCACCACTAAGACGTACTTAAGGTTATTGCAACTCTCAAGCTGAATGTAATCCATTTGGAGTACCTCAAATGGTGCAGAGGGTGGAACGAACCCTCCTTTCGGAGTATGGGTCCCCTTTGCAGGATTGTGCTGCAAACATATCAGGCAGGTCTGCACTACTCTCTTAGCTGTATTGGCAATCTCGGGATGCTCCCAAACTCGTGATAACAATCGAGTAATCGCAAGAGCTCCCACATGTGCTAATCCGTGTGTCATCTGAACCATCGCTTGCAAGTAAGCTGCAGGCAATTTCCATCTCTCCATGTCTTTGCTTCTCCAACAGCCCTCGTCATCTCGCGCCCCATCTACTGTCCATGCCGCAAGTTCTGCTTCAGTTGCTGATTTTTGGATATCTAGTATCTCTGCTCTAGCATCGTACCCTCGCTCAGCTTGTGATTTTGTTACATACATGGGGGAGTCAGTTCGGGACATAGCTGTTTGCCTCGCTATGCTGTCGGCAAAGGCATTTCCTTGACCCACTTTATCAGTGATCTTTTTATGGGCACTGCATTTAATAATCGCTACTTTCTTTGGGCAAAGCAACGCGTTTAGGAGATCACGCACCAGTTCTCCGTGCATAATGTGTACTCCATGAGACGTCAAAAACCCGCGTTCCCTCCAGAGTAGTCCAAAGTCATGCGCCACTCCGAAGGCGTACCGGCTGTCTCTGTAGATATTCACACATAGGCCAGCACTCAATTCGCAGGCTCTCGTCAAAGCTATCAGCTCTGCTGCCTGAGCTGATTTCTGTGGTATCCGTGCTGTTTCTACCACTGTCTTAAATGTCGTGATCGCATATGCTGCGGAAGTCGTACCATCTGGCAGCCTCAAACACGATCCATCAACCCACAGTTCCCCATCCACATCTGGAAGTGGCATATCCTGTAAGTCGACACGACCCTTTGTCTGTTCCTCTGTCAGGAAAACACAGTCATGATGTTTTTCTTCCTGACCCTCCTCAACCGGATAGGGCAATAAAGTGGCAGGGTTCAGAGTAGCACATCTTTTCAGTGTGATATGTGGCGCCAGAAGTGTAAGCTCATATCCTGTCAACCATGCACTCGTGAGATACTGGGTTTTCATCTGATTCAACAGGGCATCGACTGCATGAGGAACTAACACCAACAATTTGTGCGATAAAACTATTCCCTCACTCTGTCGTATAGCTACTGCTGTTGCTGCAACTGCTCGAAAACACCCAGGTAACCCACGTGCTACAGGGTCAAGGACCGCTGAAAAGTATGCGCATGGCCTTTGTTTGTCCCCGTGTGCTTGCACTAACACTGATAACGCGCACCCATCTTTCTCGTGTACGTACAATGTGAAAATCTTTGTGTAATCTGGTGTACCTAACACGGGTGCAGAACAAAGAGCTTGTCTCAATTGTTCAAAGGCATTTTGACATTCATCTGTCCATTCAAGAGGCATAGGTGTAGTTTTGGACAGCAATGCCAACAACGGTTTAATAATATGTGAAAACCCCATGATCCACTGTCTACAAAAGGACGTCAATCCTATGAAAGCACGTACATCTCTCTGTGTGCGGGGGACTGGTGTATCTAAAATTGCCTGGATTCGACCCGATGTTAATGCACGCCCCTCCTTAGACAAAAGATGACTGAGGTAGGTCACTTTGGGTCTACAATATTGGAGCTTTTTCTTCGAGACTTTATGATTATTTTGAGCCAAAAAGGAGAGCAAAGCAATCGTACTCTCCTCGCATTGAGCATAAGTATCAGCAGCCAACAAAAGATCGTCGACATACTGAATAAGGGCAACTCCAGATTGCAATTGAAAAGAATCAAGCTGTCTTTTTAAAGCCTGGCTGTAGATACTCGGACTCTCAGTGTAGCCTTGAGGAACACGACAAAATCTATATGATTTATTATTTAACGTAAAGCCGAATAAGTATCTGCTGTCAGGATGAATAGGAATGGAAAAGAACGCGTTTTTCAGGTCAATGACACTAAAGGTCGTCGCCGTTGGGGGAACCAATGTAAGCAATGTTGTGATATCAGACACCACCGGATATTGGGGAATGACAATTTTGTTAATTTCTCTCAAATCAATAATAAATCGATAGACTTTGTCGTCAGTATCTTTCTTAAGGATCGGAAGAATAGGACTATTGCAAACATTATAGGGGACTTCCTCCACTACCCCTGCAATGATCAAATCTTGAACAATGTGTGTCAGGGCAATTTCTCCTTCCCTGGAGATCTTATACTGCGGTACACGTGGCAAAAGTACTCCCTCCTTTACAGTAATGCGAATGGGTGGAATAAGCATCTGTCCCACATCCGTATCCGAGGTCGCCCACAACGTATGAGGGAGAGAGGCTAATGCTTCACATTCTTGTATAGTAAAAAATCTGTCTGAATCAGGGTAATTATCATTCAAAATAACTCGCACTCCCTCCGAAGCGCAACGTATTGTTGCTCGAAAATATTTAAGCAATCAATGCCCAGAATATTATCTGGGGTATAAGGTGACAACAAAAATTGACCAAAACTGAAAAATTTATCGAGACAAAGTGCAAGGGGCTTTGATAATGGGCTGGGAGTGGGTGTGCCATCAAACCCAATACATGTAATCATATCGCCAGACAGGGGAGCCCTCGGAACCAAGTTTTTAGACAAAGCACTACGAGTAGCCCCTGTGTCAACTAGAAACTGATCAGTAGAACCCAAGATACCCGCTGATACATATGGACCACTCTGATCTACTGGCACTTCAACTGATTCCGTACCCCATCCTACGCAGTCCTATGCATGCACATAATCCTGATGCTCCACATTCTCACCCTCCGATATCTGATACCGATTCCGTCTATCAAATGTATTACGTTCATCCTGGCCACGGCCCCTCTCTTCAAACCTACCACGATCACCTCCGCCGCCTCTCGCCCCCGAATAACTGTTCCTTGACCTTCCACCTCCTCGACCACGCTGACTACGTTGCTCACGAAGTACCGGACAATCATCGGCCCAATGCCCAAACTCCTTACAATACGCTATATCCGTACGCCCGTACGACGCATTTCCCCCTCCTCGTCTACCTCTATCATTCCCTCTCGATTGCGTTCCACAAACCTGTGCCAACATCACCTTCGTTTTCAATTCCTTCGCCTTTTTATCAACACTTTCTTTAGCCTCCAATTCCTGCCGCTCATAATACTGTGAAACACAAACAGAAGACTGCCTGAAAACGACGCACTTTTCACATGCCCCCGTGGGGTGCTCTGTACTCCACTGTAATCTAGTGCAATCAACAGTGATCCCAAAAAAGTTCATACAAATTATAAACACATTTTTGTAATTTTTAAACAAGTCATGTAAATCATTCAACTGAAAGCCTTTGAAGTTTTCCTTTTCTTGTGTTTAATTCTTCATTCTTGGTACATTACTTCATGTACATCCATTGCTTTTATTCAGTAGATCCCAATGCATTTCGGTATATTTATACCTTCATCAGGGGAATACTGCAAACAGAATCGATACAATGACAATCATCAGAATTGCAACCTCGGGAGCCCCATGCTCCACCACATACAGAGTATTACACTCATGCAAGTTTGTCAAAACAGGTCCCTGCTTAGCTATATCTCCACCAGTGTCACTGACAACATAAAAAAAATCACCTTTAGTGCTCAATCCCAATATAACAAATGTAAAAAGGATACCTGACTGAATGCTATAAAGTCCTGCACTGTGTCTCGCTAATACAACCTAAGTAATAAAACGGAGAAATCACCGGTTATCCAAACCATATTTCGGCTCTAAATGTCAAACAAATGTGAAATCTGGCCACCGCCTACCTAATTAGCTGTTCGGTCTCTGCCAAAACGTGGTGTCCCAGGATATTGGTCCTACAAGAAATATACGCGTTTTATTAGAATGCCGCTAGGAGATGTGTCCTCACCTCCCGACCCTTGGCGTGCGCACAAAGCTGCTCTCACCTCGTACTCTATACTCCGTGGCTAATCTCGTCGTCTTGCGTTCGTGCACAATGGTTCCAGCCACTACTTCTTGTATTACCTGCCGGTTCCGTATAAACACAGAAAACGGACTAGTGGGTAGCTCCATGAACTAGATTCGGGCGCCATCTTTGCCTAGTCATAATGATTGGGAAAAGTGCTGAAATTAAACCTATAACGTGCTAGCAATGGGGATCTCCTAAATATATAAATAAAATAAGTGGAGACTAAGTATAATGGTGTTGTATACCACTGAGTAAGTACTTGTGTTGACAAAGTTGCTTACAAATAATAATAACAATTTACAGTAATGTTGTTGGTATCATAAAAAACACGCGAATTCAATTTTGTCATTGAGTCCCTGCGGCTCAAGCGTGTTCAACCTGCGGATCCAGTATGTTTCCCTTTGCAATAATTGGCGGTTGATGTCAGCATGTGCATCCTGATCAATACTTTCCAGAACTGTGAAACGTAATTGTGGGATGGTGTGTTGTCTGTCTTTCCAGTGCATTGCTAAGTTGGATTTGGGGTTCATTGTTCTTATTAAACTCTTATGTTCCGTTATACGGACCTTGATTTTTCTTGTGGTTTTACCCACATAAACCAACCCGCATGGGCATTTTATGGCATAGACTGCTCTGCTGGTGTTGCAGTCTGATGTGTGTCTTAACTGTATGTGTTTACCTGTCTGTGGATGTGTGAACACATCCCCTATCATTACATTGCCACAATGGCCACAGTTATGACATTTCACCATGCCTCTGTGTCGTACTACTCCTGTGTCGATCTGAGAATGTTTTAGTATCTCTTTTATATTCTTCGACCTGGTGTGTGCAAATATTGGCTTGTCAAAAAAGACCTCTTTAAAATCTGTTTCCTGTTCTATCACTTCCCAACGTTTCAGGATGCTTTTTTTGATCAATCTACTGGATGTAGAATGTTTGATGACAAATACTTCCCTTTTTAATGTTGGTCTGACCGTTTTCACTAGCAATTCCTGTCGGTCTTTCTGACTTGCTTTGAGTTTAGCCTGCTGTAGAATCTCATCTGGATACCCCCTCTCCTTGTATGCCTGTGCCATATTCTCAACCTCTTGTATACCTTGTTCTTCCTGCGAACAAATCCTACGAGCCCGTAGGAATTGCGAGTAAGGCAAGTGATTTTTTAAGGATGGTGTATGAAAGCTGCTGTAATGCAATGCATTGTTGCGATCAGTGGCTTTTTTGTACAGTCTTGTTTCCAAAGTGCCTCCCTTATTCTCAATGAGAATGTCCAAGTAATTGATAGATTTTTCATCAACAGAGTGGGTGATCTTAATGTGTTCATGACATGAATTCAATTCAGACAACAAATGCTCCAGTATGTCCCGTCTACCATCCCACACCATGAGAATGTCATCTATGTATCTGACATATAACTTGAGATGTTGTGACCATTCAGGGTTTTGCAATACATACTCATTTTCATATTTTGCCATAAATATATTTGCAAAAGTGGGTGCTCCCGTAAAACCCATGCTGGTGCCCGTCCTTTGTAAATAGTACCTGTCTTGCCATCTGAAATAACCATGGTACAAGCAAAAATGTAACAGTTCTAATAAAAAAACATTTATGCCCACATCATAATCATGTTGCAATAACATCCATTCAACTGCCTCTATACCCTCCTGATGAGGGATAGAGGTGTACAACGCTGATATGTCAACAGTGCATAATACAACATTTTCTCCTGGTGTTATTATCACTTGACTGATTCTCTTTAGACAGTCCGTTGTGTCCTGTATGTACGTGCTCCATTGTTGCACTAGAGGTTGCAAGTAATGGTCTAGAAACTTACCTAATGGTTCGTGTAGAGACCCACATCCCGCCACAATTGGCCTGAATGGGGGATCTACAGGATTCTTGTGCATTTTAGGCACCATATAAATATGGGGCCTCTTGGGGTATTGAACCGTTAAGAACTTGCGAGTTTGTGCGTCTATCCAACCCATCTCCTGAGCCCTTTCAAGAAGTGTATTCAAGATAGCTTGAAACCTAACTGTAGGGTCAGTGTCCAATTTGATATACGTATCCTCATCAGTGACATGCTGATCAACCTTTGCCATGTAATGCGTCCGGTTGAGTACAACCAGTGCTCCTCCTTTATCTGCCGGGACAATTTTCAATGTGTCATTTTGTGCCAGTTTTACCAGAGTTTGGTGTTCTTGTCTGGTCAAGTTGTTGTGTCTCATTTTGGTGGTCGTGATCTGCTCTACATCTTTCTTTACCAAAGTTTCAAACAGGTCCAAAGCCTTGTGAGAAAATGGAGCCATAAAAGTACTCTTGGGTCTAAAAGTTTGTGGTGGTGCTGGTGTAGTAGCTAGAGTTGTGGATTCAGTGTTAATGGTATGAAAAAACCACCGTAACCGCAGTTTCCTCATGAATTTGAATAGTGTGACCTCAGTTTCTAACCTATTGGTAGAGTATGTCGGGACAAACGACATGCCTTTGTTCAAAACCCTAAGCTCTACAGGGTTCAATGAGTAATCTGAGATGTTCATTACTAGTTCCTCCTGCTTCTTTGCTTTTTTTGTTGAACCTTGTCCCCTCCTTGTCCGTTTTTTTGGGATTGTTCCGTGGGGGGGTGATTGGATGTTTTGCCCCCCTCTAAAAAAGCCGGCCCAGGGGTGATATTCTGGCCTCCCTCTGCACCTGTCTCACAGCTTGTGCTTGGAGTAGTTACTAATGGAGTGCGAGTAGGTAAAGTATCTTGCTCAGTTGCCACGCTTTCTTCTGAAGAGGAAGCTTGGGGTTTTTTATAATTCCTTCTTTGGGCGTATTGATCTGCCCAAGAATAGACCTCATCCAGCTTGTAATCTATTGTGTCGCGCTTAAATTTGCGCAACTTACGTTCGTGTACTTCTCTAGTATGTTCTTCCAATTGATCATTAATGTTTTTAAGGGTAGTGGCCAAATCTTCCTCCGTTAACCTAGATGATAGTTCGGTTTGTAATTCCTGAATCTCAGTTTCTAATTCTTTTAAAATATTTGACAACTCTTCCACTATGAGTAAAATTAGGTCTAGAGAGCATTTGTTTAGTATCGCATACCACCTGAGCATGAAAGGTTTATTGAATTTGAATAGCAGTGGTCTAAGGGATATACGTAATCCACGGGGAATACGCTTAACTTTGTGATATTGGATCAGTGTTGTGGCGTGTAGCCTTTGATTAATCTGTTTCCTTAATGTGTATTGCAATTGTTTTATCATTTGGGCGGTGGATCCTGGTTTTCCCTGAAAATCTTTAACATCTTTTATGAGTGCATACACACTCTCTGCTTCTTCTGTTGAATATGCCTTCACATCTGCCTGATTAGTTGTCAAATGTGAAATCTCGTCGAAATCCATCTTTGGTGGGTGCTGAGTGTCAGGAGTGAGCCCCTGGAGTAATGAATATGTTTTATTGGAGTTGACACTCTGCACTCCTATTTTTTAGAGTCGAATTAAGTACTGTTATCTTTTTAGGTGCTGTCGTTTAATCTGACCGGCTCAGGTCAGTGACATAATATGAAACACAAACAGAAGACTGCCTGAAAACGACGCACTTTTCACATGCCCCCGTGGGGTGCTCTGTACTCCACTGTAATCTAGTGCAATCAACAGTGATCCCAAAAAAGTTCATACAAATTATAAACACATTTTTGTAATTTTTAAACAAGTCATGTAAATCATTCAACTGAAAGCCTTTGAAGTTTTCCTTTTCTTGTGTTTAATTCTTCATTCTTGGTACATTACTTCATGTACATCCATTGCTTTTATTCAGTAGATCCCAATGCATTTCGGTATATTTATACCTTCATCAGGGGAATACTGCAAACAGAATCGATACAATGACAATCATCAGAATTGCAACCTCGGGAGCCCCATGCTCCACCACATACAGAGTATTACACTCATGCAAGTTTGTCAAAACAGGTCCCTGCTTAGCTATATCTCCACCAGTGTCACTGACAACATAAAAAAATCACCTCTAGTGCTCAATCCCAATATAACAAATGTAAAAAGGATACCTGACTGAATGCTATAAAGTCCTGCACTGTGTCTCGCTAATACAACCTAAGTAATAAAACGGAGAAATCACCGGTTATCCAAACCATATTTCGGCTCTAAATGTCAAACAAATGTGAAATCTGGCCACCGCCTACCTAATTAGCTGTTCGGTCTCTGCCAAAACGTGGTGTCCCAGGATATTGGTCCTACAAGAAATATACGCGTTTTGTTAGAATGCCGCTAGGAGATGTGTCCTCACCTCCCGACCCTTGGCGTGCGCACAAAGCTGCTCTCACCTCGTACTCTATACTCCGTGGCTAATCTCGTCGTCTTGCGTTCGTGCACAATGGTTCCAGCCACTACTTCTTGTATTACCTGCCGGTTCCGTATAAACACAGAAAACGGACTAGTGGGTAGCTCCATGAACTAGATTCGGGCGCCATCTTTGCCTAGTCATAATGATTGGGAAAAGTGCTGAAATTAAACCTATAACGTGCTAGCAATGGGGATCTCCTAAATATATAAATAAAATAAGTGGAGACTAAGTATAATGGTGTTGTATACCACTGAGTAAGTACTTGTGTTGACAAAGTTGCTTACAAATAATAATAACAATTTACAGTAATGTTGTTGGTATCATAAACTGGGATCACTGTTGATTGCACTAGATTACAGTGGAGTACAGAGCACCCCACGGGGGCATGTGAAAAGTGCGTCGTTTTCAGGCAGTCTTCTGTTTGTGTTTCATATTATGTCACTGACCTGAGCCGGTCGGATTAAACGACAGCACCTAAAAAGATAACAGTACTTAATTCGACTCTAAAAAATAGGAGTGCAGAGTGTCAACTCCAATAAAACATATTCATTACTCCAGGGGCTCACTCCTGACACTCAGCACCCACCAAAGATGGATTTCGACGAGATTTCACATTTGACAACTAATCAGGCAGATGTGAAGGCATATTCAACAGAAGAAGCAGAGAGTGTGTATGCACTCATAAAAGATGTTAAAGATTTTCAGGGAAAACCAGGATCCACCGCCCAAATGATAAAACAATTGCAATACACATTAAGGAAACAGATTAATCAAAGGCTACACGCCACAACACTGATCCAATATCACAAAGTTAAGCGTATTCCCCGTGGATTACGTATATCCCTTAGACCACTGCTATTCAAATTCAATAAACCTTTCATGCTCAGGTGGTATGCGATACTAAACAAATGCTCTCTAGACCTAATTTTACTCATAGTGGAAGAGTTGTCAAATATTTTAAAAGAATTAGAAACTGAGATTCAGGAATTACAAACCGAACTATCATCTAGGTTAACGGAGGAAGATTTGGCCACTACCCTTAAAAACATTAATGATCAATTGGAAGAACATACTAGAGAAGTACACGAACGTAAGTTGCGCAAATTTAAGCGCGACACAATAGATTACAAGCTGGATGAGGTCTATTCTTGGGCAGATCAATACGCCCAAAGAAGGAATTATAAAAAACCCCAAGCTTCCTCTTCAGAAGAAAGCGTGGCAACTGAGCAAGATACTTTACCTACTCGCACTCCATTAGTAACTACTCCAAGCACAAGCTGTGAGACAGGTGCAGAGGGAGGCCAGAATATCACCCCTGGGCCGGCTTTTTTAGAAGGGGGCAAAACATCCAATCACCCCCCCACGGAACAATCCCAAAAAAACGGACAAGGAGGGGACAAGGTTCAACAAAAAAAGCAAAGAAGCAGGAGGAACTAGTAATGAACATCTCAGATTACTCATTGAACCCTGTAGAGCTTAGGGTTTTGAACAAAGGCATGTCGTTTGTCCCGACATACTCTACCAATAGGTTAGAAACTGAGGTCACACTATTCAAATTCATGAGGAAACTGCGGTTACGGTGGTTTTTTCATACCATTAACACTGAATCCACAACTCTAGCTACTACACCAGCACCACCACAAACTTTTAGACCCAAGAGTACTTTTATGGCTCCATTTTCTCACAAGGCTTTGGACCTGTTTGAAACTTTGGTAAAGAAAGATGTAGAGCAGATCACGACCACCAAAATGAGACACAACAACTTGACCAGACAAGAACACCAAACTCTGGTAAAACTGGCACAAAATGACACATTGAAAATTGTCCCGGCAGATAAAGGAGGAGCACTGGTTGTACTCAACCGGACGCATTACATGGCAAAGGTTGATCAGCATGTCACTGATGAGGATACGTATATCAAATTGGACACTGACCCTACAGTTAGGTTTCAAGCTATCTTGAATACACTTCTTGAAAGGGCTCAGGAGATGGGTTGGATAGACGCACAAACTCGCAAGTTCTTAACGGTTCAATACCCCAAGAGGCCCCATATTTATATGGTGCCTAAAATGCACAAGAATCCTGTAGATCCCCCATTCAGGCCAATTGTGGCGGGATGTGGGTCTCTACACGAACCATTAGGTAAGTTTCTAGACCATTACTTGCAACCTCTAGTGCAACAATGGAGCACGTACATACAGGACACAACGGACTGTCTAAAGAGAATCAGTCAAGTGATAATAACACCAGGAGAAAATGTTGTATTATGCACTGTTGACATATCAGCGTTGTACACCTCTATCCCTCATCAGGAGGGTATAGAGGCAGTTGAATGGATGTTATTGCAACATGATTATGATGTGGGCATAAATGTTTTTTTATTAGAACTGTTACATTTTTGCTTGTACCATGGTTATTTCAGATGGCAAGACAGGTACTATTTACAAAGGACGGGCACCAGCATGGGTTTTACGGGAGCACCCACTTTTGCAAATATATTTATGGCAAAATATGAAAATGAGTATGTATTGCAAAACCCTGAATGGTCACAACATCTCAAGTTATATGTCAGATACATAGATGACATTCTCATGGTGTGGGATGGTAGACGGGACATACTGGAGCATTTGTTGTCTGAATTGAATTCATGTCATGAACACATTAAGATCACCCACTCTGTTGATGAAAAATCTATCAATTACTTGGACATTCTCATTGAGAATAAGGGAGGCACTTTGGAAACAAGACTGTACAAAAAAGCCACTGATCGCAACAATGCATTGCATTACAGCAGCTTTCATACACCATCCTTAAAAAATCACTTGCCTTACTCGCAATTCCTACGGGCTCGTAGGATTTGTTCGCAGGAAGAACAAGGTATACAAGAGGTTGAGAATATGGCACAGGCATACAAGGAGAGGGGGTATCCAGATGAGATTCTACAGCAGGCTAAACTCAAAGCAAGTCAGAAAGACCGACAGGAATTGCTAGTGAAAACGGTCAGACCAACATTAAAAAGGGAAGTATTTGTCATCAAACATTCTACATCCAGTAGATTGATCAAAAAAAGCATCCTGAAACGTTGGGAAGTGATAGAACAGGAAACAGATTTTAAAGAGGTCTTTTTTGACAAGCCAATATTTGCACACACCAGGTCGAAGAATATAAAAGAGATACTAAAACATTCTCAGATCGACACAGGAGTAGTACGACACAGAGGCATGGTGAAATGTCATAACTGTGGCCATTGTGGCAATGTAATGATAGGGGATGTGTTCACACATCCACAGACAGGTAAACACATACAGTTAAGACACACATCAGACTGCAACACCAGCAGAGCAGTCTATGCCATAAAATGCCCATGCGGGTTGGTTTATGTGGGTAAAACCACAAGAAAAATCAAGGTCCGTATAACGGAACATAAGAGTTTAATAAGAACAATGAACCCCAAATCCAACTTAGCAATGCACTGGAAAGACAGACAACACACCATCCCACAATTACGTTTCACAGTTCTGGAAAGTATTGATCAGGATGCACATGCTGACATCAACCGCCAATTATTGCAAAGGGAAACATACTGGATCCGCAGGTTGAACACGCTTGAGCCGCAGGGACTCAATGACAAAATTGAATTCGCGTGTTTTTTATGATACCAACAACATTACTGTAAATTGTTATTATTATTTGTAAGCAACTTTGTCAACACAAGTACTTACTCAGTGGTATACAACACCATTATACTTAGTCTCCACTTATTTTATTTATATATTTAGGAGATCCCCATTGCTAGCACGTTATAGGTTTAATTTCAGCACTTTTCCCAATCATTATGACTAGGCAAAGATGGCGCCCGAATCTAGTTCATGGAGCTACCCACTAGTCCGTTTTCTGTGTTTATACGGAACCGGCAGGTAATACAAGAAGTAGTGGCTGGAACCATTGTGCACGAACGCAAGACGACGAGATTAGCCACGGAGTATAGAGTACGAGGTGAGAGCAGCTTTGTGCGCACGCCAAGGGTCGGGAGGTGAGGACACATCTCCTAGCGGCATTCTAACAAAACGCGTATATTTCTTGTAGGACCAATATCCTGGGACACCACGTTTTGGCAGAGACCGAACAGCTAATTAGGTAGGCGGTGGCCAGATTTCACATTTGTTTGACATTTAGAGCCGAAATATGGTTTGGATAACCGGTGATTTCTCCGTTTTATTACTTAGGTTGTATTAGCGAGACACAGTGCAGGACTTTATAGCATTCAGTCAGATATCCTTTTTACATTTGTTATATTGGGATTGAGCACTAGAGGTGATTTTTTTATGTTGTCAGTGACACTGGTGGAGATATAGCTAAGCAGGGACCTGTTTTGACAAACTTGCATGAGTGTAATACTCTGTATGTGGTGGAGCATGGGGCTCCCGAGGTTGCAATTCTGATGATTGTCATTGTATCGATTCTGTTTGCAGTATTCCCCTGATGAAGGTATAAATATACCGAAATGCATTGGGATCTACTGAATAAAAGCAATGGATGTACATGAAGTAATGTACCAAGAATGAAGAATTAAACACAAGAAAAGGAAAACTTCAAAGGCTTTCAGTTGAATGATTTACATGACTTGTTTAAAAATTACAAAAATGTGTTTATAATTTGTATGAACTTTTTTGGGATCACTGTTGATTGCACTAGATTACAGTGGAGTACAGAGCACCCCACGGGGGCATGTGAAAAGTGCATCGTTTTCAGGCAGTCTTCTGTTTGTGTTTCATATTATGTCACTGACCTGAGCCGGTCAGATTAAACGACAGCACCTAAAAAGATAACAGTACTTAATTCGACTCTAAAAAATAGGAGTGCAGAGTGTCAACTCCAATAAAACATGCTCATAATACTGTGCCATAGTTAACAAAGACGCAGGGGTCGCCGTGGTCCAGGAACTTTCACTCATTTTCAATCGTTTCGCAATCTCCGGTAGGAGATTAGCCACGTACTTATCGACAAACAGATGCCTACCCGTATCATCTGTTAATGATTGCCCACTGTAATCATGAAAAGCTTCTTCAAAACGTGTAAAGAAATCAGATACCGATTCATCTGGCTTCTGTTTGCATGAAGCCAACATAGTCCAATCGATCTTTTTAGAGGGTACCAGAGTTTTTAATTTAGTCAGAATAGCCGCCGGGAGATCTAGAATCAAAGCACACAGTTTACATGCAGGTTCCCTTTGTAAATCAGCCTGTTCCAAGTCTTTCCAATTAGCCCCAAAGGTCGTTTGATCATTAGTTTTACGAATCACCGTCCACATATCAGGGGGGAGGATTAACCCAAAGAAGAGATCTATATCCACAAGCGTCATTACACAAGAAGAAATGGCCCCCTCAACCCCTTCATAGAACGCAGCTGGGTTTTTACGAAGATCAGGCAGGGAGTTCTTTAACGCCATAACATCCGATCTATTCCAAGGCGTATATACCCAATTATATACAAAATACCCCTTCGCATCCTTCGACAATTTATCGTCATCTGTACCCTCTCCCTTCGGGGGAAGGTACAGAGGCGCCGCTTCACGCATAGGCATAACATGCAGTTTGGTAATCTTATCTGAACCCCGAAGAGGACACTCTTTGGATTCCTCAGTTGACCCCGACGCGGACCCCGTAGCATCTTTCTTTTCATCCCGCAGTCTGGTCGCCTCATCCCGCAGATGAAGTAGTCGTTTGAAAAGGTCATCAGTATCTGAAGGAGCAAATAAACCTTTATCCAAATTCTCACAATAAACTGACACAGCTTTGGGTTCTAACGTGTCTGAATATTTACGGAAACGAACAACAACCTCTTCCGCTAAAGTAGTTATAAAACACATTAATTCTCGCTCGGACCACAAATTCCTTTCAGCTAAAATCGTTGCTACAGTGACATGATTTAAATTTTATTTCCTAGCAAGACCACGTAACTCCGCGGCTCTGTCCGCAGATAACCTGACACTCGATCTGTCCTTTCCATCCGACTTATCCCGACCTTCGTCACCAGAATCCCCAGACGGAGCCGTGGGATGAACATACGGAGGCGGAGAACGGTCTAGTAACGAAAAATCATCAATTTCATTATTAAGGACAGGATAAAACGGACGACGAATAGGAAACTGACCAGCCGTTTGCAAATTGCGTTCCCGTTCCTCCCTCTCTTTCTTCTCCTGCGCCTCCTTTTCCTCAAGCTGTAAAGCCTTATCCCGAGCAGCCTTGCGCTGCTCTTTGTCCGCCAAGGCAATTTCACGTTTCATACGTTCACGCACCGCTTTCTCCCACATTCGTACACAATCAAACATATTCTGTCTAGACCTACGTTGAAACAAACACTGCTCCACAAATTGAACTTTTCGCAAATCGAACGACCCATGTAGTGGCCATTGCAATTCAGGATCAACTTTTGTGTATTTATGCCATAATTTACTATACATGATAGGGGGAAGGCCAAATTTGATATACATTTTCACGATTCGGTGTTCCTTCTGGGGGAGCCGGCTGTGATTCCGCTAACCTAATGGTGGTACCATTTCCGAAACAGCACATCCCTCGGAGTGTGCTAAAAACAGGCATGTTCAAAAAGTATCACGAAAGCGTGATACCGCATAAACTGGCACTTACAGTACTTCACACAAATGTGCCGCTCAGAGGGAAAAACAAAATTAGAGAAACATCTCTACATGCCTGTCTATGTGAAGTGCACTACACATATAATTCAAAAGATCACAAAGGTCACAAAGTCACAAATGTTAGCTAACTCAAACCATAGACACAATTCATAGAACTTCGGCAAGCGTCCAAGGACTACCTTACCGATCACAAATCTTACCCAAATCTCAAAGGTCCAGATTCCAACTGCCAAGGTCTTTAATCGAATCAGCCAAACGGCATTTATCCAGCAACGCAGACGATCAAGAACTCAGTCGGAGACCGGCGCCACCTGGAAGGTCAGATCGGAAGGAAGGGAAGAAACACCGTGGGTGCCAAGACTCGGGTCACTCAGTGGCAGCGCGCGCGTCCATGGCGAGTTTCCAAACCTTCGTCACGACCTCTCCTTCGGGCATCCGAGTTGCCGATGAGTCCCTTCGTGGTCGCCAATTTGTAGTATCGGGTTCCCAAGGCCTACATGCTCCGAAGATAACCCACTTACATTGAAAGAACTGTTGGCACGGAAACTGAAAAATTCAAAGAACAAGTTTATTAAGACCCCATGGGGTGGTGGTACATTCCTACAGCACCCTTCGGTAGTGCAAGAAGTATCACACCGAACATCGGTGTGACCCATTCTTTTATACATTTTACAGGTAATAAAACGATAGGCGGTGCAGAGTTACAGAGCGTTATGTACATATATGGTCATTTTTGGAACACAGCCAGCTCATTGGAGGGGTTACAACCCCGCTGGTCAGTTTGGCGGCACATTCCTGAGGGGTGACTGGTCAGTTGGGACTGCGCATGTACAGGCTTGACCGTTACTAAAAATAGCCTGTTGCTGGGCAAACTCGAGTGGTCAGTGGTACGGACAAAGGACTAAAGGACACGCTGGCCCCGAGGCCGCTCATGATCTAAGATGGCCGCCGTAAAAAACAAGATGGCGTTTCCAAGTATGGCCAAGTTAAGCGGGAAAACGTGTAGCACAGCTAAGCGCTAACCCGGCCATTGTCAAATTACGACAACCTCACCAATGAAAGGCAGTGATATTATAGTGACTGAGAGACACTGCTGCCACTCTCCCTGTCACTGAAAGTTATTGCTATTGTGCTCTCACTCTGAGGCAGTTGCTGGTTACACCATTTGCAGGAAATCATCTTACCAAAAAGCATTTGTGCGAATATTTCAGTGGGAATCACCAATGCCATTATTAAACACTAGCAGCCCGTCCCGACGTTGTCCGGGAGCAATTAGGCTATAGGGCCCCCGCCCGCCCAGACGTTGTCCGTGGGTCCCCCGGAGCCTTCCTCCATATATTGCAGTGTTATACCTCTATGTTTACTTTGTACGCTTTTGTAACCTGCACACGTCACTTTTTCCTCCTATACCTCTATGTTTACTTTCTACGCTTTTGTAACCTGCACACGTAACTTTTTCCTCCTGTGATGCACCGTTTTGCTCACTTTTGTAATGCTCCGTTTGCTTCCTCTTGCTACCTGCACACGTCACTTTTTCCTCCTGTAATGCACTATTTGGCTCACTTTTGTAATGCTCCGTTTGCTTCCTCTTGCTCACGATGTACGCTTTTGTAACCTGCACACGTAACTTTTTCCTCCTGTAATGCACCGTTTGGCTCACTTTTGTAATGCTCCGTTTGCTTCCTCTTGCTCACGATTGTCATTTTTGCTTCATTTTTCCGCCGCTCACCACTCCTAACTAAATAAATAAATAACCTACCTCATCCACCGCTCACCGCTCCTCCCCGCCTGTCTGCCGCTCCTCACCGCCTGTCCGCCGCTCCTCACCACCTGTCCGCCGCTCCTCCCCGTGCCATGTCCGCCGGTCCTCTTCGCGCTCCTGGATGCCGCTCCTCCCCGAGCTCCTCACGTCAGCACGTCGCGGCCGCCGCTTCTTCCAAGGGACTACTTTTTTTCAGTAAATTTTTTAAATAACGTATATTTATTACTGCTGCCACTCTCCCTGTCACTGAAAGTTATTGCTATTGTGCTCTCACTCTGAGGCAGTTGCTGGTTACACCATTGGCAGGAAATCATCTTACCAAAAAGCATTTGTGCGAATATTTCAGTGGGAATCACCAATGCCATTATTAAACACTAGCAGCCCGTCCCGACGTTGTCCGGGAGCAATTAGGCTATAGGGCCCCCGCCCGCCCAGACGTTGTCCGTGGGTCCCCCGGAGCCTTCCTCCATATATTGCAGTGTTATACCTCTATGTTTACTTTGTACGCTTTTGTAACCTGCACACGTCACTTTTTCCTCCTATACCTCTATGTTTACTTTCTACGCTTTTGTAACCTGCACACGTAACTTTTTCCTCCTGTGATGCACCGTTTTGCTCACTTTTGTAATGCTCCGTTTGCTTCCTCTTGCTACCTGCACACGTCACTTTTTCCTCCTGTAATGCACCAGTTGGCTCACTTTTGTAATGCTCCGTTTGCTTCCTCTTGCTCACGATGTACGCTTTTGTAACCTGCACACGTAACTTTTTCCTCCTGTAATGCACCGTTTGGCTCACTTTTGTAATGCTCCGTTTGCTTCCTCTTGCTCACGATTGTCATTTTTGCTTCATTTTTCCTCCGCTCACCACTCCTAACTAAATAAATAAATAACCTACCTCATCCACCGCTCACCGCTCCTCCCCGCCTGTCCGCCGCTCCTCACCGCCTGTCCGCCGCTCCTCACCACCTGTCCGCCGCTCCTCCCCGTGCCATGTCCGCCGGTCCTCTTCACGCTCCTGGATGCCGCTCCTCCCCGAGCTCCTCACGTCAGCACGTCGCGGCCGCCGCTTCTTCCAAGGGACTACTTTTTTTCAGTAAATTTTTTAAATAACGTATATTTATTACGTTTATATAGCCTATGTCCATCTGCACACCCTGACGATTACAACGATGTATCGGGTGTGTGGATTGGAGCTGTGGTTCCCGAGTTTACCCGCCTCAAAGGTTCAAAGTTTTTCCTTTATAATAGTAGTATAGATTAATGCAGCTGGTTCTTACACTGGTAGTGATTGATGCAACTGTCTGTCAATGTCATTTTGATATAGATTGATGCCAAATATGCTGAATTACAGGTTGTATGCAATGTCGAAGTTGAGAATGAGGAACATCTGGATACTGCCTGCTTGTTGGTATAGAAATATGATTCTCTCCTTGAGTATAAGAGGTCTCGGCTTCAAATACTTCCAAGCCCAAGTTTTCGACTACCCTTTTATTTTTTTATTTATGTAAATATGCCTAATTTACAATCACGTTGTGGGAGTATTCAAATGTGACAGAATATTACTTTAAATACAAAAAAGTGACCACATTTACCATCAGGTGTTACTCTATTGTGACAGCCTAAGCAAAACACACCCTTTAAGTATCATGTTAGTATAGTATTTTATCAACAATATTATTTCTTTGTTAATTATCTTTATTTTGGTCAACACAATAAAATGGATCAACAAAAATAAAAAACATTCCCTCTTAAGTAAATCATTTTCTGAATCGTGTATCAAAGCAAATGAAAAATTATCTTTGAGTTCATAATATTTATTGTTTGATTATGTAAATGATAAGCATCAACAGTTCTATGTATTCAATCATAATAAAACCCATTTTCAAAGAATTACATGTTTTGACCAAAGGTGTGATGAATATGGCAGAAGCTAGGAGAGAAACAGAGGTGTGTAATACGTGATTGTTTATTTCTTGAGATAGATTTAACACACAGTTACTTTATGTAGAAAGAGTAATTCCTTCTTCAATGTACAGGCATGCTCATGGGTTCAAATTTAGTCTCATTTGTAGCAAACGTAAAAAAAAATGATTATGAAGAAGATATCAAACCACATGGAATCTTACATTAGAAATAGATGACATACTTTACTATTGTCTGGAATTCAAGAACATCTAAATGAAAATGTCATGAAATTGAATGAAATATAGAGAAGAAAATGATCAAGAATTTACCTTACCAGTAATATTTGCACAAATCTCCCCGTCACTCAGCTTGGCCAGCCTTTTCGGAGTCCAGGATGTTCTGCGCGAATAAATACGTGTTTTTTCTTAAAGGGAGTTAAATCCACTGTACTCCATAGTGTAGAAATTGATACTTGCCATAAAGATGTCACCTCTAGAATGTTGTACGGTCGGTCTGGAGATGACCAATGATGTCCATATATTTTTTCAGTGCCCAGTTCTTCAACTCTTCTGGCACAAATTGGGTAAGCCCATAGCTGATATAATGGGGAGAGAGATTAGGGTAAGCGAACAGTTGGAGCTCTTTGGAGGGATGTATGACGTTACAACGCATGCTTTTACCACGCATGCCTTTACAACGCGGTTTTTACATCGCAAACGTTTACAACACATAGCGCTTTGGGGTGCTGGACACTAGGGAAGGTGTTGGATAGTAAATTAAACATATTCCCTATCCTAGAGTGCCCCCCAGCGCAATGCGTTGTAGTGGTTTGCGTTGTAAAAGTTGCGTCGTAAAGGCACTGCGTTGTAAAAGTTGCATTGTAAAGGATGTTTCCCAGGGGAGGCAAGATGGCCGACGCTGGATTGCTGTGAGCAGTCGCACCTTTCCCCTCTCCAGCCTTAAGGACTTAGAAGCATGATTTTGAGATGCTGAATACCCTGAATATTCTGAATGGCACCTGAATGGACATTATACGGTGACTCTAACCTGCTTGGGGTGATCGATACAGGGTCTGCCGTAAAATATATTCAGAGTTGTTGTCGGGTTATTGCCTGGTTCAAGAGAGGTGCTGGAGGCCTGATGAGCGCGCTCGGGCTCAAGAAGAAATAGCAGGCACAGCAGGCACAGCAGGCACAAGCAAATAAGATGCCTGCAAGGACACCAAAGCAAGAAAAGGAGAAAGAAAAAACAATGCCGGGGAGGAGTATCTGCGAGTGCGGAGGATGTGAGCAAACCCCCTCGCAACCCCGGCGCCATCCCAAAGATAGGAATCCCAGCTGGGGGGAAAAAGAAACCAGAGCAGAAAACCAAATCGGCTCCTATGGTGCAAGTGAACACCGCAGCACAACGAGCGGCGACCTCCAGCAAAGTGGGGAGAAATGAAGAAAAGCAGAAAAGCAAGGAGTCGACGCTGCGGCAGCCTACCGTCACGGAGGCCTTCTCGCCGAGATTATCCTCACAGCACATAGAGGATACCGCAGGCGGCAGAGGCAGACGGGATAGCGGCATCAGCGGCATCAGCAGAGCCGGTAAAGGCGGTGAGAAGCAGGATCATCGGGAGAGCGTCCTCGAGGACGCCGTGGACGCTGAGTGTGAGGTTGCTAGGCAACGCCGTAAGCTCGACCCGGGGAGCGAGCTGGAGCACGATTCTATCACGGACATTCACACTGTAGCCCTGACAGAGCAAGCAGACCAGACGCCACGGCCAGAAGGTAATGTTATTGACCCTGCTGTGAAAGATAGAGCAAAAACTGTTGAGAGCTCGGGGCAGGCTGTGTTTGAGTTCGGTAACACTGACATGCTGGGAGCCCTGATGCTAGTAGAAAAGGAGATGAATCTAGCAAAGGGGGAGTCTTCTAAAACATGGGGAAGTACCCTTAGCCTTGCAAGTAAAGACAGGGTGAGCGAGGGAGCAGAAAAATCTGAAGGAGGTTCTGCTGAGGGAGATTGTTTTTATTCCCTAAATGAGGAATCGGAGCTAGAGCAAACAAGTGTTGGGAGTTCAGAGGAGTTCTCAGGCTCTGGCTCTGAGTCCAGCACAGATAAAGACACTACCCAGAAAAAGAAATCCCTAAAGCTATCCAGGCAGCTGACAGGGGGCTTCGAGGGGACCCAGAGAAAATTCGTATGGAACTACTCAGCGACCTCACAGTCATATCGGGAAGAGGATGATAATAACCCAGAAATCCCCCCTGGGGGTACAACGCAACAGATCCCCGTAGAGCTCCTATTTAATACTCTTAAACAAATGCAAACGGAGGCCAGAGCGGAAAGCCGGAGAGCAAGGCAAGATGCTAAAAAAATCCAGAACACAATGAGAAAAATGAATAAACTATATGATGAACTGGCTGAAAGAGTAACGGAAGCAGAACGGACAGGCAAGCTGGAAGATGACATGGGGGACTTCAAGACTTTTAAGACGGACCAAGAAAAACTCTCGGAGGATTTCCAATGGAAACTGGAAGATTTTGAGAATCGTCAGCGAAGGAACAACATTAGACTTTTGGGTGTGGCAGAAGGGATTGAAGGGCAGGACACGAGGCGCTTTGTAGTGAATATGCTGAAGGGGGATTTCCCAGAGTCAGAATGGCAATGGGACAAAGAGATTCAACGGGCACACAGATACCCCTTCACACTGAAGCAGGGAGTAAGAAAGGACGGGCAGGGCTCCTTTCCCAGAGCAATCCTAGTAAATGTGGGGAATTTCTTGCTAAGAGAGGAAATTATCGCTAAAGCCAGACCTGACAGTAAGAGAACATTTGAAGGTACTTCATCCTTCGCTAGGCCTGATTTCTCCCATGTAACGGTAGCGAGAAGGTGGAGGCTTAGACAGCTGGTTGCACCATTACAGGCATTAGGATCAGAAGCATACCTCCTCTTCCCTGCTAAATTGAAAGTGGTGACAAAAGGGAAAATAAGAATGTTTAATTCGGAAATTAAAGCACAGCAGTTTATTGAAGAGCTGAAAAACAGGAAAGGGGGCTAAAGTGTTGTGAATGCTACATAAAGTGGGTTTGTATAAATGCATAGATCTGTATGATGAAAAAGGATGACTCAGGGATTCGGCCTGTGATTATATAGGCTGGGGGGGGGATGCGACTGACGCAATTCAAAAGCGGCCACACATAGGTCATTTTTTACCTATTTGCCAGTAAAGGGGGGAGGGTGGTCGTGGGAGGGGAGGGAGATGAGGGGTGGAGGGGTGGTGGGGGGAGGAAAAACGCACAAATCTTTGGTACTCATTATTTGATCCAGCACATTGGCACATGGTGTAAGTTTAAAGGTATATGGTACACAAAAATAGTAGGTTTTCGCATAAGGAATCTGTGGCATTACGATGACATGTAAGATCGCTTCTATTAATATCTGTGGACTCAATTGTGTTACTAAGAGAATGAGGGTGGCAGCCTTGTTTAAATATTTGAAATTGGATTTGGTATGTCTACAAGAGACACACATAGAAGGCATTAGAGCAGTGGTCCCCAAACTTTTTTAGGCGGGGGCCACATCAACTTTTCTTTCTGTGATGAAGGGCCGGGGTCAGTCTTATAACAGGAAATGATATGGGACAAAAAGTGACAACCAATTTCATTGTGGAGATTACAATGACATTTTTTGCAGCGATTTTATTTTTAAAACACTATCTCACAATACTACATTTATTGCAGTATTATCCTTCTGTGTTTGGTACTTTTCTCTTGTAACACACTGACCATTTGCTACCTCTTGTTCACTTTCGATACTTGCACAAATGCCACCACTGCCCAAGTAACGTTTGTTCTTGTGTCCTTCATTTATTGCAGTATTATAACTCTACTTGTACTTTGTACCCAGCATTCTGTTTCCTCAATTCAAGTATATGATTAAATCCTGTGACTCAGATCGCGACCACCCATAGCTGCTTCAAGGTCTGCATATTGTCATTGGGGAAGTCTAATATACCTTCTCGTTCTCACCTGTGTGAAAGGCCCCTCGCTGAAGTGAAATATCTCGGACCCTAAACCAGAGGAACCGACACGCTTTCTGCACTGTGGGAGCTCTTCTATGCACTTGAAGGCCAGAAAACTCTGCACGTCAAAATCGAGGCGCACTGAGAGAGCTGGTTGCAGCCTCACAGTATCAGAATAGCATGGCACATTTCAAGTCCGGATTGAGGTGCATTTGGGCGCACTAACACTTGGATCGGCAATCTCTGATCCACCATAGCAGGGGAGCGGAGAAGTTTACAATTGTGGTGAGCTGGCAAAGAGCGCTGGGCACGGGATAACAGCGCTAGAATAGGAAAGAGCGCTGGGCACTGGATCACAGCGCTAGAACAGCAAGGAGTGCTTGGCACAGGATCACAGCGCTAGAATAGCAAGGAGTACTGGGCACAGGTTCAGTTCACAGCTCTTCAAAAGAAAGAGGTAATGGGCACAGGATCATTGCGCTAGCAGCAAGGGGTGCTGGGGCTGCACTAACAGAGCTCTATTCAACATCGCTGTAGTAAACATTGGGGTTCTGTGAGTCAGGGTACAGGTTTGGCACATTCACCACAAGGAGTTTCGAAGGTTAATACCAGGTGCTCTGGCCGAGCTGGGTCAGTTTCACAGGAGATGTTGCATGTAAGGTCGAGGTTAGGCACAGGGAGATGAAGTGATTTGCCCAGAATCACAGGATGGTGAGCGTCGGTGCCGAGACTCGAACCTGGTTCCCCTGAAGTCGAACGCCCTAGCCTTCAGGCCAAAGTGGGTTTGCGATGCTCTCAATCCATGTAATACTAAACTAAATGATGTCGGTCTGAGGTGTAGTGGGGTGCATGGAGGTAAGGGGTAAGGCCTCAGTATTAAAAATTGTCATAACAACCCTCCCCCCCACAACTGTAAAGCAGTTACTGATGCCGGTAAGGCTTGAGGTGCACTTGCTAAGCCGGGCCTGGGACCCTAGTTTTAGAAGAGGGGTGTGTGAATGCTGCAGGTCAGGATTGAGGTTCACCGGGAGAGCTGTGTGCCAAGAAAGCATTTTCAGGAAGGATACCCCTAACGGTCTGCTTTGTACTACACCGTTTGAGAAACACACGCAGACAACAATACAATTTAAGCAGGCTCTGATGTACCCCTCTCGCTGGCTACGACCCTGAAATATACCAGAAAATGTATACTTGCAAGGCGGACCTTAGACAGGGCAGACTACAATTTGATTCTAAAAAGGCAGCCCGCTCTCATGAGAAACACCTGATCCTACCATGCCTGGCAACAGACTCACTTGCAGAGCCCAACACTGGTAAGGGGGTGAAGACACTAATTTAAAACAAAAGATTACTAAGTGAAGACACTTACAAATCGATGCAAGAGAGTTTGGCCATGATCGATGCAATGAGGAGATCGATGCTCTTAAGCTGCGCTTCGACTACGCTTAAGGAAAATCTGGAAGGACATGATGAATGGCTATCGGCAACTGAGTACCAAATTTCCGACACCGAAGACACTTTACAAAACATTTTAGGCCGGGCAAAGATCTTGAAAACCCGCCCTATGCAGATTAGCAACACCACTATATCACATTAAACTTCCGATCAGAAAATGGCGTCTTCCCCATGTAGGTAGGTAATGGGTAAAGGCCGCGCTACATAAAAAAAAGGAACATCAATAAAACAAGTCTCCACCATGGGCCCCCACCCACCCAGCTAATCACACCTCTGCTCCGGGTAAACTGGGGTAACACTCACCGGCTCACAAGGCCCACAAGGCTCCCGCGCCGCCGGTCTCCGCGCCTGTCCCCGACACCGAACTCTTCGCGCGCACCCTCCCCCACGCTCAGATACGTGTGACGTAAGACGCGCGCGTACGCCAGTCAAGTGCAGGCATCTGCGCTTTCGATCTGCGCATGTGTCCCGATGCAAAATCATTTCTAGAGCGTAGGAATACAATTTTTACATGAATAACCCTGTGAATCTGGACACACCAGGAGGGCCACTTGATTTCATTAGGCGGGCCGGATTTGGCCCGCGGGCCGTAGTTTGGGGACCCCTGCATTAGAGGTTATCTATTGGAACAACTTGGATTTAGAGTGTTAGCAAACACTAAACAAGGGACAAAAACAAGGGGGGTTGCAGTGTTGGGCAGAAACAGTAATATAGTAGTAAGAAGAAAGAAAGAGGATCAATGGGGGAGGTGGGTGATTCTTGAAATGTGTTTTAAAGGGGAGACTTTAACATTAGTAACAGTTTATGGCTCTACTGAGGATGATCCGGACGTCCTGCAATATTTGGATAACGAACTGGCTCAATGGCCAGAGCCTATTGTATGCTGCGGGGACTTAAACATTCATGTACCAGATAGCTCTTTTTCACAGCCTGGAGGAAAATATGGGGGGAGGAAAAAGAAAGTATATAAGGCTCTGGTAGATTTGGTGTCACATAATTCTTTGGTAGACCCTTGGGTTAAGCTGCACCCACATTTAGATGGCAGTACTTTTTTTTCAGCCCCGCATAGGACTCTGGTTAGGCTAGATTATTTCTTAATCTCTAGATCATTAATGCAGGGCTCGCAAATGGAGAAGCAGCCTCGGATAGTGTCAGACCATAGCCCATTGATATTAACTTTGAAAATGGGGCAGGAACAAAACATCAGAACACAATGGACTTTTGAAAGAGCTTTACTAATAGATCCCGCCTATAGAGAATATATGGAGAAATGGATTAAATTCTTTTGGGATATTAATAGAGAAACCGCACCACCAGGTTTTTGTGGGACGCTTTTAAGGCTGGGATAAGGGGAGAGACTACAAGTTTTGTTTTAGCAAGGCAGAAGAAAGAGAGAGCAAGATTAGAGGAAGTAAGACTGAAGTTGATAAAAGAGGAAGAAGATCTGGCCTAGGCTATAACACAGAATCGCCCGTTAGAAGTATACTTATTTAGAATTATAGCTCTAAAAGCAGAAGCCATAGAAGGTATTGCTGAGAAAGCTGCAAAGAATTATCTGACCAAAAAAGAGAATCATATGAACTAAGCGAAAGGGTAGGGCATATTTTGGCCGTGCGCACTAGGCAGAGACTGGCTACATCAGATATTAAAGAGATTAAGGATCAGCAGGGTAATATGGTAGGTGAGACTGAACTGGTTAGAGAAGTATTTAGGAATTACTACACCACCCTGTACACTCCAGAGAAGGAAGGAAGTATTGCTGACATTGCAAGATATCTTAGAGAAATTGATTCCCCTAACCTGTCTGAGGAGGGAAATGAAGATTTAGAAGCCGCACTACATATAGACGAATTTAATGCTGCATTGAGTAGTCTACCATCGGGTAAGGCAGCAGGACCGGACCAGATTCCGGTGGAGTTTTATAAAGTATTTAAAGGCTCACTGATAACTGATATGTTTAACATCATGGTTATGGCACAAAAAGGAGAGTCGATCCCCCAATCATGGGGAGGGGGGGGGGCGGACATCATCGTAATTCTGAAAAAGGGGAAGGATCCAAAAGCTACGGGGTCCTACAGGCCGATAACATTGATGAACGCTGATGTTAAAGTATATTCCAAAATATTAGCCACAAGGTTGTCAGGGATTATTGAGAGCTTGGTAAGTCCAGCCCAACATGGATTTATCCCCGGTAAAGGGACAACGCAGCATATTAGGACGGTAGTAACCATGTTTGATGCGGCAGGTGTCCTGGGAGACCCTATGGCAGCGCTATTTTTAGATGCTGAGAAGGCATTTGATAGGGTCTCCTGGGAGTACTTATGGCAAACTATGAGGTGGTGTGGTACAGGAGAAGGATTTATTAGGGCTATACAGGCGTTATATAAGGAGCCTATGGCTAAAATCAGAGTTAACAGAGGGTATTCGGCAGCAGTTAAAATTGGGAGGGGACGAGACAAGGGTGCCCCTCATCCCCATTGTTGTTTGCACTTTATCTAGAGCCACTTCTGCGTAGGCTCGAACTCAACCCACTGATCCCTCCTATGAGGGTGAATGGATGTGTGGTCAAAACACTGGCCTACGCCGATGATGTGGCAATACTTACCCCAGATCCTCATTTGTCAATTAGCGAGGTGGAAGTCGAAGCTGAGTTGTTCGGACAAATCTCTGGATATAGTCTTAATAGATCAAAGACGCAGATTGTAGAAAATGCACATTCTAACTGCAATGATTCACGGGTGGTTACCTCTGCAGTTTATTTAGGGGTGGCTATTTCGTCAGACCTAGATAAAGTTCTTGAAAACAATATTGCCCCCCTAATATCAAGGGTAAAGTCTGATTTGGAAAGATTAAACAACTTGCATTTATCCTTGGTAGGTACTACTAATATTATTAAGATGTTAATCCTCCCCAAGTTTCTTTACTTATTTAGAGCTATCCCACTTTTTTTTTTAATTAAATGGTTCAATTCATTAGAGATTATTCTTAATAGATTCATCTGGGCCAGAAGGGCTTACAGATTCATGGCTCTACCGAGAGAGAGAGGGGGTGTTATGGCTGGATTTTCTGAGTAGGTGGGATCAGCCCCCAGGGGCCCCTCCAACCCAGCCAGAACGTACTCACCTTCCCTCCTCAAGACCACCTATCCAGGCACCTGGTACCTACCTGAGGATGGGGAACTCGCAATATACAAGCTCATATTATTAAAAACACCACTAAATCTATAGGGATACTAAGAATACTCACTGATTATTAGGGATATCCATACCCTACACCACACTTATTTACATCAGTTGGTCTCGCGGCCACTCAGACCCAGACCGGTCTACCCTAGGGCAGATATTGCGCACAATCCGGTGCGACTACACATGGGCCTGCAGAACCCAATGCTCCCGTTTCCAAACGCTCAACAATCCTGTCGAACTCCACGCCAGTATCCCCCCTGACGCTCTCACTTATTCAAGCCACAATCCTGTGGGTATCGGCACTGGTAGTCCTCCCCAGTGTTCTCACTAACGCCGCATATCAACGACGACCACATTCCTATGAACAATTATCGGGATAATATCTCCGTTATCTACTTGGGATAAAACTACAATAATAACTTTGAATATAGTTCCAAATTATATAGTGTACTCCCTGCTCTTGACATCAAAGGTCCACTCACTCCCTCTTTATTCAATCACCATTTACCTGATCGGGATTTCTCATCCGTTCACCTTAACAGCTTTTGACTAGGAATGCAGTTTACCAAGATTGAACATAAGCACCAGGTACACAATAATTCTATATGAATTAGGGTATTTATTAACAATAGACACAAATCACATTACTATGCAGCATAACTTTTGCAAGAAAAAGGTAAAGATTAGAGTGCACATTCTATTAGAGTTAGACAGAGGTCACCTTGTTAGTGGGAAGTCTGGACTCGGCAGTCATCTAGGTTCCCTTCTCGTCTCTGTATCCTGGCTCGCCTCGCAGTCACCCTCAGCCGTCACAAGTACACGTCTGCACCGCTAGGCTCAACCTCGTCTGCTTCCCCTCAGGACACCGGAACCTTGCTGATTATTAGCTACCGTCTCTCTCTCTCTCTGTATCAGTGCGCTCCGCGCTACTTCTCGTTCAGTCTTTCTCAGAGAGTTTCGGTCTTAAATCTTTCTCCGACTTCAAAGATGGCGACTTGTCCACCATGAAAATGAATAATGGCAGAGATGCTAACGGCTAGATGCCGCCTACGGACTAACTGACAAACTGACTAACACCTTCGCTAATATCAAAGCCCGTTCCTTCATGGAAATTCACGGCCAGTAACCTGCCGCCCACCAAATTCTTGTACCTCCCCGTACCAAGGACACTTTCCCAGCCGGCCGGCCTGAAGTTGTGTCTTCGGAGTGGAGAAAAATACATTCCTTCGATAAGGGTCAGCCTGAACCGGTTCTCTCCAAGCGAACAACAGCTTGAAACTAAAACATTACACTTCACCTAGAAAGCCTTCTCGAGCTACCGGGCAGAAAGCAAAATGGAGTCTGTCTCGTTTAAGGCCTACGGAGCCCACAATATGCATAGCTCCATGGAAAATAGCCCAACATGTTAGCAAATGAGCGAATCATGACTAATACTTATATATCTATCCCCTAACTTAAATTCACAAGCCTTACTCTAAGGAAAATAGTACGAAAATGCCCTAATATATGTAAGGCAGGGTCCCTATCTATCGGCCTAACCCCTATGCTATGGGGGTGATAGGCTGGAGTCACTCTCCATCATTCTCCTTCTCCAAAGAGCTAGCAAAAAGGCAGCCATAACAGGGGGGTGGGGGGTACCTGATTTTAGAATGTACTATTTTGCGGCTGCCCTACAATATATGCAGGGGTTAATAGGGGGGGTGGTAATGAGCAAAAAGTGACAACCATGTCTACAGAAGTCTACGCGGCTGTTTTAGGAGAGGAAGCAGAAAACTGCTTCTTAAACTGCACGGATTATGGGTACTACAAGAGGACCAGATTTAAAACACTTAACGCAGCAGTTAGGATCTGGAATGCTTTTTAAAAAAAGGCAGGTCTTGGAAGATTTAATAGATATACCAGGCTATATAAGAATAGGTCATTCCCTGCGGCAGTTTTTGCTGACGGTACAATGGCTAGATGGGATGAACAGGGAATAGTACAGATTGGGGATTTGAGGGACACGGAAGAGATAGTACAGTTTGCAGACCTTACGGCGAAATATGGTATTGATAGGAGGTCGTTTTTTAAATACCTGCAGGTCAGGAGTTTTTTGAGTAATAAACAAGGAGGACCCGCAGGGTATCAAAGAAACGAAATTATGGAGAAAATACAGGTTTCTACAGACTGTACAATTAGGTCTTTGTATGCATGTTTGGTGAAAGGGAAAGCAGATGATATGGAAAAGTACTGTAATAAATGGGTAGATAAATTGAGCATTCCGATTGAAATATTCCAGGAGTGACTTGAACTGGCACGTATGGTATTGTGTTCTGCTCCTCTTCAATCCCAGCACTACAAAACTCTGTACTTATTATATTTTACTCCAGCGAGAATAGCTAAATGGGGAGGAACTACTGGTATCACCTGCCCGAGGTGCAATTTTCTGGAGGCAGATATTGTGCATGTTTTTGCTACTTGCCCCCAACTGCACACCTTGATTGGAAATATAGAACGCTTTTTAAATGGATCATTGGATATTCAAATAACTCTCACCCCCTCATTGTTGTTGATGGGGATAGGCCCAGATTGGGGGAATACGCAGAGAGAATTTATCTTTGTGGCCGCTGCAGTATACAGATTGACTATAGCCAGAGCATGGCTCGATAAAAACCCACCTGCCATGCAAAACTGGCTGGCTAATTTACTAGCGGCTTATAATTTGGAAAAATCTATATATGCTCGGAAAGGGGTAAGGGGTAAAATGAGGGGATTGAAAATTTGGGAACCTATATCCAGATGGAAAGAGAGCATGGGTTTGCATTAAGATTAAGATTCTTATTGTAATGTAGAGTTAAAAGAGAAAGTGTCTCGGAACCCCAGGTTTAAATTTATACAATTGATGATTATACACAGGGCATACTTGACTCCTCGAAGAATTCACATAATGTTCCCGACTGCGCCCGATACTTGCCCCAGATGCCGGCAGGAAGACGCAGGCATGTTACACATGTTCTGGGAATGCCCTAAGCTGGGACACTACTGGGCCACGATACATCACATACTGAATGATATAGTACCGGATAGACCCTACACATCTGCCTCTTATTGCATGCTGGGGATAGGACACAAAGAGAAAAAGAGAAGTGTGGAGTCCAGATTTGTGGATCTGGCATTGCTAATAGCGAAGAGGTCAGTGGCGATGAGATGGAAGTCGGCGAGGCCGCCAGACATAGAGACCTGGGGCGGGGAGGTGATCAGGTGGGGCAAGGCCGAGGGACAGGAATTAGGCAGGGAAGAGCGTAGAGGCCTTAGGAAACATCCCATCTCAATGGAATGGAACGCCCTACTCATAGAATTCGAGCAAGGGGTGCAGGACCAAGAGGACTAGTATGAGTCTGTTATCTCTCACAGGGGGATACTACGCCCGTGACGTAATGTACACGGGAGCCGAGTTGCAGACCCGCTGGAAATGATCTGATACGCATATATGATGCAAACGGGGATCGGTACCCTACTGGATACAGATTGTACTGTACACATTGATGCAAAACCAATACATTGCTGTTATGTGGAATGTTGAGTGCCGGGGGGGGGGGGGGGAGGGAACGGGGAGGCTTTAAGGGAGTTGGGACGTTAGTGAACGCAGAAAACGGAAAATGTAAATATTTGCAATGTATACTGAAATATATGTCACAGCGTGGAGAACTACTGTATGAATGTCTATACAATACACAGTGACCTAACTTGCAAATAAAGAAATTTTCAAAAAAAATGTAGAGTTAAAAGATGTACTGTATATATATAATAGAATGATTTATTTTTGTGTTTGTTTTCGTAAACTTATGATTGATATGAAATGTTTAATTGTACAATGTGCAAAGTGTGGAAAAAATAAAAAGATATTTAAAAAAAAAAAAAAGTAAAGGATGTTTCCCTCTTTGGAGTAGTAGAAGGTGAAGGGTTGACTGTAAAGTTGCACAAAAAACAGAACGCCCTTCTATTCACTCTGGGTTTACTTGCAAGGTGGGAGATCTGTATGAAATGGGTATCTTACACACCTCCAAGGTTTTGGGAGTGGGCGATCTCGGCACAAGGATTTAGCAAACTTGATAGTAAATGCATGTCCACCAAAATAATGGAAATGTGGGGACCACTGGAAGAATGTTGGACGGGAAGGACACATGAGATTTGATCAACTAAAAGAGAAGGGAAAAAAAACTTCAAGGAAGTCTTTATGGTGTCCAATGATTATGACGGGTGAACCAACAAGTGAGGATTACCAGGGCCAAAGCCAAGATTTTATTCAAGATCCTACAAAATGTTGACAGGTCATGACAGGCACAACACCAGAGCTGGGGATCCAGGCTCCAGTCTCAGCCTTGGCTGAACATCCTGTGATTCTGAACACTCCACTTAATCTCCCCCTGTTTATGGACAGCACCTAGAGACCTCATATGTGATTAGCCACGCTATGCAAATCAACATATTATTACAATTACAAAAAAATAACATTTGCACAAATGAGAGAACATTTTGGGATTTGAAGATTCGATAACAAAAAAATAAGAGGAATATTAATATTTTTGCAAAGTCCAAAGCTAAAAATAATTTTCTGATGCCATCTTCCATATCGTCCGAATGTAAGATTCAAGCAGATGAATTCAGATGTAGGATTTTCATCCCTGCTTGCACCCTCTGTTTTCCTATCTTTCTCTTCCTCTTTCTTTCTCCTTCTTTGCAGTTGCATCCTAGTCCTCCAGAAGTCTATCATCTCCTTATGGTTATGATAAATATATTTGCTGGCCCACAACATAACATAGACCTCAGCACCCCATTAATTGTCCAACTACCTTCTATCTTTCTTACTCCTGATGAACATGTAAGGCAATGTACATGGGTTCTATGCTGGCCTTGGTGCAACTGCTGGCTACTTTCCTACATGTGTTTTCACACATGCACTGGAATTCTTGCTCCCTCCAACAACTTCTTGTTGCTGCCGCCTTTATATGCTTGTTGAAATCTACACACCTACCAACTGATTGATTCTTAGCTCTCCGTCTTCAATCATTCCCCAATATTTCCACTATCACTGTGTATAAATGTTCCCATTGTCAGAAATCGAGCATTTCACCCATTCCAATGGAGAATAAAAAACATGAATGAATGAATGAATGAATGAATGGCGTTTTTATACCGCGCAAAACTTAGCCCCAAGGGGCATCAAGGCGCAATACGAACAGACATAGAAAGTCCAAACTCCAGATAGGTAGACCAAAGGCCATTTGGGAGAGCAAGAATCTAATATGCTTGAGAGAAAAGCCAGGTTTTGAGAAGTTTTTTGAAAATTGTCAAGGAGGATTGACTGGTGAGCTCAAGGGGAAGGGAGTTCCACAGTTTGGGAGCCAAGGTGGAAAAGGCTCTACCTCCCCATCTAACCTTAGCAAACCTAGGGACTACCAGCCTATTCTTTGAAGATGAACGGAGCGTTCTAGTGGGGGTGTAGGCACACAGAAGAGATCTAATGCTTTCAGATCTGAGCCATGGATAGCACCATGGGCCAGACAGAGAATTTTGAAAGAGATCCTAGATGGAATCGGAAGCCAGTGAAGGTCCCTTCTGGCCATTGTTGCAGATGTCCTCCTAGGGAGGCTTAGAACCAATCTGGCTGCAGCATTTTGCACCATTTGGAGGCGATGGATAGAGCCTTTATTGATGCCACCATAAAGGGCATTACAATAATCTAGCCTCGATAGTACTAGGCCAGCTGTTGCTTGTTTCCGGGCTGCCAAGGACAGGTAAGGGACAATTTTCTTTAAGATTCTGATGGTGCCACAGCAAGTAGACACTGTCCTATTTACCTGGGGGTCGAAGGAAAGGGCGGGATCAATTTGTACTCCAAGGTTCTTAGCAATAGGGGTGGGAGTCGGGCAATCTCCCAGGGATGGAGGCCATGTAAAAGGTTGGACTCTCCTTAGCATCTGGTTAAACCTCCCTACCCAACAAGAAGGGAAATTGAGAGGTGTCAGTAGTCTGAAATTCCAGCCGTGGTCAAGGTGCGTTCCTTAGCATGGCTCGTTCTTGCAGCTAGTGTGCATTGCTCCAGGACCATTACCAAATTGCTAAGGGATAAGCAACTCTACTCATCTCCCCACTCTTCCTTCCTCAGTAGATCTGGGAGGTTGAGCACTGGACCACTATAAACATGTCACATAGGTTAGGAGATAGTTTGCTAAACAGCAGCTTGTAGTTGGAACCACTTCTTACTGTTTTGTTGATAGAAAGAAGATCTCGGATAGCTGTGTTCTCTTCCTAAGAAGAGGATGAAAAGGAACTCTAGAGTGTCTGGGGTCACCTTTTGGTTGCTCAACTGAGGCGTTCCTGGGTAGCCATTTTGTCATCACTGGGGTCCTGTCATTTCGGAGCAGTGCACT
Source organism: Lissotriton vulgaris (assembly GCF_964263255.1). Classification (NCBI taxonomy): domain Eukaryota; kingdom Metazoa; phylum Chordata; class Amphibia; order Caudata; family Salamandridae; genus Lissotriton; species Lissotriton vulgaris. The sequence goes on along the minus strand of NC_141700.1, from coordinate 723,041,396 downwards.
TCAGAGTTGAGTGCCTGCAACTTGATCAATCTTCCTCCCTGTTTATTGCAATTGTATTTGTTTCAAGCACAGTTCAGCTAAATTTCAATATTGCTCTCTGTATTAAGCCAGTGAAATTATTTGAAGGCCCATGAAATGTGACTTGGTCTCTTACGGTTGAGGTATACCCTGCCTGATAGATTTTGTAAACTCTCAGGCGCATATTACCAACAACTCGCGATAATTATCGCTATGTTGGCTTAGCGGCAACATTATTATCGCCGAGCTCTGCTGATTTTTATCACAGATAAACCTTGCTATTATCAAGGTTTATCTCAAAAGCGATAAAAATCGGCCAGAATGAATGAATATCGCTGAAAAGTCCGCGATATTCATGCATTACTGAGCTAATGCTCTTAGCCATGTTATCCACCTCCCATTGGATAACATGGTTAAGAACTGCTCTGGGCAGGCGTTAACTTTTGGAGATATTCATGCTTAGCGCGAATATTTCCAAAAGTTGGTAATAGGAGATAGCGATGTTAGCGGCTGTTTCCACTCACTAACATCTTGGCACGCCCACTTTGCAGGTCATTAGCAATAAATATCGCTGACATGCAAAGCAGGCCCCAAGATGATCGCTATCTCCTACTAGCTGTCGCTAACTGGTGTTAGCGACAGCTAGTTATTAGGGCGATAAAATTATCGCCGCTTTAGCAGGAAAAATTCCAACTAAAGCGGCGATAAGGCCCTTTGTAATATGCCCCTCTATCTGTTAAGTTCTCCTTCTTATGGGTGCCTGCGTAAGCAATATTTCAGTAGTTAATACCAGAGCCCTGGTAAGTTGACTGCAGTGAGGTACCTGGAGTAGTGTGAGGATACTTATATGTAGAATCACGTAGAAATTGATGTTTTTAACTACTATGGCGATTTGATGGTCTACAGAAAGATATTATGTCTAACCATATTCCATGGTTCTTTAGTACCTTTGTATCAATTATTTTACTGCATAAATTAAGTATGAAAAAAGAAATATCAGCAAATTCAATGACATGCAAGTCCAGCATAAATCTGTAGTACCAAGCCAAAACTTTACTAAAATATAAGAAAGGAAGGAAGAAAAAAATAGAAAGGAGTGAGAAAATAAGCCACAGGTGGAGAGAAGAAAAGAAAAGAAAGGAAAAGGGCAGGAATAAAAAGAAGAGAGGGAAGATTAAACTAAACTAGGAAGCAGGGGAGAGAGGGCAGGGAAATGGATCATTCAGGCAAAGGCCAAGTATAGTAATGCTGGTGTGGGGGGGGGTGCAGTGACAATGACAGGACAGAATCAAGAGTCATTGTGAATTAGAGGGGTGAGGGATTCCTGCAGAAAGACAGACTGTGTGAGAAGAAAAATATCTGCTTTGTCCATTAAGTTGTAAATTACCTTTTCATAGAACGCAGTCTTGTACATTTTCGCGAGCCATTCCTCAAGGGACAGCAGTTGTGGAGAATGCCAATGTTGTCCAATACAGATCTCGGCAGCTCAAAGGGCAGTGACGAGCTGATGGCAGGCATGGTGGATCAGATCGGAAAGGTTAGGTAAGTCATAGAGGAGAATTAGGGGGTCCAGAAATGGAGAGGGCAAATCCATAGATTTGTGAAGCGTAGACCACAGTGCTGTCCAGAAGGCATGAATGGCAGGGCAATCCAGTATATATAAACTACATCACAGGACATGCGATTACATCACCAGCAGGCAGACAGAGGGAGCAACAATGCAACTTGATGACATTCCGGGGTCCAGTGCCAGCCCTGAAGAATCCTAAATAGACTATGCTTCATCCATGCTTTCCGGACCTCCTGTTTAAGGGCTTCCAAGAGTTTTACCCATTCCTCCTCATCAAATTCCTCCTGCAGGCGAGCCTGCCAGGTCACCCTAGGCGAGCAAATTGTGAGTGGGAGTAGAGGCGGCAAATCAGAAGATTGTTGAACCCAGACATCACACCTTAAAACTGACCCCAAGTGCTAAGGTAAGAGGTCACCGTGGAACAGAGGATGGTCCAGGGTTAGGGACCAAATTTTGCTCACCAGACAATGATGTAATTGTGTGCAGTGCCATTGTTGTGTATGCTGGACACACCAATACTAAAGCATCTTTAAAGACCAACTTGCAATCTCTAAATAGTGGCATTTTTGTTGACATTGGAAGTCGTGACATTGTCGAGTAGCACAGTTGGTGCCAGGATAAAGTTTGTACAAGCTCTCTTTCCAGGTCCTGAGGATAACCCAGTTAAAATACAATTGGGGTTTGAAACGCGTTGAACGTTTGTTTGTGACCAAACAAGTGTTCTTTACAAATTTTGAGTATCAGGTCTACATCTTATTGTGACAACTAATGAATTTGAGTTTTTTATTGACCTTAATACAGTACTATTTGGCAAACTTTCTCCCTGGGTCTGTGTTGTACCTTACATACTCTTTATTTTTGGTGTACCTTTTCAACCTTTCCCTTGGGCGTCTTTTCTGTTTTTTCCTTCTCTTTGACTTATTCTTCCGAGTTTCTGTTGGAATTTGAGCTTGCTCATATTTCTTAAATGCTTTTAAATATGAAATGTAACGTAGTGTCATATTTGTGATTGTTATTTTGGTGTTATGTATTTGTATTGTTTTGTGGCCCTAAAAATATTTGGAATGTTCATGAAAATAGTAACAGGGAAAGGTCTACCTTGAAATAATTCTTTAAAAGACATATAAAAACACAAAAAGAAAAATAAACATTTATTTGTTTTATGATCACCATGAGTGTCTTGTGTGATTGGGATGAGTGAAGTGGTGAATAGATATCAGTATTGGCATTTGTATTGGTGTGTCCATTATAGATTAGTCCGCCCTTACTGATTACGGGCCAGAACCCTGTATTGATTGTTGAGTATGCAGCAGGCTAAATTCATCCTGTAGCATCTTAATGGACTTGAGTTCGCCACCAGAAATCAGGCGTGGGAGAGTTAGAGTATCAGCTCTTCACCAGGGCCCCAGTCAAGCATGGCCCCCATGCGAATACCAGTTTTGCTCCAGAGGAGACCCTTGTGATGCACATCAACTGAAAAGAGATTGGGAGTCCGTATCCTGGTGGCGTACAAGGCTTCCAGCATGAGGTTTCGGAGATCCAGCGTGACTGGCCAGGAAGACAAAGGGCCTGTAGTCTGAAGGAGGTCTCTTGGAGTCTGTGTTTGATCGCAACCCATAACGGAGGGTCTTGGACCCGAGGCTGCATGTACTCCATTTGTACCAAATGTAAGGCTAGAGAATAATGCTCCACAGAGGACAGGCCCCGTCATCCTGCTGATATATGGGCGATAAGCTCACGGATTGCCAGGCGAGGTCTCGCTGAACCCCAGATGAATGCCTTAATGGTAGTAGTAGATGGTAGTAGTAGATGTACTTTATTCAATAAAAAACATTTCATCATAAAAGCATGCAATTTATACAATACAATTAAAAAGATAAAAACAAGAACCCACCAATCCTTGTATACATACAGCATCACATACTACCCAAATTCTAAAATCAATAAAATATACACTAAAAACAGATACATGAGAACCATGAAAAGATCCTACCAGGGGGTCATCTGGCAGTTACTGCCTGGTCAGATAGTGGAATTTCCAAATAGTTCAACCAGAAAAAGAACAGTTTGATGTCTGCTGGGCCATCCCATTCAAATCAAGAATACATAACTCTCCTTCATCTGGCAATGAACGTGGTTTAAGCAAGTAATAATTAGGGGTGGGCATAACTCTCATAATTTGCTGTTGTGTACTTATGTGAAATGACTGCAAAGTTACACAAGTTTATGCAAAATTATGTGAGGAGCATTTAGCGATATTTGCAAAGTATTAAATTAAATGCACAGTTGCATCCAAAATGCACCAGAGGATTCATTCTGCTCTAAGAAAAAAGTGCTCAATGCAACATAGCAGGAACATCAGCACCCACCAGCCTCTCGTGCTCTCTAAATTCATGGTTCCTGTTACACTGCTGTTGGATTTTTGTGCCATATTACTCATAATTATGTGAAAGTGTGTAATTTTTGATTATTTAGTGTCAAAAGAGTAACAAAAAATTACCGAAATTACTGTGATGTAAATAATATTTCTCGAGGGGATATTTTCCCATCAGCTGGAGTGAGAGGAGTTTACTTTCAGCTTGACACTGTTGGGGTAAAAACTCCAGGGCAGTGCCGGCTTTGGGCGATGCGTGCGGTGCCACTGCACCGGGTGCCAAGGTCAGAGGGTGCCATATGGGCTCTGAAATCGGCACCAGTTGCATTGCACAAAAGCCTGCACTGTTGAACACTTTTTTTTTAAAACAGATTATATAGTCAGACTGCAAATATTATGCAGGGCCCTGCATTCCAGGGATTACTGCAGGTGAAAAAAAAAACACATTACATCATTCGAACGCCAATCGCTTTTTCTTATACAAGTACAAACAGGCTACAGGAGAATCACATGAAACTGCAACTCCCCCCTCTCCCCACTTCCCCTGCCCCCCCAACTCCCTCCCCCCGAGTCGCACAAACCCACCAGGTTCTACCCACATGCAGTGATAAAAACATATGAAACCACAGAATCGCAGTATATGCACACCCTCCTCCCAGGCTCCCATGCCCCACTCCCCAAGACTATCTGCACCCATCATCCCACCCCAGGAAGATCATCCCGCTCCACCGGTGGGTCAAGCCACAGGCCCGTGTAATCCGCCCAGCGCTTCCAAATTTTATAATGTTTCCGCGGGCACCCCCTGGCCACGAAGATCAGCTGCTCCAACCCCATACAAAAATCGAACCCCTTTTTCCAACCACCGACGGGGCTTGTGAATCCCTCCACCCTTTAGCAATGTCTCTTTTGGCAAATGTAAGGGCAAGTAGTATCATGTGTCTCTTGTAAAGCTTACCCCCCACCCCCTCCATAACATGCAGCAGGGCAAACTGCGGCTTACGGGGAAGCACCCATCCCAACACCTCAGACATGCAGGCCAGGACCCCCCTCCAGAACTGATTCAGGGATTCGCAGCTCCACACTGTATGTAGAAATGTCCCGTCCTCCCTGTTACAACGGAGACAGACCGGTGAGGCAATCAACCCAGCCCTCCACAGCCGAGCCCTAGTAAAGTATACTCTGTGTAAATATTTAATAGAATAAGGCGCAGACGCATTGCTATGGCCGCACCCCTGGGGGCGGCCAGAGCCTCCCTCCAATCCTTCTCCTCCTGCTCACCTACATCCTCCTCCCACAGCTCCCAGAGCCTTTGCAGCGTGGGAGAGCAGTGGGTGACTAGCGCCTGATAAATGCGGGATGTTTTCTTTGTCTCTAAGTCCCCCATGAATAATCTCACTTCCAACGGACTAAACTAGGGGAGGGCCTCCAGCCCCGCCAGACTGGGTGATATTCCATGACGAAACTGGAGGTATCCAAAGAATTGGGAGCGAGGCATATCAAATTCTTCCTGAAGTTCCAGAAAGGACTTAAGTGGTACCCCTCAGCACATCTCCCAAGGTCGAGATACCTATATTGTCCCATCTCCTAAAGCCCTGCAACGCAGCCAGACTGGGCAGTCGCCCATTGTGCCATAAAGGAGATTCTCCAGTAAGGGTATTCCACCACCCCATCAAGCGCAAAGCCTGCCGCCAGATGCGAAACACCAGCTGAGTGGCTACTGGTAACGCACTCCGTAGCGATGCTGTATATAGAATGGTATGAAGTGCATGGGTATCCATCAGGTAACGTTCCATGGCATAAGCCGGATCCCCCTGTCTTAATACCACCACTCGTTCAGGACCAAAAGGTGGGAGGCCTGGTAATAGGAAAGGATGTCCGAAGTCGCTAACCTGCCACAGTACGTGGATAGGAAGTATGTGCATATGGCCACAAGTACCCCCCCACCCCCCAACAAAAATTGCCCTAAGGCGGAGTTCACCTGCCGGAACCAACTGCGCGGTATAGGATATGGGTGATTTTGCAGCTGATATAACAGACGAGGGAGCGCCACCATTTTGAAAATCGCTGATCGTCCATAAATAGTAAGCGGCATACGTTACCAGACTTTGAGATCTGCCCGAACTCACTTCCAGACCGGCGCCAGATTCCGCTCCCATGATACAGCCGGGACCTCCAGATACTTGAGACCCCCCACTGCTACCTGTAATGCGGTTGCCCAATCACCTACCAGTGACAGCTCCCCCAGCACCCATAACATAGAGCCCAGAGGACTCACCGAAGATCTGCATTATTTGCAGAAGACGGGGCCCGACCTGTCAAGATCTGTAAGGAAAAAGAGGACATCGTCCACCTACAGTGCGATCCTATCGGGCGTCCCCTGTGCCCACTCAAATCCGCTCAACTGCGCATCTATGGGCACCCATGCCGCCAGCGGATCCATAGCCAAGGCGGATAAGTAGGGCGAGAGTGGGCAGCCCTGCCTAGTACCGCGCCGAATTGGAAAGGAGGATGAAATTGCTCCCCCCACCCGAACCGAAGCCGTCAGATCAGTGTAGAGAAGACGTAGAAAGAACAAGAAGCGAGCCCCAAGATTGAGCCGCGACAAAGGCGCGAATAGATAGACCCAGCTCAGCGAGTCAAACGCCCTGTCTATGGCTGCTAGGAGAAGCGCTGCCTGTGTCCCGGTGCCTCGGATCACCTCTATCACCACATGCGCTCGTCGAATATTATGCCTAGTCGCCCTTTGAGGCATGAAGCCGGCCTGATCCGGGTGTACAAGCATCGCAATATGAGGAAGGAGTCTGTTACCAGCGCCTTGGCCAGAACTTTGGCCTCTACATTCAAGAGGTAGATCGGGCGATAAGAGGGATGCTGTTCCGGAGGACGACCCGGCTTGTGAAAGACTACCACTTCTGCATGCCTCCAATCTGGGGGGAGTCTATCCCGCTCCCTGGCCTCCTCCAATGCCGCCCGGTAATGAGAAGCCAGCTGCCAATGATATTTCTTGAAGAACTCACTGGGGAATCCATTCGGACCCGGGGCTTTACCCGAGTTGAGCTCGCTCAGGGCCACACTCAGTTCCTCATCTGTCAGGGAAAGCTCCAACCGATCCCACACCTCGTCCGACATAGCCTTGGGGGGCAAGTCGGCTATGAACCTATCCACCATGTATTCCGGCAGGCACTCCCTCGGGGCATACAAGTCAGCATAATACACAGCGAAACTCTCCCCGAGTTCCCAGGGGTCCGTGAGTGGGGCACCCGTTCCATCAAGTATCCCAGGTAGAGTCTGCGCATGAAAGGCCCCTTGATAGAGCAGATGCAGCATTTTGCCAGACTTGTCCCCCCACTGACATATTCTTCTGCGTGTTGCGAGCCAGATCTGTTGAGCCTCATCCAATAGGAGGACTGCGTATGTCTGTTGCGCTAGAAGGAGCTGACCTACACCCTGGCGCCTGTCTGCTGTCCGACTCTGATGCTCTAGTTCCTCAATCTCTGCCTCTGCGCGCACTAGTTCTGCTCTACACTGCTTTAGAGCCACCACACACAAAGCTATATCCACCCCCGTAGCGTGGGTTTCAATGCTTCTCATAGCGTCCCAGCACTAGAAACGGAGCCTACATTCCTGACCAAGTTCTCAGCTATTGCCTCACTCACATGCCTCCCATACTCTTCCTGCTGCAAGTGCCACACTGACAGGCGCCAACGAAATGGATGCCTTCCCCAGCCAATTCGAAGGTCTACGGAAATAGGTGAATGATCCGAGAGGCCTCGAGGGAGAATCGCAGCCGACTCAACCCTTCCCGCCACTTCCCTAGGAACAAAAATATAGTCCAGTCTAGAAAAGGATTTGTGTATGGCAGAAAGGAATGTATACTCTTGTCTGTCCCTGTGTATGCACCTCCGCCTGTCCACCCAATCCAGCCCAGCCACCATGTCCCCAAGCCTTGTGGAATGGCCTACACTCGGGCCCCCCCCCCCCGGCCTGAACCTATCTTTGGCATAGTCCAGTACATAGTTCCAGTCTCCCCGAATTGCCGACAGCGCATCCGGAATGTCCGCCCAGATCGCGAACAGTTTCACAACCATTGACCACTGTAGAGGGGGCTGAGCATAGACGCAGCCGAGAACCAGGGGGTCCTCCCCAACCATGCCCGTAATGAACAAATAGCGCCCCTGTGTGTCAGCCCATTGTTTGGAATGAATGTAGGGAATTCTGCGGTGCACTAGGATAGCTACTCCCCTGGAATCCCTCACAAACCCCGCATGAAAGACCTGCTGAAATCCATAGCGCTGCAGGCACAAGGCCTTAGTACCCAGTAGGTGAGTTTCTTGTAACATAAGTATGTCAGCCCTCGCTTTCGTCGCCTGGCGCAGTACTGCTCCCCTCTTGATTTTATATAACATTCCCCGCACATTCCAGCTGAGGATCCAAAGAGTGCCATGGGACCCCGAGACCTTATCCGCATGTGTCGCCATCAGGAAACACCCAGGGTCACCGCACGGACATCAGACCATGCGGGTGTGCACAGACAAACATATGAAACCCCTCGTGGTATTGTGACTCCTGCCCAACCAGAACGAACCCCCCCTCAAAAACTGAACCCCCACCCACCCCACCCCATACCTCAAAACCGTTGAAGACCTGTCGCGGCAAAGTTGTCCCCCGACCCCCAACATGGTGCCCGGAGTCCCCCATGCCAATGGATCCCTACCCTACAACCCATAACACCCAGGTCCACCCACCATAAGTACCAGACTGAAGGGGAGTCAGCCCATATCAGCACTCCCTCCCTACAGAAACTGCGTATATAGTAATTAGCCCCTCATGAGGAATAACCAGACATCGTATAACAGCAAGGAACATGAGTCAAGGGTCAGCTATTTGTTGTCCAGTAGCCAGGGCCCCACGGACAGAGGCCTCACCAGATACCGAGCACCGCCTGGAACGGGACCGCCAGTTACCCTGCCGGCATGATCCCCTGGAAGATTTCGACTGTGCCTCGCCCACTGAGGAGTCCGAATCCAGGCCTGGCGGCATGTGCGTCCGCACCTTTACCGTCTCATCCGTCCCCTTAAAGACCTCCTCCAGCGTATCAAAGAAGTGTGTGTGTGATTAGAACACCACCCGCAGGCAGGCCAGGAACAGCAAAGCATATGGGAGCTTGAGGTCCCTAAGACAGGCCTTGGCGGCCATAAACGACTGGCGCTGTTGCTGCACTAGGTGTGTATAGTTTGGGAAGATCAAGATGCACCGGTTCTCAGGGGTTCCTTGAGTCTGGGCTGTTTCAGGATAGCATTGCGGTCATGATAATTCAGGAGCTTCGCAATCACTGGCCGTGGGCGGCCCCCAACCAGAGATTTCTGAATAAGTGCTTTGTGGGCCCACTCAATAACGAAGCACCGGGACATAGCGTCAGGGGGATTCAGCTATCCAGCCACGTGGTTAGGAAGTGCTCCATGTTGCCCTTCTCACAGCTCTCCGGAAAACCGACGAAGTGTAGATTGTTCCGCCGCGCCCGCCCTTCGGCATCCTCGGCGCGCAACACCAGGCCCTTCTGACTGCTAGCCAGGTGGCCACCTGGCGCTTCAGGTCCACCACGTCGTCTTCCACCCCGTAGATCCGGGTCTCAGCCTCCGTACTGTGGGTCACAGCGTTCCTCAAGTCTTGGCACAATAGTATAACATCGGAGCCCACTGCATCAATCTCTGCGTGTAGCATGTTACGGGACTGGGTGATGGCCGCAATCAACGTCGTATTGTCTGGACCGGGCTCCTGCTGTCCTCCCGCCGCTCCAGCCCCGCCACCCGGACCAGGGAATTTATCTATGGGCCCATGTTTTGTGGCACAACTGTTGCCCTTGTCCCTCGTCATTTCCACCAGTGTCTGGCGCCGCACTGACACAACTCAATTCACCAGCAACTGCACTCTCACGTCCAACGCTGACCGTTCTCTCTAGGAAAGCACCCTCGATCAAGGGCCCGCAATCCACCCAGCGTCCGCCAGCACTGCCGATGTCTCCACCATGCACCCTCCTTGCGCCCGACACACCGCCAAGATGTCGCCAATACCGAGACGGGGCCACTGGACACCGCACAAGCCCCACCTCCCAGCTCCGCTCCTCACCTGCGCATCCCAACTTCTCTACTCCCGGGCACCCTCTGGGTCCACCCCACCAGCAGGGCCTCCTCAGGACCACCACCAGGCCCTGGGTCACTGTCTTAAAGTCTCCCGGCCCAGCGGGCACCAGCCAACCAGAGAGGCCGCTATCCCAAATACCGCAAAAGCCACCAAGCCCCGCCACTCAGCCTCCAATGTCCACCATGGCGGTCGGCGCCAGGCCCAGCCAGCAGAACTTGTGGATACCACCCAGTGCGGCACGATCCCGCCCCCGATCTGCGGGGAGCCACAGAGCCAGGGAAGGGTGTCCTCTGTCCCCCTGAAAAGGTCGCCAACTGTTCAAGGCCCGCGTCCCTTCCCCACCTCCTGATTGCCTTCCGGGCGCACGATAAGGCCCCAAGCCCGCCCCAAGCCGCTCCGCTTTGGCCGCTCCATAGGACCCCCGGGGGGGCGGCCTCCAGATATGACGTGGGCCTTCTATCTCCAAGCCCGCTGCACCAGACACTCACTGGGCGAAGCCGAACCCGGGGCCGCTGGACCACCACAGTCACGGGAAACTCCAAAATCCACCCCGGCTCCCTCGAGGCGCACCAGACCTCGCCACGCATGGTGCTCACCACGTTGCCCAGCGATGAGGGAGGCATTGCGTCCCGCGACGGGCACATCACTGCTTTCCCCGAGGGACCGTGAGGGTGCTGAGGAAAGACCAAGACAGCCACAGTGCAGCGACTCGTGTCAGGCGGCCGAGTTCACTGTCTCGTGCCCTGATCTCCGCTTCTGTCGCCCACTCTCACTCCGACCGCCGGACCCAGCGCAGCCTCTCCCACGGGTTTTCACCTCGCCAGTATCTCCGTCGGAGACCTTCCCTGGGGTCCGATGTGCCCCTTGACCTCCAGCCGCTAGACCCACCAACACGGGGACCGACCATATAGAGTGTCAGCCCCCAATCCGCCTGTCTGGCGCTGCTACCGGGATCGCCAAACTCCAGGCCCGGCTCCACTGCTGCCACAAGGCCGCACCACGCGGGAGACCCCAGCTCCGGCACCCGGGCCAATCAGAGATCACAGAACGCCAGGGAAAGGATGCAGCAGGCCACTGGAAGGTAGATGTCACCCCCTGGGCCACAGAAGTATGGAGGGAGTCAGTATATTTGTAGGATAGTCGTCGGGCTGGACGGAGCACAGCTAAAACACGTCCGCCATGCTGGCCCGTCTCACTGTTGAACACTTTTGTCCCTCTTTCTTTTCCATGATGTTAATCTTCATAGAAACAGAAGAGAGATAACAGTGTCAAATAGATCAGGAGGCACACTTTCATGCCCACCCATGAGCTGCAGTAAAACATTTGTTTTGCTTATGAGTCAGAAAATAAAATAAAAGGTTTGCATGAACATGTGGGAATTTTATTTAAATGATACTCGCACCATCAGTATGTCGTCTTACCGCCTTGATTACTAGAGACATTCTACGCCAGCTCAATTTTGTTACATTCACTTTCAGTTTGTGAATTGTAAGTGGTAGGCAGGATAAGCTCTGTGGCGGTGCAACATATGTGGAAGTTTTGATTCATCATAAGGTAGCACAGAGGGTCAATGTGCCTGCTGCAAAGTACATGTACCATGCACATCACAAAGAGCAAATAATGTAAATAAGTCTACTGCTTTTGCCAGAGCGATCCTATTGTTACTTGCAGTTTTTAAGTTAAAATTCTAATGTAGAACAGTGAGCAATTCACTATAATCAAAGCGCTGCATGAAAACTGCATGGTATGGGTTAGAGCGTTATGATTTTATCCCCAGTCTTTTATTATCCTGATGTTGCAAAATTAGTTAATTGGGGTAGAAATCAATTCTTATTATTAAAGACAACTCCCAACCATGGTGTTAAGTTTTATAGTCTAAGTTTGTGCTTCTCCAGGCCAAGCTTAGCCTACCTGTATGGATGACATGACTCCTATTGTAGTCCTCAGGTTTATGTAACGTTTTCATAAACTGATTTACACATGTATAATTGATTCAGTGGTGTAGCAAGGGGAGAGGAGAGGTGGTCCGCTCCAGGCGGCATGAGTTTTGTCGGTGGCAGCCTCCCCCGCTCTTACCTGCTGTCTCTGGGTGGCAATGCCCTTCACTCTTCAATCGGCCGCTATGGGTGGAAAATGCAGAGACCACCACGGGCGGCCAAAAGGCTAGCTACACCACTGGATTGATTGTCTCTGTGTAAAATGGGTGATGTATAAAGCTCTCACGCCCTACACTGCTATGAGTGGTGCTATAAAATGAACATAATGAATCTGTGAGAAAGTAGTTATGGAGACTTGAGAGGCACTGTTGAAGGGTGGGAGTGAGGGAATCCCTGAGGAGGTGGTCATTGGGGTGCCAACAAATATTGTCGCACAGGGCACCACTAGCGCTAAAGCCAGCCCTGCTTCAGGGTTAATAATTTTATTCACTGGCACCCTGTAAGCAAGCACTCCACCACTTTAGAATGCCTTGTGTGTTAAAATTTAACAGGAGGGCTGTAAAGGTCAGTCAGTGACAGGCTGAAACCATGTATGAGAGCAAATAACACTTTCTGCTGTAATCTGAATGCTAGCCAGGCCTGTGCATTCTGTTGAGTTTTGAAAACCTCACATTTTCCTTCTCATTGGAATGTACAGCAAGTGTATGAGATTTAAATAAACACTTCACAACAAGGTGACAAAAGACATCGACGAAGGTGGGATTTGAACCTACGCGTGCAGAGCACAATGGAGTAGCAGTCCATCGCCTTAACCACTCGGCCACCTCGTCTCGATGTGCTCAACTATTGACAGGCATTTATTTGTCACTTAAAAAGCCCCAGCAGCATTTGATCTCATAATTTCTGAGTAATTATTAAGTTGAGGTAGAACCGGATCCGCTGCAATAAATACACCTGTTTGGGAATATCTCACCCATTGCCTAACAGATCTCACATGAAAAACTTGGTACCTCACATATCTTCCTTACACACCATGCCCTGATCTCAAGCTGCAGGTTTACCTGGGTTTCTTTTTTCAGAGCTCCAGACATTAGGGAACCTTCTTTTGAGGCGTGATCATAGAACAAGGCTCTGAAATGTAGCTGGACCAGTTGTCACTTTACACCTTCCCGCTTGCTTAGCTGTGGCCTGTGTCGCTTCAAAGTATGCTTTGCCAACAATTCATTCACCTTAGGGGGTCCCTTGGAACCAAGGCTTAACCAATAACGTGCACGGTGCCAATGATGTCACTGACCCCATCACTGAGGACAGATGCTTGACCCCATTAATGAGAGGCAGGGAAGTCAATGGAACCAAGGATTAACCAATAACGTGCACGGTGCCAATGATGTCACTGACCACATCACTGAGGACAGATGCTTGACTCCCTTAATGAGAGGCAGGGAAGTCAATGGTCTAAGAAGGGTCGGCTTTAGCGCTGGTAGAGCCCAGTTCGACAGTGTTTGTTGGACCCCCAATTACCACCTCCGCCAAGGATTGCTTCACTACTACCCTTCAAAAGTGCCACTTAAGTCTCCATAACTACTCTCTCTCTCTCATGCGTTTAATTAGTTTTATAGTGCTGCCACCACTCATACCAGTTTAGGGTGTACCAGCACAGAGACAATCAATTATATGTGCTGTTATAAATGGGGGTCTCCAGTTGGCAAAGGTAGGTACCTTTGTCTAAATAGATTCCCTTGCTTCTAGTCAAGGTAAGGGGCTTAGACAGTTTAGATAACCCCTGTTCACCCCCTTGGTAGCTTGCCACGAACAGACACGCATATCCCAAAGGCAATGTGTAAAGTATTTGTACCAACACTCACAGCAACATAGTAAAAAAAACACAAATGGACACCACACCAGTTTAGAAAAATAAAATATCTTTATCTAAACTGAACACGACCAAAACGACAAAAATCCAACATACACAGTTAAAAATATGACCTTCAAAAGGTTTCAAGAACTTGTACCATAGAAAACTATGGATGCATGACTTTTCACCAATGTACTTGTAGATGCTTCAAAGTTCATGAGCCAAACAGCTTCAGCATCGAAAAACAAAGTGATGCGACACTCCAGAGACCTTGGGGAGGCGATGCGACAGTCCCGCTGCACACAGAGGAAAGGTCGCGTCGAATACAGTCTGTACAGGAAGTGATGCGTTGATTCTTCATGGCGGTTCTGGTCCACGGGTGATGTCTCGGAGGAACTTGCCGCACAGGTACGATGTGTGGAAATCCTGGATGCGTCGATGATCGATGCAGCGGCGTTGAGTGGTGCTTGTCCGTCCTCTTCAGCCGCAAATCCCTTCATGTGTCAATTCTCACAGCGGCGACAGGCGCTGCGGCAGTTTCTGCAGCGGCGCAGCAATGCGTGGACATTCTTTTCACGCTGTAGAGATGCATCGGGGAAACAGCTGCAAGAAATGCGTTGCTTTGGTTTCTGTAGTTCTTTGAGTTTCTTCTTTCTTCCAGCTCCCAAACAGCAGCAACCACCTCCAGAGACGCAAAACTGCCACAGGCACCTCAAGGCAGGTCAAAACTCACAACAGAAGAGTTAGGGGTGCTGGGGGTGAAGTATTTGTGTCCCTGAAACTTCTGAACAGGAAGCCAGCCCACTTCAGGCCCTTGGAGATCTCCTTAAAACAGGAGACATAGCACACAGCAAAGTCCTTCTCCTTTCCATGGCAGAAACAGCAACTGCAGGCCAACCCCAGACAAACAGCAAGGGCAGTACTTCTCCTCAGTCTCTCCAGCTCTTCTCCTTGGCAACGGTTCCTCTTGAATTCCAGGAATGATCTAAAGTTCAGGGGTTTTAGATCTAATTCTTAAACTGTAAAATGTCTCTGTTCTCTTTGTGCAAGGGGCTCTGAGCCCATTTGAAACCAGTTCTGGATGGCACTCTGCAAGTGCACAACAACATCCATTGTCAATGTGAGCCTTGGTTTCAGACACACCACAGGGGGCAGAGCCAGCACTGTGGAAGGCAGGCACAGCCCTATTCAGGTACAGGTGCTACTCCTCCCATCACTCCAAATGCAGATCAGGCCTATTCAGCCTAGTGCTGACTCATCCAGACTCCTGGAGCCATTGTACCCAGCCCCTGTCACTCCAAAGCCAGACAGTTAATCTGGAAACAGGCAGAGGCGCACAGGATGGCTGAACAAGAAAATAGCCACTTTCTAAAAGTGGCATTTTCAAGCATACAATTTAAAAAACATCTTTACTAAAAGATGTGTTAATAAATCATGAGTTCGTATATCAAACTCTATTATTCAATTTCATCCAGATGGGAAGATATGCTTGTAAAATGTTACAAAGCATTCCCCATTCTGTTATATGGGGCAAGATAACCTTTCAATAGTGAAACACGAAATTGGCAGTATTTCCCTATCAGGACATGTTACACACAGCAGTACATGTCCCACCTTTCACGATGCCCAGAGGGGTACTTTGGGCCTACCATAAGGGTGTCCAATGTGTAAGAGAAGGGAAGGGTAGGGCCTGACAAGTGGGCACACTTGCCAAGTCAACATGGCAGTTAACAAACTGCGCACAGGCACCGCAGTGGCAGACCTGAAACATCTTTTCAGGGCTACTCATGTCAGTGGCACAATCAGTGCTGCAGGCCCACTAGTAGCATTTGCTTTACCAGCCCTGGCACACTCAGTGCCATTTACTAGGGACCAACTAGTAAAGCAAATATGCCAATCTGGGAGAACCAATCACAATAACAATTTACATAGAGAGCATATGCACTTTAGCGCTGATCAGCAGTGGAAAAGTGCCCAGAGTCCTATAGCCAACAAACACAGGTCAAGAAAAAATAGGAGGAAGAATAAATTAGGGGATAACCCTGCAAAAAGGGCCATTTCCAACATATGTGTAAATCAGTTAATAGGAAATGTAACATAAAACAGAGGACTACAAGGTGTGAGAGTCACAAGTCACCCATACTGATAGGCAGGATAGTTTAAGAGTGCTTGCTCTGAAGAAGAACAAACTAAGAATTTGAAACTTAACACCATAGTTGGAGGGCCTCACTAGTAATCAGAATTGATTTCTATCCAAATGAACACCTTTTCCAACAGTAGGATAATGAAAGACTGGTTAGAAAAATCATAACGCTCTAATCTATACCTTGCAGTTTGCATGCAGCTCTTAGATAACAGTTAATAGCTCATTGTTTTATGTTAGGATTTTAACTTATAAACTGCAAGTAACAAAGGATCTCTAAGACAAAAGAAGTAGCCCACTGACCTATTTACGTTATGTGCACTTTGTGATCTGCATGGTACATGTTCTTTGCAGTAGGCATATTAAACCTCTGCACTACCTTACAATGAGTAAAAAATTTCACTAAAGAAACCACCAATCTCTCTCTAGGAAGAACATTAATCCCCAAAGTTATCTTGACATTGTTATTGTTGCCTGAAAATTGCTGGAGTCCAGGAACCTGGCAGCAGGTACTTTTAAAACCATAATATACTTCAAACATGACGCCCCTATCCGAAGTCAGCGCCCGGTCCTGGGTGTAAGTAGTGCTGGGACAATTTTTAGAGTGGGTGGGGGACTGCTATTAATATTATATCGCTGAAATCATAGTGATTGCGAAAAATCCAAGCGTCACACAAAAAACACAAGAGTAATAAATGTGCCATTCCCATTCAGCAGGAGTGTGGCAAGGGTTCGGTATGCAGCTGGTGGTGCATTTTGGAGCACTGGCAAGGTAGCCCAGAGTCATTTACAGACAGCAACGTCCAGTAATGGTCAGTAAATTTGCATAGCCTTGCAGTTTTATGGGTAAACATATATAGTGCAAAAATGAATATGTGTGGAAATCGAGTCTCAGTGAATATTTATCGCTTGCGCCTCACCAAGTGGAGCGTCTTGATTTCTTTTGATGCTACTAAAATCTTTGTTTCCAATACACTTCAGAATTACAAAAAAAGTGCTTCATTTGTGCTTTCATAATTGCTGATATAATTTTAAATATGTATACAGTTAATTTCCTGATATTTAAATGTTGTTGTGTTTTAGAAAAGTGACATCCTACAGCCTTTCCTTTCACTTCCTGTCCCCCTGCTGGATTGTCACCTGGGTCACTTTAACAAAATTCTCTCACTTCGCAGTCAGAGAAATGAAAGTACTCTCCAGTTTCCAAATAAGGGGCGCTCAATTAGACAGGAGACGCACAAAATATCAACACGTCTTTGTTGCTTATTAACCTTCTGAACTCCAGCATTAGGAGCCTTGCTATTATCAAGGTTTGTCTACTAAGCGATAAAAATCGGCCGAAATGCATGAATATCGCTGAAAAGTCAGCGTTATTCATGCATTACAGAGCTAATGCTCTTAGCCATGTTATCCACCTACCATTGGATAACATGGCTAAGAAATACTCAGGGGCAGGTGTTAGCTTTTGGAGATATTCGCGCTTAGCGCGAATATCTCCAAAAGTTGGTAATAGGAGATAGCGATATTATCGACTGCTCCAGTCGCTAACATCTTGGCACGCCCACTTTGCATGTCATTAGTGATAAATATCAGTGACATGCAAAGCGGGCCCAAGATGGTCGCTATCTCCTACTAGCTGTCGCTAACTGGTGTTAGCGACAGCTAGGTAATAGGGAGATAATTTTATCTCTGCTTTCTTGGCTTTTCAAGCCAAAAAAGCGGAGATAAACCCCCTTGATAATATGCCCCCGAGATCTCACTATCAAGTCACTGAAAAGCTGTGATGTCACCGGCCCTGTCACTGATGCATTGATGTCACTGAAAAGAGAAGGGTATCCTACCATTGAGAGCCAGCGTCCCTCACCTGTCTCTATGAAGCAGTGGCGTCACCGCCAGTGAGAGAAAAATATGTCACTAAACCAGTCTCTGAAATGCAGTGATGTGTTCGAAAGGCACTGCCGTTCCTAGACCTAAGAAACAGAGACCTTGAGCTCACTCGCTGCAGGTTAAAGGTGCCACTGATCTCAACAATGAGAGGCAGTGATATTACAGTGACTGAAATGCAATGCTGCCACTCTCCCTGTCACTGAGAGGGAGTGATCTTTCCAAACAGCAATTGTGTGAATCTATCAATGTGAATCACCAAAGTAATTAATAAACATTAACACAGCTGGTTTGAAACTGGTAGGCATTGATACCACTGCCTGTCAATGTTTAAAAAAACGTTTTGATATAGATAGATGTAGTGGCAGCAGGCAGGAAACAGGGGTGGTGAGGCGGGGCTGAATAAAACAAACAAAAATAAAACACTTACCTCTTCGACCCGCAGCAACTCTCCTCCGCTTCCCTTATGACGAGTCTCATAACGGAAGCAGCAAGCACAAAGGGTCTTCTAAGCCAATCACAACACTGCTGTGATTGGTCTAAGCGCCAAGTTTTCGTGTATGTTCCCCACCAGGCTGTGCATCATATAGAACCCTTTTCCGCCCGGTCGACATGTCGACCGGGCGGAAAAGCGGCGGACGGTCTTTCTGTCCGCCGCGGACCACCCAGCCATTATAATATGGCGGGGGTTCATTTCTGCACGGATGGCAGGCGGATCGCCCCTACCAGGCCGGCGGTGGCTACCGCCGGTCTGGCGGGGGCGATCCAACCGCCATCCTAATGAGGCCCATAATGTTTAACTTTGGGGAGATGCCTGGCGTTATTGGGTCATGGTGGGTTGGGTGATTTGTTTTTTTGAAACAATACTTTCAAATTCCCAGGTGGCTGGGCTCATACTAACTGCACTGTTTTTTCTTCAGCTGTGAAACTTGGATAAAGGCCAGTCTATATTTCCTCTTTAATTAGACTAAAGTCTCAAGTGTTTCAAAGTTAGCTGAGGGCCCTTTCCCATAGTATTAAAATGTCAGAGTGCCTGCTACTATATGCATTCCAAGACCTTGGAAAGTAAGTGCAGTAATTGTATTTGTGGATTCATCTTGGTCCCAGAGGTGAGAGGGCCATCTGTTTCTTTTGTCACTACATTTAACCCTCCTGCTTTCCCATGTATAAACATAATAATGATTATCCTTTTAATATGTAGCCCTGACTAGACATGGAGTTTATCTTTTGTAATGACTTTTGACAAACAGCTCCAAGAATAAACCTTGGATGCTTTCCCATGCTACAGTTGTAAAATAAAGTGAACAAATGGATAACATTATGTAAGAAACTGGGTATTACTTTGTGAGGAGTAGGTGATCATTTCAATTAACCCCTTCCCTACTGCCGTCGGCCGTTGGCCGTCGCGAGCACTACCTCGCTGGTGCTGCGAACGGCCGACGCGGCCCCGCCCACTCCGAAGAACCGCCTCACTGCCACAAAATAACGGCCGCGGCTAAGGTGTTAATAACCACAATCAGTGTTAGGGATTCGCGAAAGTTACAAACTTAACCTGAGCTCAAACCATAGTAGCTATTGCCCAGAGCAGACAGGCATAACTTCGAGGTGATGTGTAAGTATTTAAACAGTATCAAAACAGTTATTAGGTCAAAATACCACACAATAAAAATCCCAAACCAATTCTATAAAAATAGAGAATATTTTAATAAACAAAAGGGAACTAAAATGACAAAATCCTTTAAGGGAAAGCGGGGACATTGATTTTTAAAGATTAACCTTAAAAATTGTACCAAAAAGATTCAGGTGCCAACCGCGGTCAAATGGTCATGGTAGACCAGGATGTAGGTCTGATTTTAGGATGACCATGATCGAATGTGGATCGGCTACAGAACCAGGTTTGATATATGGTCAGAAGTTTTACTATTGGAATTAGTTTCTGAAATGCAACTCTAAAATATTCAGTGGGGAAAGGCAAAGGCTGTGGCCGACAAGAGCTTCATGAGGCCAGATAGCTATTGAACAAGGTCGCAGTAAAGCAATTGACTTTTGGGAGAAATTTGAATTTTGCGCCCAAGGAAGGTCCCTTACTTGCCAGATACTTTTGGTGTCTGCAACGGGTGAAGTTTCTATGTTCGGGCTCAGCCACTTTTTTTGGAGCTTGGATTCTTCCAGGGTCAAGGCTGTAGGCTGTAGTCGAGGTTGGATACCTCCTCTGTAAGGTCCCAGTGAGCCTGATTTTCTGGTGCCAATAAGCTCTCAGGGGGAACACCTGAAGCTTGCGCCCAGGGTCTATAGACTTTCGTCAGATCTGCTTCGCATGTCGGGCCCGTACCTCCAGAAGTCTATTATCTCCTTAGATTGAGATGATAAACATATTTGCTGGCCCACACGTTAACACAGTCCTCAGCACCCCATTTATTGTCCACCTACCTTCTATTGCTCTTACTCCTGATGAACATGCACCACAATATACATAGGTTTTATGCTGGCTGTGATGCAATTGCTGGCTACTTTCCTCCTGCTGTCTTTGTAGGCTTTTTGAAATGTACACCCTTAGCAAATGAAAGATTCTTAGCTCTCCATCTTCAATCATTCCCCAATATTTCCACTCTCACCCTTTATAAATGTTCCCGATTTCAAATATTGAACATTTCACCCATTCTAAAAGAGAAAAGAAAAATGTAAGAGGTTGGCCTCTCCTTCCCTTCTGGCTCCATCTCCCTACCCACCAAGATCAAGAAGAAAAAGTTAGAGGTGTTGGAATCCTTTAATTCCAGCTCTGGTCAAGTTGAATTCCTTAGCATGGCAGGTTCTTGCAGCCAGTGTGTGTTGCTCTAGAGCCATTACAAAATTGTCAAGGGATAAGCAACTGCACTCATTTCCCCAATCTTCCTTCCTCAGTAAATCTGGAAGGGTGAGCACTGAGCCACTTTAAACATGTCACATAGCTTAGGAAGTATTTTGCTAAGCAATGGCTTGTAGCTGGAGCCCCTTCTTATTGTTCTGTTGATAGGAAATAAGATCTCAGATAACTTTGTCCTCTTCCTAAGAGGAGGATGAACAAGAACTCTTGAATATCTGGGGTCACCTGTCATGGCATTCCTTTGTGGACTTTTTGTAATAATTGGGGTCCTGGCACCTGGAAGCAGTGCACTCCAGAGTTGAGTGCCTGCAAAATAATTAATCTTCCTCTGTGTTCATTTTAATTGCATTTGTTTCTAGAACAGTTAAGCTAAACTTCAATATTATTCTCTGTACATAAAGAAGCCAGTGAAGGTATTTGAGGACCCATGAAATGTGGCCCAGTTTCTTAAGGTTGAAGCATACCCTGACTGATTGATTTTGTAGACTCTGTCGATGTAAGATGTCTTCCTTGCGGTCTGTTGCAGAAGCAGTATTTCAATAGTTAATACCAGAGCCCTGGTAAGTTGACTGCAGTGGCCTGGAGTAGTGTGAGAATATTTCTATGAAGCATGACGTAGAAATCGGTGTTTTCAACTACTATGGAGATTTGATGGTTATAATAAGAAAAATGTTTATCCAACCATATAGTAAGGTTCTGTACGGCCTGATGAGATAGTGGAACTTCTAAATAGTTCAACCAGAAAAAGAACAGTTTGCTGTCTGCTGAGCTTCTGACTTTCGGTACTTTAATTCAAGTATACATTAAGTAATATTTAGGGGTGGGTGTCACCCACATAATTTGCTGTGGTGTGATTACATGAAATGACAGCAAAATTACAGGAGTTAATGCAGAATTATGTGAGAAACATTTAGGCATTTATGCACGGTTGAATCCACAATGGACCAGAGAATGTGTTCTGCTGAAATAAAATGGAGCTCAATGCAACAGAACACGAAAAGCAGCACCCGACAGCATCATGTGCTTTCTAAAATCATGGCTCCTATTAATTACACTGGTGTTGGATTTTTGTGCCAAATTACGCGTAATTACGTGAACGTGTGCAATTTTGGGTCATTTAGCATCAAAAGAGTAACTCAAAATCAGCCACTGTCCGTGCAGGTAACAGCGGTGGGGCGGCGGGGCCGTGTAAGGGGGGATTCCGAGGGACGATGACCAGGGGAAATTAAAGACCTAATTAATTTTTCGTATGCGTCGTGCCTCAAAATCCCCCCTTACACAGCCCCATCGCTGACGGGTGTCAAGTTTTATTTATTTCACTTATGATGAGGGGATGGACTTCACAATTTGTTGACTTCTTTTTGCTTAAAATGATTATAACCATGTAATGGGTAGACCAGGAATTCTTACTCACTGTTCCAGCCTCTCCAACAATGTGGTATGGTCCACTGTGCCATAGCCTGCAGAGAGGGTGAGACGCCTTGGGATTTCCAATTGTTCTTCATCGAGAGAGTCAACAAGCCGTTCCCTAATACCCACACTCAAGGTCTCACTTCCAGCCTTGGTCTAAACCCAGATTTTCTGTCCCAGAGGATGCCTTTTGCTTAAATACTCTCTTGTAATAGATGTGTGGCTTCTCCTTCATCATTTTAAGGATGGAGAGGAGCTTTGCTATAGGTCTAAACTTTTTTGGTCCAGCCACGGCTTCTATAGTAGGAGGTAATAATAGCATGTTTTAGGTATTCAGCACTACTCCTTGCAGACACTCAGCTTTGACAAATGCCAGAATCTCCAGACCAAGTAAAGAACTTTTTCCGTTTATTCTTGCAGCTGAGTATGTGTGGAGAGAGATATTCAAGGGTTACTGTTTAACAACAGGTTTCGAAAATATAGTAACCTCATGAAGTAAAGATAGCATTACACTATTAGAATGCATCCATTAAAACCACTACAATCAATTTACATAACAATCCATTTGCCACTGCAATGAGGTAAGTCACAAACTTTACAGTTACAACTCATTTAGGAGGGTTGGATTGGTGGTGTGCTTAAGGGTTTGTAGGATGGATAGGGTAAAAGGAAAATAAGGCTTTTTTTAAGGCTCATGGACGGGTAGGATATAGGAGTAGTAGCTAGTTTTGGGGGCAGGGATGGGTGGTGGGGATGGCAAGTGTAGTCTAAAGTGGTAGTATTCAGTTTTCAGGGTTCACTGAAGAGAGGTGTATGGGAATATTTAAGAGTTTAAGCAGTTAAATGATGGGTAGTGTATAGGGGTAGTACAGAGGTTTTAGGGTTCAGAAAAGAGAAGTGGCAAGGGATAGTAAGGAGGTAGGTTTTATTTTTTGAGGAGGGTCAGTGTTTTGGGTAGTTAGGTGTTTTAGGGATCAGGGATTGGGTAATGTATGGGATTGAAAGGAGATTTTAGGGTTCAGAGAAAGGAAGTACTAATGGGTTGTAATGGGTTTCTAGGGTCCAGGAATGGTTAGTGTGTAGGGGTAGTAAGTCATTTTCAAAATTCAGGGAAGGGGAGGCGTGGCCAAGCCACCAACCATAATGGCCGCGTAGGCTTGGAGCTTCGCCTCTAACCCAGCAGAAAATGTCCGCCCTGGTGACCTCAGAGTTGCTGCTGTGTAAGACCGTGCCATAAGACAAGGTGGAGGGGCTGCCAGGTCGTTAACTGACCCAGGATGTGAGCGCGGTGCAAATCGGCACCGAAGATCCGTGAGCGGGTGTGGCGTGACCTACCATCCTGCATGAAGCCGGGGACTCTAATGAGCGTGGCCAGCATGCATCACAAAAGGGTTGGAGAAGATTACCACACATTTTGGTGGCGAGGTGCCGACGGGGTGAGTGATTGTGGTAGGGAGTGCACAGCGAGGCTAGCAAGGTTACTTATATGGTGTGCAGACACTCCCGGAGGCACCGTGGCAACAGGGGCCACGGGTGAGCCTGGGGACTGACCTTTGGGCCGAAAGCTGCAGGATGTGTGAGGTGGCCCCCCCCCAGGTCTACTCCCCCCGATGTACCAGTGGTGCGGACCCCCCACTCCCCCTTTCACACCAACAAGAACCAGCCCGCTGAGGAGCCTGCGAGTCTGGAACAGAAGGCCCCGGTCAGGCGAGTGGTGGAGTTGGGGACATTCCAGATGGCCGGGTGTGTTGGAGAGAAGATAAGCTATCAATTCCCTGTGGTGCCTAGGAGACGGTCGCCAAGGGTGTGCCTAGTGACCGGCAGGCGAGTCGGTAGTGCCGGACCTCGGCTGGGGGCTCTTTCACCTGCCGTCAGCGGCAATTAAAGCTTCAGAGGAGTGCCCACTCCGGTCGCAGCACAACATCAGCGGCATTGGCAAACAGTTCAATTTTCCAGCCTTAATGACAGCACAATGCCAACGCCACTGTATAACTCCTTACATGTGCTATGAATGAACTGGTGGAGTACAACCCTTTGCATGATTGCCCTAGGGATTGAGTGAGCCCCGGATCGGTGCATGGTCACTGTAGAGTGCTCCTGAAGAGGGCTGAAACCACGAGGCTGATCACTAGGAAGCACTGGATGGTGGCATGGGTCATAAGGACCCTAAGCGAACTAGCCTATCCTTTAAAATGCCTGGAACTAGCGCAACAACGCAGCGGGTCGATATGGTGGAAGGTGGAGTGTCACACACAACGGAGGCGGCAGGGCCCGGCACCATGTTGTTGGAGCTCAGGGTCGGTTTCAGGGCACTGTACACCCACTTTGATGCCTTGGATAAGCAGCTTGAGTCTATTGGTGCTAGACCCGATCAACAAGATGGGCGCCTTACCACGGCGGAGGGCAGAATTTCCGACTTAGAAGATGACACTGCCCAGATCACCAAGAAGTTAAAAAGAAAGGAGAAACTTCTTAAAACAGTCGCCATTAAGAATGAGGACTTGGAGGCAAGGAGGCAGCACAATAACATTCAGATAGTGGGGGTGCCTGAGTTCACCAACACGGCAATTGGACAGGTTTGTGGAAACACTTCTCACAGATCTTTTTGTTGGTGAATCCTTCACTACCTCATTCGTGGTGGAACGAGCGCATCGAATCATGGGGCCAAGACCGAACCCGGGCTGCCTGCCAAGACCAATTTATAGCCTGCCTGCTGAACATCAGACTCACGGATACTGCCATATGAATGGCGCGTGATAAGGGGCAACTAGAATGGCAGGGGTCATCCATATCCCTGTACCCGGATTTCACTTCAATGGTGCAGGAAGCATGCCGTAAATATGCAGGAGTAAAGGCAAACGTCTGGAAGTTGGGGCTTCGTTATGGGATGCTCTACCTGCAAGGCTGAATGTGGATGTGGATGGATGATCACAAATCTTTGATTCCCCTCATGATGCTCAGGAATTTTGTCAGAAATACTCCAAGTCAGAGAAGCAGTGCGGAACACCATCCCCACAGCAGTCCCAGAATATGCTGTACTCCGGAGCAAGTGCAGATCTTTTTAATGCCAGCTAAGTGGCACCGATGCCTGCCTTTAACTCATTGTGTGCTAGTAACTGGGTGAATGTTTATAAGCCACGTTGGGTGTCCTCTTAGGTTCTGTTGAGTCGCATTAGATTGCCACCAGAGGCAAACCACATATATATGTAGTCAGGCACGCCTGTGACAGGATAATGGGGAAGAGAGGTAGCGTTGCCAACCCCTGAGTGCAAATGCACCTGTTTGTTTTGATGCAATATCATAATAGTTCTATTTTATTTTTTTGTTTGTATGCATAGTCAACTATAGTTGCAAGGGGTTGGATCTTCCCTCTAAAGTTTGGTAAGGGGATGGGGGGAGAGGGGATCTGAGGTATGGAAGCAAAAGTACATAACAGGGTTTACTTGCAAGCTGCAGTTACAATGTAGAAACAAATATTTAGGTCTTGTATTGTTGGATGAGCAAGGAGTAAATTATGGCTAACAAGGTGTAAGCAAAAGCTAACATGTCCTGGAATGTTAGGGGCCTAAATAATGCTTGTAAATGTAAACAAGTAACAAACTGTTTGCAACACCACCATGTGGACATTGCCTTCATACAAGAGACACATTTAGCGTCTTCTGTTGAGACGCCCCGGGCCTCAAACTGGGGGGCACACAGGTACTTTGCCAGATACAGCTACTATGCCAGAGGGGTGGCAATATTGATACATAGGAGCTTACCGTTAAGGGAGGTGGAAATGTGCCAGGACCGTGATGGGCGATTCCTGTTGGTTTAGGGGAGTATGCTTGAACACTCTGTACTGTTTGTTAACATATATTCACCAACTTTTTATGACCTAGACTTTTACGGCACTATTCAGACCAACATAGAACGTATGGGGGCAGATCACATATATTTGGGTGGGGATCTCAATTTTATTGCTTAACCCACGAGAGGCACTAAGCCCAGGGCAAGGCGCTCCTTACTAGATACCATCGATAGGTTTGGGTTAGTGGACACCTGGAGATACCACTGTATGGAGCAGGATGGCTATACTCACTATGCTGCACCCTATGGTCCATGGACACAGCTGGATTATTGGTGTTTTTCTGTTGGGGTGGTGCTATGGATAGACACAGTTAGCCACCTCCCACTCACACTGTCTGACCACTCTCCCGTTCTGGTAAAATAAAGAGTGCCTAGGGCCTGGGGGGGGGGTGGGGGTGGGGGGGTAGCACGTCCTTGGAGGTTCCGTGACATGGAACATAGAGAGAGGCTGTTTTTGCAACTGAACTGGGGGAGGTGGTCACCGAGTACTTCTCTTTGAACGAGGGATCAGTGGATTCTAAGTATGAGTATGTTTCTCCAAAAGCGCTGGAGTACTTAGAGATTTACGACATACATTAGCACATATAGAAGTGCAGTTGACACAGCAAGACCAAATTGAGGCAGGTACTATTGATCCCTCTGATTTGCAATGACGTGCAACACTACTGACAGAAATTTGGGAAGCAGCAGATCATGAGGCTCTCTTCCTAGGAAAGTATGAAATTGCCAGGCGATATGGGGAGGGCGAGAGGCTGGGTAGAAACCTAGCTAGGTTAATACAACAGTCACATAGACCAACCTATATAGTGGAACTAGTATATCATGAGGCGTCACCAATATCTGGCAATGTGGGAATCGTCCAGGAGGTGCTTACATACTACACCACATTGTACACCTCAAGAGTCTCTGGGCTGATTATCGTGACTATCTAGATAAGGTATCGCTTGTGTGGATGGAGAAAGCGCATCAGGAGTCTCTGGCTGAGCCATTCTCGGAAGATGAGGTTG
Organism: Lissotriton vulgaris; assembly: GCF_964263255.1. Classification (NCBI taxonomy): domain Eukaryota; kingdom Metazoa; phylum Chordata; class Amphibia; order Caudata; family Salamandridae; genus Lissotriton; species Lissotriton vulgaris. Next base: position 723,014,345 of record NC_141700.1, on the reverse strand, counting down.
TGGAGGCTATTGATGCGCAAGATGGCTCTAAAGCACCGTGGCTTGATGGATTCACTGGGTGTTTCTATAGGAAATATAAGGCTCGATTTGTACCCCATCTCATTGATATGTTTTCAGGAGGCGGTAAAGGCAGGGGTGCCCCCACCTACTCTTATGAAGGTGGTTATAACAAGTCACTGAAACAATATCGACTACAGAAATTATCGCTGTAATTATATCGACTACAAAAATATCGACTCTCTATACTTAAACATAAAACTACTAAAATATCGACTCAAAAATATCGATAATAAAAAACCTCGAAAACAACATTATCGACCCTAAAAAAACTTGCAATTAAAATATATTGACTTTCAATACACATAAAGAAATAATCAAAAATATTGAAAACTAAAATATAGACCACTAAAATTTCGAGAAAAAAAAATATCGACTGCAATATACATAATAAATATAGGAATATATCGATAAAAATACACGTTAATCATAACATGAATCAGCATACTTATATAACATATAACATACTACAATTAAACAATAAATAAACAGCAACATTTAACACATATAAAACATTTTTATAATTCAATACGTTCACATAATATAATCATATAAAACATTATACAGGTCATATTAAAAAACTATATTAAATAATAAAAAATAACTATAAATGCACAACAATATAAAATCATTACCTACCATCTAAAAAACGATTCACTGAACTACCAACAAAATTCTAAATGTCTCAAACAACCAATAAAACACACCAAACAATTACATCGACTAATGAGATCAACCAACACACAATCCAAACACTATATAAAGAAAGAAAACACACAATTAGATACCACTTGGTGCCACAAAACGTGAAGAAGGGGAAACTCTGCCAAATTTTCACCAGAACAGAAAACTGCTACCATCAAACAATGGATAAAGAATACCAAAGTAAGTACCTGACATTAACTACTAGGCTTAACACTACAAACTACAAATAATAAATTAAACAATAAACTAATCAATTTCTTTCATTTTTACCATTTATTGCAGATACACCACAATTTAAGAAAAAAAGGCCAACATTTACAAACCTATCAACTCTAAAAACAGTAAGTATACAAACTGAAATAACAGAGACAAGTTATAAAACGAAACTTAGAAAGAAAAAGTCCAAGTGAAAAGAAATCCAATACTAGAGAACAAAACATATACAATACATTTTTTTCTTTTACCAACAGAGCCATCTACAAAAGAAACAGAGAAGAAAACCATCAAAACACAGAGCACAGCCCTCCAAACAACTGAAAAACAGGTAAATATACTGTGCAAATGTGATAAATGTAATGATAAACGTAAAACAAACCTAAATTTCTCTATGTAACATTTATTTACTGTAGAAAGAAACCAGAACAATGACAGAAGAAGCTAAATTTGTAACTTCACAGAAAGGGAAAATGCTTCTTTGTTATATGGGCTACACATATACTCAAGAAAAACAACATCAATTGAAAGTGTTTTGGAAATGCAGTAAATATTACAGTAATAAATGTTAGTGACTTGCTATAACTAATGAAACAACTGTAACTAACACAACAGAACATAACCACCCTCCCAACATTACAGAAATAGAAATCAGACAAATGCTTGACTCACTAAAAAAAGCAAGCACTAACACAGACCGCCCATCTACAACTATTCTTAAAGACCATTGAAGAACTCTCCCCCAGCATGCATCAAGTCAAGTCCGTTCTATAGATTCTCTAAAAAGGACAATAGCTAGGCAAAAAAGAATAACTACAGCTATACCACCTGCCCCATAAACATTTGAGGAAGTCCAAATACCCCCCGAACAAACAATAACCCATAATAATGAACCTTTCATCATATATGACAATGCACGTAAAGAAAAAGAATTATAATGTTTGCTACAGCTAACAATATGGTGAAATTACACCAATGCGATACATGGATGATGGATGGCACATTCTCAGTGTGCCCAAAACCATTCTACCAATTATACACCATCCATGGACACTATCAAAACTGCAATATCCCCTTTATATATGCCCTACTACCCAACAAACAGCAAGCAACCTATACTGAGGTACTAAATAAAATAAAAGACCTAACAAATAATTACTTCCCCCCAAAAATTATCATTGACTGAGAAAGCAATGATAAATACTATTCTAAAAACCTACCCTCACACAGCAATCCAAGGTTGCTACTACCACTTTAACAAATGTATATGGAAACATATACAAAAATATGCCCTAAGCACCCAATACTGCACTGACAGTACTTTTTGATTGATTGCACTGGCCTACGTTCCAGTTACAGACGTAGTGGAACATTACAACTTATTAATAGACAGCCCCTATTATAAAAAAATGAAACTAAACTAAGCCCTCTCTTAGATTATTTCGAGGATACATGGGTAGGGAGACTACACAGATCTGGACACAGAAGGCAACCCAAATTCCAAATCCCCTGGTGGAACGTCTATCTAAGTACACTAAATAAACAAGCTAAAAGCAACAACGCTGTCGAAGGATGGCACAATGCTTTCCAAGCAGATACAGCAGAGGTTCCCTAACCCTACATAAACTCCTTCAAGCATTACAAAAAGAGCAAAGCTATCAAGAACTCAGAATGGAGCAATCTATAACACAAATAGACCCGAAACTAACTAAAGAAACTAAAAAAAGTACACCTTAGAAAGCCAAGTAACCCTATACCCAATTACCAGAGACCGACCATACCTATCTACCATAGCTAAAACAATTCTTTAAACATAATTCACATACCTACAATATTCAAATAGTAAACATAAAATATAGATATTAAACACATGTTGGAAATTGTAACAAAGTTATTGAAATATATTTAATATATTTATTTTAATATATCTAAATAATTTCATTACAATTACTAACATATACCTTAAAATTACATAAAATATAACATAACAAACCCACCCAATAAGAAAAATGAAAAATACTTACTCACTTTGTTGCTGAAGAAAAACCTTTGTAACCAAATAAGTAATTCCTTCGAAACAATCCACCAAAACAATCCAAAGGGGCCATCCAAAAATAACACGAAATCCCCAAAAATATGCTCCAACCCAATCCACTAGGAAACCCTTAAAAACCCAAAAATAGTTCACACCCAGTGAATTCACAAAAATAGAAAAAACGCTCCATGGAAATAAAATAGAAATAAAATTAAAAAAACAGATCCATAACGATTCTTCTCCATAATGGATCCAGCGATAAGCCATTAAAGACCTGAAAATAGTGTAAAACATAAAAAACGCTCCAGGAAAAACCGAAAATGGTAGAAAGTGTGTCTCTAATATATTAAAAAATAATAGAGACCCTTCTTACGAAAAAAAAGCAATCTTCTCCCAAAAACGAAATCCACATAAAGTACCTGTAAAATAGAAAAAATACATACCCACCCGCACACAATACACCCCAACATACAATATAAAACATTATTAAACACAACAAAACATTACGTTACATTTCTAACCCTATTCCTACCTCATCAACATACTAACCCAAAATTAGTAAACCGGAACCACAACGAAAACCGTAACTACCTCCTAAAACACAGACATCCTACAACTACAAAACAATAGAAAACTTACACACACTCCACAAACACTTAGGGGGTCATTAGGATGTCGGGCGGATTTGCTCCGCCAGGGTGGCGGTGGCCACCGCCACCCTGGCGGAGCAAATCCGCCCGACATCCACAGCCCAATTCCCCCCCGCCATATTAGTATGGCGGGGGGGACCGCGGCGGTGCAAAACACCGCCCGCATGTTTTCCGCCCCGGTCGCCTTGCGGCCGGGGCGGAAAACCAGTAACATGGTGGCGGTGTCTGTTAGACACCGCCCGCCATATTACCATGGGCATTTGTCAATGCCTTTCCGTGGCGGCAATGCCGCCACGGAAAGGCATGCGGAGACTCCCTGCGGGGGCCCGTTGCGGGCCCCCTGGGAGTCCGGGGCTTGGGGGGTGCACATTGGGGGTACCTATGGTACCCCCCCGCATTTGAATGTGCAACACGGCAGGCACCGCGCGGTGCCTGTCATGTTGTGCTTTGAAATGCACAACGTGCATTTTTACCATTGCGGCGGGCGGAGATTTCAGCTCCGCCCGCCGCAATGGTAAATATACAGGATGCGCCCGCCTGTGTGGCGGGCGCATCCTAATGCCCATTTCGGGACCCCCGCCCTGTAGGCGGGTGGTCCACATCCCCGGTAGGGTGGCGGGCGGCCAAAGCCCGCCCGCCATCCTAATGACCCCCTTAAACTAAACATATAACTTATATAAAGTACTTAAAATTAAACTTACCCTTCCACACGCGAAGCAGGCTCCAACCGCGAGCTCTTCCAAGTTGAAATGACCCAAAATAACATGGCGCGGTTACAAAATAGTCCCAAACAAACAAATAGTCCCATTTCTATTAACATTAAATAACATTTAAAAATTATTTCACACATGTTACAATATACATTATGTAACTATTGTATTTTTTTTCAATTAAAAAAGGTAACATTGTTATAAATATTATTCCAATGTAGTATATGTTATTTTCAATGACTTTATATTAAAAACAAAAACATGTTTCTTATTACAAATGACTTACATGACTGTATGAATATACAATACTGTTATTAATATTACTATTATTTACTGTTTGTATAAAGCAATGTTTTACCTAAAAACATTAGCAATGTATCTGTAAAAAGTATTAGTATTAATATTTTATATATTAATAATAAAAATGTATTTCAAAAATATACAAATGTAAATATTATAATAATGTTAACAAAACCTACCTTTTTGTATTAATGTTTATAAATATGTGTACTACAAAAAATGTTTTAAAAAACTACACAATGTTAGAAAATTCTAAAAAAAGTTGTTATATATAACGTGTCAAATAATTTTTTTTTTACAATAAAATCTGTGAAATAAAAAAAAATGTGCACTGAATAAATATTACTTTACTTCAAAATAATTGTAATAAATTATGTTTGCAATAATTTTTTCAGACAAATGTACAACTGTGATGAAAATTTAACTATATTTTTTATTGATTTCATGAAAATAAAAATGTACAGATAACATTAAAAAATGTCAATAAAATTATTTTCTGATTTCTTAGTTTACAATCTACTTTTCGAAATTAATAAAATATTTTAAACATGCTGTCACTCTAAGGCGTCCATTAGGATATCGGGTGGATTGCCTCCGCCAGGCAATCCGCCCGACAACCACTCTTGTTTTCCCTCCGCCAGATTAGGATGGCGGAGGGGACAGCGGCCGCTTTACCGCCGCAGTTGCCATGCGACCTCGGCGGTCATAGATTAATATGGTGGCGGTGTCCAATGGACACCGCCAGCAATATTACGATGGCAAAATGTGTGGGCCTTTCCGCGGCGGCAATGCCGCCACGGAATGGCATGTGGATATTGCTGCGGCAGCCCCCTGCAGGGCCCCCAGGTTAGAGCAAATGTCGGGGGGGCACATGGGGGGTACCTATGGTACCCCCCCACATGTACATATGTAAGCGGCAGGCACCGCGCGGTGCCTGCCGATTTGCATGTGTGAATGCGTCAACTTATGTTTTACATTGTGGCGAATGTAAAACACATAGGATGTGCCCGCCACTGTGGCGGGACCATCCTAATACCCACAACGGGACCCCCGCCCTTATGGCGGGCGGTCCCGATCTACGTTAGGGTGGCGGGAGGACAAAGTCCGCCCGCCATCCTAATGGACCCCTAATTAATGTTTTTTTAATTACTAACAATTACAAAAATAAATTAATATTGTAATAATAATTTTACCATGCAACATGAGTTCAACATAGTTAATATCATTATATGTACTTTCACAAAATACAAAACATTCATATATTATAATTTACTATTCCCACTCCACCAAGTACAGAGTCAGGGAAGGTGCTGGACACAAAACCCATATAACTTACTATTCCAACTCCACCAACTATAACCTCAGGGAAGGTGCTGGACACTCAAACAATGTAATTTACTATTCCTACTCCACCAAGTAGTAACTCAGGGAAGGTGCTGGATACCAAACCCACATAATTTACTATTCCCACTCCACCAAGTACAAACTCAGGGAAGGTGCTGGACACAAAACCCATATAATTTACTATTCCAACTCCACCAAGTACAAATTCAGGGAAGGTGCTGGACACAAAACCCATATAATTTACTATTCCCACACCACCAAGTACAAAGTCAAGGAAGGTGCTGGACACAAAAACCATATAATTTACTATTCCAACACCACCACGTACTAACTCAGGGAAAATGCTGGACACAAAACCCATATAATTTACTATTCCTACTCCACCAAGTACAAATTCAGGGAAGGTGCTGGACACAAAAACCATATAATTTACTATTCCCTCACCACCAAGTACAAACTCAAGGAAGGTGCTGGACACAAAACACATATAATTTACCATTCCCACTCCACAAAGTACAAACTCAGGGAAGGTGCTGGACAAAAATTGCATATAATTTACTCTTCCTACTCCACCAAGTACAAATTCAGGGAAGGTGCTGGACACAAAACCCATATAATTTACTATTCCCACACCACCAAGTACAAAGTCAAGGAAGGTGCTGGACACAAAAACCATATAATTTACTATTCCAACACCACCAAGTACAAACTCAGGGAAGGTGCTGGACAAAAATCCCATATAATTTACTAGTCCGACTCCACCAAGTACAAATTCAGGGATGGTGCTGGACACAAAACCCATATAATTTACTATTCCTACTCCACCAACTACAAAGTCAAGGAAGGTGCTGGACACAAAAACCATATAATTTACTATTCCCACACCACCAAGTACAAACTCAGGGAAGGTGCTGGACACAAAACCCATATAATTTACTATTCCTACTCCACCAAGTACAAATTCAGGGAAGGTGCTGGACACAAAAACCATATAATTTACTATTCCCACACCACCAAATACAAACTCAGGGAAGGTGCTGGACACAAAACCCATATAATTTACTATTCCAACTCCACCAAGTACAAATTCAGGGAAGGTGCTGGACACAAACACCATATAATTATTTACTATTCCTACTCCACCAAGTACAAATTCAGGGAAGGTGCTGGACACAAAACCCATATAATTTACTATTCCCACACCACCAAGTACAAAGTCAAGGAAGGTGCTGGACACAAAAACCATATAATTTACTATTCCAACACCACCACGTACTAACTCAGGGAAAATGCTGGACACAAAACCCATATAATTTACTATTCCTACTCCACCAAGTACAAATTCAGGGAAGGTGCTGGACACAAAAACCATATAATTTACTATTCCCTCACCACCAAGTACAAACTCAAGGAAGGTGCTGGACACAAAACACATATAATTTACCATTCCCACTCCACAAAGTACAAACTCAGGGAAGGTGCTGGACAAAAATTGCATATAATTTACTCTTCCTACTCCACCAAGTACAAATTCAGGGAAGGTGCTGGACACAAAACCCATATAATTTACTATTCCCACACCACCAAGTACAAAGTCAAGGAAGGTGCTGGACACAAAAACCATATAATTTACTATTCCAACACCACCAAGTACAAACTCAGGGAAGGTGCTGGACAAAAATCCCATATAATTTACTAGTCCGACTCCACCAAGTACAAATTCAGGGATGGTGCTGGACACAAAACCCATATAATTTACTATTCCTACTCCACCAACTACAAAGTCAAGGAAGGTGCTGGACACAAAAACCATATAATTTACTATTCCCACACCACCAAGTACAAACTCAGGGAAGGTGCTGGACACAAAACCCATATAATTTACTATTCCTACTCCACCAAGTACAAATTCAGGGAAGGTGCTGGACACAAAAACCATATAATTTACTATTCCCACACCACCAAATACAAACTCAGGGAAGGTGCTGGACACAAAACCCATATAATTTACTATTCCCACACCACCAAGTACAAACTCAGGGAAAGGGCTGGACACAAAACCCATATAATTTACTATTCCAACTCCACCAAGTACAAATTCAGGGAAGGTGCTGGACACAAACACCATATAATTATTTACTATTCCTACTCCACCAAGTATAAATCAGGGAAGGTGCTGGACACAAAACCCATAAAATGTACTATTCCCACTACAAAAGTACAAAGTCAGAGAAGGTCCTGGACACAAAACCCATATAATTTACTATTAGCACTCCACCAAGTAGTAACTTGGGAAAAGTGCTGGACAATCAACCTATATAATTTAATATTCACACTCCACCAAGTATTAACTCAGGGCAGATGCAGAATAATCAAACAATATACTTAAGTAATCCCACTCCACCAACAACAAACTCAGGTAATATAGTGTACACAAAACCATTATATTTTATTATTATTTTTTAAATATTTATATACATTCAATTTAATTCTAACATTTTAATAAAATATTATACAATTTCACATTTTCAAAACACTCCACATCCTATACCCATTAATACACACATCCCACTCTTGAATTTAAATTTAAATATTTTTAATTTTGTTCTACTAATTAAATTTAAAAAAAAATTAAAAATATTTTTTTTTAAATCAAAATTTTAAGTTAACTACTGTCCATATTCACATAAAAACACACATCACATTTATAAATCTAAGTAAACATTTAGAAAAAATTTAAAAATATAAAAATTTAAAACAAATATTTTAACTTTATTAATAATTAAAAAATGTACAATATTCACAACCCTATTCCCCTAAAAACCCACATGCCACTCCTAAATTTCTAAAAAAAGAAATAAATTTAAATTGTTTTTTTAAAATTTATTATATATCAATAAAAAACACATTTTTAAAAATAATACCACCCAAAATCCTTAAAAACGCACATCCCACTGCTACATTTTTAAAAATAAATTTTAATATTTAAAAAATAAAAAGTTTAATTTTAAAATAATTTATTTCCTAAAAAATCACATTTTTACTACACTCCCCACCCTATTCAGCTCAAAAAAACACATCCTGCTCCCAAATTGTTTTCAAATTAAAACATTTTTTAAAAAAATTTTTACATTAAAAAATCTATTATAATTTTTTAAAACACTCCCCACCCTATTCCCCTAAAAACCCACATCCCACGCCTAAATTTTATTATACAATTATTATAAAAATTTTAATTAAATTGAAGATAAAAATCGAAAAAAAAATTAAATCACTTTTTTAAAACACTCCCCTCCCTTTTCCCCTAAAAACCCACATTCCGCTCCTAAATTTTAATGTACATTATTTTATAAATTTTTAATTAAATTTAAAAATTTCAAATTTATTTTAAAATATTTAACATTTAAAATACCAATTTTTAAAACACTCCCCACTCTATTCCCCTAAAAACCCACATCCTGCTACTAAATTTTATTACACATATTTTAAAAAAAATTCAAATAAATTAAAATTTTTCAAAAATTAAAAAAAAACATAAAATTGTAAAATACAAATTCTTAAAACATTCCCCACCCTATTCCCCTAAAAACCCACATCCCGCTCCTAAAATTGAATATACTTTAAAAAAATTATAATTATTTTAAAATATTTATTAAAAATATATAATAATATATATATTTTTAAATAAATTACATGTAATATTTAAATAACTAAAAATAATTTATAAAAATTCTTACACTCTATATTTATAATATCGATATTTTAACTTTCTATATTTTTACTTTCGATATTTTCATACTCGATATTTTTACTTTCGATATTCTGACATTCTATATTTTTACTATAGATATTCGGACACTATATTTTTACAGTCGATATTCTAACACTCGATATTTTTACTTTTGATATTAATTAATTACTAACAAAAACGATATTTTACACACTCGATATTCACAACTCGATATTACTACCTTCGATATTTTTTCTTCACTATTAAAATCGATATTACTTACCTCGATATTACTTACCTCAATATTATTGCAGACTCGTTATTCCTGACCCGATATTATCTCCATTCGATAAAAAAACTTGATATTTAGACTGCATACCTCAAACAGCAGCCCGGGGGGGGGGGGAGGGGTGCTTTCTTCCTTGCGCATGACATATTGGCGACGCTATTGATTGATTTAGGTGAAATATTTTTGCAAGCAAAACTGGTGTGTTCTGTTGCCTCTCAGCGTGTATGACATGCACTTATGCAGAAAACAGACCAGGGCACAAGTCGGGGGTACACATAGGTACACGGTGTCCACCCACTATTTTCACAGGGTGAACGCTGTCCACCCTGCCAAGAAGTTGGGCCCCACAGAAATATGCTGGACCTGGCCCGGATTAAGACACCGGGAAACGATCAGCAGCTCTTGTACATTGTCTGCTTTTAATTCCCAGCAGCAACGTGAAGGCAGCGAGGAAGCTTTTTTTTTCACCTTCAGCTGGGCCGAAGTGAAGGTGCCATCAGGCCTCCTTTTGTTTGAATATCCTGACTGGTGGCAGCATGGAACCTCACACTTAAATGTAAATGCCATGCAGGGGATACAAAGGCACACAACTTGTTATCCCTTCACAAGTACTTAAGAGAGGCAGCTTTTGCCCTTCTTCAGTCCTTGTATATAAGAGATGCATGCACTGTAAGAATGTCAGATGTGTTGGTCTGTCCCAATATTTACACAAATAACAATATCACTGGCACTATTTTATTTCTTTTATTGCACTATGCAACCCAACGCAGGGTGTCAGAGCTCTTTACGTAATATACACATTATACATTGACATTAAATCATGTACATATGTTAATCAATGTACAAGATGCGTTACATGAGACAAGGTGTAGGAGTCACATGTCCTTCATAGCTCACAGTGCTATATTACAAGGATTGCAATTTATGAACAGCGGGTAACAAAAGGATCTCTGTGTTAAAAGCAGTAACCCGCTTTACTACCTACATGAACGAAAAATCTGACCTCTACATTAACCTTATACTACTTTAATTTAAATCTGGGACTTCACAAATCAAAGATCTCTCCAACAAATGTGTTAAATGCCAGAGTTATCTCACTGTGCCTATTTGTGTTTCAAGAAACAGAAATGTAAGAAAATCTGGGTGATGGCCCATGAGTTAGCGAATGTCAGCAAGCGGTGCACATACATCATGGGAAAGCCAGTCCATTGAACATGCGAGAATTGAATGTCCAGTCCATAGCTTACAAATATTCCTAAAAAATAAATAGGAGGGGCTCAGAGATACTCGTAATGGGCTCATGGACATTTCCCAAAACGGGAAACAACTATTACAACGCACTACCTTTACAGCGCAGCTGTTACAACGCATGCAGTTATTACAGCACATGTCACTACAACACATACCATTACAACACATGCCATTACAACACATTATAAGGTAAGTAATGGAGATTTTTTAGTTTTAGGCTGGGTATGGGTTTTTTGGTAAATGGAAATAGTAGTTTTTACCCCTACACTATCCAACACTTACCCCACTGTTACCCTAAAAGTATTATGCATTTTAATGGCATGCGTTGTAATGGTATGCATTGTAATGGTAGGCTTTGTAATGGTTGTATCTAAAAATGCATTGTAATGGCATGTGTTGTAAAATCATGCAATGTAATGGTAGTTCTGATGTAAAAACCACGTTGTAAAGCCATGCGTTGTAATTGTTTGCATTGTAACGTCATATGTTCCCCAAAACACATTCCTTGAGGAATATATCACAAAACCAGGTCCAGGCGACACATTACCACTTGAAAATATTACCCACACTGCAAGATGCAAGCAGAAATCACACGGTCTGCTTTGTAAGAACCTGAGTCTAATGTTCAGCAGAGGAGCACACGGCTCATCGCTGTGCATTCTTCATAGCAGGTGTAATCATGTTATCACACACCTGAGATAGTGAGAACTGTTTGGGATTGAGATAATGCCTGCAGTGTTGCTCAGCTGAATATTATCCATTGATGGGTCACTCTTTTCCCAGAGGTCAACATTCTACTTAAAGAGAAAGAAGTTACCAACAGCAAGAGGATGGATGGCCCTGACTCCCTCCTACAGAGGCGGAGGGGTTGGTTGTGGCTCAGCGCTCGGTCTTCAAGTGAGAAGTGAGGGTCAGTGTCTGCTGTGAGAGACAATGTCCCTTTCCACTGGCAGGTTTCTAGGTGTAATGCTGGAAATCCTTTGTGAATTCCACTTTTTTATTTGAATCATACTTATGTATATTTTGAATGATTACATTAGCATCGTACGTGCAGGTCTTTTTTTCTGCATAGGCACAATAATTTTCCCTCTGGAGACACAGTTTCTCCTACACTTCCATCAGATAGGCCAGTTTCCCATTCTCTTAAAGCGCCAGGATACCCACCTGGGCAAGTTATGAGCTCTAAAAGTAAATAAAACATAACGTAACGTAACATAACATAACATTACATGGCATTTGTGAGTGTTACTTTCCCTTCATTTTCACTCCTTGATTTTTTTTTATAGTTCTTCCCATACAAGGAATAATTCCCCAACATTTGACCGGGTCACAGGTTAGTTTGTGAATTCTCCAAATGTGTCTGTTTGTGAGTATTCACAAACTCTTCGTACAGGCCCACCCTGTAAAGTCCACCCATATATTCATGGGAATAGAATAACTCATGGACACCTTTGTGTAGTAACTCTACTTACAAGAGCAAAAACAACGTGTCTGAATTAGAAAAGTGATTTTGCATGCTGGGGTCTGTCCTGGGAATGTTCTCTTGGTCTTTATTTCTTTCATTCAGCCGACTTCAAGGAGCTCACTCAGGGGAAAATATATAACGAAATGGAGCAGCGCTGCACTGCGACAAATTTTTCAGCACTGCGCTGTGTCACCTGCAAAACATAGGGATGCACCGTATTTACAAGAATATGGCGCACCTCTGTGTTTTCTCTAGCGCTGGTGATAAAAATAGCTGCCTAGCACCACACAGACACCGTTGCGCCATACAGCAAGGCTGCCTGCGTGGCTGGGATGATTGTGTATATGCAGGAACGTGTCCTTTCCTGCACATAAACAAACAATAATGGCGATTTGCTACTTCTATGTGCGCTGCGTTCTGCAGCACACATAGAAGTAGCAAATCGCCATTATTTAATGATTGTTTTTGTGCAGGAAGGGCCATCTCCCTGCACAAACACCATCATTAATGGCGGTTTGCGGATGCAGCACACAGAAAAAGCAAAAACGAGGAGGAATAAATGTATTTCTGCTCATTGCACCAGTCTAACGCCTGCTCTTGCATGGCATTAGTTGTTGGCGCTGCCTCAGATTTACACATCCTTGTAAATCTGGGGTAGCGTCAAAAAACAATGGGTTTTGCGGTGGAACTCCCACAACAACACCCATTGCACTCCCTTATCATGCAGATACCTGCGTTAAAAGGATACAATATTCACAAAGCGGTGTTAAGCCATGTAAAGTGGCTTAACACTGCTTTGTAAATATGGTGCAGGGCATTTCTCCACCGGAACTGGTGGCACGATCCCCTTGTACATATGCCCCTGAGTTTGGTAAAAAAATTAAACCTGGCCTTGCATTGTAACATTGTTTGCTTTAAATGGCCGTACATTTACCACAAAGATACATTTGGTAAATAGATTATGAGATTGACTATTGCGTCCCCCTTTTTCTCCCCCAAGGTTGCCAATGCTGTTTTTATCTTACCACACATTTGCTGATAGAGTCTTCAACTCTTTCTTAAAATGTAGCAACATTGGAGCAGTTCTGATGGATACACGTGTGTTGTTTCAGATACTGGGTGCATGGATGGGAAAGGCATGCTGGATTGGTTTGCATTTACATTTTTTGGATTGCAGTCTGTTTTTAAGATGACGCGGTCGGCCAGGTGGAGGCAGTTGAGTTTTATTTAGGTTGGGTGATATCATCATATTGTTTCAGGCCCTGGATAAGATGTGCGGCAGCATGTAGATACTCTTAAGGTCTGCTAGTGTGGGGTCTGAGAGGCTATTAAGCTGAGTGAAACCACCATCCAGGTGTAAAAGTATGAGGGCTTGCACAACAGTTCTGAAGTCGCAATGTGTTTCTTTCGGGGGATTTGGTGTCCACGGTGAATCACAGTGACTTGGCATTTGGTGAATGTGAACCCCTTAAGTGCTGCCGTCGGCCAACGTTCGTCGCGAGCACTACCTTGCCAGTGCTGCTCACGACCGTTGGCCGACGGGCCAGCACCCGTTCTTCGAACGTTCAGCACTGGGCGCTGAACGTTCGACGCTCCTATGAGGTTAAGGTTCGAAGCCATCAAGGGTCTTGTCATTGATCCAGATTTGTAACTTTCCTTTGTTTGTTGTCCTTGAAAAAGTACAGACATTCTGTTTTAGTTGGGTTTACTTCAAGTAGATGCTGAATTTCTATTCTGAATGTCATGCAGGCGGTCTTGGAGGCACTGGACACCCGAAGCAGAGGAGACTTTGAAGGAGAGTTGGGTATCACCTGCATCTTGGTGAATGTTGATGGTATCTGTGAGTAGAGCACCAAGGAGCTCCATGTAAAGGTTTATGATGATGGGAGGCAGTATGGAAACCTGAATATTTCTCAGTTGATAGGGATCTCTTGTGACCTGGAGACTCCAATGTGAACAAAATCAGTGAGGACATTGGCTGTGAATCCGATTTGAGTCCCCAGGCGAAATATGAGGATGGAATGACCAATTGTGTCAAAGGCAGCTGAAAGGTCCAGCAATAAAGGTGGAATGTGGGATATTTATAGGGGTCATCTTCATCTGTGGTCAAGAGGGAATCATCTACAATGTGTATGGTAGCAGTCTTCATGCTGCAGGGCAATCTTTAGCCAGACCAGTAGCCGTGCAGGAGATGGTTAGCATTGATATGATCTTGAAGTTGAAAATACACTGCTTTTTCAAATGCTCTTGTCAATGAGTGGTAAGTGAGTGATGAGCCAGTGGTAGGCAACGTCATCACTTTCTGGTGTAGGTTTCTTTTTGGAGCTGTGAGGATCTGCCCTGTATTGAGAGCTTCTAGGAAGATGCAGTGAGTGAGGAAAGCATTTACAATGGTGAGTAGGGATAAAAAATTAACCATCACAGAGAGGTTGAAACCTAACCATTCTGGGATTCTACAGCAAGGGTTGGGAGATGGAGATTAAACAAGACTGGCGCTGTTGGTGTGTTATCTGATCTTTTGTATCTTTTCATTGAAGAAGAGGTTGATGGAATGGCAATATTCTTTAGATTTGGGAATATGTGGTCTACCAGGAGATCGATGCGCTACTTCTTTGTCTTGATTAACATTATGGTTCTGTTGATGGCTTCACTGATGGTGTTGATATAGTATTTTGCTTTGTCTGAAGTGGTGATCTGTCAGTGTGTTCCCAGAGGGACATCAATATGGGGAGAGGAGTTGGCCTAACGGCTATAGCGGGCGATCTACAATCTCGGGAACTGGGTTCGAGTCTCTGCAATGGCTCTGAACATCCTGTGATTCTGGGCAAATCACTTAATCGCCATGTGCCTCGCAAAAATGAATATGTCCTCATATAATGCAACTGGTGCTATGTAAAGTGCTCCGATACCTTCGGGTCAAGTGTGTGCTATATCAAACTCTGTAAAGATATCATGAGGTCATCTAGAGTTCTGTTTTTCTTCCATTGTCTTTGCTGTCTTCAAATGGAGTATTTATTGTCAGCACAGTCTTTAGAGTGGCAGAGAGCTGAATGTTTGACTTGCAAATGTGTGTTTTAATTGGGGCATTGATGTTCACATAGTGTTCCAAAAAAGTGTTCAATTTGTTTACTATACACCTATACACCATCAGTTCTGAAACCCTAAAACCTCCTTACGACCCCTGTACATCACTCTTCCCTGAATTATTTTATTATTTTTTTTTATTGAATTTTATTGATTCACTTGATTAACTCAAACAAAAAGAAGCAGAAGAACAAATAATGGTCTTTACGTGACGTGACAATGCAAGTTAAATGTCACAATTACAGAAAACATAGGTACATGTTCCAGGTGCATATGTCATGAAATACGGTTTTCACTATGCGCAATACTTCTGTACTATAAGGGCCCATATATAGGGTACAATAGCATACACTTACTGACAATGCAAGGATGCAGCAATACCAGGTGTTTCCCTATCTACTTTGTTCCCAGTGGTGTTGTGTTGAGGCTGCGTTGCGGTGTCGGCCACTTCCCTCGTCATCTGTAGGTAGCCTTGAAGTGGCTGCCAAATATCCAAGGGTTTGGCATCCAGGCCTGCAATATAGGGGCACGTTTACCAACCCAGTTAATGGCTATTTCACGCATAGCGATAAGGAGTGCAATAGCGATGAATCATGGCTTGGGTTTGGGAAGGGCGTGTAAGTACCCAAGTAGTGCCATAAATGGCGTGGGCTCTATCTCCATCTCAATCATACGGGATAGTTCCCCAAAGACTGCCCTCCAATAGCCCTCTATCTTGGTGCAAGTCCATGTAATATGAGCAAAGTCAGCATCAGGGGAGCAACATTTTCTGACATGGATGTAAGCGGGAGGGGTCTATGCGGTGCATTTTCCTAGGTGTCATAAATGCTCTCCACTCTGCCGATGGTTGGGGGAAACACAGTGTATCTGAGCACAGCACTGACTGCGTGTCCGTATTTGGGTATCCAAGGTCACGCTCCCACACCGCCCACACTCCAGCATCTCGACTATGAAGCAATGCCATTACCGCCTTGTACATTCTCGCCACAAGATGACTACAATTCCCATCTTTAACATCCCTAGTAACTATCGGAAATTCTGGTGGCTCTAGTGGGTAAATAAACATGTTCACCTGCAATGCCCTTTGTATTCTTAGCAGCACAAAATGATCCATTACTGTGGCATTAGGAAAACAGGGATCTTCTGTGCAGGAGAAAATATGACCATTAGGGAATAGGTCGCCAAATGTCACCAAATAAAATGTGGCCAGGGTATGCTTCACCAAACCTTCCTGCAGTATGGAAATCCAGCAATTTCCTGCAAGTGGCAATTCAGGTGAGTATAATATACGGGAGCCTGTCAACGTTTGCAATGTATGCCATGCCCAGCTAGTTGTGAACAACGTTAGTATATCATGCGGGTCTCACGGAAACCCAACTGGCAATAGGATATTAAGTGGTGCCGGCAGCACCAAATCAGCCTCCGGCCTGTGACATGGGATCCGAACATCTGCGTGGTACCAGTGCAAAGCGAAACTCACCTGTGCTACCAAATAATAAACTCAGAAATTTGAAACCCCAAACCCTCCTTTTTCAAAGGGGAGCACTAGTATATCACAGCTAATGCTGGGTTGCCTTCACTCCCACACCAGTCGCATTATTAGCGTTCGGAGTTCTGAGAAAAAGCTATTATAAAATGGGATAGGGGTGTTGTGGAATAGATACAAAAATTGCGGATGAACCACCATCTTTATTATGGCTATTCTGCCAGCCATTGACAAGGGCAACAACAGCCAAAACTCTAATTATGCCCCAACTTTTCCATTATTGAGCCATAATTCAACTCGAGGATGCGGTCCTTCTCTTTGTGAACGTGAATTGCAACGTATTTGACTGATTCATCACACCACACCAGCAGCTACTCCGCTGTTCTATCACTGGGCGGTGCTGTAAGTGGGAAAACTTCTGACTTTTCCCAATTAATATGCAAACCCGACAAGGTGGCGTACCTTGTCACTTCATGAAGGTGCAGTGTCAAATTCTCGTCCAGGTGTCTGACATATAGTATGATATCATCGGCGTCAAGTGTAAGAAGCAGGGGTCCTGTATTAAATTGCAGCTCCCAATGGCTGTGCCTTTCGTGTAAATGCTGCACCAGTGGATGAAGTGCCACCACAAACAGCAGTGGTGATAGTGGGCACCCCTGCTGTGTACCCCGCATGATTCGAAACTCATTGGTCAGCATTCCATTAAAGCGGATGAACGCCGTGGGTAGTGTGCTCAATAATTTAACCACTGACAGGAACCACTCTGGCCCCCCCAAGCATCCCAGTGTAGCATATAGAAAGGGCCACTCAAGCCAATCAAAAGCCTTTTCCGTGTCAAGCAGCACCGCAGCTGCTCGGACCATAGGTGCTATTCAATGCAGTGCGGATAACAGTGTACGGAGGATAAGTCCTGTTGATTTGTGAATGATGAAACCGGACTGTGCTGGTGATATCAATTGCTCAATGATTAATGCAAGCCTAGTTGCCAATATTTTGTCTAAAATCTTGTTGTCAAAATTTAAAAGCGGTAATGGCGGGTATGCTCTGCAATTCCATGTATCCTTCCAGGGTTTCGGCAGCTAAGTTATAACCGGTATGCAGTCTAAATATCGAGTTTTTTTTATCGAATGGAGATAATATCGAGTCAGGAATATCGAGTCTGCAATAATATCGAGGTAAGTAATATCGATTTTAATAGTGAAAAAAAAGTATCTAGTAGTAGTATTAGTTAATGTCAGGTACTTACTTTGGTATTCTTTATCCTTTGTTTGATGGTAGCAGTTTTCTGTTCTGGTGAAAATTTGGCAGAGTTTCCCCTTCTTCACTTTTTGTGGCACCAAGTGGTATCTAATTGTGTGTTTTCTTTCTGTATATAGTGTTTGAATTATGTGTTGGTTGATCTCATTGGTCGATGTAATTGTTTGTTGTATTTTATTGGTTGTTTGAGACATTTTGAATTTTTTTGGTAGATCAGTGAATCGTTTTGTAAATGGTAGGTAATGATTTTATATTGTTGTGCATTTATAGTTATTTTTTATTATTTAATATAGTTTTGTAATATGACCTGTATAATGTTTTATATGAATATATTATGTGAACGTATTATGTTATAAAAATGTTTAAATGTGTTAAATGTTGCTGTTTATTTATTGTTTAATTGTAGTATGTTATATGTTATATAAGTATGCTGATTCATGTTATGATTAAAGTGTATTTTTATAGATATATTCCTATATTTATTATGTATATTGCAGTCGATATTTTTTTTTCTCGAAATTTTAGTGGTCTATATTTTAGTTTTCGATATTTTTGATTATTTCTTTATGTGTATTGAAAGTCAATATATTTTAATTGCAATATTTTTTATTTATTTTATTTATTTTTAGAGTCATTTGAGAGTCACGATTGAAGTGTGTTGATTTTAAAAACTGAGAGTCCCGATTGAAGTGTGTTGATTTTAAAAACTCACCGTACTGAAACTCAGTCTCCTGACTACACCCACGCAGCGGATCATAGCGCTGCCGAGGGAACTCCTACAAACAACTCTGGCCGCCATTACCGGCGCACCCTAGGGCCACGCCCCTTTTCAGAGGCCACACCCTTCGCCCTGACTATAAAAGACGCTAAAGCCCAGCGTCATTCAGAAGATAACATCTCCTGAGGCGGAAGCCAGGAGCCTAACTAAGCGAGCACTTTTACTTTAAACATTTGAGAGTCACAATTGAAGTGTGTTGATTTTAAAAACTGAGAGTCACGATTGAAGTATGTTGATTTTAAAAACTCACCATACTGAAACTCAGTCTCCTGACTACACCCACGCAGCGGATCATAGCGCTTCTGAGGGAACTCCTACAAACAACTCTGGCCGCCATTACCGGCGCACCCTAGGGCCACGCCCCTTTTCAGAGGCCACGCCCCTCCTTCCCGACGCCTACTCCCTATAAATCATGTGCATATTTCGAACGCGCAGCGGACGCGATGTTTGCGCGCCGAAGGCGCGCCTAAGGCAAGCCCGTCTGCGCCCGTCCGCGCCAGCTCCGTGCCTAGGGCCAGCCATGCTGTTAATCCTCAACCTGCGCAGAGACTAACATGGACCAGGTCACAGCTTCTAGACCTTGGTAAGAGATCTTGCACTCCCACTACTATATGCAACCTCCCTCTACCTAGCCCACCCCTGTACAAATGTCATAACTGCCAGTTCACTCTGTGCCCCTACTGGACTTGCCCCCAGGGCTCCACAACTAGCCGACCCTCTCCCATCAAAATTCACTCTATGGGATTGGTGAACTGTCGCTCCCTACCTTGTCAACCCAGCAATATTTGGTTACTGCTATCCTCCACCTCCTGGGATGCATTATTTCTAACTGAGACTTGGATTAAAGACTCCTCCAACCCAGACATCTCTCTCGCCGTACCCACCGGCTACCGCTTCACTGGATTATGCCGTGAAGGCTCCAAAACAGGAGGAGGAATCGCAGTAATTTTAAAGAACCACCTGAAAATCACTTCTAGGAAAATCACGAATATAAAGCCCATTGAAGCATTATACTTCTCGGCCACAGACTCTACGACAGCCATTGCCTCAGGGATCTTGGTATGCAACCCTCCGAACACCTCCCAATCTGCCATCTCTGAACTATTGGCAATCACCGCAGATCTCTCTATCAAACATCCCCACTTCATGGTACTGGGAGACTTCAACCTCCACGTTGATATAACAGCTGCAACCGCGCCTCCTATTTCCTAGAATCCATGAAAAACCTAAATCTGACACAAAGAGTTAAGGGCCCCACTCATACTGCAGGACACACCCTTGACCTTATCTTTTCAAACCACGAAAAACTAAAAACCCTCCAAACCCTACCTCTGACATGGTCTGACCATTTTCTAATCCCATTTGAGGTATCCTCAACTCAAATTGTCAAAAAGGAGTCTGCCATCAGAACACAAGGCAGAAAATGGCACAAGATATCATGTTCTACCCTAGAACAACAATATCATAACACACTAAACACTCTCCCTGACTATCTCAATGAAGCGGTTCTCATATTTAGCAATGATCTCACAACTGCTATTGAGAAATTAGCTCTGTTACAAACCCTCACCTCCCGCAGACACAAACAGTCAGCCCCTTGGTTCACTCAGGAACTAAGGGAACACAGAAGTAAGTGTAAAAAGATAGAACGACAGTGGCGGCAAGCCTATGACCCAGAAGCCAAAGCTCACTACAGAGAAGTCCTCAAGGAGTTTCGCAAACTTAAACGCAAATCCATGAGCACCTATTTCGCTGATACCATTGCAAAGGCAAAAAACTCTTCCAAAACCCTTTTTAATATTGTTAAAGATTTTACCAATCCCAGTGCTATGACCACTTCAATCTCCCCCTCCCCTGCACTGAGTGAAAATTTATCAGACTTCTTCGAAAAAAAAATATCCAACATTGCGGAAACTCTTCTTCAGAACGCTACCAATACCACCAAGGACCCTGTCATTATCAGCAAGCATGCATTTACCTCTTTCCATCCTCTTACTAGGGAGCATGCCCTGAACCCATTCGTGAAATGTAAATCAGGCTCTCCATTGGATCCAGCCTTGGCCTTAATTATGAACGAAATTGCCCCTCTAGTTATTGACCCCCTCCTCGAAATATGGAACTCTTCCCTACTCTCAGGTATGGTCCCTTCCGCTTGGAAACACGCTATGCTTATCTCAATCCAAAAAAAAGCAGGCATCGACCCCTCCTGCTTAAGCAATTACCGGCCAATCTCACCCCTGCCCAAGCCCACTAAAGTGCTTGATAAAGCAGTCTAAGAGCAACTATCCTACTACCTTGAATCCAACTCTTTGTTCCATGATTGCCAATCTGGATTCAGACCGGACTTTAGTACAGAGTCAGCTCTTCTTGAGTTATCCGAGTTGATTCGAGAATGCACGGACAGGGGAGAGGAGGCCATGTTGGTTCTTCTCGACCTATCCGCAGCATTCGATACCATCTCCCATGACACACTACTCGCTCGCCTGCAAGAGGTAGGTGTCAGCGGAACTCCCCTCACCTGGATCAAAACTTTCCTCACGAACAGATTCCAACAGGTGATGCTGGGCTCCTTCCTTTCTTCCAAGAAACCATTGATCTGGGGCGTTCCGCAAGGTTCTGCTCTCAGTCCGCTATTATTCAATGTGTATTTAAAACCACTAGCAAAAGTGATTGAATCATGGGGCGTCAAAGTAACTTTTTACGCCGACAACACCCAACTAGTGTTCTCCTTCAAAGACCCCTCCGAAAAATCATTCCACAACTTTCGCCAATGCATGATGAACATTGCCTCTTGGATGTCGGCTAATAACTTAAAGCTTAATACGGACAAGACTGAGGTCCTATTTTTTAATTAGAAATCCCCCACACCCTCCACCCTCTGGTGGCCGATTGAGCTCAACCCTCCCCCGGACCCAGTTCAAGCTGCCCGTAACCTAGGCTTCCAATTTGACACTGCCCTCTCCTGCAAGACGCAAATTAATAAAGTCACCTCATCTTGCTTTGGAAAGCTTCGCATGATAAAAAAAATCATCCCATACCTGCCAATAGACTCTCGAAAAACAGTTGTCCATTCTCTCATCACAGCTCACTTGGACTACGCTACTAGTCTGTATGTAGGTGTCCCGGCGTACCTCATAAACCAACTACAGAGAGTCCAGAACGTAGAGGCCAGGCTGATCTGCAACATCCCTTACCGCCACTCTATTTCACCCCATCTGATCAAACTTCATTGGCTCGCAGTGAGACTCTGCATTCAATTTAAAGCCTTAATCCTGGCTTTTAGAGCTATTAATGATCGAGGTCCTTTTTACCTGCGCCAT
This sequence comes from Lissotriton vulgaris, assembly GCF_964263255.1. Classification (NCBI taxonomy): domain Eukaryota; kingdom Metazoa; phylum Chordata; class Amphibia; order Caudata; family Salamandridae; genus Lissotriton; species Lissotriton vulgaris. The sequence continues at coordinate 722,991,671 of NC_141700.1, read as the reverse complement.
AGAATTAAATTCTCACAAGCCTCCCGAAACCTTAGATCCAACCATTTCCGCCTTATGATCTGCCCCCGTTTCCGCCTGGCCCGCACGGGAGGAAGAGGCTTTGCAAAGGCCACCTCCAAACTGTGGAACCAGCTTCCTACAGAGCTAAGATTTTTGACGTCAGAACCCCTATTCCGAAAAAAACTCAAGACCTGGCTCTTTTCCCTCATCTACTTTATCTACTCCCTACATCCTCCCACTGACCCTTTGTGAGGTAATATCTTCAGCACCGGGACACCTCCGTTGGAGGTAGCTGAGCGCTCTACAAACTACTAAATAAATAAATAGATATTTTTTAGGGTTGATAATGTTGTTTTCGAGGTTTTTTAGTATCGATATTTTTGAGTCGATATTTTAGTAGTTTTATGTTTAAGTATAGAGAGTCGATATTTTTGTAGTCGATATAATTACGTTGATAATTTTTTTAGTCGATATTCGGTCCGTCGATATTGTTTCAGTGATCCGCTGTCTGATTTATAAAATGCAGCATGAATCAAGATTCAGTAGGACCCTCCTGACTCTAGGCCCCGGTGCCACTGTACCTACTGCACCAATGAAAACCACGCTCCAAAAATTAATCTGATTTTAGTTTATAAACTGGCATCAAAGCTATTGCATTTTAGCTATGCAAATGTTGTCCTTGGTCAGCGATTTCTATAGGTTTTACTGACACCTGAAGCTTGGCCCCCCTGAGCCACAAACAAGAGGTGAGGCGAATTCCTCGAGGGGATATTTTCTCCTTGTAAGGGAAGAACTATAAAAGAAATTCTTGGCACTGTTGTGGTAAAAACTCCAGGGTTAATAATTTCATTCAATGGCACCCTGTAAGCAAGTGCTCCACCACTTTAGAATGTATTGTGTGTTAAAATTTAACAGGAGGGTTGTAAAGGTCGGTCAGTGGCAAGTGACAGTGACCCTTGTATTAGAGCAGATAAAAAGGGCACATTTTCTGCTGTAATACACAAGGTGGCCAGGTCTGTGCATTCTCTCGAGGTTTGAAAACCTTACATTTTCCTTCTCATTGGAATGTACAGCAAGTGTATGAATGAGATTTTAATAAACACTTAAAACTCTAAAACAAAAGGATCCGACGAGGGTGGGATTTGAACCCACGCGTGCAGAGCACAATGGATTAGCAGTCCATCGCCTTAACCACTCGGCCACCTCGTCACGATAGCCTAACGTTAATTTGTCACTATCAAAACCCCAGCAGCATCCAATTTCGTAATTTCTGAGTAATTATTAACCTGAAGTAAAACCCAGATGTGCTGCCAAAAACACACCTGTTTGGGACCAACCGGCCCAATGCCTAAGCGAGCTCACAGGAAAAACTCAGTACCACACATACCCTTGTTACACACCACACGCTGATCTTCAGCTGCAGGTCTGCCTGGGTTTCTTATTTCAGAGCTCCAGACATGAGTGAACCTACTTCTGAGGTGTGACCACAGAACAAGGCTCTGAAATGTGGCTGGACCATTTGCCACTTTCACCCACCTGCCCGCTTAGCCATGGCCTGTGTCCCTTCACACTGGACAGCCTAGTGTCCCGCGACCCCCTCAGGGTCCTGTGAGTCACTACAGGCCAAGGTGGGTGTAGGGGAGAGGTATATATGCTTCCCCTGCCCACCTGGTGGCCTCTTTGTCCTTCACCCTGACGCAAGCAATTGCCGGTCACTTGGGGGTCCCCCTCGTGCCAGGTAAAACTGTGGGTCTGGTGCAGGTTTTAACTTTTCTTGGATCGAGCTTGATACCATCGCAGGGGAGTCCAGATTGCCAACAGACAAGGTTTGTGACCTAGCACAACACATACAGTCTGTGGTTGGGCAGGACAGGGCCACCTTTGAATGCATCCAAAGCCTACTGGGGCAACTGCATTTTGCAGCCAGGGTCATCCCAGAGGGTAGGGTGTTTGCCAGAAGGTTAGCAAGGGCCACTGCCAAGGTCACATAGAAGCACCACATGGTGAAATTAAGCAAAGGCATGAGACAGGACCTGGCCATGTGGGCGTAGTTTCTGGCCAATTCTAACGGCTTAGTAATTTGGAGGGCTCCATGGGCAGGCAGCCGGGACCTAGCCCTATATACAGACGCATCAGGCAGAGAAGGATTCTGGGCCATTTTAGACAGGGAATGGTATGCAGAGAAATTGCCCAACACCTGGCACAAGAAAAAGATCACGGTCAAGATCACAGTGTTAGAGTTGTTCCCGATTGTAGTGGCATTCCCCTTGTGGCCTGTGGTACTGGCGGCTAAGAGGGTCCTCTTGTGGTCCGACAATCTGGCGATAGTGCAGGCATTAACTCCCAGTCACCAAGGTGCCCCCTGGTGTTGTGCCTTTTGAGGGAGTTGGTGCGGCCGTGTCTGTCCAATAATGTTGAATGCAGGGCGCGACACATTCAGGGTGTGCAGAACACAGCGGCTGATGCTCTCTCTCATTTTCAGTGGCCCCGGTTCTAGGAGGCATGGCCGAGAGCGAGAGAGGAGGGGACCCCTTTCCTGGCACACCTTTGGTTCCTGTTAAAGTGGAAAATTGACCGAGGGGGCTGGGTGAGTTATCACTAGCGCCCGGGACAAACAAGAGATATAGGTCCTGCGTTCAAAAATGTTGTTCAGTGGTGGGAGCCTAAGAAGAAGGCGGGTCTTCCTTAGAAATCAGAGTACAGTCTTTCATATTGTGGGCTAAAGACAACGGGAAGATTCATTCTTGGATTTCGGGCCATCTTGCAGCAATCAGCCACCACGCTAGACTAAGGGGCCAGTCAGATTCCAGATTTACATCACAACTACCATTACATTGCATGATTTTACAACACATGCCATTACAATGCATTTTTAGAAACAACCATTACAAAGCCTACCATTACAATGCATACCATTACAACGCATTCCATTAAAATGCATAATACTTTTAGGGTAACAGTGGGGTAAGTGTTGGATAGTGTAGGGGTAAAAATTACCATTCCCACTCCAGTGAGTGCAAAAGTAGGGATATTGTTGGATAGTGTAGGGGTTAAAATGACTATTTCCATGTACCAAAAAACCCATACCCACCCGAAAACTAAAAAATCTCCATTACTTACCTTATAATGTGTTGTAATGGCATGTATTGTAATGGTATGTGGTGTAGTGACATGTGCTGTAATAACTGCATGCGTTGTAACAGCTGCGCTGTAAAGGTAGTGCGTTGTAATGTTTGTTTCCCGGTTTGGGAAATGTCCATGAGCCCATTACGAGTATCTCTGAGCCCCTCCTATTTATAAGCTATGGACTGGACATTCAATTCTCGCATGTTCAATGGGCTGGCTTTTCCATGATGTATGTGCACTGCTTGTTGACATTCGCTAACTCATGGGCCATCACCCAGATTTCCTTACATTTCTGTTTCTTGAAACACAAATAGGCAGAGATAACTCTGGCATTTAACACATTTGTTGGAGAGATCTTTGATTTGTGAAGTCCCAGATTTAAATTAAAGTAGTATAAGGTTAATGTAGAGGTCAGATTCTTCTTTCATGTAGGTAGTAAAGAAGGTTACTGATTTTAACACAGAGGTCCTTTTGTTACCTGCTGTTCATAAATTGTAATCATTGTAATATAGCACTGTGAGCTATGAAGGACATGGGACTCCTACACCTTGTAACCCTGTCTCATGTAACGCACCTTGTACATTGATTTAGATATGTACATGATTTAATGTCAATGTATAATGTGTATGTTACGTAAAGAGCTCTGACACCCTGCGTTGGGTTGCGTAGTGCAATGAAAGAAATACAATAGTGCTACTGACATTGTTATTTGTGTAAATACTGGGACAGACCAACACATCTGACATTCTTACAGTGCATGCATCTCTTATATACAAGGACTGAAGAAGGGCAAAGGCTGCCTCTCTTAAGTACTTGGGAAGGGATAACAAGCTGCGTGCCTTTGTATCCCCTGCATGGCATTTACATTTAAGTGTGAGGTTCCAGGCTGCCTCCAGTCAGGATATTCAAACAAAAGGAGGCCTGATGGCCCCTTCACTTCGGCCCAGCTGAAGGTGAAAAAAAAGCTTCCTCTCTGCCTTCACGTTGCTGCTGGTAATTAAAAGCAGACAACGTACAAGAGCTGCTGATCGTTTCCCGGTGTCTTAATCCGGGGCTGGTCCAGCATATTCCTGTTTGCCCCAACTTCTTGGCAGGGTGGACAGCGTTCACCCTGTGAAAATAGTGGGTGGACACCGTGTACATATGTGTACCCCCGACTTGTACCCTGGTCTGTTTTCTGCACAAGTGCATGTCATACAGGCTGAGAGGCACAGAACACACCAGTTTTGCCTGCAAAAATATTTTACCTAAATCAGTCAATAGCGTCGCTAATATGTCATGCGCAAGGAAGAACCCCCTCCCCCCTCCGGCTGCTGTTTGATTTATAAAATGCAGCATGAATCAAGATTCAGTAGGGCCCTCCTGACTCTAGGCCCCGGTGCCACTGTACCTGCTGCACCAATGAAAACCACGCTCCGAAAATTAATCTGATTTTATTTTATAAACTGGCATCAAAGCTATTGCATTTTAGCAATGCAAATGTTGTCCTTGGTCAGCGATTTCTACGGGTTTTACTTACACCTGAAGCTTGGCCCCCCTGAGCCACAAACAAGAGGTGAGGCGAATTCCTCGAGGGGATATTTTCCCGCCTGCTGGAGAGAGAGGAGTTTACTTTCAGCTTGACACTGTTGTGGTAAAAACTCCAGGGTTAATAATTTCATTCAGTGGCACCCTGTAAGCAAGTGCTCCACCACTTTAGAGTGTATTGTGTGTTAAAATTTAACAGGAGGGTTGTAAAGGTCGGTCAGTAGCAAGTGACAGTGACCCTTGTATTAGAGAAGATAAAAAGGGGACATTTTCTGCTGTAATACGCAAGGTTGCCAGGCCTGTGCATTCTCTCGAGGTTTGAAGACCTTACATTTTCCTTCTCATTGGAATGTACAGCAAGTGTCTGAATGAGATTTTAATAAACACTTCCAATGCTAAAACAAAAGAATCCGACGAGGGTGGGATTTGAACCCACGCGTGCAGAGCACAATGGATTAGCAGTCCATCGCCTTAACCACTCGGCCACCTCGTCACGATAGCCTAATGTTTATTTGTCACTATCAAAACCCCAGCAGCATCCAATTTCGTAATTTCGGAGTAATTATTAACCTGAAGTAAAACCCGGATGTGCAGCCAAAAGGACACCTGTTTGGGACTAACCGGCCCATTGCCTAAGCGATCTCACAGGAAAAACTCAGTACCACACATACCCTTGTTACACACTGCACCCTGATCTTTAGCTGCAGGTCTGCCTGGGTTTCTTCTTTCAGAGCTCCAGACATGAGTGAACCTACTTCTGAGGCGTGACCACAGAACAAGGCTCTGAAATATGGCTGGACCAGTTGCCACTTTCACCCACCTGCCCGCTTAGCCAAGGCCTGTGTCGCTTCACACTGGACACCCTAGTGTCCCTCGACCCCTTCAGGGTCCCGTGCGTCACTTCCGGCTGAGGTGGGGGAAGGGGAGAGGTATATCTGCCTCCCCCGCCCACCTGGCGGCCTCTTTGTCCTTCACCCTGACGCAAGCACTTGGCCGGTCACTTGGGGGTCCCCCTCGTGCCAGGTAAAACTGTGGGTCTGGTGCAGGTTTTACCTTTTCTTGGGATCGAGCTTGATACCATCGCAGGGGAGTCCAGATTGCCAACAGATAAGGTTTGTGACCTAGCACAACACATAGAGTCTTAGTTTGGGCAGAACAGGGCCACCTTTGATTGCATCCAAAGCCTCCAGGGGCAAATGAATTTAGCAGCCAGGGTCATCCCAGCGGGTAGGGTGTTTGCCAGAAGGTTAGCAAGGGTCACTGCCAAGGTCACAAAGAAGCACCACATGGTGAAATTAAGCAAAGGCATGAGACAGGACCTGGCCATGTGGGCGTAGTTCCCGGCCAATTTTAACGGCTTAGTAATGTGGAGGGGTTCCTGGGCAGCCCTATGTACAGACCATCAGGCAGAGAAGGATTCGGGGCCATTTTAGACAGGGAATGGTATGCAGAGAAATTGCCCAACACCTGGCACAAGAAAAAGATCACGGTCAAGATCACAGTGTTAGAGTTGTTCCCTATTGTGGTGGCATTCCACTTGTGGCCTTCGACACTGGCGGCTAAGAGGGTCCTCTTGAGGTCTGACAATCTGGCGATAGTGCGGGCATTAACTCCCAGTCAGCAAGTTGCCCCTGGTGTTGTGCCTTTTGAGGGAGTTGGTGCGGCCGTGTCTTTACAATAACATGAAATACAAACAAAACGACCGGGCCAAGGTTCAGCACAACCACAGCACAAGTAAAGTAAATTTAACTCTGGTGCAACACACTTCCTGTGCCCGTCGTCCCAATGCACAAATATGGTTAAAAATTTTCTTCAAATGGCGGAAGGCGCACTCATTGAAATATAATCAAGGAATCTTCTTTAGTCCAAAAGTTCTATTCTTTATTGTGGTAATTATACCAAACCAATTATACAGCCAGCGCGTTTCGTTCCTTGGCGGAACTTCGTCAGGGCTGAAAAGACCCAAATGGAAAAATTACAAATTAAACATAATACAAGACATACATATATAAATTACAATATATACAACACAGGATGGGATTAAAAGCACGACATCAATCGGAGAGAAGTTAAGTCCGATAGAATACCTGTACAAACTAACTCTCACACCAAACTATGTACATTTAAAACGAATAGAAACAGCACCCATATATATATATATATATATATATATATATATATACAAATATCAACATAGATAAGTACATGAATCACATACCACAAATATATGTACGGAATAAAAATATAGTTCTAGCACAAAAATAGCTCTGATATTCTTAAAAAGGAGCAGATCATATTTCCTTAAAGTCATACAAACACATTTTGTAATCCATAGCATTATTTTCAAATAGTGTGGCTCGGTATAAATGGACATTTACAGAAAATGCCTGATATTCAAAACAGAAGAAGATAACATGATCCAGAAGAACTGAGACGCCAAAAGATAAAAAGAACTGAGAAGGAACAAGTTCAGAAAAATAAAATGAATTAATCCTGAAGGTGAGAGAAAAAAGGAAAAAGAATAAGGAAAGAGATATCGAAAGATATGTATTTACACTGTAAGGAACACCATGAGCATGATAAGGCACAATGGGAGACTGGGACAGAGAAGGAAAGTGGCCATCCCTCAAATTAGGTGACACTCGGAGCCTGGAATGGGACGTAACCAAGTTCCCCCTAAACAAAATTTAAGTAGATGGGAGCATTGGCAAGGATGGAAAAATACACCAACCCCTACACTCTATTACGATCGGATATGAAAGGTGATATATCCTCACCATAAAAAATGTCTCCAATGAACAAATAATTCCACAAATGTAGGTGGTGAGCAGATAGTGACGGTCAACTCCTGTCACGTCCAGAGCACCTTGACCAGTTGGCACCGCTCCACGTTATAACTGAAAAGACAAACTAAAAATATATAAATATCAAAAATTATAATCAAGGAGAGGAAGGATGAATTGAGAATAAACAGAGACACAATACCACTGTGTTTTATAAAAAACTGCTAACAACCAGTCTGAAAACAGTCCTATCGAATTAGGAACCCACAACTCATACCTAAACATAGGTGGGGGGATGAGGGGAAACGAGGGGGGAGTGTTCGGTGGAAAAGAACCTAGAATCAACCACTAGCAAAATATTAGCAGAAGTGGAAACGATATACCCTAGAAATGCATATGTTGAGTAGCATATTGCCGGCCCCCTCACTTATAAAAACCCACTAACAAAACCACCCCTCTCACCTAATCACAAGGTAATTCCAAGGAATCAAGGAATTTTGTAAGGCAGCAATTCAGCTGTGTTAAAGTTGAATTGAAGCACAGGATTACTGCTGGTCTGCAGGACCTGATGCCATGCTGGTTGAAAAATGGCTTTAATAAAGTTTTCCTTATATCTTTTAGTTTATTGCAGATACAAATGATATGGATGAGGTTCTCGACTCCACGAGCACATAGCCTGCATAACTGATCTCCTCCACTATTTTCCCATGGGGGTAAAAATGGATTAATTGAACCAACTAACAGGAGAAGCTTCAAAAAAGTTTCTTTAGTTGTTATCTTTATTCCTGCATTTAGGTAAGGTTGAGGTTTACCGGCTTCGTAATTATTGAGCACAATCCAGCCATAAGCTCGTTTTGATAGTGCTTCCTTTTCCTCTGCAGTAGATTTAAGTCTTATTGACTTTGTGACTAGTTTTTTGAAGACCCAATGAGCCGTTGAGGTATTCCAATGGTCTGTTAGACCCAGAGATTGGATGGATCCAAAGAGGTATTTGTTAGCTGGTGATTTCCCTGTGCGTGTTAGTTCTGCCCAGAGATGGTTGTTTAGGGAACCCATTTCCGCAGCTCTGATTTTGTGCCTGCATTTTGCATAGGCTCCCATTCTCTCTGCCGCTTGATTTTGTAGCCCGAATTCCAGCCGTATTTGGGCTGGAGAAATGTATTTAGGGAGCTGAAATATTGCTCTGTAAGAGGTTGTTATTATGCTGTTTAAAGTTCCAGCGTCTCTTCCTCTCATTGGTTCACTACAGTAGGTGATCGTGGGCTGCAATTGGGCTCACAGGACTTTAAGAAAGGTTTTAATGAGAGGTCCGGCAACATCTTTTTCAAGAGTTTAAGTGCCAGATAGGTCATAGCACCCTTCCTTCGCAAGGATTCCAGCTGCGGCTTGAAGGAGATGTTTTGATCTAAAAGTATCCCCAGGTACTTGTAGCTTGTTACTTGGTGTAGGCGTTTCCCGTCAAGATACCAGCTTGGACTTGTCTTCTTATGGTAGTTTACTGTCATAGTTTTGGTTTTATTGAGATTTATTTTTAAGGCGTTCTGTTGAGAAAAGTTGCTAGTTACGTTCAGGAGATGTTGAAGACCAATTGGGGTCCGCATGATCAGTACTAAGTCATCAGCGTATAACAAATTTGTCAGTGCCATACCTCAAAACTTTGGGGCATGAGATGAGTAACTGTCCAATTCATCCGGTAAGTCTGCTAAGAAGAGGTTAAACAGCAGTGGGGCTAGGACGCACCCTTGTTTTAGACCCTTAGTTGTGGTAATTCTGCTAGAAATGTGCGTTCCGCCTCCTAGTTTTATTCTGATCCACGTGTTGGTGTACATATGCTTAAGTTGGTCTAAAAGAGAAGTTGGTATCCCCCAGCTGGCCAACTGGTGCCCCGGATTCTAAGGCAGTACTATGGGAAGTCTTCAATGCATACATAAGAGGAGTATGTATCTCCAACAGTGCTGGGGTACTTCGAGATTTACGGCGTACATTAGCACAAATAGATGCACAGTTGACGGAGCTCGACCAAATTGAGGCAGGTACTATTGATCGCCCTGATTTGCAATGACGTGCAACACTACTGACAGAATTTCAGTAGTGTTTTGCTTTCTTCGCCCTAAGTTGGCCATGTCTGAACTGGGGTGGCTGAGTGAGCTAAAGAATGTGATGGATTAAACCCAGATCAGTTGACTGGGGGTGAGTGTTTGATTTGCTCAAACGCTCCATCCATCATCCCCTTTTGTTTCGCTTTGTTCGCCCTAAGTTGGCAGAGTATGCTCAGACGTGAGTCCCTTGCTCACTTGGCCACTGGATTCAAGATAGCCTGGCTGATGAGGATTATGACTCCGAAACCGGTCCCAGGATGCTTGTTTCCGGTCCAGGGAAGACATGGCTTGGCAGTTCGGGCTGGACTGTTCCCATGAGGCACAGGGTCAGACTGATTTGCATATGGCCATGTCTGAACTGGGGTGGCTGAGTGAGCTAAAGAATGGTGATGGATTAAACCCAGATCAGTTGACTAGGGGTGAGTGTTTGATTTGCTCAAACGCTCCGTCCATCATCCCCTTTTGTTTCGCTTTGTTCGCCCTAAGTTGGCAGGGTATGCTCAGACGTGAGTCCCTTGCTCACTTGGCCACTGGATTCAAGATAGCCGGGCTGATGAGGATTATGAATCCGAAACCGGTCCCAGGATGCTTGTTTCCGGTCCAGGGAAGACATGGCTTGGCAGTTCGGGCTGGACTGTTCTCATGAGGCACAGGGTCAGACTGATTTGCATATGGCCATGTCTGAACTGGGGTGGCTGAGTGAGCTAAAGAACGGTGATGGATTAAACCCAGATCAGTTGACTGGGGGTGAGTGTTTGATTTGCTCAAACGCTCAGTCCATCATTCCCTTTTATTTCGCTTAGAATTTCGCGAAGCAGCAGATCAAGAGCCTCTCTTCCTAGGAAAGTATGCAATTACCAGGCGGCTTGGGGAGGGTGCGAGGCCGGGTAGAACCCTAGCTAGATTAATACAATAGTCACATAAGCCAACCTATATAGTGGTACTAGTAGATCATAAAGGCGTTACAGATGTCCGGCAATGTGGGAATAGTCCAGGAGGTGCTTACTTACTACACCACATTGTACACCTCAAGAGTCACTGGACACCCTTCGGATTATAGTGACTATCTAGATGAGGTATTGCTTGAGTGGATGGAGAAAACGCATCAGGAGTTTCTGGCTGAGCCATTCTTGAAAGATGAGGTTGTGGAGGCTATAGATGCACTAGATGGCTCTAAAGCACTGGGGCATGATGGATTCACAGGGTGTTTCTATAGGAAATATAAGGCTCAAATTGTACCCCATCTCATTGATATGTATCAGGAGGCGGTGGAGGCAGGGGTGCTCCCACCTACTCTCAGGAAGGTGGTTATAACTTTGCTGCCGAAACCCTGGAAGGATACGTGGAATTGCAGTGCATACCCGCCATTGCCGCTTTAAAATTTTGACAACAAGATTTTAGACAAAATATTGGCAACTAGGCTTGCATTAATCGTTGAGCAATTGATATCACCGGCACAGTCCGGTTTCATCACTCACAAATCAATGTCACTTAACCTCCGTACACTGTTTGCCACACTGCATTAAATAGCAGCTACGGTCCCAGCAGCTGCGGTGCTGCTCGACGAGGAAAAGGCTTTTGATTCGCTTGAGTGGCCCTTTCTATATGCTACACTAGGATGCCTGGGGGTGCCGGAGTTCTTTCTGTCAGTGATTAAGTTATTGTACACACTACCATGGCACGCATCTGCCTTAATGGAATGTTGACCAAAGAGTTTTGACTCATGTGGGGTACACAGCAGGGGTGCCCACTATCACCACTGCTGTTTGTGGCGGCACTTGATCCACTGGTGCAGCATTTATAAGAAAAGCACAGCCATCGGGAGCTGAAATTTAATACAGGCCCCCTGCTTCTTACACTTTACGCAGATGATTTCATACAATGTGTTGGACACCAGGATGAGAATTTGACACTGCTCCTTCATGAAGTGACAAGGTACGCCACTTTGTCGGGTTTGCATATTAATTTGGAAAAGTCAGAAGTTTTACCACTTACAGCAGCGCCCAGTGATAGAACAGCGGAGTAGCCGCTGGCGTGGTGCGATGAATCAGTGAAATACCTTGCAATTCATGTTCACAGAGAGAAGGACCGCATCCTGCAGTTCAATTAAGGCCTGGTAATGGAAAAGTTGGGGCATAACGTAGAGCGTTGGCTGTTGTTGCCCTTGTCAATGGTTGATAGAATAGCTATAATAAACATAGTGGTTCTTCCGCAATTTTTGTATCTATTCCACAACATCCCTATCCCATTGTATAATAGCTTTTTCTCAGAATACCGAAAACTGCTGCTATGACTGGTGGGGGGGGGGGGGGCAGCCCTCATTAGCTGTGATACACTAGTGCTCCCCTATGAGAAGGGAGGGTTTGGGGTTCCAATTTCTGAGTTTATTATTTGGTAGCACAGGCGAGTTTCGCTCGGCACTGGTACCTTGCAGATGTTCGGATCCCATATCACAGGCCGAGACTGATTTGGTACTGCCAGCGCCACTTAATACCGGTTGGGTTTCTGCGAGACCTGGATGATATCCAAACGTTGTCCACAACTAGCTGGGCATGGCATAAATTGCAAATGTTTACAGACTCCTGCAGATTATACTCAACCGAATTGCCACTGGCAGGGAATGGCTGGATTTCTATACTGCAGAAAGGTATGGTGAAGCAGACATTGGCCAAATTTCATTGACCACACGTCAACGGAAGATTGAGAGACGGGTGTTTATGTACTTTTTTCAGCCCACTTATCTGACGGCAACTCACTCCTGGGCGACCCACTCCCTAGGATCATGGAAAGTGGTGGGGGAACCGCATATAGTGTGCCTGATACCTCAGAGAGGCCCTTAGGATTATCAGTAGAATTTTGGTGCTTTCTTTAGTGTGCAGGAGTATAACTTTTGACTGATCATCGTATCGGAGACCTGCAGCCCCCGTTTTTGCACAGTATATTCATTCAAACCATTCTTTTGAAAATATGATCTCAGTACTTCGTATAGCGATGGGCTATTTTTGAACTGGCGTGATCTACCTTAAATTTGGACATTGTATTATATATTGCTCATCATCATCAAGATATAGCCCTTGAAAAGTTGTTCTAAAGGAATTATGTTCTTGAAAAAATTCAAGTAATCCTCAACCTGGAAGAACTTATTTACATATTTTGGCCTTCCTTGCGCCCTGATGAAGGAACTTTTGGATATATTGTCCTTTCCGAAACGCGCGTCGGCGCATTGTTTTTGTTTGTACCTTTTTCTTTAGGTCTTTGGTCTTATGATTATATTGTCTTTTGTCTTGTAGTGTATGACGTTGTGATTGTGAATGGCTGAGAGGATGTCCAAATGTGTGAACTTGCTTGGGGGCTATATGCTGTGTTTATTTGATTAATTTGAATTGTATATTTATATATACATATGTCTTTTATGAATTTCTGTTTTCTGATGGATTCGAAATAATAAATGTACATGTTTTTCTTATAATTCCTTTTGTGTGGGACAATGATGTTATATAAGAATTGATGGATATATTACCTATTGTTATATAATGTTCTAGGAGAGGTTCTTTTTTGTTTTTTGGATTGTATTCCCCTGCCTCCCCTCCTAGTATTCTGCCTTCAGGGACCCTCTTTTGTTTCCTGACTCAAATTTCATTTGGTGACATCTGGCAACCTTTTCCCTAAAGGTCGTATTTGATCCCCGTTTCCATGATGCCGCAGTAATGGATCATTTTGTGCTGCTACAGATACAAAGGGCATTGCAGGTAAACATGTTCATTTAACCAAAAGAGCCACCAGAATTTGACTAGGGATATTAAAGATGGGGATGGTAGTCATCTTATGGCGAGAATGTACAAGGCGGTGGTGGCAGAACGCAGCACACATAGAAGTAGCAAATCGCCATTATTGTTTGTTTATGTGCAGGAAAGGACACATTCCTGCATATACACAATCATCCCTGCAATGCAGGCAGCCTTGCAGTATGGCGCAACGGTGTCTGTGTTGGTGCTAGGCAGCTATTTTTAGCACCAGCGCTAGTGAAAACACAGAGGTGCGCCGTATTCTTGTAAATACGGTGCATCCCTATGTTTTGCAGGTGACACAGCGCAGTGCTGAAAAATATGTCGCAGTGCAGTGCTGCGCCATTTCGTTATATATTTTCCCCTGAGTGAGCTCCTTGAAATCGGCTGAATGAAAGAAATAAAGACCAAGAGAATATTCCCAGGACAGACCCCAGCATGGATTAATTCCCACAATCATGGCTGCTCAGCTGAAGGTGTCCACCTTCCATGTTAGCATATCTAAAGGCAGATGCTTTGTTGAAGCTGCATTTATACATGTCCCCTCCTTTCTAGCCACACAGTAAACAAGTGCTAGCCACCGAACGACACCTTTTCACGGCTGATACGACCCCGCCACCGCCAGAGCCAACCTACACAAAGGGATGAAAGACGTCGCGGAATGGATGAAGCTCAGCCGTCTGAAACTGAACTCAGACAAGACGGAAGTCCTCATCCTGGGATCATCACCCTCCGCCTGGGAGGACTCCTGGTGGCCCCCTGCCTTGGGCACCACTCCCAAGCCAACGGACCACGCACGAAACGTGGGTTTCATCCTGGACTCCTCCCTCTTGATGACCAGACAAGTGAACGCCGTCGCGTCATCATGCTTCAACCACCTGCGCATGCTCCGTAAGATCTTCCGTTGGATCCCCACCGAAACCAGGAAGACGGTCACCCAGGCACTCATCACCAGCCGACTGGACTACGGGAACACCCTCTACGCGGGAACTACTGCCAAACTAAAGAAAAGATTACAGCGCATACAGAACGCCTCAGCACGACTCATCCTGGACATCCCCCGCCACAACCACATCTCCGGCCACCTGAGAGACCTGCACTGGCTCCCCGTCAGCGAAAGGATCAGGTTCAGACTCCTCACCCACGCACACAAGGCTCTCCGCGACCTGGGTCCCAAGTACCTCAACAACCGCCTCACTTTCTACACGCCCACCCTCCAGCTACGATCGACCAGCCTCGCCCTAGCCGCCGTACCACGCATCCTCAGAGCCACCGCCGGAGGAAGATCCTTCTCCTACCTGGCGGCCAAGACATGGAACTCCCTCCCCATCCACCTACGGCTGATCCAGGACCATCTCCTCTTCAGGAAGCAACTCAAGACCCTGCTTTTTGAGCAGTAACGGACCCCTCCCCCCCAGCGCATTGAGACCCTACCGGGTGAGTAGCGCGCTTTATAAATTGTTTGATTGATTGATTGATTGATTGATTGCTATTAAGGCTCACAGTCTGAGTGTGAGGACACCTGCCAATCTGCTGGAGGTGGCCTGTGACATAAAGTCGAACCCGGATGAAGTGTTTGCTTGCTTGTTCTGAGCAGTGGTGTAGGAAGGGGGGTGCAGTGGGTGCAGGCCGCCCCGGATGTCATCACTGAGGGGGGGAGGGGGGGGAATGGCCAAAATATGTGCTTAAAACACATAATTTACCATTATGATGTGTGCCTGTGATTTTATGTGCATGGGTGTCTGGATAAGACTTGTTTACATTTGAAATTGTCATTTAATCTGAGTGTTCTTGCTCAACACAGTGTTTGCCAGATTAGGTTCCTCGATGCCTTTTCTTCTACTTCCCTGGTGCTCGAGCCTGGAAGCTATTTGCACGTGTAAATCAGCTAACCTCTGCAAACAGCCTTATTTCCAGGTGCAACATCACTTTTCTAATTCAGACACGTTGGTTTTGCTCTTGTAAGTTGAGTTACTACACAAAGGTGTCCATGAGTTATTCTAATCCCATGAATATATGGGTGGACTTTACAGGGTGGGCCTGTACGAATAGTTTGTGAATACTCACAAACAGACACATTTGGAGTATTCACAAACTAACCCGTGACCCGGTCAAATGTTGGGGAATTACTCCTTGCAAGGGAAGAACTATAAAAAAAATTCAAGGAGTGAAAATGAAGGGAAAGTAACACTCAGTAAACTTGCTTATCTGATGGGAGTGTAGGAGAAACTGTGTCTCCAGAGGGAAAATTATTGTGCCTATGCAGAAAAAAAAGACCTGCACTTACGATGCTAATGTTATCATTCAAAATATACATAAGTATGATTTCAAATGAAGAAGTGGAATTCATAAAGGATTTCCAGCATTACACCTAGAAACCTGCCAGTGGAAAGGGAAATCCTCTCCCACAGCAGACACTGACCCTCACTTCTCACTTGAAGACCGAGCACTGAGCCACAACCAACCCCTCCGCCTCTGTAGGAGGGAGTCAGGGCCATCCATCCTCTTGCTGTTGGTACCTTCTTTCTCTTTAAGTAGAATGTTGAGCTCTGGGAAAAGAGTGACCCATCAACGAATAATATTCCGCTGAGCAACACTGCAGGCATTATCTCAATCCCAAACAGTTCTCACTATCTCAGGTGTGTGATAACATGATTACACCTGCTATGAAGAATGCACAGCGATGAGCCGTGTGCTCCTCTGCTGAACATTAGACTCAGGTTCTTACAAAGCAGACCGTGTGATTTCTGCTTGCATCGTGCAGTGTGGGTAATATTTTCAAGTGGTAATGTGTCGCCTGGACCTGGTTTTGTGATATATTCCTCAAGGAATGTGTTTTGGGGAATATATGACGTTACAATGCAAACAATTACAACGCATGGCTTTACAACGTGGTTTTTACATCACAACTACCATTACATTGCATGATTTTACAACACATGCCATTACAATGCATTTTTAGAAACAACCATTACAAAGCCTACCATTACAATGCATACCATTACAACGCATGCCATTAAAATGCATAATACTTTTAGGGTAACAGTGGGGTAAGTGTTGGATAGTGTAGGGGTAAAAATTACTATTCCCACCCCAGTGAGTGCAAAAGTAGGCTTATTGTTGGATAGTGTAGGAGTTAAAATTACTATTTCCTTCTTTTTCTTTCTCTCTCTTTCTTTTTCTTTTCTTTTCTCCTCCTACTTTCTTCTTCCCCTCTCTTCCTTTTCTCACATTCTCCGAACCACCTCTCCTTTTCATCTCCTTCTCCTTGTCTTTTCACATTGGTTCTGATTTTTTGTATACTGTTATATTATGCTGTACTCTTTCTTAAACAAAATAAAACTTTCTTAAACTGAAAAAAAATACTATTTCCATGTACCAAGAAACCCATACCCACCCTAAAACTAAAAAATCTCCATTACTTACCTTATAATGTGTTGTAATGGCATGTGTTGTAATGGTATGTGTTGTAGTGACATGTGCTGTAATAACTGCATGCGTTGTAACAGCTGCGCTTTTAAAGGTAGTGCGTTGTAATGGTTGTTTCCCGTTTTGGGAAATGTCCATGAGCCCATTGCGAGTATCTCTGAGCCCCTCCTATTTATTTTTTAGGAATATTTGTAAGCTATGGACTGGACATTCAAGTCTCGCATGTTCAATGGGCTGGCTTTCTCATGATGTATGTGCACCGCTTGTTGACATTCGCTAACTCATGGGCCATCACCCAGATTTCCTTACATTTCTGTTTCTTGAAACACAAATAGGCACAGTGAGATAACTCTGGCATTTAACACATTTGTTGGAGAGATCTTTGATTTGTAAAGTCCCAGATTTAAATTAAAGTAGTATAAGGTTAATGTAGAGGTCAGATTTTTCTTTCATGTAGGTAGTAAAGCGGGTTACTGCTTTTAACACAGAGATCCTTTTGTTACCTGCTGTTCATAAATTGTAATCCTTGTAATAAAGCACTGTGAGCTATGAAGGACATGTGACTCCTACACCTTGTCTCATGTAATGCATCTTGTACATTGATTAGCATATGTACATGTTTTAATGTCAATGTATAATGTGTATGTTACGTAAAGAGCTCTGACACCCTGCGTTGGGTTGCCTAGTGCAATAAAAGAAATAAAATAGTGCTACTGACATTGTGATTTGTGTAAATACTGGGACAGACCAACACATCTGACATTCTTACAGTGCCTGCATCTCTTATATACAAGGACTGAAGAAGGGCAAAAACTGCCTCTCTTAAGTACTTGTGAAGGGATAACAAGCTGCGTGCCTTTGTATCCCCTGCATGGCATTGACATTTAAGTGTGAGGTCCCAGGTTGCCTCCAGTCAGGATATTCAAACATAAGGAGGCCTGATGGCCCCTTCACTTCGGCCCAGCTGAAGGTGAAAAAAAAGCTTCCTCGCTGCCTTCATGCTGCTGCTGGGAGTTAAGAGCAGACAACGTACAAGAGCTGCTGATCGTTTCCCGGTGTCTTAATCCGGGGCAGGTCCAACATATTTCTGTGGGGCCCAACTTCTTGGCGGGGTCGACAGCGTTCACCCTGTGAAAATAGTGGTGGGACACTGTGTACCTTTGTGTACCCCCGACTTGTGCCCTGGTCTGTTGTCTGCACAAGTGCATGTCATACAGGCTGAGAGGCAACAGAACACATCAGTTTTGCCTGAAAAAATGTTTTACTTAAATCAGTCAATAGCGTCGCCAATATGTGATGGGCAAGGAAGCTGTTTGATTTAAAAAATGCAGCATGAATCAAGATTCAGTAGGGCCCTCCTGACTCTAGGCCCCGGTGCCACTGTACCTGCTGCACCAATGAAAACCACGCTCCAAAAATGTATCTGATTTTATTTTATAAACTGGCATCAAAGCTATTGCATTTTACCTATGCAAATCTTGTCCTTGGTCAGCGATTTCTATAGATTTTACTTACACCTGAAGCTTGGCCCCCCTGAGCCACAAACAAGAGGTGAGGCGAATTCCTTGAGGGGATATTTTCCCGCCTGCTGGAGAGAGAGGAATTTACTTTCAGCTTGACACTGTTGTGGTAAAAACTCCAGGGTTAATCATTTAATTCAATGGCACCCTGTAAGCAAGTGCTCCACCACTTTAGAATGTGTTGAGTGATAAAATTTACCAGGAGGGTTGTAAAGGTCGGTCCGTGGCCAGTGACAGTGACCCTTGTATTAGAGCAGATAAAAAGGGGACATTTTCTGCTGTAATACGCAAGTTGGCCAGGCCTGTGCATTCTGTCGAGGTTTGGAAACCTTACATTTTCTTTCTCATTGGAATGTACAGCAAGTGTATGAATGAGATTTTAAGAAACACTTACAACGCTAAAACAAAAGGATCCGACGAGGGTGGGATTTGAACCCACGCGTGCAGAGCACAATGGATTAGCAGTCCATCGCCTTAACCACTCGGCCACCTCGTCACGATAGCCTAACATTTATTTGTCACTATCGAAACCGCAGCAGCATCCAATTTCGTAATTTCGGAGTAATTATTAACCTGAAGTGAAACCCGGATGAGCTGCCAAAAAGACACCTGTTTAGGACTAACCGGCCCATTGCCTAAGCGATCTCACAGGAGAAACTCAGTACCACACATACCCTTGTTACACACCGCACCCTGATCTCAAGCTGCAGGTCTGCCTGGGTTTCCTTTTTCAGAGCTCCAGACATGAGTGAACCTACTTCTGAGGTGTGCCCACAGAACAAGGCTCTGAAATGTGGCTGGACCAGTTGCCACTTTCACCCACTCGCCCGCTTAGCCATGGCCTGTGTCGCTTCACACTGGACAGTGTGTCCAGTGACACCTTCAGGGTCCCGTGCGTCACTTCCGGCCAGGGTTGGGGAAGGGGAGAGATATATATGCCTCCCCCGCCCACCTGGCGGCCTCTTTGTCCTTTACCCTGACGCAAGCAATTGGCCAGTCACTTGGGGGTCCCCCTCGTGCCAGGTAAAACTGTGGGTCTGGTGCAGGTTTTAACATTTCTTGGGATCAAGCTTGATACCATCACAGGGGAGTCCAGATTGCCGACAGACTAGGTTGGTGACCTAACACAACACATACAGTCTGTGGTTGGGCAGGACAGGGCCACCTTTGAATGCATCCAAAGCCTCCTGGGGCAACTGAATTTTGCAGCCAGGGTCATCCCAGCGGGTAGGGTGTTTGCCAGAAGGTTAGCCAGGGCCACTGCCAAGGTCACAAAGAAACACCACATGATGAAATTAAGCAAAGGCATGAGACAGGACCTGGCCTTGTGGGCATAGTTCCTGGCCAATTTTAACGGCTTAGTAATTTGGAGGGCTTCCTGGGCAGGCACCCCGGACCTAGCCCTATATACAGACCATCAGGCAGAGAAGGATTCGGGGACATTTTAGACAGGGAATGGTATGCAGAGAAATTGCCCAACACCTAGCACAAGAAAAAGATCACAGTCAAGATCACAGTGTTAGAGTTGTTCCCGATTGTGGTGGCATTCCGCTTGTGGCCTGTGGTACTGGCGGCTAAGAGGGTCCTCTTGTGGTCCGACAATCTGGCGATAGTGCGGGCATTAACTCCCAGTCAGCAAGTTGCCCCTGGTGTTGTGCCTTTTGAGGGAGTTGGTGCAGGCGTGTCTGTACAATAACATGAAATACAAACTCGACGACCTGACCAAGGTTCAGCACAACCACAGCACAAGTAAAGTAAATTTAACTCTGGTGCAGCACACTTCCCGTGCCCGTCGTCCCAAGGCACAAATATGGTCAACAATTTTCTTCAAATGGCGAATATTGAAATATAACCAAGGAGTCTTCTTTAGTCCAAAAGTTCTATTCTTTATTGTGGTAATCATACCAAACCAATTATACAGCCATTGCGTTTCCTTCCTTGGCGGAACTTCGCCAAAGCTGAAAAGACCCAAATGGATAAATTACAAATTAAACATAATACAAGACATACATATATAAATTACAATATATACAACACAGGGTGGGATTAAAAGCACGACATCAATCGGAGAGAAGTTAAGTTCGATAGAATACCTTTACAAACTAACTCTCACACCAAACTATGTACATTTAAAACGAATAGAAACAACACCCATCTATACTACTATTATAAAGAGAGAACACGCACCTTTGAGCCAGGTAAACTCGGGAACCACAGCGCCAATCCACACACCCGATACATTGTAGAAATTGTCAGGGTGTGCAGAAGGCCATAGGCTATAAATTTTTTTTTTTAAAGTACATTTAAAAATGTAACTTTAAAAAAAAAAGTAGTGCCCTGAAAGTAGCGCCGGCCGCGACGCTGCTCTGGCCGTGACGTAGCTCTGGCCGTGACGTGCGTGATGACTGCGAGGAGAAGCGGCGGACATGGAGCTGCGGTGAAGTGAGGAGCGCGGGCGCGTCATGGCGAAGAGGAGGGGAGCGGCAGGTCAGGTAAAGTAAAGCTGGAAATCAGGGCGGGAGGGAGTAGGGCGGGAGGGGAGCGGGAGGGAGTCGGGGCGAGAGGGGAGCGGGTGTGCACAGAGGGACAGGCGGGAGGGAGTCGGGACGGGAGGGGGTCGGGCGGGAGCGGGTGTACTGCCCCCAGCCCCTTTCTGCCCTAGGTAACGCTGGGGCGGGCTGCTAGTATATATATATATATATATATATATATATATATATATATATATATATATATATATATATATATATATTATCACACAAAGCTACCTCCAACAGAAGGGGCCCACACAGGAAAATGAATGTTGCATCCGTCTTTAATGGCAGCTGGTATGCAGTTCAAAAGGACTTTTCCACGAATATTATCAGAAGTCCAGCCGACGCGTTTCGTGCTCTGCGCACTTCTTCCTTGGCTCATGGACTGGAAACGAAGCACTCACAGCATGCAGGTGTTATAACTTGATCCTCGCCCGGGTGGGCGTGGCCACCCTGTGGCCTCCTGGGATCTGTAGTATAGGTCATTACTCCAGTGAGTTGCTGCGAGTAAAATCGTGTGAAATAAAAAGTTATCAACACCCCAGTGGGTCGTGGCACAGTCCCCTCTTGCTGCACAACATTATTCATGCCGCCATTATGCATATCCTGTCCCAAAGCATTGTCACTCACAGTGGCGTTACTGCAGGGCTGTCCACAAACAGCGGGGCTCCTTCAAGCGGCTGAGGCCAACCGCTATTTATTTATCACACAAAGCTACCTCCAACAGAAGGGGCCCACACAGGAAAATGAATGTTGCATCCGTCTTTAATGGCAGCTGGTATGCAGTTCAAAAGGACTTTTCCACGAATATTATCAGAAGTCCAGCCGACGCGTTTCGTGCTCTGCGCACTTCTTCCTTGGCTCATGGACTGGAAACGAAGCACTCACAGCATGCAGGTGTTATAACTTGATCCTCGCCCGGGTGGGCGTGGCCACCCTGTGGCCTCCTGGGATCTGTAGTATAGGTCATTACTCCAGTGAGTTGCTGCGATTAAAATCGTGTGAAATAAAAAGTTATCAACACCCCAGTGGGTCGTGGCACAGTCCCCTCTTGCTGCACAACATTATTCATGCCGCCATTATGCATATCCTGTCCCAAAGCATTGTCACTCACAGTGGCGTTACTGCAGGGCTGTCCACAAACAGCGGGGCTCCTTCAAGCGGCTGAGGCCAACCGCTATTTATTTATCACACAAAGCTACCTCCATACTGATAACTTTTTATTTCACACGATTTTACTCGCAGCAACTCACTGGAGTAATGACCTATACTACAGATCCCAGGAGGCCACAGGGTGGCCACGCCCACCCGGGCGAGGATCAAGTTATAACACCTGCATGCTGTGAGTGCTTCGTTTCCAGTCCATGAGCCAAGGAAGAAGTGCGCAGAGCACGAAACGCGTCGGCTGGACTTCTGATAATATTCGTGGAAAAGTCCTTTTGAACTGCATACCAGCTGCCATTAAAGACGGATGCAACATTCATTTTCCTGTGTGGGCCCCTTCTGTTGGAGGTAGCTTTGTGTGATAAATAAATAGCGGTTGGCCTCAGCCGCTTGAAGGAGCCCCGCTGTTTGTGGACAGCCCTGCAGTAACGCCACTGTGAGTGACAATGCTTTGGGACAGGATATGCATAATGGCGGCATGAATAATGTTGTGCAGCAAGAGGGGACTGTGCCACGACCCACTGGGGTGTTGATAACTTTTTATTTCACACGATTTTACTCGCAGCAACTCACTGGAGTAATGACCTATACTACAGATCCCAGGAGGCCACAGGGTGGCCACGCCCACCCGGGCGAGGATCAAGTTATAACACCTGCATGCTGTGAGTGCTTCGTTTCCAGTCCATGAGCCAAGGAAGAAGTGCGCAGAGCACGAAACGCGTCGGCTGGACTTCTGATAATATTCGTGGAAAAGTCCTTTTGAACTGCATACCAGCTGCCATTAAAGACGGATGCAACATTCATTTTCCTGTGTGGGCCCCTTCTGTTGGAGGTAGCTTTGTGTGATAAATATATATATATATATATATATATATATATACTACTATAATAAAGGAAGAACTTTCAGCCTTTGGGGCGGGTAAACTCGGGAACCACAGCGCCAATCCACACACCCGATACACCGTTGGAATCGTAAAGGTGTGTAGATGGTTATAGGCTATATAAATTTAAAAAAAAACGTTATTTAAAAAATTTACAGTAAAGAAAATAGTAGTCCCTCCGAAGTAGCGCCGGCCGCAACGTGCATGCTCATGTCAGGAGCGTGGGGAGAAGCGGCGTCCAGGAGTGCGACGAGGAGCGGCGGACATGGCACGGAGGGGAGCAGTGACGTGAGGAGCAGCGGACAAGCCAACGGCAGTGCGAGCAGCGGACAGGCTGGAGGAGCGGCGGCTGAGGTAAGGGAGCGGCGGACATGGCGCGGGGGAGGAGCGGTGACGTGAGGAGCAGCGGACAGGCGAGCGGCAGTGCGAGCAGCGGACAGGCGGGAGGAGCGGCGGCTGAGGTAAGGGGACCCATGTTGGGGCAGGCGGGGGTCGGGGCAGACAGGGGTCGGGGCAGGCGGGGGACGGGCCGGGCGGGGGCCCGGGCTGCTGGACAATGTCGGGGCAGGCAGGGGGCGGGGAAGCCTGTTGCTCCCGGACAAGGTCAGGACGGGCTGCTAGTATATATATATATATATATATATATATATATATATATATATATATATACATATATATATATATATATATATACAATATCAACATAGATAAGTACATGAATCACATACCACAAATATATGTACGGAATAAAAACATAGTTCTAGTACAAAAATAACTCTGATATTCTTAAAAAGGAGCAGATCATATTTCCTTAAAGTCATACGAACACATTTTGTAATCCATAGCATTATTTTCAAATAGTGTGGCTCGGTATAAATGGACATTTGCAGAAAATGCATGATATTCAAAACAGAAGAAGATAACGACATGATCCAGAAGAACTGAGACGCCAAAAGATAAAAAGAACCGAGAAGGAACAAGTTCAGAAAAACAAAATGAGTTAATCCTGAAGGCGAGAGAAAAAAAGAAAAAGAATAAGGAAAGAGATATCGAAAGATATGTATTTACACTGTAAGGAACACCATGAGCATGATAAGGCACGATGGGAAACTGGGACAGAGAAGGAAAGTGGCCATCCTACAAATTAGGTGACACTCGGAGCCTGGAATGGGACGTAACCAAGTTCCCCCAAAAAGAAAATTTAAGTAGATGGGAGCATTGGCAAGGATGGAAAAATACACCAACCCCTACACTCTGTTACGATCGGATATGAAAGGTGATATACACTCACCATAAAAAATGTCTCCAATGAACAAATAATTCCACAAATGTAGGTGGTGAGCAGATAGTGATGGTCAACTCCTGTCACGTCCAGAGCACCTCGACCAGTTGGCACCGCTCCACGTTATAACAGAAAAGACAAACTAAAAATGTATAAAAATGAAAAATTATAATCAAGGAGAGGAAGGATGAGTTGAGAATAAACAGAGACACAATACCACTGTGTTTTATAAAAAAAACTGCTAACAACCATTCTGAAAACAGTCCTATCGAATTAGGAACCCACAACTCATACCTAAACACAGGTGGGGGGATGGGGGGGGAAACGAGGGGGGAGTGCTCGGTGGAAAAGAACCTAGAATCAACCACTAGCAAAATATTACCACAAGTGGAAACAATATACCCTAGAAATGCATATGTTGGGTAGCATATTGCCGGCCCCCTTACTTATAAAAACCCACTAACAAAACCACCCCTCTCACCTAATCACAAGGTAATTCCAAGGAATCAAGGAATTTTGTAAGGTGGCAATTCAGCTGTGTTAAAGTTGAATTGAAGCACAGGATTACTGCTGGTCTGCAGGACCTGATGCCATGCTGGTTGAAAAATGGCTTTAATAAAGTTTTCCTTATATATTTTAGTTTATCTCAGACACAAATGATATGGATGAGGTTCTCAACTCCACGAGCCCATAGCCTGCATAACTGATCTCCTCCTCTATTTTCCCAAGGGGGTAAAAATAGATTAATTGAACCAAGTAACAGGCGAAGCTTCAAAAAAGTTTCTTTAGTTGTTATCTTTATTCCTGCATTTAGGTAAGGTTGAGGTTTATCGGCTTCGTAATTATTGAGCACAACCCAGCCATGAACTCGTTTTGATAGTGCTTCCTTTTTCTCTGCAGTAGATTTAAGTCTTATTGACTTTGCGACTAGTTTTTTGAACACCCAATGAGCCGTTGAGGTATTCCAACGGTCTGTTAGACCCAGAGATTGGATGGATCCCAAGAGGTATTTGTTAGCTGGTGATTTCCCTGTGTGTGTTAGTTCTGCCCAGAGATGGTTGTTTAGGGAACCCTTTTCCGCAGCTCTGATTTTGTGCCAGCATTTTGCATAGGCTCCCATTCTCTCTGCCGCTTGATTTTGTAGCCCGAATTCCAGCCGTATTTGGGCTGGAGAAATGTATTTAGGGAGCTGAAATATTGCTCGGTAAGAGGTTGTTATTATGCTGTTTAAAGTTCCAGCGTATCTTCCTCTCATTGGTTCAATACCATAGGTGATCGTGGGCTGCAATTTGGCTCACAAGACTTTTAAGAAAGGTTCTAATGACAGGTCCGGCAACATCTTTTTCAAGGGTTTAAGTGCCAGATAGGTCATAGCACCATTACTTCACAAGGATTCCAGCTGCGGCTTGAAGGAGTTGTTTTGATCTAAAAGTATCCCCAGGTACTTGTAGCTTGTTACTTGGTGTAGGCGTTTCCCGTCAAGATACCAGCTTGGACTTGTCTTCTTATGGTAGTTTACTGTCATAGTTTTGGTTTTATTGAGATTTATTTTTAAGGCGTTCTGTTGAGAAAAGTTGCTAGTTACGTCCAGGAGATGTTGAAGACCAATTGGTGTCCGAATGATCAGTACTAAGTCATCAGCATATAACAAATTTGTCAGTGCCATACCTCCTAACTTTGGGGCATGAGATGAGCAACTGTCCAATTCATCCGGTAAGTCTGCTAAGAAGAGGTTAAACAGCAGTGGGGCTAGGACGCACCCTTGTTTTAGGCCCTTAGTTGTGGTAATCCTGCTAGAAATGTGCGTTCTGCCTCCTAGTTTTATTCTGATCCACGTGTTGGTGTACAAGTGCCTAAGTTGGTCTAAAAGAGAAGTTGGTTCCCCCAGCTGGCCAACTGGTGCACTGGATTCTAAGGCAGTACTGTGGGAAGTCTTCAATGCATACATAAGAGGAGCATGTATCTCCAACAGTGCTGAGGTACTTCGAGATTTACGGCGTACATTAGCACAAATAGAAGCACAGTTGACGGAGCTAGAGGCAGGTACTATTGATCCCCCTGATTTGCAATGACGTGCAACACTACTGACAGAATTTCGAGAAGCAGCATATTCAGAGCCTCTCTTCCTAGGAAAGTATGCAATTACCAGGCGTCTTGGGGAGGGTGAGAGGCCGGGTAGAACCCTAGCTAAATTAATACAATAGTCACGTAAACCAACCTATATAGTGGAACTAGTAGATCATGAGGCGTTACAGATATCCGGCAATGTGGGTATAGTCCAGGAGGTGCTTACTTACTACACCACATTGTACACCCCAAGAGTCACTGGCACCCTTCGGATTATAGTGACTATCTAGATGAGGTATCGCTTGTGTGAATGGAGAAAACGCATCAGGAGTTTCTGGCTGAACCATTCTTGAAAGATGAGGTTGTGGAGGCTATAGATGCGCTAGATGGCTCTAAAACACTGGGTCATGATTGATTCACAGGGTGTTTCTATAAGAAATATAAGGCTCAAATTGTACCCCATCTCATTGATATGTATCAGGAGGCGGTGGAGGCAGGGGTGCTCCCACCTACTCTCAGGAAGGTGGTTATAACTTTCCTGCCGAAACCCTGGAAGGATACGTGAACTTTCAGTGCATACCTGCCATTGCCGCTTTAAAATTTTGACAACAAGATTTTAGACAAAATATTGGCAACTAGGCTTGCATTAATCATTGAGTAATTGATATCACCGGCACTGTCCGGTTTTCACCACTCACAAATCAATGTCACTTAACCTCCATACACTGTTTGCCACACTGCATTCAATAGCAGCTACGGTCCCAGCAGCTGCGGTGCTGCTCAACGAGGAAAAGGCTTTTGATTCGCTTGAGTGGCCCTTTCTATATGCTGCACTAGGATGCTTGTGGGTGCCGTAGTTCTTTCTGTCAGTGATAAAATTATTGTACACACTACCCACGGCACGCATCCGCCTTTGAGAAATGCTGACCAATGAGTTTTGACTCATGCGGGGTACACGGCAGGGGTGCCCACTATTACCACTGCTGCTTGTGGTGGCACTTGATCCACTGGTGCAGCATTTACAAGAAAAGCACAGCCATCGGGAGCCGAAATTTAATACAGGACCCCTGCTTCTTACACTTTACGCAATGATTTCATACTATATGTTGAACACCTGGATGAGAATTTGACACTGCTCCTTCATAAGGTGACAAGGTACGCCACCTTGTCGGGTTTGCATATTAATTGGAAAAAGTCAGAAGTTTTCCCACTTACAGCAGTGCCCAGTGATAGAACATCGGAGTAGCCGCTGGCGTGGTCCGATGAATCAGTGAAATACCTTGCAATTCACGTTCACAGAGAGAAGGACCGCATCCTGCAGTTGAATTATGGCCTGGTAATGGAAAAGTTGGGGCATAACGTAGAGCGTGGCTGTCGTTGCCCTTGTCAATGGTTGATAGAATATCCATAATAAAGATGGTGGTTCTTCCGCAACTTTTGTATCTATTCCACAACATCCCTATCCCATTGTATAATAGCTTTTTCTCAGAACTCCGAACACTGCTGCTATGAATGGTGGGGGGGGGGCAGCCCTCATTAGCTGTGATACACTAGTGCTCCCCTATGAGAAAGGAGGGTTTGGGGTTCCAATTTTTGAGTTTATTATTTGGTAGCACAGGCGAGTTTCGCTCGGCACTGGTCCCTCGCAGATGTTCGGATCCCATATCACTGCCCCGAGACTGATTTGGCACTGCCAGCGCCACTTAATACCGGTTGGGTTTCTGCGAGACCTGCTTGATATCCAAACGTTGTCCACAACTAGCTGGGCATGGCATAAATTGCAAATGTTTACAGGCTCCTGGATATTATACTCAACCGAATTGCCACTGGCAGGGAATGGCTGGATTTCTATACTGCAGAAAGGTTTGGTGAAGCAGACATTGGCCAAATTTCATTGACCACACCTCAACGGAAGATTGAGAGACGGGTGTTTATGTACTTTTTTCAGCCCACGTATCTAACGGCAATTCACTCTTGGGCGACCCACTCCCTAAGATCATGTAAAGTTGTGGGGGAACCGCGTAGAGTGTGTCTGATACCTCAGAGAGGCCCTTAGGATTATCAGTAGAATTTTAGTGCTTTCTTTAGTGTGCAGGAGTATAACTTTTGACTGATCACCGTATCGGAGACCTGCAGCCCCCGTTTTTGCACAGTATATTCATTCAAACCGTTCTTTTGAAAATATGATCTCTGTACTTCGTATAGCGATGGGCTATTTTTGAACTGGCGTGATCTACCTTAAATTTGGACATTGTATTATATATTGCTCATCATCATCAAGATATAGCCCTTGAAAAGTTGTTCTAAAGGAATTATGTTCTTGAAAAAATTCAAGTAATCCTCAACCTGGAAGAACTTATTTACATATTTTGGCCTTCCTTGCGCCCTGATGAAGGAACTTTTGGATATATTGTCCTTTCCGAAAGGCGCGTCGGCGCATTGTTTTTGCTTGTACCTTTTTCTTTAGGTCTTTGGTCTTATGATTATATTGTCTTTTGTCTTGTAGTGTATGACGTTGTGATTGTGAATGGCTGAGAGGATGTCCGAATGTGTGAACTTGCTTGGGGGCTATATGCTGTGTTTATTTGATTAATTTGAATTGTATATTTATATATATATATGTCTTTTATGAATTTCTGTTTTCTGAGGGATTCGAAATAATAAATGTACATGTTTTTCTTATAATTCCTTTTTGTGGGACAATGATGTTATATAAAAATTGATGGATATATTACCTATTGTTATATAATGGTCTAGGAGAGGTTCTTTTTTGTTGTTTGGATTGTATTCCCCTGCCTCCCCTCCTAGTATTCTGCCTTCAGGGACCCTCTTTTGTTTCCTGACTCAAATTTCATTTGGTGACATCTGGCAACCTATTCCCTAAAGGTCCTATTTTCTCCTGCACAGAAGATCCCCGTTTCCATGATGCCGCAGTAATGGATCATTTTGTGCTGCTACAGATACAAAAGGCATTGCAGGCGCACATGTTCATTTAACCAAAAGAGCAACCGGAATTTCCAATATTGACTAGGGATATTAAAGATGGGGATGGTAGTCATCTTATGGCGAGAATGTACAAGACGGTAGTGGCATTGCTTCCTAGTTGAGATGCTCGAGTGTGGGCGGCGTGGTAGCGTGACCTTGGACACCCAATTACAGACAAGCAGTGGGGTCGGTGCTGTGCTCAGATACATCGTGTTTCCCCCAACCATCGGCAGAAACTGCAGCATTTTAAATTCCGGTGGAGAGCATTTATGACACCTAGGAAAATGCACCACATAGACCCCTCCCCCTCACATCCTCACATGTTGCTCCCCTGATGCTCACTTGGCTCATATTACATGGACTTGCACCAAGATAGAGGGCTGTTGTACCAATAGTGACGCCTCCTGCTGCCAGACCCTTGGATATTTGGCAGCCACTTCAAGGCTACCTACAGATGACGAGGGAAGTGGCCGACACCGCAACGCAGCCTCAACACAACACCACTGGGAGCGAAGTAGTTAGGGAAACACCTGGTATTGCTGCATCCAGCATTGTGAGTGAGTGTATGCTATTGTACCCTATATATTGGTCCTTATAGTACTGAAGTATTGCGCATAGTGAAAACCGTATTTCCTGACATATGCACCTGGAACATGTACCCCGGTTTTCTGTAATTGTGATATTTAACTTGCATTGTAACGCCAACTAAAGACCATTATTTGTTCTTCTGCTTCTTTTTGTTTGAGTTAATCAAGTGAATCAATAAAATTCAATTAAAAATAAATAATAAAAGAATTCAGGGAAGGGTGATGTACAGGGGTACTAAGTATAGTAAACAAATTGAACACTTTTTTGGAACACTATGTGAACATCAATGCCCCAAATAAAACACACATTTGCAAGTCAAGCATTCAGCTCTCTGCCACTCTAAAGACTGTGCAGACAATAAATAGTCCATCTCCAGACAGCAGACAATGGAAGAAAATAGAACTCTAGATGACCTCATGATATTTTTACAGAGTTTTATATAGCACAAACTTGACCCGAAGGTATCAGAGCACTTTACATAGCACAAGTTGCATTACATGAGGACATATTCATTTTTGCGAGGCACAGGGCGATTAAGTGATTTGCCCAGAATCACAGGATGCTCAGTGTCATTGCAGAGACTTAAACCCAGTTCCCCAGATTGTAGATTGCCCGCTATAGCCGTTAGGCCAACTCCTCTTCCCATATTGATGCCCCTCTGGGAACACACTGACACATCATCACTTCAGACCAAGAAAAATACTATATCAACACCATCAGTGAAGCCATCAACAGAACCATAATGTTAATCAAGACAAAGAAGCACCGCATCAACCTCCTGGTAGACCACATATTCCTAAATCCAAAGAATACTGCCATTCCATCAACCTCTTCTTCAATGAAAAAAAACAGAAGATCAGATAACACACCAACAGCGCCAGTCTTGTTTAATCTCTTTCTCCCAACCCTTGCTGTAGAATCCCAGAATGGTGAGGCTTCAACCTCTCTGTGGTGGTGATTTCTCACTCAAGGCATCACCCTAGAAGCTCTCAAGACAGGCCAGGTCCTCACAGCTCCTAAAAGAAACCTACACCAGAAAGTGATGACGTTGCCTACCACTGGCTCATCACTCACTTACCACTCATTGACAAGAGCATTTAAAAAGCAGTGTATTTTCAACTTCAAGATCATATCAATGCTAACCATCTCCTCCACGGCTACCGGTCTGGCTAAAGATTGCCCTGCAGCATGGAGACTGCTAACAGACACACTGTAGATGATTCCCTCTTGACCACAGATGAAGATGACCCCTATAAAAATCCCACATTCCACATTTATGGCTGGACCTTTGAGCTGCCTTTGACACAATTGATCATTCCATCCTCACACATCGCCTGGGGACTCAAATCGGATTCACAGCCAATGTCCCCACTGCTTTTGTTCACATTGGCGTCTTCTGGTCACAAAAGATCACTGACAACTGAGAAATATTCAGGTTTCCATACTGCCTCCCCTCATCATAAACCTTTACATGGAGCTTCTTGATGCTCTACTCACAGATACCATCAAGATTCAGCAATATGCGGGTGATACACAACTCTCCTTCAAAGTCTCCTCTGCTTCGGGTGTCCAGTGCCTCATAGACCGCCTGCATGACATCCAGAACAGAAGTTCAGCACCTACTTGAAGTGAAACCCAACTAAAACAAAATGTCTGTTATTTTTCAAGGACAACAAACAAAGGAAAGATACAAATCTGGATCAATGACAAGATCCTTGATGGCTTCGATCCTTAACATTCACCAAATGCCAAGTCACTGTGATTCACTGTGGACACCAAATCCCCCGAAAGGAACACTTTGTGACTTCAGAACTGTTTTGCAAGCCCTCATACTCTTGCACCTGGATGATGGTTTCACCCAGCTTAATAGCCTCTCAGACTCCACGCTAGCAGACCTTAAGAGTATCTACATGCTGCCGCACATCTTATCCAGGGCCTGAAATAATATGATCATATCACCCCAACCTAAATAAAACTCAACTGCCTCCATCTGGCCGACCGCGTCATCTTAAAAACAGACTGCAGTCCAAGAAATGTAAATGAAAAACAAGCCAGCATGCCTTTCCCATCCATGCACCCAGTATCTGAAACAACACACGTGTATCCATCAGAACTGCTCTAATGTTGCCACAGTCTAACAAAGAGTTGAAGGCTCTATCAGCAAATGTGTGGTAAGATAAAAACTGCACTGGCAACCTTGGGGGAGGAACAGGGGGACGCAATAGTCAATCTCATCATCTATTCACCAAAATGTATCTTGGTGGTAAATTTATGGCCATTTGAAGCAAACAATGTTACAATGCAAGGCCAGGTTTCATTTTTTTTTACAAGGGGATCGCGCCACCAGTCCATCACTTTTTTCGATGTTCAGGTGGAGAAATGTCTTTGCACCATATTTACAAAGCAGCGTTAAGCCACTTTACATGGCTTAACACCGCTTTGTGAATATGGTGTCCTTTTAGCGCAGGTATCTGCATGAAAAGGGTGTGGAATGGGTGTTGCTGTGGGATTTTCACCGCAACACCCATTGCTTTTTGACGCTGCCCCAGATTTACAAGGATTACTTAAATCGGAGGCAGTGCCAAAAGCTAATGCCATGCATAAGCAGGCTTTAGACTGGTGCAATGAAGAGAATTACATTCATTCCTCCTCGTTTTTGCTTTTTCTGTGTGCTGCATCCGCAAACCGCCATTAAGGATAGTTTTTGTGCAGGAAGGTGGCCCTTCCAAAACACACAAGATGCTGGACGGAATGTTGCACAATGGCAAAACATTCACCCCCAGTCACAGATCTGGGTTTAATCCATCGTTATTTTGCTCACCAAGCCACCCCAGTACAGACATGTCCGTATGCAAATCAGACCCTGTGTCTCATGGGAACAGTCCTGACTGAACTGCCAAGCCACGTCTACCCTGCACCGGAATCAAGCATCCTAGGACCGGTTTCTGGCTATCAGCCTTCATCAGCCAGGATAGCTTGACTCCAGTGGCCTAGTGAGCACAGGACCCACGTCTGGGCATACCCTTCCCACAAAGGGTGAACAGCAAAACACACAGGAAGATGGACGGAATGTTGCACAATGGCAAAACATTCACCCCCAGTCACAGATCTGGGTTTAATCCATCATTATTTTGCTCACCAAGCCACCCCAGGTCAGACATGTCCATATGCAAATCAGTCTTGACCCTGGGCCTCAAGAAACCGGTCCTAGGATGCTTGACTCCAGTCCAGGAAAGACATGGCTAGGCAGTTCGGTCTGGACTGTTCCCATGAGGCACAGGGTCAAGACTGATTTGCATATGGCCATGTTTGAACTGGCGTGGTGTGGAGTGCAATAAAACGATGGATTTAGGTCCAGATCTCTGTACTGGGGTGAATGTATGACATTGTTCTGCATTCTGTCCATCAACTGTTATTTTTGCATTTGTCACCCCGAGTGGGATGGGTATGCTCAGACGTGAGTCTCATGCTCTCCACACCACTGGAATCAAGCTATCCTGGCTGAAGACGGCTGTCCATCAACTGTTATTTTTGGAAGATGGCCCTTCCTGCACAAAAATAATCATTAAATAATGGCATGGCTTTATAACGTGGTTTTTACATCACAACTACCATTACATTGCATGATTTTACAACACATGCCATTACAATGCATTTTTAGAAACAACCATTACAAAGCCTACCATTACAATGCATACCATTACAACGCATGCCATTAAAATGCATAATACTTTTAGGGTAACAGTGGGGTAAGTGTTGGATAGTGTAGGGGTAAAAATTACTATTCCCACCCCAGTGAGTGCAAAAGTAGGCTTATTGTTGGATAGTGTAGGAGTTAAAATTACTATTTCCTTCTTTTTCTTTCTCTCTCTTTCTTTTTCTTTTCTTTTCTCCTCCTACTTTCTTCTTCCCCTCTCTTCCTTTTCTCACATTCTCCGAACCACCTCTCCTTTTCATCTCCTTCTCCTTGTCTTTTCACATTGGTTCTGATTTTTTGTATACTGTTATATTATGCTGTACTCTTTCTTAAACAAAATAAAACTTTCTTAAACTGAAAAAAAATACTATTTCCATGTACCAAGAAACCCATACCCACCCTAAAACTAAAAAATCTCCATTACTTACCTTATAATGTGTTGTAATGGCATGTGTTGTAATGGTATGTGTTGTAGTGACATGTGCTGTAATAACTGCATGCGTTGTAACAGCTGCGCTTTTAAAGGTAGTGCATTGTAATGGTTGTTTCCCGTTTTGGGAAATGTCCATGAGCCCATTGCGAGTATCTCTGAGCCCCTCTTATTTATTTTTTAGGAATATTTGTAAGCTATAGACTGGACATTCAATTCTCGCATGTTCAATGGGCTGGCTTTCTCATGATGTATGTGCACCGCTTGTTGACATTCGCTAACTCATGGGCCATCACCCAGATTTCCTTACATTTGTGTTTCTTGAAACACAAATAGGCACAGTGAGATAACTCTGGCATTTAACACATTTGTTGGAGAGATCTTTGATTTGTAAAGTCCCAGATTTAAATTAAAGTAGTATAAGGTTAATGTAGAGGTCAGATTTTTCTTTCATGTAGGTAGTAAAGCAGGTTACTGCTTTTAACACAGAGATCCTTTTGTTACCTGCTGTTCATAAATTGTAATCCTTGTAATATAGCACTGTGAGCTATGAAGGACATGGGACTCCTACACCTTGTCTCATGTAACGCATCTTGTACATTGATTTACATATGTACATGTTTTAATGTCAATGTATAATGTGTATGTTACGTAAAGAGCTCTGACACCCTGCGTTGGGTTGCCTAGTGCAATGAAATAAAATAGTGCTACTGACATTGTGATTTGTGTAAATACAGGGACAGACCAACACATCTGACATTCTTACAGTGCCTGCATCTCTTATATACAAGGACTGAAGAAGGGCAAAAACTGCCTCTCTTAAGTACTTGTGAAGGGATAACAAGCTGTGTGCCTTTGTATCCCCTGCAGGGTCCTGTGCGTCACTTCCGGCCGAGGTGGGGGAAGGGGAGAGGTATATATGCCTCCCCCGCCCACCTGGCGGCCTCTTTGTCCTTTACCCTGACGCAAGCAATTGGCCGGTCACTTGGGGGTCCCCCTCGTGCCAGGTAAAACTGTGGGTCTGGTGCAGGTTTTAACTTTTCTTGGGATCGAGCTTGATACCATCGCAGGGGAGTCCAGATTGCCGACAGACAAGGTTTTGACCTAGCACAACACATACAGTCTGTGGTTGGGCAGGACAGGGCCACCTTTGAATGCATCCAAAGCCTACTGGGGCAACTGAATTTTGCAGCCAGGGTCATTTCAGCGGGTAGGGTGTTTGCCAGAAGGTTAGCCAGGGCCACTGCCAAGGTCACAAAGAAGCACCACATGGTGAAATTAAGCAAAGGCATGAGACATGACCTGGCCATGTGGGCGTAGTCCCTGGCCAATTTTGACGGCTTAGTAATTTGGAGTTCTCGATGGGCAGGCAGCCCGGACCTAGCCCTATATACAGACGCATCAGGCGGAGAAGGATTCCGGGCCATTTTAGACAGGGAATGGTATGCAGAGAAATTGCCCAATACCTGGCACAAGAAAAAGATCACGGTCAAGATCACAGTGTTAGAGTTGTTCCCGATTGTGGTGGCATTCCCCTTGTGGCCTGTGGTACTGGCGGCTAAGAGGGTCCTCTTGTGGTCCGACAATCTGGCGATAGTGCAGGCATTAACTCCCAGTCACCAAGTTGCCCCCTGGTGTTGTGCTTTTGAGGGAGTTGGTGCAGCCGTGTCTGTACAATAATGTTGAATGCAGGGTGCGACACATTCAGGGTGTGCAGAACACAGCGGCTGATGCTCTCTCTCATTTTCAGTGGCCCCGGTTCTGGGAGGCGTGGCGAGAGAGGAGGGGACCCCTTTCCTGGCACACCTTTGGTTCCTGTTAAAGTGGAAAATCGACCGAGGGGGCTGGGTGAGTTATCACTAGTGCCCGGGACAAACAAGAGATATAGGTCCTGCGTTCAAAAATGTTGTTCAGTGGTGGGAGCCTAAGAAGAAGGCGGGTCTTCCTTAGAAATCAGAGTACAGTCTTTCATATTGTGGGATAACGACAATGGGAAGAGTCATTCTTGGATTTCGGGCCATCTTGCAGCAATCAGCCTCCACGCTAGACTAAGGGGCCAGTCAGATCGCAGATTTACAGCACAACTACCATTGCTTATGCGTGATTTTACAACACGTGCCATTACAATGCATTTTTAGAAACAACCATTACAAAGCCTACAATTACAATGCATACCATTACAACGCATGCCATTAAAATGCATAATACTTTTAGGGTAACAGTGGGGTAAGTGTTGGATAGTGTACGGGTAAAATTTACCATTCCCACCCCAGTGAGTGCAAAAGTAGGGTTATTGTTGGATAGTGTAGGGGTTAAAATTACTATTTCCATGTACCAAAAAACCCATACCCACCCTAAAACTAAAAAATCTCCATTACTTACCTTATAATGTGTTGTAATGGCATGTGTTGTAATGGTATGTGTTGTAGCAATATGTGTTGTAATAACTGCATACGTTGTAACAGCTGCGCTGTAAAGGTAGTGCGTTGTAATGGTTGTTTTCTGTTTTGGGAAATGTCCATGAACCCATTACGAGTATCTCTGAGCCCCTCCTATTTATTTTTTAGGAATATTTGTAAGCTATGGACTGGACATTCAATTCTCGCATGTTCAATGGACTGGCTTTCCCATGATGTATGTGCACCGCTTGCTGACATTCGCTACCTCATGGGCCATCACCCAGATTTCCTTACATTTCTGTTTCTTGAAACACAAATAGGCACAGTGAGATAACTCTGGCATTTAACACATTTGTTGGAGAGATCTGTGATTTGTGAAGTCTCAGATTTAAATTAAAGTAGTATAAGGTTAATGTAGAGGTCAGATTTTTCTTTCATGTAGATAGTAAAGCAGGTTACTGCTTTTAACACAGAGATCCTTTTGTTACCTGCTGTTCATAAATTGTAATCCTTGTGATCTCCTGAGGTGGAAGCCGGGAAAAACGCTTGACTGTTTTTAAAAAATTGCATTTGAATTTGTTTGTTGCACTTGCCTGATTCCTTCTCCCTGGGTACTTCTCCCCGCTAAATAACGCGCTGGACATCCCGCGCAGCGGATATTAGCGCTGTCGCGGGTTACAAACATCTTTGCCGCCATTACCCCATAGCCCACAGGCCACGCCCACTACCGTGAGGCCACGCCCCCTCAACGCCGAAGCTACTTAAGCCGCGCTGATCACTAGCGCGAGGCAGAGGACACTGATCTCCTGAGGTGGAAGCCGGGAGAAACGCTCGACTGTTTTTAAAAAATTGCATTTGAATTTGTTTGTTGCACTTGCCTGATTCCTTCTCCCTGGGCACTTCTCCCCGCTAAGTAACGCGCTGGACATCCCCACGCAGCGGATATTAGCGCTGTCGCGGGTTACAAACATCTTTACCGCCATTACCCCATAGCCCACAGGCCACGTCCATTACCGTGAGGCCACACCCCTCCACGACGAAGCTACTGAAGTTGCGCTGATCACTAGCGCGAGGCAGAGGACACTGATCTCCTGAGGCGGAAGCCGGGAGAAACGCTCGACTGTTTTTAAAAAATTGCATTTGAATTTGTTTGGTGCACTTGCCTGATTCCTTCTCCATGGGCACTTCTCCCCGCTAAGTAACGCGCTGGACATCCCCCCGCAGCGGATATTAGCGCTGTCGCGGGTTACAAACATCTTTGCCGCCATTACCCCATAGCCTACAGGCCATACCCACTACCATGAGGCTATGCCCCCATTCCCCCCTATAACAATAAGCATCTCTCGGACGCGCAGCATACGAGCGCAGCGGGCGCGCCAAAGGCAAGCCCGTCTGCGCCCGTTCGCGCCAGGCCGGGCCTAGGGGCCAGCCATGCCGGCTATTTCATTTCTTACTCGGCCGACTCCCTCAGAGAACTACAACTCCCAAACCTCTCACCCTCTCCCACCACCATCAGACTCATCACCACAGCCGGCTTCACCCGCTCAGACCTAGGCCCCCCTAGCTGGAGCACTCCCCCCGCCAAACCGGTCAGGAGCGACACCTCGATCCGGGTGTTATATCTGAACACCCGCTCCCTGGTAAAACACCAAGCCGACATATATATCCTCCTCATTAATGAGAAACCAGATGTACTCCTGCTCACAGAAACCTGGCTGACTACAGATTGTCTCCCTGACATTCTGGCGGCCCTCCCCCCAGACTACTACATCCTCCATGCTGATCGTTTTGGAAATCGCCCTGGGGGTGGGTTGGCAGCCATAATATCAAAACGCCTCAACTTTATCTCTACATCTTCCCTTACCCTCCCGGAAGTAGACAACTTAAGCATCAGCCTAAAAACGGACGTAGCAGCCTTAACACTCCTTCTCCGATATCGGCCCCCTCACTCTATGCCATCTTTCGCGGTCACTTTGATCGAACAGCTGTCCGACCTACTCACAAGGGGAAATTTTCTGCTGTACTACGCAAGGTGGCCAGGCCTGTGCATTCTCTCAAAGTTTGAAAACCTTACATTTTCCTTCTCATTGGAATGTACAGCAAGTGTATGAATGAGATTTTAAAAAACACTTACAGCGCTAAAACAAAAGGATCCGACGAGGGTGGGATTTGAACCCACGCGTGCAGAGCACAATGGATTAGCAGTCCATCGCCTTAACCACTCGGCCACCTCGTCACGATAGCCTAACATTTATTTGTCACTATCGAAACCCCAGCAGCATCCAATTTCGTAATTTCGGAGTAATTATTAACCTGAAGTGAAACCCGGATGAGCTGCCAAAAAGACACCTGTTTAGGACTAACCGGCCCATTGCCTAAGCGATCTCACAGGAGAAACTCAGTACCACACATACCCTTGTTACACACCGCACCCTGATCTCAAGCTGCAGGTCTGCCTGGGTTTCCTTTTTCAGAGCTCCAGACATGAGTGAAACTACTTCTGAGGTGTGCCCACAGAACAAGGCTCTGAAATGTGGCTGGACCAGTTGCCACTTTCACCCACTCGCCCGCTTAGCCATGGCCTGTGTCGCTTCACACTGGACAGTGTGTCCAGTGACACCTTCAGGGTCCCGTGCCTCACTTCCGGCCAAGGTTGGGGAAGGGGAGAGATATATATGCCTCCCCCGCCCACCTGGCGGCCTCTTTGTCCTTTACCCTGACGCAAGCAATTGGCCAGTCACTTGGGGGTCCCCCTCGTGCCAGGTAAAACTGTGGATCTGGTGCAGGTTTGAACTTTTCTTGGGATCAAGCTTGATACCATCACAGGGGAGTCCAGATTGCCGACAGACTAGGTTGGTGACCTAACACAACACATACAGTCTGTGGTTGGGCAGGACAGGGCCACCTTTGAATGCATCCAAAGCCTCCTGGGGCAACTGAATTTTGCAGCCAGGGTCATCCCAGCGGGTAGGGTGTTTGCCAGAAGGTTAGCCAGGGCCACTGCCAAGGTCACAAAGAAACACCACATGATGAAATTAAGCAAAGGCATGAGACAGGACCTGGCCTTGTGGGCATAGTTCCTGGCCAATTTTAACGGCTTAGTAATTTGGAGGGCTTCCTGGGCAGGCACCCCGGACCTAGCCCTATATACAGACCATCAGGCAGAGAAGGATTCGGGGACATTTTAGACAGGTAATGGTATGCAGAGAAATTGCCCAACACCTAGCACAAGAAAAAGATCACAGTCAAGATCACAGTGTTAGAGTTGTTCCCGATTGTGGTGGCATTCCGCTTGTGGCCTGTGGTACTGGCGGCTAAGAGGGTCCTCTTGTGGTCCGACAATCTGGCGATAGTGCGGGCATTAACTCCCAGTCAGCAAGTTGCCCCTGGTGTTGTGCCTTTTGAGGGAGTTGGTGCAGGCGTGTCTGTACAATAACATGAAATACAAACTCGACGACCTGACCAAGGTTCAGCACAACCACAGCACAAGTAAAGTAAATTTAACTCTGGTGCAGCACACTTCCCGTGCCCGTCGTCCCAAGGCACAAATATGGTCAACAATTTTTTTCAAATGGCGAATATTGAAATATAACCAAGGAGTCTTCTTTAGTCCAAAAGTTCTATTCTTTATTGTGGTAATCATACCAAACCAATTATACAGCCATTGCGTTTCCTTCCTTGGCGGAACTTCGCCAAAGCTGAAAAGACCCAAATGGATAAATTACAAATTAAACATAATACAAGACATACATATATAAATTACAATATATACAACACAGGGTGGGATTAAAAGCACGACATCAATCGGAGAGAAGTTAAGTTCGATAGAATACCTTTACAAACTAACTCTCACACCAAACTATGTACATTTAAAACGAATAGAAACAACACCCATCTATACTACTATTATAAAGAGAGAACACGCACCTTTGAGCCAGGTAAACTCGGGAACCACAGCGTCAATCCACACACCCGATACATTGTAGAAATTGTCAGGGTGTGCAGAAGGACATAGGCTATAATTTTTTTTTTTTAAAGTACATTTAAAAATATAACTTTTAAAAAAAAGTAGTGCCCTGAAAGTAGCGCCGGCCGCGACGCTGCTCTGGCCGTGACGTAGCTCTGGCCGTGACGTGCGTGATGACGGTGAGGAGAAGCGGCGGACATGGAGCTGCGGTGAAGTGAGGAGCGCGGGCGCGTCATGGCGAAGAGGAGGGGAGCGGCAGGTCAGGTAAAGTAAAGCTGGAAATCAGGGCGGGAGGGAGTCGGGCGGGAGGGGAGCGGGAGGGAGTCGGGGCGAGAGGGGAGCGGGTGTGCACAGAGGGACAGGCGGGAGGGAGTCGGGACGGGAGGGGGTCGGGCGGGAGCGGGTGCACTGCCCCCAGCCCCTTTCTGCCCTAGGTAACGCTGGGGCGGGCTGCTAGTATATATATATATATATATATATATATATATATATATATATATATATATATATATATATATATATATATATATATATATATATATATGTATATATATATAGATATGTATATATATATATATATATATATATATATATATATATATATATATATATATATATATATATATATATATATATATACTACTATAATAAAGGAAGAACTTTCAGCCTTTGAGGCGGGTAAACTCGGGAACCACAGCGCCAATCCACACACCCGATACACCGTTGGAATCGTAAGGGTGTGTAGATGGTTATAGGCTATATAAATTTTTTTTAAAACGTTATTTAAAAAATTTACAGTAAAGAAAATAGTAGTCCCTCCGAAGTAGCGCCGGCCGCAACGTGCATGCTCATGTCAGGAGCGTGGGGAGAAGCGGCGTCCAGGAGTGCGACGAGGAGCGGCGGACATGGCACAGAGGGGAGCAGTGACATGAGGAGCAGCGGACAAGCCAGCGGCAGTGCGAGCAGCGGACAGGCTGGAGGAGCGGCGGCTGAGGTAAGGGAGCGGCGGACATGGCGCGGGGGAGGAGCGGTGACGTGAGGAGCAGCGGACAGGCGAGCGGCAGTGCGAGCAGCGGACAGGGGGGAGGAGCGGCAGCTGAGGTAAGGGGACCCATGTTGGGGCAGGCGGGGGTCGGGGCAGACAGGGGTCGGGGCAGGCGGGGGACGGGCCGGGCGGGGGCCCGGGCTGCTGGACAATGTCGGGGCAGGCAGGGGGCGGGGAAGCCTGTTGCTCCCGGACAAGGTCGGGACGGGCTGCTAGTATATATATATATATATATATATATATATATATATATATATATATATATATATATATATATATATATATATATATATATATATATATATATATATATATATATATATATATATATATATATACATATATATATATATATACAAATATCAACATAGATAAGTACATGAATCACATACCACAAATATATGTACGGAATAAAAACATAGTTCTAGTACAAAAATAACTCTGATATTCTTAAAAAGGAGCAGATCATATTTCCTTAAAGTCATACGAACACATTTTGTAATCCATTGCATTATTTTCAAATAGTGTGGCTCGGTATAAATGGACATTTGCAGAAAATGCATGATATTCAAAACAGAAGAAGATAACGACATGATCCAGAAGAACTGAGACGCCAAAAGATAAAAAGAACCGAGAAGGAACAAGTTCAGAAAAATAAAATGAGTTAATCCTGAAGGCGAGAGAAAAAAAGAAAAAGAATAAGGAAAGAGATATCGAAAGATATGTATTTACACTGTAAGGAACACCATGAGCATGATAAGGCACGATGGGAAACTGGGACAGAGAAGGAAAGTGGCCATCCCACAAATTAGGTGACACTCGGAGCCTGGAATGGGACGTAACCAAGTTCCCCCAAAAAGAAAATTTAAGTAGATGGGAGCATTGGCAAGGATGGAAAAATACACCAACCCCTACACTCTGTTACGATCGGATATGAAAGGTGATATACACTCACCATAAAAAATGTCTCCAATGAACAAATAATTCCACAAATGTAGGTGGTGAGCAGATAGTGACGGTCAACTCCTGTCACGTCCAGAGCACCTCGACCAGTTGGCACCGCTCCACGTTATAACAGAAAAGACAAACTAAAAATGTATAAATATAAATAATTATAATCAAGGAGAGGAAGGATGAGTTGAGAATAAACAGAGACACAATACCACTGTGTTTTATAAAAAAAACTGCTAACAACCAGTCTGAAAACAGTCCTATCGAATTAGGAACCCACAACTCATACCTAAACACAGGTGGGGGGATGGGGGGGGGAAACGAGGGGGGAGTGATCAGTGGAAAAGAACCTA
This sequence comes from Lissotriton vulgaris, assembly GCF_964263255.1. NCBI lineage: Eukaryota > Metazoa > Chordata > Amphibia > Caudata > Salamandridae > Lissotriton > Lissotriton vulgaris. Next base: position 722,949,059 of record NC_141700.1, on the reverse strand, counting down.
GAATCAACCACTAGCAAAATATTAGCACAAGTGGAAACAATATACCCTAGAAATGCATTTGTTGGGTAGCATATTGCCGGCCCCCTTACTTATAAAAACCCACTAACAAAACCACCCCTCTCACCTAATCACAAGGTAATTCCAAGGAATCAAGGAATTTTGTAAGGTGGCAATTCAGCTGTGTTAAATTTGAATTGAAGCACAGGATTATTGCTGGTCTGCAGGACCGGATGCCATGCTGGTTGAAAAATGGCTTTAATAAAGTTTTCCTTATATATTTTAGTTTATCTCAGACACAAATGATATGGATGAGGTTCTCGACTCCACGAGCCCATAGCCTGCATAACTGATCTCCTCCTCTATTTTCCCAAGGGGGTAAAAATAGATTAATTGAACCAACTAACAGGCGAAGCTTCAAAAAAGTTTCTTTAGTTGTTATCTTTATTCCTGCATTTAGGTAAGGTTGAGGTTTATCGGCTTCGTAATTATTGAGCACAACCCAGCCATGAACTCGTTTTGATAGTGCTTCCTTTTTCTCTGCAGTAGATTTAAGTCTTATTGACTTTGCGACTAGTTTTTTGAACACCCAATGAGCCGTTGAGGTATTCCAACGGTCTGTTAGACCCAGAGATTGGATGGATCCCAAGAGGTATTTGTTAGCTGGTGATTTCCCTGTGTGTGTTAGTTCTGCCCAGGGATGGTTGTTTAGGGAACCCTTTTCCGCAGCTCTGATTTTGTGCCAGCATTTTGCATAGGCTCCCATTCTCTCTGCCGCTTGATTTTGTAGCCCGAATTCCAGCCGTATTTGGGCTGGAGAAATGTATTTAGGGAGCTGAAATATTGCTCGGTAAGAGGTTGTTATTATGCTGTTTAAAGTTCCAGCGTCTCTTCCTCTCATTGGTTCAATACCATAGGTGATCGTGGGCTGCAATTTGGCTCACAAGACTTTTAAGAAAGGGTCTAATGACAGGTCCGGCAACATCTTTTTCAAGGGTTTAAGTGCCAGATAGGTCATAGCACCATTCCTTCACAAGGATTCCAGCTGCGGCTTGAAGGAGTTGTTTTGATCTAAAAGTATCCCCAGGTACTTGTAGCTTGTTACTTGGTGTAGGCGTTTCCCGTCAAGATACCAGCTTGGACTTGTCTTCTTATGGTAGTTTACTGTCATAGTTTTGGTTTTATTGAGATTTATTTTTAAGGCGTTCTGTTGAGAAAAGTTGCTAGTTACGTCCAGGAGATGTTGAAGACCAATTGGTGTCCGAATGATCAGTATTAAGTCATCAGCGTATAACAAATTTGTCAGTGCCATACCTCCTAACTTTGGGGCATGAGATGAGCAACTGTCCAATTCATTCGGTAAGTCTGCTAAGAAGAGGTTAAACAGCAGTGGGGCTAGGACGCACCCTTGTTTTAGGCCCTTAGTTGTGGTAATTCTGCTAGAAATGTGCGTTCCGCCTCCTAGTTTTATTCTGATCCACGTGTTGGTGTCCAAGTGCCTAAGTTGTTCTAAAAGAGAAATTGGTATCCCCCAGCTGGCCAACTGATGCCCCGGATTCTAAGGCAGTACTGTGGGAAGTCTTCCATGCATACATAAGAGGAGTATGTATCTCCAACAGTGCTGGGGTACTTCGAGATTTACGGCGTACATTAGCACAAATAGAAGCGCAGTTGACGGAGCTAGACCAAATTGAGGCAGGTACTATTGATCCCCCTGATTTGCAATGCGAAACTCTTGACAGAATTTCGAGAAGCAGCAGATTAAGAGCCTCTCTTCCTAGGAAAGTATACAATTACCAGGCGGCTTGGGGAGGGTGAGAGGCCGGGTAGAACCCTAGCTAGATTAATACAATAGTCACGTAAACCAACCTATATAGTGGAACTAGTAGATCATGAGGCGTTACAGATGTCCGGCAATGTGGGAATAGTCCAGGAGGTGCTTACTTACTACACCACATTGTACACCTCAAGAGCTACTGGGCAACCTTCGGATTATAGTGACTATCTAGATGAGGTATCGCTTGTGTGGATGGAGAAAAGGCATCAGGAGTTTCTGGCTGAGCCATTCTTGAAAGATGAGGTTTTGGAGGCTATAGATGCGCTAGATGGCTCTAAAGCACTGGGGCATGATGGATTCACAGGGTGTTTTTCTACAAGAATATAAGGCTCAAATTGTACCCCATTTCATTGACATGTATCAGAATGTGGTGGAGGCAGGGGTGCTCCCACCTACTCTCAGGAAGGTGGTTATAACTTTCCTGCCGAAACCCTGGAAGGATACGTGAACTTGCAGTGCATACCCGCCATTGCCGCTTTAAAATTTTGACAACAAGATTTTAGACAAAATATTGTCAACTAGGCTTGCATTAATCATTGAGTAATTGATATCACTGGCACGGTCCGGTTTTCACCACTCACAAACCAATGTCACTTAACCTCCGTACACTGTTTGCCACACTGCATTCAATAGCAGCTACGGTCCCAGCAGCTGCGGTGCTGCTCAACAAGGAAAAGGCTTTTGATTTGTTTAAGTGGCCCTTTATATATGCTACACTAGGATGCTTGGGGGTGCCGGAGTTCTTTCTGTCAGTGATTAAATTATTGTACACACTACCCACGGCACGCATCTGCCTTAATGGAATGCTGACCAATGAGTTTTGACTCATGCGGGGTACACAGCAGGGGTGCCCACTATCACCACTGCTGTTTGTGGTGGCACTTGATCCACTGGTGCAGCATTTACAAGAAAAACACAGCCATCGGGAGCTGAACTTTAATACAGGACCCCTGCTTCTTACACTTTACGCAGATGATTTCATACAATATGTTGGACACCTGGATGGGAATTTGATACTGCTCCTTCATGAAGTGACAAGGTATGCCACCTTGTCGGGTTTGCATATTAATTGGGAAAAGTCAGAAGTTTTCCCACTTACAGCAGTGCCCAGTGATAGAACAGCGGAGTAGCCGCTGGTGTGGTGCGATGAATCAGTGAAATACCTTGCAATTCACGCTCACAGAGAGAAGGACCGCATCCTGCAGTTGAATTAGGGCCTGGTAATGGAAAAGTTGGGGCATAACGTAGAGTGTTGGCTGTCGTTGCCCTTGTCAATGGTTGATAGAATAGCCATAATAAAGATGGTGGTTCTTCCGCAATTTTTGTATCTATTCCACAACATCCCTATCCCATTGTATAATAGCTTTTTCTCAGAACTCCGAACACTGTTGCTATGACTGGCGGGGGAGGGGGGCAGCCCTCATTAGCTGTGATACTCTAGTGCTCCCCTATGAGAAAGCAGGGTTTGGGGTTCCAATTTCTGAGTTTATTATTTGGTAGCACAGGCGAGGTTCGCTCGGCACAGGTACCTCGCAGATGTTCGGATCCCATATCACAGCCCCGAGACTGATTTGGCACTGCCAGCGCCACTTAATACCGGTTGTGTTTCTGCGAGACCTGCATTATATCCAAACGTTGTCCACAACTAGCTGGGCATGGCATAAATTGCAAATGTTTACATGCTCCTGTATATTATACTCACCCAAATTGCCACTAGTAGGGAATGGCTGGATTTCTATACTGCAGAAAGTTTTGGTGAAGCAGGCATTGGCCAAATTTCATTTGGTGACATCTGGCAACCTATTCCCTAAGGGTCGTATTTTCTCCTGCACAGAAGATCCCCGTTTCCATGATGCCGCAGTAATGGATCATTGCCCCTGAGCAGTTCTTAGCCATTTTATCCAATGGTAGGTGGATAACATGGCTAAGAGCATTAGCTCGGTAATGCATGAATATCGTGGACTTTTCAGCGATATTCATGCATTTTGGCCGATTTTTATCGCTTAGGAGATATACCTCGATAATAGCAAGGTTCCTCAGCGATAACAATCGCAGCAGCTCGTCGATAAAAAAATTGCCGCTAAACCAACATAGCGATAATAATCGCTAATTGTTGGTAATATGCCCCCATATTTTATGACATATGCATCTGGAACATGTACCCAGGTTTTCTGTAATTGTGATATTTAACTTGCATTGTAACGCCACGTGAAGACCATTATTTTTTTGAGTAAATTAAGTTAATCAATAAAATTCAATTAAAAATAAATAAAAAAAGACTTTAGGGAAGGGTGGTGTACAGGGGTGGTATGTAGGATTTAGGGTTCCAGAACGGATGGCATATAGGTGAATAGTAAGCAAATTGAACACTTTTTTGGAACACTATGTGAACATCAATGCCCCAATTAAAACATACATTTGCAAGCCAAGCATTCAGCTCTCTGTCACTCTAAAGACTGTGCAGACAATAAATAGTCCATCTGCAGACAGCAAAGAAAAACAGAACTCCAGATGACCTCATGATATTTTTATTTTTCTCCATACTTTTACATAGCACAAACTTGACTCGAAGGTATCGGGTATCAGAGTGATTTACATAACACCAGTTGCATTACATGAAGACACATTCATTTTTGTTAGGCACGGAGAAATTAAGTGATTTGCCCAGAATCACAGGATGCTCAGTGTCATTGCAGAGACTCGCACCCAGTTTCCCAGATTCTAGATCGACCACTTTAGCCGTTAGGCCAACTCCTCTCCCCATATTGATGTCCCTCTGCGAACACACTGACAGATCATCACTTCAGACAAAGCAAAATACTATATCAACACCATCAGTGAAGCCATCAACAGAACCATTATGTTAATCAAGACAAAGAAGCACCGCATCAACCTCCTGGTAGACCACATATTCCTAAATCCAAAGAATATTGCCATCCCATCAACCTCTTCCTCAATGAAACAATACAGAAGATCAGAAGACACACCAACAGCGCCAGTCTTGTTAAATCTCTTTCTCCCAACCCTTGCCATTGAATCCCAGAATGGTTAGGCTTCAACCTCTCTGTGGGGGAGATTTCTCACTCACTGCATCTCCCTAGAAGCTCTCAAGACAGGCCAGGTCCTCACAGCTCCTAAAAGAAACCTACACCAGAAAGTGATGACGTTGCCTACTGCTGGCTCATCACTTACCACTCATTGACAAGAGCAGTTAAAAAGCAGTGTATTTTCAACTTCAAGATCATATCCTTCCATCTCCTCCACGGCTACTGGTCTGGCTAAAGATTGCGCTGCAGTATGGAGACTGCTAACATACACATTGTAGATGATTCCCTCTTGACCACAGATGAAGGATGAAGATGACCCCTATAAATATCCCACATTCCACATTTATTGCTGGACCTTTCAGCTGCCTTTGACACAATTTATCATTCCATCCTCATACATATCCTGGGGACTCAAGCCAGATTCACAGCCAATGTCCTCACTGCATTTGTTCACATTGGCATCTCCAGGTCACAAGAGATTCCTATCAACTGAGAAATATTCAGGTTTCCATACTGCCTCCCATCATCATAAACCTTTACATGGAGCTTCTTGGTGCTCTACTCACAGATACCATCAACATTCACCAAGATGCGGGTGATACCCAACTCTCCTTCAAAGTCTCCTCTGCTTCGGGTGTCTGGTGCCTCAAAGACCGCCTGCATGACATCCAGAACAGAAGTTCAGCATCTACTTGAAGTGAAACCCAACTAAAACTTAATTTCTGTTATTTTTCAAGGACAACAAACGAAGGAAAGTTACAATTCTGGATCAATGACAAGACCCTTGATGGCCTCGAACCTTCACATTCACCAAATGCCATGTCACTGTGATTCACCGTGGACACCAAATCCCCCAAAAGGAACACATTGCGACTTCAGAACTGTTGTGCAAGCCCTCATGGAAACCACCTGGATGGTGGTTTCACTCAGATTAATGGCCTCTCAGACTCCACACTAGCAGACCTTAGGAATATCTACATGCTGCCGCACATCTTATCCAGGGCCTGAAATAATATGATCACATCACCCCAACCTAAATAAAACTCAACTGCCTCCACCTGGCCGACCGCGTCATCTTAAAACCAGACTGCAGTTCAGGAAATGTAAATAAAAAACAATCCAGCATGCCTTTCCCATCCATGCACCCAACATCTGAAAGAACACACGTGTATCCATCAGAACTGCTCTAATGTTGCTACATTCTAAGAAAGAGTTGCAGAGTCTATCAGCAAATGTGTGGTAAGATAAAAACTGCACTGGCAACCTTGGGGGAGGAACAGGGGGACGCAATAGTCAATCTCATCATCTATTCACCAAAATGTATCTTGGTGGTAAATTTACGGCCATTTGAAGCAAACAATGTTACAATGCAAGGCCAGGTTTCATTTTTTTTTACAAACTCAGGGGCCTATGTACAAGGGGATCGCGCCACCAGTGCATCACTTTTTTCGTTGTTCAGGTGGAGAAATGCCCTGCACCATATTTACAAAGCAGCGTTAAGCCACTTTACATGGCTAAACACCGCTTTGTGAATATGGGATCCTTTTAACACAGGTATCTGCATGAAAGGGGCGTGCAATGGGTGTTGCTGTGGGAGTTCCACTGCAACACTCATTGCTTTTTGACGCTACCCCAGATTTACAAGGATGTGTAAATCCGAAGCAGCGCCAAAAACTAATGCCATGCATAAGCAGGTGTTAGACTGGTGCAATGAGGAGAAATACATTTATTCCTCCTCGTTTTTGCTTTTTCTGTGTGCTGCATCCGCAAACCGCCATTAATGATTGTTTTTGTGCAGGAAGATGGCCCTTCCTGCACAAAAATAATCATTAAATAATGGCGATTTGCTACTTCCATGTGTGCTGCAGAACGCGGCGCACATAGAAGTAGCAAATCGCCATTATTGTTTGTTTATGTGCAGGAAAGGACACGTTCCTGCATATACACAATCATCCCTGCCACGCAGGCAGCCTTGCCGTATGGCGCAACTGTGTCTGTGTTGGTGATAGGCAGCTTTTTTTAGCACCAGCGCTAGGGAAAACACTGAGGTGCGCCGTACTCTTGTAAATACGGGGCATCCATATGCTTTGCAGGTGACACAGCGCAGTGCTGAAAAATGTGTTGGAGTGCAGCGCTGCGCCATTTCGTTATATATTTTCCCCTGAGTGAGCTCCTTGAAGTCGGCTGAATGAAAGAAATAAAGACCAAGAGAATATTCCCAGGACAGACCCCAGCATGGATTCATTCCCACAATCATGGCTGCTCAGCTGAAGGTGTCCGCCTTCCATGTTAGCATCTCTCAAGGCAGATGTGTTGTTGAAGCTGCATTTATACAGGTCCCCTTTGGTCCAGCCACACAGTAAACAGGTGCTAGCCACCGACCGACACCTCTTCATGGCTGATATTAAGGCTCACAGTCTGAGAGCGAGGACACCTGCCCATCTTCTGGAGGTGGCCCGGGACATAAAGTCGAACTCAGCTGAAGTGTTTGCTTGCTTGTTCTGTGCAGTGGTGTAGAAAGGGGGGTGCGGTGGGTGCAGGCCTTTCCAGATGTCATCACTGAGGAGGGGTGGGGGGGAATGGCCAAAATATGTGCTTAAAACACATAATTTGCCATTTTGCCAAGCAGGGGGTGACAAGAAATATTCCGCACCGGTTACCACCTGACCCTGCTGTACCACTAGTTCTGTGAGAGCCACAAAGGGGGAATTTGTCATCTTACACCAGTTTAATGATGGGAAAGGGACAAACATTTGTCAAATCCATGGAAAACAGATCTGCTGGCATGCGTTGAGGTACATGTGGGTGCTCCTGTGTGTGGCTGAATGAGTGCCTGTGTGTTTATGTGCATGGGTGTCTGGATATGACTTCATTAAGTTTGAAATTGTCATTTAATCTGAGTGTTTTTGCTCATCACAGTGTTTGCCAGATTAGGTTCCTCGAGGCCTTTTCTTCTACTTCCCTGGTGCTCGAGCCTGGAAGCTATTTGCACGTGTAAATCAGACTAACCTCTGCAAACAGCCTTATTTCCAGGTGCAAAATCACTTTTCTAATTCCGACACGTTGGTTTTGCTCTTGTAAGCAGAGCTACTACACAAAGGTGTCCATGAGTTATTCTATTCCCATGAATATATGGGTGGGCTTTACAGGGTGGGCCTGTACGAAGAGTTAGTGAATACTCACAAACAGACACTTTTGGAGTATTCACAAACTAACCTGTGACCCGGTCAAATGTTGGGGAATTATTCCTTGTAAGGGAAGAACTATAAAAAAAATTCAAGGAGTGAAAATGAAGGGAAAGTAACACTCACAAATGCCATGTTACGTTATGTTACGTTACGTTATGTTATGTTTTATTTACCTTTAGAGCTCATAACTTGCCCAGGTGGGTATCCTGGAGCTTTAAGAGAATGGGAAACTGGCTTATCTGATGGGAGTGTAGGAGACACTGTGTCTCCAGAGGGAAAATGATTGTGCCTATGCAGAATAAAAGACCTGCACTTACGCTGCTAATGTTATCATTCAATATATATATAAGTATGATTTCAAATGAAAAAGTGGAATTCACAAAGGATTTCCAGCATCACACCTCGAAACCTGCCAGTGGAAAGGGAAATCCTCTCCCACAGCCGACACTGACCCTCACTTCTCACTTGAAGACCGAGCACTGAGCCACAGCCAACCCCTTCGCCTCTGTAGGAGGGAGTCAGGGCCATCCATCCTCTTGCTGTTGGTAACTTCTTTCTCTTTAAGTAGAATGTTGAGCTCTGGGAAAAGAGTGACCCATCAATGAATAATATTCAGCTGAGCAACACTGCAGGCATTATCTCAATCCCAAACAGCTCTCACTATCTCAGGTGTGTGATAACATGATTGCACAGCGATGAGCCGTGTGCTCCTCTGCTGAACATTAGACTCAGGTTCTTACAAAGCAGACCCTGTGATTTCTGCTTGCATTTTGCAGTGTGGGTAATATTTTCAAGTGGTAATGTGTCGCCTGGACCTGGTTTTGTGATATATTCCTCAAGGAATGTGTTTTGGGGAATATATGACGTTACAATGCAAACAATTACAACGCATGGCTTTACAACATGGTTTTTACATCACAACTACCATTACATTGCATGATTTTACAACACATGTCATTACAATGCATTTTTAGAAACAACCATTACAAAGCCTACCATTACAATGCATACCATTACAACGCATGCCATTAAAATGCATAATACTTTTAGGGTAACAGTGGGGTAAGTGTTGGATAGTGTAGGGGTAAAAACGACTATTCCCACCCCAGTGAGTGCAAAAGTAGACTTATTGTTGGATAGTGTAGGGGTTAAAATTACTATTTCCTTTTTTTTCTTTCTCTCTCTTTCTTTTTCTTTTCTTTTCTCCTCCTACTTTCTTCTTCCCCTCTCTTCCTTTTCTCACATTCTCCGAACCACCTCTCCTTTTCATCTCCTTCTCCTTGTCTTTTCACATTGGTTCTGATTTTTTGTATACTGTTATATTATGCTGTACTCTTTCTTAAACAAAATAAAACTTTCTTAAACTGAAAAAAATACTATTTCCATGTACCAAGAAACCCATACCCACCCTAAAACTAAAAAATCTCCATTACTTACCTTATAATGTGTTGTAATGGCATGTGTTGTAATGGTATGTGTTGTAGTGACATGTGCTGTAATAACTGCATGCGTTGTAACAGCTGCGCTTTTAAAGGTAGTGCGTTGTAATGGTTGTTTCCCGTTTTGGGAAATGTCCATGAGCCCATTGCGAGTATCTCTGAGCCCCTCCTATTTATTTTTTAGGAATATTTGTAAGCTATGGACTGGACATAAAATTCTTGCATGTTCAATGGGCTGGCTTTCCCATGATGTATGTGCACCGCTTGTTGACATTCGCTAACTCATGGGCCATCACTCAGATTTCCTTACATTTCTGTTTCTTGAAACACAAATAGGCAGAGATAACTCTGGCATTTAACACATTTGTTGGAGAGATCTTTGATTTGTAAAGTCCCAGATTTAAATTAAAGTAGTATAAGGTTAATGTAGAGGTCAGATTTTTCTTTCATGTAGGTAGTAAAGCAGGTTACTGCTTTTAACACAGAGATCCTTTTGTTACCTGCTGTTCATAAATTGTAATCCTTGTAATATAGCACTGTGAGCTATGAAGGACATGTGACTCCTACACCTTGTCTCATGTAACGCATCTTGTACATTGATTACATATGTACATGTTTTAATGTCAATGTATAATGTGTATGTTACGTAAAGAGCTCTGACACCCTGCGTTGGGTTGCCTAGTGCAATAAAAGAAATAAAATAGTGCTACTGACATTGTGATTTGTGTAAATACTGGGACAGACCAACACATCTGACATTCTTACAGTGCCTGCATCTCTTATATACAAGGACTGAAGAAGGGCAAAAACTGCCTCTCTTAAGTACTTGTGAAGGGATAACAAGCTGCGTGCCTTTGTATCCCCTGCATGGCATTGACATTTAAGTGTGAGGTCCCAGGCTGCCTCCAGTCAGGATATTCAAACATAAGGAGGCCTGATGGCCCCTTCACTTCGGCCCAGCTGAAGGTGAAAAAAAAGCTTCCTCGCTGCCTTCATGCTGCTGCTGGGAGTTAAGAGCAGACAACGTACAAGAGCTGCTGATCGTTTCCCGGTGTCTTAATCCGGGGCAGGTCCAACATATTTCTGTGGGGCCCAACTTCTTGGCGGGGTGGACAGCGTTCACCCTGTGAAAATAGTGGTGGGACACTGTGTACCTTTGTGTACCCCCGACTTGTGCCCTGGTCTGTTGTCTGCACAAGTGCATGTCATACAGGCTGAGAGGCAACAGAACACATCAGTTTTGCCTGAAAAAATATTTTACTTAAATCAGTCAATAGCGTCGCCAATATGTGATGGGCAAGGAAGCTGTTTGATTTAAAAAATGCAGCATGAATCAAGATTCAGTAGGGCCCTCCTGACTCTAGGCCCCGGTGCCACTGTACCTGCTGCACCAATGAAAACCACGCTCCAAAAATGTATCTGATTTTATTTTATAAACTGGCATCAAAGCTATTGCATTTTACCTATGCAAATCTTGTCCTTGGTCAGCGATTTCTATAGATTTTACTTACACCTGAAGCTTGGCCCCCCTGAGCCACAAACAAGAGGTGAGGCGAATTCCTTGAGGGGATATTTTCCCGCCTGCTGGAGAGAGAGGAATTTACTTTCAGCTTGACACTGTTGTGGTAAAAACTCCAGGGTTAATCATTTAATTCAATGGCACCCTGTAAGCAAGTGCTCCACCACTTTAGAATGTGTTGAGTGTTAAAATTTACCAGGAGGGTTGTAAAGGTCGGTCCGTGGCCAGTGACAGTGACCCTTGTATTAGAGCAGATAAAAAGGGGACATTTTCTGCTGTAATACGCAAGGTGGCCAGGCCTGTGCATTCTGTCGAGGTTTGGAAACCTTACATTTTCTTTCTCATTGGAATGTACAGCAAGTGTATGAATGAGATTTTAAGAAACACTTACAACGCTAAAACAAAAGGATCCGACGAGGGTGGGATTTGAACCCACGCGTGCAGAGCACAATGGAGTAGCAGTCCATCGCCTTAACCACTCGGCCACCTCGTCACAACAGCCTAACCTTTATTTGTCACTATCAAAACCCCAGCATCATCCAATTTCGTAATTTCTGAGTAATTATTAACCTGAAGTAAAACCCGGATGTGCTGACAAAAAGACACCTGATTAGGACTAACCGTCCCAGTGCCTATGCGATCTCACAGGAAAAAGTCAGTACCACACATACCCTTGTTAGACACCGCACCCTGATCTCAAGCTGGAGGTCTGCCTGGGTTTCTTATTTCAGAGCTCCAGACATGAGTGAACCTCCTTCTGAGGCGTGACCACAGAACAAGACTCTGAAATATGGCTGGACCAGTTTCCACTTTCACCCACTTGCACGCTTAGCCTTGGCCTGTGTCGCTTCACACTGGACAGCCTGTCCAGTGGCCCCTTCAGGGTCCTGTGCGTCACTTCCGGCCGAGGTGGGGGAAGGGGAGAGGTATATATGCCTCCCCCTCCCACCTGGCGGCCTCTTTGTCCTTTACCCTGACGCAAGCAATTGGCCGGTCACTTGGGGGTCCCCCTCGTGCCAGGTAAAACTGTGGGTCTGGTGCAGGTTTTAACTTTTCTTGGGATCGAGCTTGATGCCATCGCAGGGGAGTCCAGATTGCCGACAGACAAGGTTTTGACCTAGCACAACACATACAGTCTGTGGTTGGGCAGGACAGGGCCACCTTTGAATGCATCCAAAGCCTCCTGGGGCAACTGAATTTTGCAGCCAGGGTCATTTCAGCGGGTAGGGTGTTTGCCAGAAGGTTAGCCAGGGCCACTGCCAAGGTCACAAAGAAGCACCACATGGTGAAATTAAGCAAAGGCATGAGACATGACCTGGCCATGTGGGCGTAGTCCCTGGCCAATTTTGACGGCTTAGTAATTTGGAGTTCTCGATGGGCAGGCAGCCCGGACCTAGCCCTATATACAGACGCATCAGGCAGAGAAGGATTCCGGGCCATTTTAGACAGGGAATGGTATGCAGAGAAATTGCCCAATACCTGGCACAAGAAAAAGATCACGGTCAAGATCACAGTGTTAGAGTTGTTCCCGATTGTGGTGGCATTCCCCTTGTGGCCTGTGGTACTGGCGGCTAAGAGGGTCCTCTTGTGGTCCGACAATCTGGCGATAGTGCAGGCATTAACTCCCAGTCACCAAGTTGCCCCCTGGTGTTGTGCTTTTGAGGGAGTTGGTGCGGCCGTGTCTGTACAATAATGTTGAATGCAGGGTGCGACACATTCAGGGTGTGCAGAACACAGCGGCTGATGCTCTCTCTCATTTTCAGTGGCCCCGGTTCTGGGAGGCGTGGCGAGAGAGGAGGGGACCCCTTTCCTGGCACACCTTTGGTTCCTGTTAAAGTGGAAAATCGACCGAGGGGGCTCGGTGAGTTATCACTAGCGCCCGGGACAAACAAGAGATATAGGTCCTGCGTTCAAAAATGTTGTTCAGTGGTGGGAGCCTAAGAAGAAGGCGGGTCTTCCTTAGAAATCAGAGTACAGTCTTTCATATTGTGGGCTAAAGACAATGGGAAGAGTCATTCTTGGATTTCGGGCCATCTTGCAGCAATCAGCCTCCACGCTAGACTAAGGGGCCAGTCAGATCGCAGATTTACAGCACAACTACCTTTGCTTATGCATGATTTTACAACACGTGCCATTACAATGCATTTTTAGAAACAACCATTACAAAGCCTACAATTACAATGCATACCATTACAACGCATGCCATTAAAATGCATAATACTTTTAGGGTAACAGTGGGGTAAGTGTTGGATAGTGTACGGGTAAAATTTACCATTCCCACCCCAGTGAGTGCAAAAGTAGGGTTATTGTTGGATAGTGTAGGGGTTAAAATTACTATTTCCATGTACCAAAAAACCCATACCCACCCTAAAACTAAAACATCTCCATTACTTACCTTATAATGTGTTGTAATGGCATGTATTGTAATGGTATGTGTTGTAGTAATATGTGTTGTAATAACTGCATACGTTGTAACAGCTGCGCTGTAAAGGTAGTGCGTTGTAATGGTTGTTTTCTGTTTTGGGAAATGTCCATGAACCCATTACGAGTATCTCTGAGCCCCTCCTATTTATTTTTTAGGAATATTTGTAAGCTATGGACTGGACATTCAATTCTCGCATGTTCAATGGACTGGCTTTCCCATGATGTATGTGCACCGCTTGCTGACATTCGCTACCTCATGGGCCATCACCCAGATTTCCTTACATTTCTGTTTCTTGAAACACAAATAGGCACAGTGAGATAACTCTGGCATTTAACACATTTGTTGGAGAGATCTGTGATTTGTGAAGTCTCAGATTTAAATTAAAGTAGTATAAGGTTAATGTAGAGGTCAGATTTTTCTTTCATGTAGATAGTAAAGCAGGTTACTGCTTTTAACACAGAGATCCTTTTGTTACCTGCTGTTCATAAATTGTAATCCTTGTGATCTCCTGAGGCGGAAGCCGGGAAAAACGCTCGACTGTTTTTAAAAAATTGCATTTGAATTTGTTTGTTGCACTTGCCTGATTCCTTCTCCCTGGGTACTTCTCCCCGCTAAATAACGCGCTGGACATCCCGCGCAGCGGATATTAGCGCTGTCGCGGGTTACAAACATTTTTGCCGCCATTACCCCATAGCCCACAGGCCACGCCCACTACCGTGAGGCCACGCCCCCTCCACGCCGAAGCTACTTAAGCCGCGCTGATCACTAGCGCGAGGCAGAGGACACTGATCTCCTGAGGTGGAAGCCGGGAGAAACGCTCGACTGTTTTTAAAAAATTGCATTTGAATTTGTTTGTTGCACTTGCCTGATTCCTTCTCCCTGGGCACTTCTCCCCGCTAAGTAACGCGCTGGACATCCCCACGCAGCGGATATTAGCGCTGTCGCCGGTTACAAACATCTTTACCGCCATTACCCCATAGCCCACAGGCCACGCCCATTACCGTGAGGCCACGCCCCCTCCACGACGAAGCTACTGAAGTTGCGCTGATCACTAGCGCGAGGCAGAGGACACTGATCTCCTGAGGCGGAAGCCGGGAGAAACGCTCGACTGTTTTTAAAAAATTGCATTTGAATTTGTTTGGTGCACTTGCCTGATTCCTTCTCCATGGGCACTTCTCCCCGCTAAGTAACGCGCTGGACATCCCCCCACAGCGGATATTAGCGCTGTCGCGGGTTACAAACATCTTTGCCGCCATTACCCCATAGCCAACAGGCCATGCCCACTACCATGAGGCCACGCCCCGATCCCCCCCTATAACAATAAGCATCTCTCGGACGCGCAGCATACGAGCGCAGCGGGCGCGCCAAAGGCAAGCCCGTCTGCGCCCGTTCGCGCCAGGCCGGGCCTAGGGGCCAGCCATGCCGGCTATTTCATTTCTTACTCGGCCGACTCCCTCAGAGAACTACAACTCCCAAACCTCTCACCCTCTCCCACCACCATCAGACTCATCACCACAGCCGGCTTCACCCGCTCAGACCTAGGCCCCCCTAGCTGGAGCACTCCCCCCGCCAAACCGGTCAGGAGCGACACCTCGATCCGGGTGTTATATCTGAACACCCGCTCCCTGGTAAAACACCAAGCCGACATATATATCCTCCTCCCTAATGAGAAACCAGATGTACTCCTGCTCACAGAAACCTGGCTGACTACAGATTGTCTCCCTGACATTCTGGCGGCCCTCCCCCCAGACTACTACATCCTCCATGCTGATCGTTTTGGAAATCGCCCTGGGGGTGGGTTGGCAGCCATAATATCAAAACGCCTCAACTTTATCTCTACATCTTCCCTTACCCTCCCGGAAGTAGACAACTTAAGCATCAGCCTAAAAACGGATGTAGCAGCCTTAACACTCCTTCTCCGATATCGGCCCCCTCACTCTATGCCATCTTTCGCGGTCACTTTGATCGAACAGCTGTCCGACCTACTCACAAGAGGACATTTTCTGCTGTACTACGCAAGGTGGCCAGGCCTGTGCATTCTCTCAAGGTTTGAAAACCTTACATTTTCCTTCTCATTGGAATGTACAGCAAGTGTATGAATGAGATTTTAAAAAACACTTACAACGCTAAAACAAAAGGATCCGACGAGGGTGGGATTTGAACCCACGCGTGCAGAGCACAATGGATTAGCAGTCCATCGCCTTAACCACTCGGCCACCTCGTCACGATAGCCTAACATTTATTTGTCACTATCGAAACCGCAGCAGCATCCAATTTCGTAATTTCGGAGTAATTATTAACCTGAAGTGAAACCCGGATGAGCTGCCAAAAAGACACCTGTTTAGGACTAACCGGCCCATTGCCTAAGCGATCTCACAGGAGAAACTCAGTACCACACATACCCTTGTTACACACCGCACCCTGATCTCAAGCTGCAGGTCTGCCTGGGTTTCCTTTTTCAGAGCTCCAGACATGAGTGAACCTACTTCTGAGGTGTGCCCACAGAACAAGGCTCTGAAATGTGGCTGGACCAGTTGCCACTTTCACCCACTCGCCCGCTTAGCCATGGCCTGTGTCGCTTCACACTGGACAGTGTGTCCAGTGACACCTTCAGGGTCCCGTGCGTCACTTCCGGCCAAGGTTGGGGAAGGGGAGAGATATATATGCCTCCCCCGCCCACCTGGCGGCCTCTTTGTCCTTTACCCTGACGCAAGCAATTGGCCAGTCACTTGGGGGTCCCCCTCGTGCCAGGTAAAACTGTGGGTCTGGTGCAGGTTTTAACATTTCTTGGGATCAAGCTTGATACCATCACAGGGGAGTCCAGATTGCCGACAGACTAGGTTGGTGACCTAACACAACACATACAGTCTGTGGTTGGGCAGGACAGGGCCACCTTTGAATGCATCCAAAGCCTCCTGGGGCAACTGAATTTTGCAGCCAGGGTCATCCCAGCGGGTAGGGTGTTTGCCAGAAGGTTAGCCAGGGCCACTGCCAAGGTCACAAAGAAACACCACATGATGAAATTAAGCAAAGGCATGAGACAGGACCTGGCCTTGTGGGCATAGTTCCTGGCCAATTTTAACGGCTTAGTAATTTGGAGGGCTTCCTGGGCAGGCACCCCGGACCTAGCCCTATATACAGACCATCAGGCAGAGAAGGATTCGGGGACATTTTAGACAGGGAATGGTATGCAGAGAAATTGCCCAACACCTAGCACAAGAAAAAGATCACAGTCAAGATCATAGTGTTAGAGTTGTTCCCGATTGTGGTGGCATTCCGCTTGTGGCCTGTGGTACTGGCGGCTAAGAGGGTCCTCTTGTGGTCCGACAATCTGGCGATAGTGCGGGCATTAACTCCCAGTCAGCAAGTTGCCCCTGGTGTTGTGCCTTTTGAGGGAGTTGGTGCAGGCGTGTCTGTACAATAACATGAAATACAAACTCGACGACCTGACCAAGGTTCAGCACAACCACAGCACAAGTAAAGTAAATTTAACTCTGGTGCAGCACACTTCCCGTGCCCATCGTCCCAAGGCACAAATATGGTCAACAATTTTCTTCAAATGGCGAATATTGAAATATAACCAAGGAGTCTTCTTTAGTCCAAAAGTTCTATTCTTTATTGTGGTAATCATACCAAACCAATTATACAGCCATTGCGTTTCTTCCTTGGCGGAACTTCGCCAAAGCTGAAAAGACCCAAATGGATAAATTACAAATTAAACATAATACAAGACATACATATATAAATTACAATATATACAACACAGGGTGGGATTAAAAGCACGACATCAATTGGAGAGAAGTTAAGTTCGATAGAATACCTTTACAAACTAACTCTCACACCAAACTATGTACATTTAAAACTAATAGAAACAACACCCATCTATACTACTATTATAAAGAGAGAACACACACCTTTGAGCCAGGTAAACTCGGGAACCACAGCGCCAATCCACACACCCGATACATTGTAGAAATTGTCAGGGTGTGCAGAAGGACATAGGCTATAATTTATTTTTTTAAAGTACATTTAAAAATGTAACTTTAAAAAAAAAGTAGTGCCCTGAAAGTAGCGCTGGCCGCGACGCTGCTCTGGCCGTGACGTAGCTCTGGCCGTGACGTGCGTGATGACGGCGAGGAGAAGCGGCGGACATGGAGCTGCGGTGAAGTGAGGAGCGCGGGCGCGTCATGGCGAAGAGGAGGGGAGCGGCAGGTCAGGTAAAGTAAAGCTGGAAATCAGGGCGGGAGGGAGTCGGGCGGGAGGGGAGCGGGAGGGAGTCGGGGCGAGAGGGGAGCGGGTGTGCACAGAGGGACAGGCGGGAGGGAGTCGGGACGGGAGGGGGTCGGGCGGGAGCGGGTGTACTGCCCCCAGCCCCTTTCTGCCCTAGGTAACGCTGGGGCGGGCTGCTAGTATATATATATATATATATATATATATATATATATATATATATATATATATATATATATATATACTACTATAATAAAGGAAGAACTTTCAGCCTTTGGGGCGGGTAAACTCGGGAACCACAGCGCCAATCCACACACCCGATACACCGTTGGAATCGTAAGGGTGTGTAGATGGTTATAGGCTATATAAATTTAAAAAAAAAAGTTATTTAAAAAATTTACAGTAAAGAAAATAGTAGTCCCTCCGAAGTAGCGCCGGCCACAACGTGCATGCTCATGTCAGGAGCGTGGGGAGAAGCGGCGTCCAGGAGTGCGACGAGGAGCGGCGGACATGGCACGGAGGGGAGCAGTGACGTGAGGAGCAGCGGACAAGCCAACGGCAGTGCGAGCAGCGGACAGGCTGGAGGAGCGGCGGCTGAGGAAAGGGAGCGGCGGACATGGCGCGGGGGAGGAGCGGTGACGTGAGGAGCAGCGGACAGGCGAGCGGCAGTGCGAGCAGCGGACAGGCGGGAGGAGCGGCGGCTGAGGTAAGGGGACCCATGTTGGGGCAGGCGGGGGTCGGGGCAGACAGGGGTCGGGGCAGGCGGGGGACGGGCCGGGCGGGGGCCCGGGCTGCTGGACAATGTCGGGGCAGGCAGGGGGCGGGGAAGCCTGTTGCTCCCGGACAAGGTCAGGACGGGCTGCTAGTATATATATATATATATATATATATATATATATATATATATTACCTCTTTTCTCTATGGGACTTTTGAAAATTCTATGTCTAATAACTTTGGCGTTTGTGGACGGAATCGGCTGAAATTTTCAGGAAAATGGCACATTTTGATTCTGAGCAGCCCCTGAAAATTTAGGGGGGTTTCGTCAAGGGGGGGCTGAGAAAAAAGGGGGGTCCCAAAACGCGTTTTTTCCATTCATTTTTCCATAGGGCGGTTGGACTCACTTTTAGCTCGAACGGCTGAATGGATTTGCACGAAACTTGGCAAAATTGTAGGGACTGTTAGCCCGATGTGCCTTTGCTAGGTCTCAATATATGTGCTCCAGTAGTTTTTGAGAAATTAACGTTCAAACCAAGATATATATCTGTAACAGCGCTCTGGGCAGCGATCCGGTCCGCTTACTTTTCGCTTATCGGAACTTTGCGCGCAGAAAGCTGATTGGCTCTCCGGTGTCTGTCAACATTCTAAACAGTCCGGAGCGGACGCCATCTTGTTTCTCGGTAGGATCGAGAGAGAAGAAGAGGTGGAAAACGAAAGGGGAATTTAATGAAAGGGGGCAAGGTATCCCCCTCTTGACCCCCTAGGAATGTTGTTGGGGTTATTAAAGGGTCCCGTGGGGAAAATAAAAAAAAAATGATTTTTCACGGTAGAAGCGCGGCCGCGAACTGGTAGCGAAACGGGAATTCGCCATTTTGTGCTTCGTTAATTAAATTACTAGTTATAAGTGGGTGCGGGAGACGTATCCTAATCCCCTATGTTTCCTGAGGGTGGCTGAGGAGGCTGATATATGTTGATACATCTCTTCCAGCGGCTGTGCGTGAGCTTTTTTTTTTTTTGCTGCGTGACAGTCCGGAGCGGCCGCCATCTTGTCTCTCGGTAGGATCGAGAGAGAAGAAAAGGTGAAAAACTAAGGGGGAATTTAATGAAAGGGGGCAAGGTATCCCCCTCTTGACCCCCTAGGAATGTTGTTGGGGTTATTAAAGGGTCCCGTGGGGAAAATAAAAAAAAAATTATTTTTCACGGTAGAAGCGCTTCACGGGCCGCGAACTGGGCCGCAAACTGGTAGCGAAACGGGAATTCGCCATTTTGTGCTTCGTTAATTAAAGTACTAGGTATAAGGGGGTGCGGGAGACGTATCCTAATCCCCTATGTTTCCTGAGGGTGGCTGAGGAGGCTGATATATGTTGATACATCTCTTCCAGCGGCTGCGCCATCTTACCTTTTTTCGAATGCCACAATTTTGTCGTGCACGGCAGCCATTTTAGATGCCAGGCTGGTCCCAGGCTATCACCTAACCCTGCGGATGTAGTTTATGGCCCCAGCTGTAGAGAATTCAGACATGCCAATCCTCCTGATTCAGGCGTGTGAGTACTGATTTCAGTGCTAGTCTCCCGCCTCCCGATTTCTGCAAGCAAAAACCCGGGGGCATATTACGAACAACTAGCGATAATTTTTGTCTCTAACTTGTTTAGAGACAAAAATTATCACCGCACATCGGCGATTTTTATCGCAGATAAACCTTGCTATTATCGCAGAAAAGTCAGCGATATTCATGTATTATCGATCTAATGCTCTTAGCCATGTTATCCACCTCCCATTGGATAACATGGCTAAGAACTGCTCAGGGCAGGTGAAAAGTCAGCGATATTCATGTATTATCGATCTAATGCTCTTAGCCATGTTATCCACCTCCCATTGGATAACATGGCTAAGAACTGCTCAGGGCAGGTGTTAGATTTTGGAGATATTCGCGCTTAGCGCGAATATCTCCAAAAGTTGGTAATAGAAGGTAGCGATGTTAGGGACTGTTTCCAGTCGCTAACATCTTGGCACGCCACTTTGCATGTCATTAGTGATAAGTATCACTGACATGCAAAGCGGGGCCCAAGATGGTCGCTATCTCCTTTTAGCTGTCACTAACTGGTGTTAGCGACAGCTTGGTAATAGGGAAATAATTTTATCTCCGCTTTCATGGCTTTTAAAGCCAAAAAAGCGGAGATAAACCCCCTTGATAATATGCCCCACGATTCCTTGGGGGTTTCAGCTGACAGGGCTTGGTATTGTGTTACATGGTAATTTTTCCATGAAACGTCAGAGGGTCGATGCAGGGGTTCTAGAAGAGGTGATAAACCATTTAAGCCTCATGAACAAGCGCATGGTCTTTTAAAGATTTGTGAAGTACTCGGGGCGGCGGTGTGTGTGTGCCCTCTTTCAGGAGCGGGCGGGGGGGCACTGCCAGCAACTTGCCAGGTCAGGTAGTGTTCAACACGTGCATCACCCTTTCTCTGCCTGCTATTGCGCTCCATGCTTCGGAAAGGTAAGAAAAAGAACGTGCATTTGAGTTTGAAATGTCCGATCCTGCAGCAGCACACTTCCAAAGCCCACACATGACAATAACCCGATTCAAGGCCCCATTCACCCGTTTTTAAAAAAATAGATAACACTCCAACAAAGTAAGGTTATAAAACTTTATTAACTACTAACTTTAACGAACGGAACAAAAACTAAAAACATTTAAACATTTCTCAACACAAAAAGCAACAATGGTTAGAAGCTGTCTTTTGTGCGAATAGTCCCAAGGCAGCACAACGTGCAGAGTTCTGGACGGCACCCAGGTGATGTCGCCTGGGTGCCGCACTGGTTTAGGGATCCTACAATGCTGCTCCGAAAATTGGCGTGGGGCGTCCCGGGTGGGGCGGGGGGAGGCCTCGTCAGTAGCGGTCTGTTGTGCGAATAGTCCCAAGGCAGCACAACGTGCAGAGTTCTGGACGGCACCCAGGTGATGTCGCCTGGGTGCCGCACTGGTTTAGGGATCCTACAATGCAGCACAGAAAAACAGCGTGGGGCGTCCCGGGTGGTGCGGGGGGAGGCCTCGTCAGTAGCGGTCTGTGTCCAGTGTCACATGGCTGACACAACATGTACGACAGGCACCCAGGTGATGTCCAGTAAACTGCCGCACTGGTTTTGGTATCCTACAATGCTGCTCCGAAAATTGGCGTGCGGCGGCCCGGGGGGGGGGCGTGGGGGAGCCGGCGTGAACGGGCCTCCCCAGGTGGCGGCCATCTAGCTGAGTTGCGCTCGCTCTTGCGGCCACAGCGTCTCGCTCACCATGTTGTTGAGTTGCTCCCACTCTTGCAGTGCAGCGATAGGCGGCTGCCACATGGCTCCTAAAATGGCGGACAGCTCCTCGGTTTTAGGCCTGGTCCACTGAAATGGTCCTGGGACACTTTGGAACTCGGACGCTTGCC
This sequence comes from Lissotriton vulgaris, assembly GCF_964263255.1. NCBI lineage: Eukaryota > Metazoa > Chordata > Amphibia > Caudata > Salamandridae > Lissotriton > Lissotriton vulgaris. The sequence continues at coordinate 722,927,231 of NC_141700.1, read as the reverse complement.
TGCTAGGGCTTGGGCTCCATTCTCGAAAAGCGTCCCCTCAGCCGTGAAGATTGTATAAAAGTCTTGGGGGCCCCCGACTCCCGCAGGCTTCCGGTGGGGAGCGGCTGCCATGATTGCTCGCGGAATGACCACGACGGAGCCACGAGATGGTGGTGCTCTCATGCTGACGCCAGCTTCAGTCTGAATGATCCAGAAACAAGGTGGGGCTTTCATCGTTTGGGAAAAAAAAATGTTCTAAACCAATGAAAAGTGTTATTTTTAGGTCATATGACCAAGCCTTCCATCTTTAGGAAACCAAAAGTAAAATGAACCAATGAAAAGTTTTATAAACAAGTCACATGACCTGTTATGCGGCATAGGGCTACAAAAAGCGTAGAAAATCCGTTGGCACGAGAGGCGGCGTCAGTAGCGGACCGATGTGCGAATAGGCCGAAGGCAGCACAACGGGCCGAGATCCGGATGGTACCGAGGTGGTGTCCAGCAAATTGCCGCACTGGTGTGGCCATCCTACAATGCTGCGCCGAAAGACGGCGTGTCCAGCTGAGTTGCGGTCACTGTTGCGGTACAGTGACTCGAACGCGCCGAGATCCGGATGGCACCGAGGTGGTGTCCAGCAAATTGCCGCACTGGTGTGGCCATCCTACAATGCTGCGCCGAAAGACGGCGTGTCCAGCTGAATTGCGGTCACTGTTGCGGTACAGTGACTCGAACGCGCCGAGATCCAGATGGCACCGAGGTGGTGTCCAGCAAATTGCCGCACTGGTGTGGCCATCCTACAATGCTGCGCCGAAAGACGGCGTGTCCAGCTGAATTGCGGTCACTGTTGCGGTACAGTGACTCGAACGCGCCGAGATCCGGATGGCACCGAGGTGGTGTCCAGCAAATTGCCGCACTGGTGTGGCCATCCTACAATGCTGCGCCGAAAGACGGCGTGTCCAGCTGAGTTGCGGTCACTGTTGCGGTACAGTGAGTCGAACGCGCCGAGATCTGGATGGCCCAGATGTTGTGTCCAGCAAGTTGCCGCACTGGTGTGGCCATCCTACAATGCTGCGCCGAAAGTCGGCGTGGGGTGCCCCGTTGGCTTATGAGGTGATGTCAGTAGTGGACCGATGTGTGAATAGGTCGGAACCAGCACAAGGCGCCAAGATCCGAATGGCAAGTCCTGGATGTTGAGTGCCTCAGTTGAGAGTTCTGAGCAGTGCTTGTAAGACTGTCTGAAGCTTATTTGCACCTGCTGCAGCTTCACTAGGTCCGGCGGAACTTTTTGCCTTTTCCTTTCTGCTTTTTTTCCTACAATGCGTTTCATCTGAAGACACGACCAGGTCCCTGAATGTGTGCAGGGGGACGCTATTGATTGAATGAAAATGGCGGCTTGACACAAAGCTGACTCAAGCGTTACTGTTGGTGCTATACAGACAAAAATTGGTTTTCAGTTTGTACATTCTTCAGGTTTTTTTTTTCCATCCAAGTCTGATTGAGAGTTTGTAGAAAAATGGCTTCAGATTTTCCACATACTACTCTTCAACATTCTTCCTAAATGTAACAATGTGAAACTCACTAGGAGAACGGCTGTTTCTGTTTCCTTTCAAAATGCTGCCAACAATATTTTCTGAATGGAAGACACCATCTTGTAGCATAAAGGGCCGAAAGGGGTTCTGGTCTGGCCGATGGTTGGTGGAGACATTTTGACTATATCTTGGACCTGCCCGGCCTCGCCCAAAATGGCGCCGGTATAAATGGGACTCGTAACTCCTTGCCCGCAAATGTATATCTAGAAAATGTTATTGTAAGTGGCCCTGTCGTATTTTAATTACAAAATGTACGTCCACCGATTCCGCAACTGTTAGACACCTTTGTTCTTGTCACCTAATGGCCCGCTCGTTACGTTCTTCTACAATGTAAATGTCTCCTCATCATATACGATTTCAGTTTGCTCCGTGGCCGGCCCACGTGGTTATAGGCCCGTATTTGTATACTGACATTTTCACAATAAAGGTTTTTAAAACAAAACACGGTAGTAGTATTTACATTTGTAAAGTTTTTACTTTTAGTGACTGTTTTCGAATCAGTAAAAGGCAAGTGAAATAAAGCAGTCCAATTACATGACGGATAAAAGGTATAATATGTAGGAACGCAGTAAAGATAAATGGTCAAGGGCAGTTGTGTTTTTCATGTCTGCAACATAAAGTGATCGATAAGAATCTGATAATCAGGCGTATCGGCGACTAAGACAGCAGGCCGAATCTCTTTTACTCAACGGCTCCGTCATGGAAGGAAGAAACGCCCTTTTTCTCGAAAAAGGAATATATTTTACTTGCAAGACAGTTGTAAATTTTCCGGGAAAGTACATTAGCCTGGAATATTATAACATATGTTTGAAAAAAAAATATTGTTCGAAAATAATAAAAAGCGTAATTTTTAGGTCATATGACCAAGCTTTTCATCATTAAATTAACAAAAGTAAAATGAACCAATGAAAAGTTTTATTAACAAGTCACATGACCTGTTATGCTTACGTTACGCGCTGCGCGCCGCGCCTCGGATCACTTCCGGGTGCGCTAACGCGGCGTGTCATAAAACGCATTACGCGACAACGTAGGTCAAGAATATAGTCTAAATGTCTCCACCAACCAGCGTTCAGAACACAACCCCTTTCAGCAGTCCAAAAAGTTCTGTTAAATGACAACAGAGGGGACAGGCAACAAGAACCATCAGTCAAAGAGGGGAGGGCAAGTTCTTCTCTTCCGGGTCATGTTGGGGCGCTACCGGAACTGATCGAATTGGTAGTCTATAGTGTTTCTGGATGTTTCAGACTAAAGCTGGCGTCAGCATGAGACCACTACCATCTCGTAGCTCCGTCGTGGCCATTCCACGAGCAATCATGGCAGCCGCTCCCCACCAGAAGCCTGCGGGAGTCGGAGGCCCCCAAGACTTTTGTAGAATCTTCACGGCTGAGGGGACGCTTTTCGAGAATGGGACCCAAGCCCTAGCAGACAAGCGTCCGAGTTCCAAGGTGTCCCAGGGCCATTTTAGTGGACCAGGCCCAAAACCGAAGAGCCGGCCGCCATTTTGAGAGTCCTGTGGCAGCCGCCTATCGCTGCAGCGCAAGAGCGGGCGCATCTCAACTACATGGTGAGCGAGACGCTGTAGTCGCAAGAGCGGGCGGTAAACAGCTGAATGGCGGAAGAGGCACAGTGTAGCAAAAGCGGGCGGAATGGCAACTAAAACGATAAAGGGGCGCCCCACTACAGCTTGTCTTCAGGTCAAACGGATTGTGGGACAAGGTCCAGAATTGAAGAGTCATCAAAAGGCAAAAAGTTCCGCCGGACCCCGGGAGCCGGCCGCCTATGTCGGGGGCGATCTCAGGCTACACCAGTGCTATAAGACTTGGGGAGGGTGTCGGAGCCAAGCGTCTTCTCCGAGTCCATGGCCATCACACCGCCCCTCAGGGGCCTCCGTCAAGCTGTTTAGGAAGGTAACATATCACATTGTTTTCTAATGCAGTCAGGTCCACAAACGACACTCACTTACTTTGAGAATAGTGAAGCTGCAGTAGGTGGAAATAAGCTTCAGACAGTGTTACAAGCACTGCTCAGAACTCTTAACTATGGCACCCAACATCCAGAACTTATGCTATTTGAGAATGGTAGTGACATCGGAGCATCTCAGGGACCAAAACCATTAACGTACTTTCACGTATGAAAATCTTACTTGGGGAGGGGGCAGGAGCGAAGCGCCCCCTCCCAGTCAGCGCCACCACACCGTATGTTGAAAATCTGAAGCCATCGTTCTACAAAGTCAACCAAACTTGGATTGAAAAATCTAGAAAAATGTACAAACTGAAAACCAGTTTTGGTCTGCATAGCATCAGTAGCAACGCTTGAGTCAGCTTTGTGTCAAGCCGCCATTTTGATTCAACAAAGCACAGGCATTGAAAAAGGCTGAAATTCAGAACTCTAAACTATGGCACCCAACATCCAGGAGCTTGCCATCCGGATCTTGGAGCCTTGTGCTGTTTTCGATCTATTCACACATCGGTCCACTACTGACATCATCTTATAAACCAACGTTATGTAAATAGTTTTTTAATAAAATGTTTTACCCTGTTTCTTTGCTGGTGTGTTGTCTATATTTTTAATATTTGCATAGGGTTTGTCGTTATTTTGTGCGGGATGGGTGATGGAGCCGAGCTGTCTTGCAGCCCTCATGGTGTGGAGCTCAGTTCATCTCACTATTTTCGTATTTCTCATGAAGGGTTGTTCCTAATATTTCTATTTTAGCGAGGTCAAAAAGAGATCCAATTAGTGGCCTACTGATTTTGCTCGATTACTTTTATTTTTTTACACGATTTTTCACTATCTGCAAAGACTAAACAGAGTATTGCGACTTTGTGCTTGTTTGTAAATAGAGAATGATCCAAAGAGAACCAATTCTAAAACAGTAAATGCTTGGACAACAATCAATCAAATGGAGAGACAAGGAGGCACGACGGATTACAACGGGGGTAAAGGCCTGCGTTAACTACCCTTCAGTATCTGCAAAGAGAGAGTACTACTAAGACAAAAGAGGGGAGGGGGGGGTGCAGCGTTCAAAGCACATCAGCGTGCATAAATACGAAAATGTTTTTATCTATCACGTACTTGACATTTTAAAGCTTTTCATATTTGCTATTAAAAAACCAATAAAATTCACAGAAAAAACCATAGGTTATAGTGGATATATAGTTAGGAATTTGCATTTACAAAACCTTGAAAATTCAATGAAAAAACCATTGGTTTTAGGCCATATATAGTTAGGAATTAGCATTTACAAAACCTTATTTTACTCGCATAAAACCATTGAAATTCCATATATAGTTAGAAGCGCTAACTATATATCGCGCACCCGCAATCCACTGCTGATGATGTCACATATTACATCATTCATGACATGGTCAGTGACATCACTGATGACATCACTGATGACATCTCAAATGACATCACTGATGACAACTCAAATGACATCACTGATGACATCTCAAATGACATCACTGATGACATCACTGATGACAACTCAAATGGCATCACTGATGACATCTCATTTGTCATCACTGATCACATCACTCATGTGATAATACAATGAACCTCTTCAGACTCTAATATAACCTTACATACACTCAGTATAAACAGACACTCACAGACTGTCACTCATCCATGGAGTTACTCACACACCTAGTCAGTCATGCAAAGAATCAATCACACCTCCATTTCCTCAACTATAAAGTTATACACATCTTACTTATTCAAACATATAATAACACATATTTATTCTCTTATATAATCCCTGATACAAGCTCACAGTGATCGATACAGCCACTCACACATTCACTGGCTCTTATGTTCAGTTATTTATATATCTCAACTCTCACATGTATTGTGTTTTACATACGTACTTACTTGCACATGTAGCAATGAGAAATCCATTCACTCACCAACACACCCATGCATAGTCAACCGCCCATATAGCTGTTTCCACATGCACTCTTGAACTCATACTCCTAGTGAATCAACTGCTTACACATCTATGCACAGAGTCACGCACCTCCCACCCACCCACACACACACTCAGCCTCCCATTCAAATACTTGGGCAACCAATCAATAACCCATATGGCCACTCTTATAGCTACTGATCAACACATGCAGCAGCTTACACAACAACAAACATACTGATGCACAAATTAAGACAGTTTAGTCACTAACCCATGCACTCAGTGAGACACATTTAATCACTCACTCATACAGTCAGTCATGCACCTACTAAATTCTTCATCCAGACACTTATACATCCACTCATTCTTCAATATGTGAAACATATTTAAACTTTACAGACACATACAATCACTGGATGTTGTGATCAGTGATGTCATCAGTGATGTCATTTGAGATGTCATCAGTGATGTCATCAGTGATGTCACTGACCATGTCATGAATGATGTAATATGTGACATCATCAGCAGTGGATTGCGGGTGCGCGATATATAGTTAGCGCTTCTAACTATATATGGAATTTCAATGGTTTTATGCGAGTAAAATAAGGTTTTGGAAATGCTAATTCCTAACTATATATGGCCTAAAACCAATGGTTTTTTCATTGAATATATATATATACATATATATATATATATATGTATACAATATCAACATAGATAAGTACATGAATCACATACCACAAATATATGTACGGAATAAAAACATAGTTCTAGTACAAAAATAACTCTGATATTCTTAAAAAGGAGCAGATCATATTTCCTTAAAGTCATACGAACACATTTTGTAATCCATAGCATTATTTTCAAATAGTGTGGCTCGGTATAAATGGACATTTGCAGAAAATGCATGATATTCAAAACAGAAGAAGATAACGACATGATCCAGAAGAACTGAGACGCCAAAAGATAAAAAGAACCGAGAAGGAACAAGTTCAGAAAAATAAAATGAGTTAATCCTGAAGGTGAGAGAAAAAAGGAAAAAGAATAAGGAAAGAGATATCGAAAGATATGTATTTACACTGTAAGGAACACATGAGCATGATAAGGCACGATGGGAAACTGGGACAGAGAAGGAAAGTGGCCATCCTACAAATTAGGTGACACTCGGAGCCTGGAATGGGGCGTAACCAAGTTCCCCCAAAAAGAAAATTTAAGTAGATGGGAGCATTGGCAAGGATGGAAAAATACACCAACCCCTACACTCTGTTACGATCGGATATGAAAGGTGATATACACTCACCATAAAAAATGTCTCCAATGAACAAATAATTCCACAAATGTAGGTGGTGAGCAGATAGTGATGGTCAACTCCTGTCACGTCCAGAGCACCTCGACCAGTTGGCACCGCTCCACGTTATAACAGAAAAGACAAACTAAAAATGTATAAAAATCAAAAATTATAATCAAGGAGAGGAAGGATGAGTTGAGAATAAACAGAGACATAATACCACTGTGTTTTATAAAAAAAACTGCTAACAACCATTCTGAAAACAGTCCTATCGAATTAGGAACCCACAACTCATACCTAAACACAGGTGGGGGGATGGGGGGGGAAACGAGGGGGGAGTGATCGGTGGAAAAGAACCTAGAATCAACCACTAGCAAAATATTAGCACAAGTGGAAACAATATACCCTAGAAATGCATATGTTGGGTAGCATATTGCCGGCCCCCATACTTATAAAAACCCACTAACAAAACCACCCCTCTCACCTAATCACAAGGTAATTCCAAGGAATCAAGGAATTTTGTAAGGTGGCAATTCAGCTGTGTTAAATTTGAATTGAAGCACAGGATTACTGCTGGTCTGCAGGACCTGATGCCATGCTGGTTGAAAAATGGCTTTAATAAAGTTTTCCTTATATATTTTAGTTTATCTCAGACACAAATGATATGGATGAGGTTCTCGACTCCACGAGCCCATAGCCTGCATAACTGATCTCCTCCTCTATTTTCCGAAGGGGGTAAAAATAGATTAATTGAACCAACTAACAGGCGAAGCTTCAAAAAAGTTTCTTTAGTTGGTATCTTTATTCCTGCATTTAGGTAAGGTTGAGGTTTATCGGCTTCGTAATTATTGAGCACAACCCAGCCATGAACTCGTTTTGATAGTGCTTCCTTTTTCTCTGCAGTAGATTTAAGTCTTATTGACTTTGCGACTAGTTTTTTGAACACCCAATGAGCCGTTGAGGTATTCCAACGGTCTGTTAGACCCAGAGATTGGATGGATCCCAAGAGGTATTTGTTAGCTGGTGATTTCCCTGTGTGTGTTAGTTCTGCCCAGAGATGGTTGTTTAGGGAACCCTTTTCCGCAGCTCTGATTTTGCGCCAGCATTTTGCATAGGCTCCCATTCTCTCTGCCGCTTAATTTTGTAGCCCGAATTCCAGCCGTATTTGGGCTGGAGAAATGTATTTAGGGAGCTGAAATATTGCTCGGTAAGAGGTTGTTATTATGCTGTTTAAAGTTCCAGCGTCTCTTCCTCTCATTGGTTCAATACCATAGGTGATCGTGGGCTGCAATTTGGCTCACAAGACTTTTAAGAAAGGTTCTAATGACAGGTCCGGCAACATCTTTTTCAAGGGTTTAAGTGCCAGATAGGTCATAGCACCATTCCTTCACAAGGATTCCAGCTGCGGCTTGAAGGAGTTGTTTTGATCTAAAAGTATCCCCAAGTACTTGTAGCTTGTTACTTGGTGTAGGTGTTTCCCGTCAAGATACCAGCTTGGACTTGTCTTCTTATGGTAGTTTACTGTCATAGTTTTGGTTTTATTGAGATTTATTTTTAAGGCGTTCTGTTGAGAAAAGTTGCTAGTTACGTCCAGGAGATGTTGAAGACCAATTGGTGTCCAAATGATCAGTACTAAGTCATCAGCATATAACAAATTTGTCAGTGCCATACCTCCTAACTTTGGGGCATGAGATGAGCAACTGTCCAATTCATCCGGTAAGTCTGCTAAGAAGAGGTTAAACAGCAGTGGGGCTAGGACGCACCCTTGTTTTAGGCCCTTAGTTGTGGTAATCCTGCTAGAAATGTGCGTTCTGCCTCCTAGTTTTATTCTGATCCACGTGTTGGTGTACAAGTGCCTAAGTTGGTCTAAAAGAGAAGTTGGTTCCCCCAGCTGGCCAACTGGTGCCCTGGATTCTAAGGCAGTACTGTGGGAAGTCTTCAATGCATACATAAGAGGAGCATGTATCTCCAACAGTGCTGAGGTACTTCGAGATTTACGGCGTACATTAGCACAAATAGAAGCACAGTTGACGGAGCTAGAGGCAGGTACTATTGATCCCCCTGATTTGCAATGACGTGCAACACTACTGACAGAATTTCGAGAAGCAGCAGATTCAGAGCCTCTCTTCCTAGGAAAGTATGCAATTACCAGGCGTCTTGGGGAGGGTGAGAGGCCGGGTAGAACCCTAGCTAAATTAATACAATAGTCACGTAAACCAACCTATATAGTGGAACTAGTAGATCATGAGGCGTTACAGATATCCGGCAATGTGGGTATAGTCCAGGAGGTGCTTACTTACTACACCACATTGTACACCCCAAGAGTCACTGGCACCCTTCGGATTATAGTGACTATCTAGATGAGGTATCGCTTGTGTGAATGGAGAAAACGCATCAGGAGTTTCTGGCTGAACCATTCTTGAAAGATGAGGTTGTGGAGGCTATAGATGCGCTAGATGGCTCTAAAACACTGGGTCATGATTGATTTACAGGGTGTTTCTATAAGAAATATAAGGCTCAAATTGTACCCCATCTCATTGATATGTATCAGGAGGCGGTGGAGGCAGGGGTGCTCCCACCTACTCTCAGGAAGGTGGTTATAACTTTCCTGCCGAAACCCTGGAAGGATACGTGAACTTTCAGTGCATACCTGCAATTGCCGCTTTAAAATTTTGACAACAAGATTTTAGACAAAATATTGGCAACTAGGCTTGCATTAATCATTGAGTAATTGATATCACCGGCACTGTCCGGTTTTCACCACTCACAAATCAATGTCACTTAACCTCCATACACTGTTTGCCACACTGTATTCAATAGCAGCTACGGTCCCAGCAGCTGTGGTGCTGCTCAACGAGGAAAAGGCTTTTGATTCGCTTGAGTGGCCCTTTCTATATGCTGCACTAGGATGCTTGTGGGTGCCGTAGTTCTTTCTGTCAGTGATAAAATTATTGTACACACTACCCACGGCACGCATCCGCCTTTATGGAATGCTGACCAATGAGTTTTGACTCATGCGGGGTACACGGCAGGGGTGCCCACTATTACCACTGCTGCTTGTGGTGGCACTTGATCCACTGGTGCAGCATTTACAAGAAAAGCACAGCCATCGGGAGCCGAAATTTAATACAGGACCCCTGCTTCTTACACTTTACGCAGATGATTTCATACTATATGTTGAACACCTGGATGAGAATTTGACACTGCTCCTTCATAAGGTGACAAGGTACGCCACCTTGTCGGGTTTGCATATTAATTGGAAAAAGTCAGAAGTTTTCCCACTTACAGCAGTGCCCAGTGATAGAACATCGGAGTAGCCGCTGGCGTGGTCCGATGAATCAGTGAAATACCTTGCAATTCACGTTCACAGAGAGAAGGACCGCATCCTGCAGTTGAATTATGGCCTGGTAATGGAAAAGTTGGGGCATAACGTAGAGCGTGGCTGTCGTTGCCCTTGTCAATAGTTGATAGAATAGACATAATAAAAATTGTGTTTTTTCCGCAATTTTTGTATCTATACCACAACATCCCTATCCCATTGTATAATAGCTTTTTCTCAAAACTCCAAACACTGCTGCTATGACTGGTGGGGGGGGGGGGGCTGTCGTCTTTAACTGTGATACACTAGTGCTTCCCTATGAGAAAGGAGGGTTTGGGGTTCCAATTTCTGAGTTTATTATTAGGAAGCACAGGCGAGTTTCACTCGGCACTGGTACCTCGCAGATGTTCGGATCCCATATCACAGCCCCGAGACTAATTTGGCACTGCCAGCGCCACTTAATACCGGTTGTGTTTCTGCGAGACCTTCATGATATCCAAACGTTGTCCACAACTAGCTGGGCATGGCATAAATTGCAAATGTTTACAGGCTCCTGTATATTATACTCAACCAAATTGCCACTGGCAGGGAATGGCTGGATTTCTATACTGCAGAAGGGTTTGGTGAAGCAGACATTGGCCAAATTTCATTGACCACACATCAACGGAAGATTGAGAGACGGTTGTTTATGTACTTTTTTCAGCCCACGTATCTGACGGCAACTCACTCCTGGGCGACCCACTCCCTAGGATCATGTAAAGTGGTGGGTGAACCACGTATAGTGTGCCTGATACCTCAGAGAGGCCCTTAGGATTATCAGTAGAATTTTGGTGCTTTCCTTAGTGTGTATAACCTTTGACTGATCATCGTATCGGAGACCTGCAGCCACCGTTTTTGCACAGTATATTCATTCAAACCGTTCTTTTGAAAATATGATCTCTGGACTTCGTATAGCGATGGGCTATTTTTGAACTGGCGTGATCTACCTTAAATTTCGACATTGTATTATATATTGCTCATCATCATCAAGATATAGCCCTTGAAAAGTTGTTCTAAAGGAATTATGTTCTTGAAAAAATTCAAGTAATCCTCAACCTGGAAGAACTTATTTACATATTTTGGCCTTCCTTGTGCCCTGACGAAGGAACTTTTGGATATATTGTCCTTTCGAAACGCGCGTCTGCGCATTGTTTTTGTTTGTACCTTTTTCTTTAGGTCTTTGGTCTTATGATTATATTGTCTTTTGTCTTGTAGTGAATGATGTTGTGATTGTAAATGGCTGAGAGGATGTCCGAATGTGTGAACTTGCTTGGGGGCTATATGCTGTGTTTATTTGATTAATTTGAATTGTATATTTATATATATTTATGTTTTTTATGAATTTCTGTTTTCTGATGGATTCGAAATAATACATTTACATGCTTTTCTTATAATTCCTTTTGTGTGGGACAATGATGTTATATAAAAATTGATATTTTAACTATTGTTATATAATGTTCTAGGAGAGGTTATTTTTTGTTTTTTGGATTGTATTCCCCTGCCTCCCCTCCTAGTATTCTGCCTTCAGGGACCCTCTTTTGTTTCCTGACTCAAATTTCATTTGGTGACATCTGGCAACCTATTCCCTAAAGGTCGTATTTTCTCCTGCACAGAAGATCCCCGTTTCCATGATGCCGCAGTAATGGATCATTTTGTGCTGCTACAGATACAAAGGGCATTGCAGGCGAACATGTTCATTTAACCAAAAGAGCCACCAGAATTTGCAATACTGACTAGGGATATTAAAGATCGGGATGGTAGTCATCTTATGGCGAGAATGTACAAGGCGGTAGTGGCATTGCTTCCTAGTCGAGATGCTGGAGTGTGGGCAGCGTGGGAGCGTGACCTTGGACACCCAATTATGGACAAGCAGTGGGGTCGGTGTTGTGCTCAGATACATTGTGTTTCCCCCAACCATCGGCAGAAACTGCAGCATTTTAAATTCCTGTGGAGAGCATTTATGACAACTAGCAAAATGCACCACATAGACCCCTCCCGCTCACATCCTTGTCAGAGATGTTGCTCCCCTGATGCTCACTTCGCTCATATTACATGGACTTGCACCAAGATAGAGGGCTATTGGTAGCCATTAACTGGGGTGGTAAATGTGCCCCTACATTGCAGGCCTGGCTACCTAGTATGACACACTGTAATACCAATAGTGACGCCTCCTGCTGCCAGACCCTTGGATATTTGGCAGCCACTTCAAGGCTACCTACAGATGACGAGGGAAGTGGCCGACACCGCAACGCAGCCTCAACACAACACCACTGGGAGCGAAGTAGTCAGGGAAACACCTGGTATTGCTGCATCCTTGCATTGTCAGTGAGTGTATGCTATTGTACCCTATATATGGGCCCTTATAGTACTGAAGTATTGTGCATAGTGAAAAACATATTTCATGACATATGCACCTGGAACATGTACCTATGTTTTCTGTAATTGTGACATTTAACTTGCATTGTAACGCCACGTAAAGACCAATATTTGTTCTTCTGCTTCTTTTTGTTTGAGTACATCAAGTAAATCAATAAAATTCAATTAAACATAAATAAAAAAAGAATTTAGGGAAGGGTGGTGTACAGGGGAGGTATGTAGGATTTAGGGTTCCAGAACGGATGACATATAGGTGTATAGTAAACAAATTGAACACTTTTTTGGAACACTATGTGAACATCAATGCCCCAATTAAAACACACATTTGCAAGCCAAGCATTCAGCTCTCTGTCACTCTAAAGACTGTGCAGAAAATAAATAGTCCATCTGGAGACAGCAAAGAAAAACACAACTCCAGATGACCTCATGATATTTTTATTTTTATCCATACATTGCATAGCACAAACTTGACCCGAAGGTATCGGGTATCAGAGTGATTTACATAACACCAGTTGCATTACATGAAGACAGATTCATTTTCGTTAGGCATGGAAAATTAAGTGATTTGCCCAGAATCACAGGATGCTCAGTGTCATTGCAGAAACTCGCACCCAGTTCCCCAGATTCTAGATTGACCGCTCTAACCGTTAGGCCAACTCCTCTCCCTATATTGATGTCCCACTGGGAACACACTGACAGATCATCACTTCAGACAAAGCAAAATACTATCAGCACCATCAGTAAAGCCATCAACAGAACCATAATGTTAATCAAGACAAAGAAGCACTGCATCAACCTCCTGGTAGACCACATATTCCTAAATCCAAAGCATATTGCCATCCCATCAACCTCTTCTTCAATAAAAAAAAACAGAAGATCAGATAACACACCAACAGCGCCAGTCTTGTTTAATCTCTTTCTCCCAACCCTTGCCATAGAATCCCAGAATGGTTAGGCTTCAACCTCTCTGTGGTGGTGATTTCTCACTCGATTAAAAATCTTTATTCGAATTTTTGCAAATTCATAAAAGCAATACAAACAATCCCAAATCAAATTACCATGGTTACAAATAGTTTAAAAAACAGCACATTATAAAATACAAATCAATTATCAGTAAGGTTCAGAAATTTGCTAAGGGTGCTCCATTGTTTTCCGGACATGAGTAATAACTCTTACAAAAGTGCTACTGCGGAATATCAGCTCTTCATTGTTCAGAGTTAACAACATCAAATTAGATTCCTCCAGAGAAAGTGGTCTGTGCTTTTTAAAATACAGTGCTAAAAACATTTAAAATATTTTTGATAAAATTTGCAAAAGAAGAAAGAGTGTAAGTCAGTTTGCAAGCTCATGTCATCACATAGGCACAAATTATTTCCAGATTTTAAGAAAGAGTAGCCTAATGGGAAACATAATAAAAATCTGACAGTGCCTGCCCTGAGGCGAAAGAGTAAAGATCTTTCCCAATTTGTCATTGGCAGCGTAAGGTACAATGGGATTGGTTGTGTGTACAGATCTTTATTCACATAAGCCTGGATTGTTGGTTTGGTTAGTTCCCTTGCCAATCTTTCTTCATTATAAAGTGCGTACAGTGCGGATTTTAAATTATTTTTGTCTTTAAGCTCATTTTTGCTAGGGTCAAGGAAGAGGTGTCCTTTGCCTACGCTACTCAGTTTTTTAAAAACTCCAGAGAGCCAGGGGATTAACATCCCTTTTTCGCAGTTAAGGCAGTCTCTTATAATGTCATGGGTTAGGACAGCCAAGTTGTTCTTCCAGATAGCGAGCCAAAACATTGCCGGGCTGGAGGCAATAAAATCTGATATATGGTGCAGGTTCAGTTCGCAGTGGCAAATTTATTCTGAAGAGGAAATGGGTACACCGAGGATTTTTCCTCAGTCTGGATACTCGGTGTTTTGCCCAGACCCCAGATCTCTGCCGCGTAAGTAGCTACTGGAACACATTGTGATTTAAAAAATTTTTAAATTGCTTTTGTGGCATCTGCTTTCTTAGGCCGTGTCAGGCTAAGAATAGAGTTAATGGGTTTTGAGAACTTGCTCGTGGCGTGGACCAAATGTCCACTCCACGAGCCGCTCGCAGCAAAAACCATTCCTGGGTAGGGGAAAGTGTTAGTGGAGTAGAGTTTATCAGAACCCACCGAAATAACACTTAGTTGTCTCTTCCCCAGGCCACAAGACATGATAAAAGATTTTTTTTAATTTACTTTAAGATCAAGTTTTTTCATGTATTGAGCAAATTCTTTTACCAAACTGCGTAAAGCATTCAGAGTGAGACCCATGAGCACCGCATCATCTGCGTAAAGCAGAGTCGGTAGCAATCCCCCCCTTATTTTTGGGACATCTCTAGTTGCCAATTTTAGAGATTTGTTTAATCCATTTATGTAGATAATAAATAACAGGGGTGCTAAAACGCACCCCTGCCTGACTCCTCTTTCTACCTTTATGGGCTCTGACACTTCCCCGCCATCCCGATCCTTACTTGTGCCTTTGTGTCAGTGTGTAAATATGCAAGAAAATGTACAAGCGGTTCGTCTAAACCATATTCCAGGAGGATTGACCACAATTTAGACCTATTTACTAGGTCAAATGCGGACGATAAGTCCATAAATGCTAGGTAGATTCGTACCGACCGAGCTATGATATATTTACCAATTACTAAATTTAAATTTAGACACTGCTCGGTTGTTCCAACCCCACTCCTGAACCCCATTTGGCAGGAGTCTAAGATCCCTGTTTCATCTACCCATTCATTAATTCTATTGCATAATACTCGCCCCAGGATTTTGAGGGTATTGTTCATTCTCCCTTTTATATATGGGCACTATTATGCTTGTGGACCATGTGTCAGGTATTGGCACTAAAGGTAGGCTATTAAATACATTTTTCAAGATGGGTGCCCGGAGTTCAGGTTTCCATTTGATAATATCTATTGGGAGGCCATCTGGCCCAGGGGCTTTATTACCGAGGCATTGTTTAATGCCCGCGATAACCTCTCCTAGGCTAATCTCTAAAGGGCGCAAATCACCTAGTGCAAAGTTGTTACTGACATTTGGTGGGGTTGCATACACTTTGGAAAAATGATCTTCCCACTGACAGCTGGAAATGGTACAGCTTATTACTGACATTTGTGTACCCATATTACGCATATTTTTTACTGCCACCCAAAAAGTTGTGCCTTTTTTCCCTGATGCGGAGTCTGATAACTCCTCCCAGCGTTCTGACAAAATAATTGCCTTACGTTTCCCTATTACAGATTTGTACCTCTTTCTTGCCTCCCTAACCTCAGTTTGGCATCTAGGCTTAGCATTCAGTGCCTTACGTAGAGCCCTGTTTGCAGCTGAGCAGTTGTTGTCGAACCACTTTGGGTCCGTATTAATTTTGCGATTGGGAACAGTTAAGAGTGTTTTTATAACTGTGCACAAATTAGTAAAATCTGAGATCACCCTTTGATGATTCCCATCAGATAATGTGCATGAGTCTATTAGGTTTTGATGTTTGGTTGTGAGCTGATTAGTTATGCTACCACTATCCACCCTCCTCCATTTCAATCTTAAATTGTTTGTAGCGGGGGTAATACCTCTGGCCCCTGCAATGCTTTTAAATATTGGCGAGGACCCTAGTCTAATGTTTGCAACCAAGGCATTAGGATCCCCGAATGCGGTCTCAATAACCTTGGCCACCATGAGGCTGTCAATGAGTTCAGGTGACATAAAAATGTAATCTACGGTTGAGGAATAATCTCTGCATCTAAATGTAGGAACATAATTATTATTGGGGGTAGGGCTTACATCCATAATATTAGTTAACATGTGTTCACGGATAAGCAAGTCCAGTTCTTGTCCCCTTTTTGCTGCACGGTCGCTTTGGGTATTTAACCCTGGTCGATCCGAATTAAGAATTTTAGCGTTGAAGTCCCCAGCTAAGATAATCCTTTTGCTTATACTATTTTCTGGGAGTTCAGTTATGTCAGTCAAAATTTTAGAAAGTTCGATCAAATTTTTGTTTGGGATTGAATAGAAATCGTTATTATAAAAATTAATTATATAAAAGGCAACCTTTCTTTTATATTCGATGATCTGGATGTTTGGGCTTTTAGTGGGTATTACCTTAATACTACCACCTGCAGTGATCCTAATACAAATTAGTAGTCCACCCATCGGTCTAACAAAATCAGGTTTAGCTGCGGTTATACTATTGCAGTAAAAACCCTCAATATGCAGGTTGATGGTGGCCCATGTTTCCTGGAACATGATTAT
Organism: Lissotriton vulgaris; assembly: GCF_964263255.1. Lineage (NCBI taxonomy): Eukaryota > Metazoa > Chordata > Amphibia > Caudata > Salamandridae > Lissotriton > Lissotriton vulgaris. The sequence goes on along the minus strand of NC_141700.1, from coordinate 722,910,470 downwards.
ATCTTTATCGGAAAGAATCTTTAACCAGTCTGGATCAGGTAGTCTTGGTTCCAGTCCTGCCACGTTCCAACTAAGGATCGCAAGGTCAGATTTGACTGGTATATTAGGGCAGACGTTTCCGATACGTTCAACGATTACAGACCCCTCAATGGAGGATTTCCTTGCGTGTGGCGGACTATCTGTGCCCTCGCCACTACTTGTAGTTGGTGCTATCATCTCCTGTCTGTTGTTGTTTGTCCGTGTAGGTGAGGGGAGTCCCTCTATGGGGGATACTATTACTTTTGCTTCCTTTGCGATCAGATTGAACAGCTGGTAACAGTTAAACAGCTGATTGTTTCTACTATCATGCTTTCTAGAGCCTTTCTGGTCTTTATGGGGATTGATGGTTGATGTCAGTCAATCGACCATCTCTAGACAGCTGTATCTGTTGGAGGTTGGAGCCCCTATGAAATTATCCATGATACCTGCATCTCTTCCCATGTTCCCTCCCCAGCTTCCCATGTTCCCTCCCCAACCTCTCCATTCTTCACCCCAGTCTCGGTAGCCCGGTCTACTCCAGTTCCTGTCATAACCTGGCCAGACACGACTCCTAGGGGGATAGAAGAAGGAGAGTCGTTTAGTTTCTATGTGTTTGTAGGAGCCTTGTGTGTTCCAGGAGCATATATAGTCTACAGTACGGGGGTCCTCGAAATTTATTATAACACAGTCACCCTGGGTAGTTTTATGCTCTTTCCCTATCCAGGGTACTCTGCGCACTGCTAGAATCCTACTTGTGCAGTGTGAGGGTAGGGGGCGGTTGACATTAAGCCAATATTGAACTTTGTTTTTTAGGGACCAACTAGTTTCAACAATGTGGTCTGCCACCTCTGGGACCCCAATCATAACTTCTACCAGTGAGCTTGCTTCTGGGGGGAGATTAACTGTGCATCTATGCTCTTTTTCTCCCCTCTTCTGGTCCTTATCGGGGGGCATTGGAGTTGTCTTAGGTTGGCTTTCTGTTTGTTTAGTGGGTTGGGGAGGTACAGAATCGTTTGTCGGTTTGAGTACGTTTTTGTTAGCTTGGGCTGCTGGTGTCTTTGATGTTACAGTTGTATTCAACACTTGTGCCGTGGTCAACAATCACCAAGATGTGGGTGATACCCAACTCTCCTTCAAAGTCTCCTCTGCTTCGGGTGTCCAGTGGCTCAAAGACCGCCTGCATGACATCCAGAACATAAGTTCAGCATCTACTTGAAGTGAAACCCAACTAAAACTTAATTTCTGTTATTTTTCAAGGACAACAAACGAAGGAAAGTTACAAATCTGGATCAATGACAAGACCCCTGATGGCTTCGAACCTTAACATTCACCAAATGCCAAGTCACTGTGATTCACCGTGGACACCAAATCCCCCGAAAGGAACACATTGCGACTTCAGAACTGTTGTGCAAGCCCTCATACTCTCACACCTGGATGGTGGTTTCACCCAGCTTAATAGCCTCTCAGACTCCACACTAGCAGACCTTAAGAGTATCTACATGCTGCCGCACATCTTATTCAGGGCCTGAAATAATATGATCACATCAACCCAACCTAAAAAAAACTCAACTGCCTCCACCTGGCCGACCGCGTCATCTTAAAAACAGACTGCAGACCAAGAAATGTAAATGAAAACCAGTCCAGCATGCCTTTCCCATCCATGCACCCAGTATCTGAAACAACACACGTGCATCCATCAGAACTGCTCTAATGTTGCTACATTCTAAGAAAGAGTTGCAGACTCTATCAGCAAATGTGTGGTAAGATACAAACTGCACTGGCAACCTTGGGGAGGAACAGGGGGACGCAATAGTCAATCTCATCATCTATTCACCAAAATGTATCTTGGTGGTAAATTTATGGACATTTGAAGCAAACAATGTTACAATGCAAGGCCAGGTTTCATTTTTTTTACAAACTCAGGGGAATATGTACAAGGGGATCGCGCCACCAGTGCATCACTTTTTTCGATGTTCAGGTAGACAAATGCCCTGCACCATATTTACAAAGCAGCGTTAAGCCACTTTACATGGCTTAACACCGCTTTGTGAATATGGTGTCCTTTTAGCGCAGGTATCTGCATGAAAAGGGCGTGCAATGGGTGTTGCTGTGGGATTTCCACCGCAACACCCATTGCTTTTTGACGCTGCCCCAGATTTACAAGGATGCGTAAATCGGAGGCAGCGCCAAAAACTAATGCCATGCATAAGCAGGCTTTAGACTGGTGCAATGAAGAGAATTACATTCATTCCTCCTCGTTTTTGCTTTTTCTGTGTGCTGCATCCGCAAACCGCCATTAATGATTGTTTTTGTGCAGGAAGATGGCCCTTCCAAAACACAAAAGAAGATGGACGGAATGTTGCACAATGGCAAAACATTCACCCCCAGTCACAGATCTGGGTTTAATCCATCGTTATTTTGCTCACCAAGCCACCCCAGTACAGACATGTCCATATGCAAATCAGTCTTGACCCTGTGCCTCATGGGAACAGTCCTGACTGAACTGCCAAGCCATGTCTACCCTGGACCAGAATCAAGCATCCTAGGACCGGTTTCTGGCTATCAGCCTTCATCAGCCAGAATAGCTTGACTCCAGTGGCCTAGTGAGCACGGGACCCACGTCTGGGCATACCCTTCCCACAAAGGGTGAACAGCAAAACACACAAGAAGATGGACGGAATGTTGCACAATGGCAAAACATTCACCCCCAGTCACAGATCTGGGTTTAATCCATCATTATTTTGCTCACCAAGCCACCCAAGTTCAGACATGTCCATATGCAAATCAGTCTTGACCCTGTGCCTCAAGAAACCGGTCCTAGGATGCTTGATTCCAGTCCAGGAAAGACATGGCTAGGCAGTTCGGTCTGGACTGTTCCCATGAGGCACAGGGTCAAGACTGATTTGCATATGGCCATGTTTGAACTGGGGTGGTGTGGAGTGCAATAAAACGATGGATTTGGGCCCAGATCTCTGTACTGGGGTGAATGTATGACATTGTTCTGCATTCTGTCCATCAACTGTTATTTTTGCATTTGTCACCCCGAGTGGGATGGGTATGCTCAGACGTGAGTCCCATGCTCTCCACACCACTGGAATCAAGCTATCCTGGCTGAAGACGGCTGATAGCCAAAACCCGAGCTATCCTGGCTGAAGACGGCTGATAGCCAAAAACCGGTCCTAGGATGCTTGATTCCAGTCGAGGAAAGACATGGCTAGGCAGTTCGGTCTGGACTGTTCCCATGAGGCACAGGGTCAAGACTGATTTGCATATGGCCGTGTTTGAACTGGGGTGGTGTGGAGTGCAATAAAACGATGGATTTAGGCCCAGATCTCTGTACTGGGGTGAATGTATGACATTGTTCTGCATTCTGTCCATCAACTGTTATTTTTGGAAGTTGGCTCTTCCTGCACAAAAATAATCATTAAATAATGGCGATTTGCTACTTCTATGGGTGCTGCAGAACGCAGCACACATAGAAGTAGCAAATCGCCATTATTGTTTGTTTATGTGCAGGAAAGGACACGTTCCTGCATATACACAATCATCCCTGCGATGCGGGAAGCCTTGCAGTATGGTGCAACGGCGTCTGTGTTGGTGATAGGCAGTTATTTTTAGCACCAGCGCTAGTGAAAACACAGAGGTGCGCAGTATTCTTGTAAATATGGTGCATCCCTATGTTTTGCAGGTGACACAGCTCAGTGCTGAAAAATGTGTCGCAGTGCAGCGCTGCGCCATTTCGTTATATATTTTCCACTGCGTTAGCTCCTTGAAGTCAGCTGAATGAAAGAAATAAAGACCAAGAGAATATTCCCAGGACAGACCCCAGCATGGATTCATTCCCACAATCATGGCTGCTCAACTGAAGGTGTCCACCTTCCATGTTAGCATCTCTAAAGGCAGATGTGTTGTTAAAGCTGCATTTGTACAGGTCCCCTCCGGTCCAGCCACACAGTAAACAGGTGCTAGCCACCGACCGACACCTCTTCATGGCTGATATTAAGGCTCACAGTCTGAGAGCGAGGACACCTGCCCATCTGCTGGAGGTGGCCTGTGACATAAAGTCGAACCCGGATGAAGTGTTTGCTTGCTTGTTCTGTGCAGTGGTGTAGGAAGGGGGGTTCTGTGGGTGCAGGCCGCCCCGGATGTCATCACTGAGGGGGGGGGGGGGGGCGGAATGGCCAAAATATGTGCTTAAAACACATAATTTGCCATTTTGCCAAGCAGGGGGTGACAAGAAATTTTCCGCACCAGGTACCACCTGACCTTGCTATGCCACTGGTTCTGTGAGAGCCACAAAGGAGGAATTTGTCATCTTGCACCAGTTAATGTTGGAAAAGGGACAAACGTTTGTCAAATCCATGGAAAACAGATCTGCTGGCATGCTGTGAGGTACATGTGGGTGTTCCTGTGTGTGGCTGCATGTGTGCCTGTGTGTTTATGTGCATGGGTGTCTGGATAAGACTTCATTACGTTTGAAATTGTCATTTAATCTGAGTGTTCTTGCTCATCGCAGTGTTTGCCAGATTAGGTTCCTCGATGCCTTTTCTTCTACGTCCCTGGTGCTAGAGCCTGGAAGCTATTTGCACGTGTAAATCAGCTAACCTCTGCAAACAGCCTTATTTCCAGGTGCAACATCACTTTTCTAATTCAGACACGTTGGTTTTGCTCTTGTAAGTAGAGTTACTACACAAAGGTGTCCATGAGTTATTCTATTCCCATGATTATATGGGTGGGCTTTACAGGGTGGGCCTGAACGAAGAGTTTGTGAATACTCAAAAACAGACACATTTGGAGTATTCACAAACTAACCTGTGACCCGGTCAAATGTTGGGAAATTATTCCTTGTAAGGGAAGAACTATAAAAAAATTCAAGGAGTGAAAATGAAGGGAAAGTAACACTCACAAATGCCATGTTATTTAATGTTTCGTTACGTTATGTTATGTTTTATTTACCTTTAGAGCTCATAACTTGCCCAGGTGGGTATCCTGGCGCTTTAAGAGAATGGGAAACTGGCTTATCTGATGGGAGTGTAGGAGAAACTGTGTCTCCAGAGGGAAAATTAAAAAAAGACCTGCACTTACGATGCTAATGTTATCATTCAAAATATATATAAGTATGATTTCAAATGAAAAAGTGGAATTCTCAAAGGATTTCCAGCATCACACCTAGAAACCTGCCAGTGGAAAGGGAAATCCTCTCCCACAGCAGACACTGACCCTCACTTCTCACTTGAAGACCGAGCACTGAGCCACAGCCAACCCCTTCACCTCTGTAGGAGGGAGTCAGGGCAATCTATCCTCTTGCTGTTGGTAACTTCTTTCCCTTTTAGTAGAATGTTGACCTCTGGGAAAAGAGTGACCCATCAACGAATAATATTCAGCTGAGCAACACTGCAGGCATTATCTCAATCCCAAACAGTTCTCACTATCTCAGGTGTGTGATAACATGATTACACCTGCTATGAAGAATGCACAGCGATGAGCCGTGTGCTCCTCTGCTGAACATTAGACTGAGGTTCTTACAAAGCAGACCGCGTGGTTTCTGCTTGCATCTTGCAGTGTGGGTAATATTTTCAAGTGGTAATGTGTCGCCTGGACCTGGTTTTGTGATATATTCCTCAAGGAATGTGTTTTGGGGAATATATGACGTTACAATGCAAACAATTACAACGCATGGCTTTACAACGTGGTTTTTACATCACAACTACCATTACATTGCATGATTTAACACCACATGCCATTAAAATGCATTTTTAGAAACAACCATTACAAAGCCTACCATTACAATGCATACCATTACAATGCATGCCATGAAAATGCATAATACTTTTAGGGTAACAGTGGGGTAAGTGTTGGATAGTGTAGGGGTAAAAATGACTATTTCCACCCCAGTGAGTGCAAAAGTAGGCTTATTGTTGGATAGTGTAGGGGTTAAAATTACTATTTCCATGTACCAAAAAACCTATACCCACCCTAAAACAAAAGAATCTCTATTACTTACCGTATAATGTGTTGCAATGGCATGTGTTGTAATGGTATGTGTTGTAGTGACATGTGCTGTAATAAATGCATGCGTTGTAACAGCTGCGCTGTAAAGGTAGTGGGTTGTAATGGTTGTTTCCCGTTTTGGGAACTGTCCAGGAGCCCATTGCGAGTATCTCTGAGCCCCTCCTATTTATTTTTTAGGAATATTTTTAAGCTATGGACTGGACATTCAATTCTCGCATGTTCAATGGGCTGGCTTTCCCATGATGTATGTGCACCGCTTGCTGACATTCGCTAACTCATGGGCCATCACCCAGATTTCCTTACATTTCTGTTTCTTGAAACACAAATAGGCAGAGATAACTCTGGCATTTAACACATTTGTTGGAGAGATCTTTGATTTGTGAAGTCCCAGATTTAAATTAAAGTAATATAAGGTTAATGTAGAGGTCAGATTTTTCTTTCATGTAGGTAGTAAAGCGGGTTACTGCTTTTAACACAGAGATCCTTTTGTTACCTGCTGTTCATAAATTGTAATCCTTGTAATATAGCACTGTGAGCTAGGAAGGATATGTGACTCCTTCACCTTGTAACCCTGTCTCATGTAACGCATCTTGTACATTGATTTACATATGTGCATGATTTAATGTCAATGTATAATGTGTATGTTACGTAAAGAGCTCTGACACCCTGCGTTGGGTTGCGTAGTGCATAAAAAGAAATAAAATAGTACTACTGACATTGTTATTTGTGTAAATACTGGGACAGACCAACACATCTGACATTCTTACAGTGCATGCATCTCTTATATGCAAGGACTGAAGAAGGGCAAAAGCTGCCTCTCTTAAGTACTTGTGAAGGGATAACAAGCTGCGTGCCTTTGTATCCCCTGCATGGCATTTACATTTAAGTGTGAGGTTCCAGGCTGCCTCCAGTCAGGATATTCATAACAAAAGGAGGCCTGATGGCCCCTTCACTTCGCCCAGCTGAAGGTGAAAAAAAAGCTTCCTCGCTGCCTTCACATTGCTGCTGGGAATTAAGAGCAGACAACGTACAAGAGCTGGCGATCGTTTCCCAGTGTCTTAATCCGGGGCAGGTCCAGCATATTTCTGTTTGCCCCAACTTCTTGGCAGGGTGGACAGCGTTCACCCTCTGAAAATAGTGGGTGGACACCGTGTACCTATGTGTACCCCCGAATTGTGCCCTGGTCTGTTGTCTGCACGAGTGCATGTCATACAGGCTGAGAGGCAACAGAACACACCAGTTTTCCCTGCAAAAATATTTTACCTAAATCAGTCAATAGCGTCGCCAATATGTCATGCGCAAGGAAGAACCCCCCCCCCCCGGCTGCGGTTTGATTTATAAAATGCAGCATGAATCAAGATTCAGTGGGGCCCTCCTGACTCTAGGCCCCGGTGCCACTGTACCTGCTGCACCAATGAAAACCACGCTCCAAAAATTAATCTGATTTTATTTTATAAACTGGCATCAAAGCTATTGCATTTTAGCTATGCAAATGTTGTCCTTGGTCAGCGATTTCTATAGGTTTTACTTACACCTGAAGCTTGGCCCCCCTGAGCAACAAACAAGAGGTGAGGCGAATTCCTCGAGGGGATATTTTCCCGCCTGCTGGAGAGAGAGGAGTTTACTTTCAGCTTGACACTGTTGTGGTAAAAACTCCAGGGTTAATAATTTCATTCAATGGCACCCTGTAAGCAAGGGCTCCACCACTTTAGAATGCGTTGTGTGTTAAAATTCAACAGGAGGGTTGTAAAGGTCGGTCAGTGGCCAGTGACAGTGACCCTTGTATGAGAGCAGATAAAAAGGGGACATTTTCTGCTGTAATACGCAAGGGGGCCCGACCTCTGCATTCGCTCGAAGTTTGAAAACCTTACATTTTCCTTCTCATTGGAATGTACAGCAAGTGTATGAATGAGATTTTAATAAACACTTACAACGCTAAAACAAAAGGATCCGATGAGGGTGGGATTTGAACCCACGCATGCAGAGCACAATGGATTAGCAGTCCATCGCCTTAACCACTCGGCCACCTCGTCACAGTAGCCTAATGTTTATTTGTCACTATCAAACCCCAACATCATCCAATTTCGTAATTTCTGAGTAATTATTAACCTGAAGTGAAACCCGGATGTGCTGCCAAAAAGATACCTATTTGGGACTAACCGGCCCATTGCCTAAGCGATCTCACATGAAAAACTCAGTACCACACATACCCTTGTTACACACCGCACCCTGATCTCAAGCTGCAGGTCTGCCTGGGTGTCCTATTTCAAAGCTCCAGACATGAGTGAACCTACTTCTGAAGTGTTACCACAGAACAAGGCTCTGAAATGTGGCTAGACCAGTTGCCACTTTCACCCACTTGCCCGCTTAGCCATGGCCTGTGTCGCTTCACACTGGACAGCCTAGTGTCCTGTGACTCCTTCAGGGTCCCGTGCGTCACTTCCGGCCGAGGTGGGGGAAGGGGAGAGGTATATATGCCTCCCCCGCCCACCTGGCGGCCTCTTTGTCCTTCACCCTGACGCAAGCAATTGGCCGGTCACTTGGGGGTCCCCCTCGTGCCAGGTAAAACTGTGGATCTGGTGCAGGTATTAACTTTTCTTGGGATCGAGCTTGATACCATCGCAGGGGAGTCCAGATTGCCGACAGACAAGGTTCGTGACCTAGCACAACACATACAGTCTGTTGTTGGGCAGGACAGGGCCACCTTTGAATGCATCCAAAGCCTACTGGGGCAACTGAACTTTGCAGCCAGGGTCATCCCAGCGGGTAGGGTGTTTGCCAGAAGGTTAGCAAGGGCCACTGCCAAGGTCACAAAGAAGCACCACATGGTGAAATTAAACAAAGGCATGACAGGACCTGGCCATGTGGGCGTAGTTTCTGTCCAATTTGAATGGCTTAGTAATTTGGAGGGCTCCATGAGCAGGCAGCTCGGACCTAGCCCTATATACAGACGCATAAGGCAGAGAAGGATTCGGGCCATTTTAGACAGGGAATGGTATGCCGAGAAATTGCCCAACACCTGGCACAAGAAAAAGATCACAATCAAGATCACAGTGTTAGAGTTGTTCCCGATTGTGGTGGCATTCCCCTTGTGGCCTGTGGTACTGGCAGCTAAGAGGGTCCTCTTGTGGTCCGACAATCTGGCGAAAGTGCAGGCATTAACTCCCAGTCAGCAAGTTGACCCTGGTGTTGTGCCTTTTGAGGGAGTTGGTGCGGGTGTGTCTGTACAATAATGTTGAATGCAGGGCGCGACACATTCAGGGTGTGCAGAACACAGCGGCTGATGCTCTCTCCCGTTTTCAGTGGCCCTGGTTCCGGAAGGCGTGGCCGAGAGCGAGAGAGGAGGGGACCCCTTTCCTGGCACACCTTTGGTTCCTGTTGAAGTGGAAAATCGACCGAGGGGGCTGGGTGAGTTATCACTAGCGCCCGGGACAAACAAGAGATATAGGTCCTGCGTTCAAAAATGTTGTTTAGTGGTGGGAGCCTGGTAAGTAGGCGGGTCTCCCTTACAAATCAGAGTACAGTCTTTCATATTGTGGGTTAAAGACAAGGGGAAGAGTCATTCTTCGATTTCGGGCCATCTTGCAGCAATCAGCCTCCACGCTAGACTAAGGGGCCAGTCAGATCGCAGATTTACATCACAACTAATATTACATTGCATGATTTTACAACACATGCCATTACAATGCATTTTTAGAAACAACTATTACAAAGCCTGCCATTACAATGCATACCATTACAACGCATGCCATTAAAATGCATAATACTTTTAGGGTAACAGTGGGGTAAGTGTTGGATAGTGTAGGGGTAAAAATTACTATTCCCACCCCAGTGAATGCAAAAGTAGGGTTATTGTTGGATAGTGTATGGGTTAAAATTACTATTTCCATGTACCAAAAAACCCATACCCATCCTAAAACGGAAAAATCTCCATTACTTACCTTATAATGTGTTGTAATGGCATGTATTGCAATGGTATGTGTTGTAGTGACATGTGCTGTAATAACTGCATACGTTGTAACAGCTGCGCTGTAAAGGTAGTGCGTTGTAATGGTTGTTTCCCGTTTTGGTATCTTCGAGCCCCTCCTATTTATTTTTTAGGAATATTTGTAAGCTATGGACTGGACATTCAATTCTCGCATGTTCAATGGGCTGGCTTTCCCATGATGTATGTGCACTGCTTGTTGACATTCGCTAACTCATGGGCCATCACCCAGATTTCCTTACATTTCTGTTTCTTAAAAACAAATAGGCACAGTAACTCTGGCATTTAACACATTTGTTGGAGAGATCTGTGATTTGTGAGGTCCCAGATTTAAATTAAAGTAGTATAAGGTTAATGTAGAGGTTAGATTTCTCTTTCATGTAGGTAGTAAAGCGGGTTACTGCTTTTAACACAGGGATCCTTTTGTTACATGCTGTTCATAAATTCTAATCCTTGTAATAAAGCACTGGGAGCTATGAAGGACATGTGACTCCTACACCTTGTCTCATGTAACGCATCTTGTACATTGATTTACATATGTACATGATTTAATGTCAATGTATAATATGTATGTTACCTAAAGAGCTCTGACCCCCTTCGTTGGATTGCGTAGTGCAATGAAAGAAAATAAAATAGTGCTACTGATATTGTTATTTGTGTAAATACTGGGACAGACCAACACATCTGACATTCTTACAGTGCATGCATCTCTTATATACAAGGACTGAAGAAGGGCAAAAGCTGCCTCTCTTAAGTACTTGTGAAGGGATAACACTCTGTGTGCCTTTGTATCCCCTGCATGGCATTTACATTTAAGTGTGAGGTTCCAGGCTGCCTCCAGTCAGGATATTCAAACAAAAGGAGGCCTGATGGCCCCTTCACTTCGGCCCAGCTGAAGGTGAAAAAAAATCTTCCTCGCTGCCTGTACGTTGCTGCTGGGAATTAAAAGCAGACAACGTACAAGAGCTGCTGATCGTGTCCCGGTGTCTTAATCCGGGGCAGGTCCAGCATATTTCTGTGGGGCCCAACTTCTTGGCATTGTGGACAGCGTTCACCCTGTGAAAATAGTGGGTGGACACCGTGTACCTATGTGTACCCCCGACTTGTGCCCTGGTCTGTTGTTTGCACGAGTGCATGTCATACAGGCTGACAGGCAACAGAACACACCAGTTTTGCCTGCAAAAATATTTTACCAAAATAAGTCAATAGCGTCGACAATATATCATGCGTAAGGAAGAACCCCCCCCCCGGCTGCTGTTTGATTTATAAAATGCAGCATGAATCGAGATTCAGTAGGGCCCTCCTGACTCTAGGCCCCAGTGCCACTGTACCTGCTGCACCAATGAAAACCACGCTCCCAAAATTAATCTGATTTTATTTTATAAACTGGCATCAAAGCTATTGCATTTTAGCTATGCAAATGTTGTCCTTGGTCAGCGATTTCTATAGGTTTTACTTACACCTGAAGCTTGGCCCCCCTGAGCCACAAAGAAGAGGTGAGGCGAATTCCTCGAGGGGATATTTTCCCACCTGCTGGAAAGAGAGGAGTTTACTTTCAGCTTGACACTGTTTTGGTAAAAACTCGAGGGTTAATAATTTCATTCAATGGCACCCTGTAAGCAAGTGCTCCACCACTTTAGAATGTGTTGTGTGTTAAAATTTAACAGGAGGGTTGTAAAGGTCGGTCAGTGGCAAGTGACAGTGACCCTTGTATTAGAGCAGACAAAAAGGGGAAATTTTCTGCTGTAATATGCAAGGTGGCCAGGCCTGTGGATTCTCTCGAGGTTTGAAAACCTTACATTTCCTTCTCATTGGAATGCACAGCAAGTGTATGAATGAGATTTTAATAAACACTTACAACGCTAAAACAAAAGGATCCGACGAGGGTGGGATTTGAACCCACGCGTGCAGAGCACGATGGATTAGCAGTCCATCACCTTAACCACTCGGCCACCTCGTCACGATCGCCTAATGGTTATTTTTCACTATTGAGACCCCAGCAGCATCTAATTTCGTAATTTCTGATTAATTATTAACCTGAAGTAAAACCCGGATGTGCTGCCAAAAAGACACCTGTTTGGGACAAACCGGCCCATTGCCTAAGCAATCTCAGAGGAAAAACTCAGTACCACACATACCCTTGTTACACACTGCACCCTGATCTTAAGCTGCAGGTCTGCCTGGGATTCTTATTTCAGAGCTCCAGACATGAGTGAACCTACTTCTGAGGTGTGACCACAGAACAAGGCTCTGAAATGTGGCTGGACCAGTTGCCACTTTCACCCACCTGCCCGCTTAGCCATGGCCTGTGTCGCTTCACACTGGACAGCCTGTCCCGTGACCCCTTCAGGGTCCCGTGCGTCACTTCCGGCCGAGGTGGGGGAAGGGGAGAGGTATCCTCCCCTGCCCTCCTGGCGGCCTCTTTGTCCTTCACCCTGACGCAAGGAATTGGCCGGTCACTTGGGGGTCCCCCTCGTGCCAGGTAAAACTGTGGGCCTGGTGCAGGTTTTAACTTTTCTTGGGATCCAGCTTGATACCATCGCAGGGGAGTCCAGATTGCCGACAGACAAGGTTTGTGACCTAGCACAACACATACAGTCTGTGGTTGGGCAGGACAGGGCCACCTTCGAATGCATCCAAAGCCTCCTGGGGCAACTGAATTTTGAAGCCAGGGTCATCCCAGCGGGTAGGGTGTTTGCCAGAAGGTTAGCCAGGGCCACTGCCAAGATCACAAAGAAGCACCACATGGTGAAATTAAGCAAAGGCATGAGACAGGACCTGGCCATGTGGGCGTAGTCCCTGGCCAATTTTGATGGCTTAGTAATTTGGAGGGCTCGATGGGCAGGCAGCCCAGACCTAGCCCTATATACAGACGCATAAGGCAGAGAAGGATTCGGGCCATTTTAGACAGGGAATGGTATGCAGAGAAATTGCCCAACACCTGGCACAAGAAAAAGATCATGGTCAAGATCACAGTGTTAGAGTTGTTCCCGATTGTGGTGGCATTCCCCTTGTGTCCTGTGGTACTGGCGGCTAAGAGGGTCCTCTTATGGTCCGACAATCTGGCGATAGTGCAGGCATTAACTCCCAGTCCAACAATATCAACAAGAGAGATAGGGTGCGAGTAAACACTCCTGTACCACAACAAGTATATCTTAAACAACTAAGGAGTGACTCAGTGAAAAGTATAATGCGTGTAACAAAATATAAGTGTGTCAGGCTTTACAGAGGCCCCTACCCGGTTAGGGTAACTGCAAGATTGGAAAATTCCAATCCTAACAACCAGGAGGTAGCAACCCAGTGTGCTAGTGTGATTACACACAGCTGGAAAAGACAAGTATACCTCTTTGTTAAAAGGACCCTCACTCACCACTAGTTGGTGACATGCTTCATCATTGGGTCCCCGCTGGGGTGGCCGAATGCCCCCCAGCGTGCTACAATGCCTCATTTACAGCGGAGCGGGTTGGTGGTGAGTGTAACAGTGATTTAACTCAAAATGTTCAAAATAAGTGAGTGCAAAATTAAAAAATACACTGTTGAAACCCAAACAAAATATTTAATGTGGGCCAACCTGTATTGAGGTTAAAAACGTGGATGGGCGGACAAAACTAGGTTCTGGATTAAGAGACCTGTGTCCTTAAATAAGATATAAGGTCAACATGTTTCTGCTGTAAAAAATGCAGGATCGCACAGCATTCGTCAGGACCACAGACAAATTGTACTCCGGTGGTATGTACGCGCTAAGGTACACCCTCCCGTGAGGCACTTAATGTGACAAAGGAAAAAATTGTAGTGAAATTACTCACGGATATTGCCCGTGCCGGCACACTGTGGATTACAGCAGCCCAAGTTACCTGTAGAGGAAGGAAAGGGACACACTAACACACAAACACATAAACCCACATGTAATCCATTAATGCAAAATGTAGCATGGCAACGTGAGAGATGTCACATCGCCTCTGTATCCTTAACACCCTGGTAAAGTGGTGGGATATAGTACCCTCATGATCAGGAATTGAATTTAGAGGGGTGTATCATTTCAGAATACAAAACAAGACTGTTCATATTAGTATAGTGGAACCAAAGAGAAAGGTTCCTAGAACACAGTAGATTTAATTAAATCAGCGTATCTTAGGCTTACGTTTTAGAAAGGCAGAGAATTTCTTACCCCTCCATAGCTTATACTTAAGCCGACTATGGAAAGAATGATTATATGAGAAATAATGCAGAGACTTATGAACGGCAATGGGGGCCTCACAATGTGGATTCCGGAGTGACAACGTGCATTTATAAACAAGGATCGTTGGCGCGTCAAAAGGGGGTTAAAAGCACTTACAGATAGGAGGAGGGAAATTCTCTTCCTTGGTTAAGACGGCACGGGAAATGTTCACGCAGAGTAAAATCTAGCGTACAAGCGAGGACAGCAGGATGTTACCACACCCTCCGTAGTAATACGTTCTTCGAGGCAAAAGAAAACAGCACGGTAGTAATGCGGGCCAGAAACTTACTTTTCCACTCGCGACACCCCGCCCAAGACCTAAGATTCAGGGCTGCCGTCTGCCCGAAGGTGGAAGAGAACACGGGGCGGGCTTTATTAATCTCCGGTATTGTTCCGGCCACGTGACCGGCGTGCCCGGATGTCATGGGGCGTGGCAAGGGGCGTGGAACGGGGTGAGGCGGTGAAGTCTGAAAGGGACAAAGCTCCATTAGCCACCCCGAAGGGAACGCGGTTCGAGACCCCGTTCTTCCTCATTTGTGAACAACTCAAAAAAGGAAAATATCTAACTAAGATGTTAAATTCAGGAACCCCAGTGAAGAGCTCTCTTCAAAAATCACAATTATTGATCAGAACGACGGTCATCAGGCTAGAAACGTGCATTACTTAAAACGAACTAGTCTAACCCATGAGAGGCTACGTTTTGTTGTTGAATCAGTTAGGTAGGCAGCCGGTATGTCAGAGCACCAAATAAATTCAGGAGTAATATATTCGGCCAAATGGATCACTTGATGCAATTCGAAGTGCCATCTCCAGAATAATATACGCCTGAATATAGGGGTGGCCACCTTCGCAAGAATAGTATAATTGTGACAACCTACAGTAGAAGTGGACCACAAGACCCATTATTGGAGGGGGTGTCAAATGATATAATCAAGCCACCTTCAAAAAATATATATATGCTCCAGAATACAGAGGAGGCAACCATGGCAAGGATAACTTATTGGCGGCTGCCGTGAGTAGTTAGGACAACAGGACCCGCAGGGACGAACCCACTAATAGTGGGGGTGTCAGCTGGTGTCATCAGTGCCTCAACACTGAACCCCATAGGATATCGTCATTGAGCCCGGTTTTGTTGGTGGACAGACGATAAATCCAGCGTTGCTCTTTTTCAAACAACTTTGCTTCAGATCCAGTTGCCAGATGTTCTAAAATTGTCCAACGCATGTCGTTCGGGGTATGCTGTTTTTCCACAAAGTGGGCAGTCATCTTAGTTGTTGATTTACGGCAGTGGATATTGCTGCGATGTTCTCCTATTCTCAGTTTGATGCGCCTGGACGTCATGCCAATATACTGTAGGCCACAGGGGCATGTTATTAGGTAAATAACGTTGGCCGTGTTACATTTTGTGTGGCAACGTTGGTCCCAACGTTTCCCATTGGTCAGACTCAATGATTTTGTATGGGTGGTGAGGTGACATATGTTACAATTCCCACAGGGGAAATGGCCCGTGACAGCTGGTAGGCCCCAAGCATTCAACACAGTAGCGACCGACTTGTTGGTTGTCAGGTCACTAGGGCGCGTGTGGACTAGAGAGTCTTTCAGACTTGTAGCTCTTATATATGAAAAGAGTGGTTTCTCCCACTTGTGTTTGTTGCTGGTTATTATCTTCCAGTGTTTGGAAATACTCCTACTAACCGCATTGGACAACGGGTTATATGTTGTTACACATGTTAGTGGGATTTCAAAATTTTGAGTCCTGGGAGCAACATCCAGAAGTGTGTCTCTCTGTTGGTTTCTTGCTCGTTTTTTACTTCTGTTGATTATTCTATGCGGGTATCCTCTGCTTTGCAGCTTAGTTGCTAGGTCCTCTGCTTGCTGTTTGTAGTCAGGCAGTTTACTACACGGCGTAACCGTAGAAACTGACCGTAAGGGAGATTCTCCCGCAGGGCCCGGGGGTGGTAACTCGTAAAATGTAACAAGTTATTCTTTGCAGTGGGCTTGGAATACGTTTTTGTCTCCAATTGAGTATTCTGTCTACTGATAGTGACATCCAAGAATGTAATGGTGTCAGTAGAGTATTTATGTGTGAACTTGAGATGCTGGTCACAGGTGTTGATCCATGTGAAGAAATTAAGTAATATGTGCTCTGCCCCCTTCCATATCATCAGCACATCATGAATATAGCGTTGCCAAAAGATGATGTTGGCAAAGAAAGGGTTCGTAGGGCCCAGAATGTTGTTAACCTCAAAATTAAACACGTACAGGCCTGCCACTGAAGGGGCAAAAGTGCTGCCCATTGAAGTGCCTGTGGTCTGGAGGTAGATCCTACCCTCATGTTCAAAATAGTTGTTCTTAAGAGCCAAAGTGGCACAGTCCACAACAAAGGGGTGTGATGTTGTGAAATCCCAAGGTGCATTTTCCAGTGCCTCTTTCACAACTCTGATGGTTTCATCCTGTGGAATACAGGTGTAGAGACTTTCTATGTCCATAGTGACAAGAAAGCAAGGCTCCTCTGGCAGAGTGATGGTTCTAAGCATGGAAAGGAGGCTCTTTGTGTCCTTAAGGTATGTACTGGTGGATTCTATGATGGGTCTCAGGAAGAAGTCACAATATTTGGAAAGAGGTTCCAGAAGGGAACCAATCCCCGAGACGATCGGGCGCCCTGGTGGAGGCCACACATTTTTGTGAGTCTTTGGCAATATGTAAAAATATGGTACCCTTTTGTCAGATGTCATGAGGAAGTCAGCCTCTTTTTTAGAAATCAGGCCATCTCTCTCGGCTGTGGAGACTAGTTCACAGATTTCTTCATGTAGGTCTGTTGTTGGATCCTCCGCGAGTAGAACATAGTTGGTAGCATTACTCAATAGGCGTTTACACTCATTATCGTAGTCCGCCTTGCCCTGGATGACAACGCCACCCCCATTATCTGCACTTTTGATAATGATACCCTTGTTCTGCTTCAGGGACTGTATGGCCTGGAATTCTGCTGTAGTCAACAGGATTAACTCCCAGTCACCAAGTTGCCCCCTTGTGTTGTGCCTTTTGAGGGAGTTGGTGCGGCCGTGTCTGTACAATAATGTTGAATGCAGAGTGCGACACATTCAGGGTGTGCAGAACACAGCGGCTGATGCTCTCTCTCGTTTTCAGTGGCCCCGGTTCTGGGAAGCGTGACCGAGAGCGAGAGAGGAGGTAACCCCTTTCCTGGCACACTTTTGGTTCCTGTTGAAGTGGAAAATCGATCGAGGGGGCTGTGTGAGTTATCACTAGCGCCTGGGACAAACAAAAGATATAGGTCCAGCGTTCAAAAATGTTGTTCAGTGGTGGGAGCCTAAGAAGAAGGCGGGTCTTCCTTAGAAATAAGAGTACAGTCTTTCATATTGTGGGCTAACGACAACGTGAAGAGTCATTCTTGGATTTCGGGCCATCTTGCAGCAATCAGCCATCACGCTAGACTAAGGGGCCAGTCAGATCGCAGATTTACATCACAACTACCATTACATTGCATGATTTTACAACACATGCCATTACAATGCATTTTTAGACACAACCATTACAAAGCCTAGCATTACAATGCATACCATTACAAAGCATGCCATTAAAATGCATAATACTTTTATGGTAACAGTGGGGTAAGTGTTGGATAGTGTAGGGGTAAAAATTACTATTCCCCCTCCAGTGAGTGCAAAAGTAGGGTTATTGTTGGATAGTGTAGGGGTTAAAATTACTATTTCCATGTACCAAAAAACCTATACCCACCCTAAAACAAAAGAATCTCTATTACTTACCGTATAATGTGTTGTAATGGCATGTGTTGTAATGGTATGTGTTGTAGTAATATGTGTTGTAATAACTGCATACGTTGTAACAGCTGCGCTGTAAAGGTAGTGGGTTGTAATGGTTGTTTCCCGTTTTGGGAAATGTCCATGAGCCCATTACGAGTATCTCTGAGCCCCTCCTATTTATTTTTTAGGAATATTTGTAAGCTATGGACTGGACATTCAATTCTCGCATGTTCAATGGGATGGCTTTCCCATGATGTATGTGCACCGCTTGTTGACATTCGCTAACTCATGGGCCATCACTCAGATTTCCTTACATTTCTGTTTCTTGAAACACAAATAGGCAGAGATAACTCTGGCATTTAACACATTTGTTGGAGAGATCTTTGATTTGTGATGTCCCAGATTTAAATTAAAGTAGTATAAGGTTAATGTAGAGGTCAGATTTTTCTTTCATGTAGGTAGTAAAGCGGGTTACTGCTTTTAACACAGAGATCCTTTTGTTACCTGCTGTTCATAAATTGTAATCCATGTAATATAGCACTGTGAGCTATGAAGGACATGTGACTCCTACACCTTGTAACCCACGTCTCATGTAACGCATCTTGTACATTGATTTACATATGTACATGATTTAATGTCAATGTATAATGTGTATGTTACGTAAAGAGCTCTGACACCCTGAGTTGGGTTGCGTAGTGCAATAAAAAAAAAATAGTGCTACTGACATTGTTATTTGTGTAAATACTGGGACAGACCAACACATCTGACATTATTACAGTGCCTGCATCTCTTATATACAAGGACTGAAGAAGGGCAAAAGCTGCCTCTCTTAAGAACTTGTGAAGGGATAACAAGCTGTGTGCCTTTGTATCCCCTGCATGGCATTTACATTTAAGTGTGAGGTTCCAGGCTGCCTCCAGTCAGGATATTCAAGCAAAAGGAGGCCTGATGGTCCCTTCACTTCGACCCAGCTGAAGGTGAAAAAAAAGCTTCCTCGCTCCCTTCACGTTGCTGCTGGGAATAAAGAGCAGACAACGTACAAGAGCTGCTGATCGTTTCCCGGTGTCTTAATCCGGGGCAGGTCCAGCATATTTCTGTGGGGCCCAACTTCTTGGCAGGGTGGACAGCGTTCACCCTGTAAAAATAGTGGGTGGACACCAAGTACCTATGTGTACCCCGACTTGTGCTCTGGTCTGTTTTCTGCACGAGTGCATGTAATACAGGCTGAGAGGCAACGGAACACACCGATTTTGCCTGTAAAAATATTTTACCTAAATCAGTCAATAGCGTCCCCAATATGTCATGCGCAAGGAAGAAGACAACCCCCCCCCGGCTGCTGTTTGATTTATAAAATGTAGCACGAATCAAGATTCAGTAGGGCCCTCCTGACTCTAGGCCCCGGTGCCACTGTACCTGCTGCACCAATGAAAACCACGCTCCAAAGATGAATCTGATTTTATTTTATAAACTGGCATCAAAGCTATTACAATTTATCTATGCAAATGTTGTCCTTGGTCAGCGATTTCTATAGGTTTTACTAACACCTGAAGCTTGGCCCCCCCTGAGCCACAAACAAGAGGTGAGGCGAATTCCTCGAGGGGATATTTTCCCGCCTGCTGGAGAGATAGGAGTTTACTTTCAGCTTGACACTGTTGTGGTAAAAACTCCATGGTTAATAATTTCATTCAATGGTACCCTGTAAGCAAGTGCTCCACCACTTTAGAATGTATTGTGTGTTAAAATTTAACAGGAGGGTTGTAAAGGTCGGTCAGTAGCAAGTGACAGTGACCCTTGTATTAGAGCAGATAAAAAGGGGACATTTTCTGCTGTAATACGCAAGGTGGCCAGGTCTGTGCATTCTCTCGATGTTTGAAAACCTTACATTTTCCTTCTCATTTGAATGTACAGCAAGTGTATGAATGCGATTTTAATAAACACAACTCTAAAACAAAAGGATCCGACGAGGGTGGGATTTGAACCCACGCGTGCAGAGCACAATGGATTAGCAGTCCATCGCCTTAACCACTCGGCCACCTCGTCACAATAGCCTAATGTTTATTTGTCACTATCAAAACATCAGCAGCATCCAATTTCGTAATTTCGGAGTAATTATTAATCTGAGGTAAAACCCGGATGTGCTGCCAAAAGGACACCTGTTTGTGACTAACCGGCCCATTGCCTAAGCGATCTCACACAAAAAACTCATTACCACACATACCCTTGTTAGACACCTGTTATGACCGGATTCTCAGACCAGATAGGATCAGCTCACCAGAGCACCGTCAACCCGGCCAAAACGTAACCACCTCCCTCCTCAGGACCCATCTATCCAGGCACCTGGGTACCTACCTGAGGATGGGGAACTCGCAATATACAAGCTCATATCATCAGAAACACCACTAAATCTATAGGGATTACTAGGAATACTCACAGATTACTAAGGACGTCCATGCCCCACACCACACTCACACAATATAGTCTCGCGGCCACATGGGCCCAGACCATTCTACCCTGGGGCAGTCCTGATTATATACCATTACACACTGGCCACAACCAGTGCTCTCTCAAGCCACAATCCGGTGGGTATAAACACCAGTATCCTCCCTGGTGCTCGCTTAACAAGCCACAATCCGGTGGGTATAAACACCAGTATCCTCCCTGGTGCTCGCTAAACAAGCCACAATCCTGTGGGTATAACGCCGCATCCCAATGACGATCACTTTCCTATGAATACCTTCAGCTCTCTCTCTCTATGTTGGGAAGTTTCTCTCACTATTCACTAGAGGTTCACTACTACAATAATATTATGGAATGGCCGAATTACACGGTGTACAACTTATCTTTCAGTTCAAGGGCTCCTCTCTCCCTAATTATTCAGTTCTTGCCTGCCTGATCAGGGGTAGCATCTGTTCCAGCAGTAAAACCTGATTAGAAGACAAGGTTACCTTTCCTATACAAGAACAAGAGGTACAATAATATTATGGAATGGCCAAATTACACAGTGTATAACTTATTCTCTTAGCTCAAGGGCTCCTCTCTCCCTAATTATTCAGAGGTCACTTACCTGATCGGGGGTCGCTTCCGTTCGTGCACTGACACCTGACTAGAAGAAAAGGTTACCTGCACTATATAAGAACAAGGCATACGCTGGTTCACTAAGAACTGGGGTATCTTTATTACAATAACAATAACAATACTATAACACATAGCCTGAAGAGTAAAAGGGGAATAGACACATACACAGATCTGCGGGGTCTCTGTAAAGCTTTATTACTATACCACATCCACATGTAACTAACAGGGACTGTAAATAGACTGCACACCCACATGTCACTAACAGGGACTGTAAATAGACTGCACACCGCTGAAAGAAAAAGGATTAGCAATACAGTAGGGGAATTTAGCCTAGTAAATAAAAGACAAGATTAAGGTGTAAGTGTAAAGCAAACTAGTTTAGAATACCTCACCCTATTAGAAGGAATGTTTCTCTCTCTCTCTGGTGGAATCAGGCTCTCTCTCTCCCTCCGTCACCACAGCTTCACTCCTCTGGCTCAACTGCTCCAGCTGGCAGCTTCAACTCCTCCATCTGACTGGTAACTGCTTTAATGCATTCTGATAAACTGGCAGCTCCAGATGACAGTTCCAACTTCGTTCATCTGACTGCTCTCTCCAGCCTCAGCAATTATCTGCCTTCTCTCTCCATTCCAGAAAACCAATCGGACTGAACTGTTCTCTTCAGCTCCAAAAACCATCTTACTTCTCTCTCTCCAAGAACCAACTGACTCTCCTCCTCTCCTGCACTTCGCTAATATCGAATGCTCTCCTCTAGTGGAAAGTTCCAGCCAGTAGCCTCCTCCCACCAGGTCCATGCACCAGGCTCCTTGCTCTAGACGCTCCCACAGTGATCAGCTGCTTCTTTCGTCTAGAGACCTGAGCCCAGGGACACTTCTTGATTAGATTCAGCCCTGGCCGGTTCTCTCCGGTTCGCTTAGGGCGAACAACACCTTATAACTAAAACATTACCTTTACCCTGCAAGCATCTCAGTCTGCAGGGACAGAAAGCAAAATGAAGTCTCTCTTGTTCTGGGCCTTGTAGGCCTAAGAAGGATGAAATAACACTTAGCTCTGTCAGAGTACTTACACAAACCATACCAATATGTAATATAAAGTCAGGACTACAGGATCCACCCTCTACTATAGGTAGGATGATGAAAGGACACATAATTATGTCAAAGCCAATAGGCAATAGATGGATTAGAGTCAAGAATAAGGGATCTATCATCATATTAAGCAGCTATCCTCTAGTTTATGCTTCTAGGTCTGGAAAAAGGCCTTAAAAGGACCAACACAAGGCAAGAATAGAGATTCAGGATGGTAGCAAGCTTAAAGTCACCATCACTCAGAAGTAGAGCCAAAAACCCGGTCAGAACATTCCACCCTGACTTTAAATTGCTAACATCCGTAAACAACAACAAACAAATAAACAACCATCAACATAATCTATCAACAAAACCAAAAACCAAAAGACTCCCTAAAATAAATGACAACGTAAGGAAATACCACCTAAAACTTGATGTAGGGAATGTAAATCTAACAACCAACTGAAAACAAATCAAAGCACCTTGACCTGAATGTTGAAATGTAACTAAGACTGATCTGATAACAACAGAAACTAACTAAAGCACCCTTGAGCTAAATGTGCCTCAACTTCTAGTGAGAACTCATAAAATCTATTGGTGTAGGACATGTTTGTGAAATGAAAACAACAAAGGGCCTAAATGAGGCCTACCTACTTCGGTCAACTTAAGAACTAAATGTGCCTCAACTTCTAGTGATAACTCATGAAATCTATTGGTGTAGGGCCATGTTTGTGTAATGAAAACAACAAGGGGCCTAAATGAGGCCTACCTACTTTGGTCAACTTAAGAAAGGATTTGGTAAAATCTGACAAATAAACATGACAAAGGGTCCTAAAGGTCTGGGCAACTATTACTAATAGATGTAGTACATAACCTGACTAAAAGACACACCTCCCAGGACAACTTAAAGTCTAGGGTGACCACCCTTGGAACTAATCCCACTGTTCTAAATATGAGTTGATGGATCAAAGTGAAAGTGTAATAACAGGAAAACAAAGATAACCCCATTCCTACAAAATAGCTGGTGTAGCACTATGCATATCAAGCAATAAATCAAAAAAGTTACCTAAGTGTGGTGTATATATTTTCTTCTAAAAGATTATAGGCTTAAATTTGGGAAATTGAGGAATAGTAGACCATGCCAAAGGCAATAGGTAAAGGTGACAAGTTATCTAACTCAGGAAACAGTTTGCACCTAATCCCTCTGTAACACATGTGTGCACCATCATTTAAAACATTGCTTTCTTTCCAGTGACAAGACTGTTTTGCAGAAAACAGTAAAAACTATGAAATAGGTGAAAGATAAACAAGTGTATCATTAATGAAATAGCGTAGCATACTAAAATCAAAACATATCATGTATCATTTGCATCATTGCATTAATGTGGCACTGCATCTTTTAAACTGGAACATCAAAACCATGAACAGGACTGAGAATTTTTTTTTTTCAAGTGGGGCCTGTATATGGTAACTGCAAAAGTGGCATAATGTCCATCTGAAATAGAAACATGGGAAAAATGCAAGACTCAAGAATGCAGGCCAAGGAATTACATTTCAGGTCAATTAAAAAAAAATTGTGACTGAAGAATAGTATATGGGGTTTGAACCTGACTGCTGAGGCAGCCAACTGTAGATTGTCATGTAAATTTTAAAAGTTCAGTCACTTTAAAAAGTTCTCTTCTGTAGTTGGTTTCTCCTTAGGAAAACAGTTAATTCGTATGGGTCACGATTCTCCATCTTCATCTGTATCCGGTGCCAAGGAGGCACACCCTCCAGTCTGGTCATCCTGGTACGTCTGCTTCTAATCCTGGATTCAGCCTCGGGGGTTTATGGGGGGGCTCTCACTCCGAAAATAACAAAACTCATCACTACAAAATAAGAAAGTCACACTCATCCAGGGCCCCCACACGATAATAGCCATCTGAAATGAGAAACACGCATCATCAATCTTGCAAAAACACATTTTCCATTCAAAAAGCACCCCAAGTGATTTTTATTTTTGAAATAAACCTCCTAATTCATGAAAAGAACCCTTCTAAATCCAAGGAATGATTTAAACATTCTACCTATACCATATTCTTTAAATTTGTTTAGGCAAAATCTAATTTTGTCATACACAGCCAGAAGGGCTGGGGCCTAGCTACTCCTCACTCCTCTGAGAAACAGCCCCTCCCTCCAGAAAGATATTCGCGCTCAGAGTTTTGAATCAGCTCCAACCATAATAAGCAGGAGCCGGGCCACACTGCGATGTAATTTTGAATCACTGCCAAATGCTGATCTCATTGCAGGAGCAAAGCTCCTGCCAATTATTCTATTCAAGCATCTCATATCTCTTAGTCAGGGAAGCTTTCTGGGCCTACTGTATTTATCTAACTCCAAGGGCCAAGCGTCTGCCAATTATTCTGCATTTGCAAGCATCCCTTATCTGAATTCAATGAAGCTTTCTGGGCCGACTGTAAGGAAGAGCAACTTGACCCCCCCTTATATAAACATTTCTCCGCGGAAAGAATTGACTCATAAACAATAATAACAAACTGGCTCTTTCTGCTCTCAGAAGTCACCCACGTGGCCTCCACCCTTTCGAAACTCTGAGCCGCAAACAGCTGCCTGGCTCATATCAGCCAAGGTCAAAGCAAATTCTTTCAAACTTAAAACATACACTGTTCCCAGGCTAGAAACACTGCACCATTACTTCTAACTAATTTAAGCAGATTTAAACGAGGTAAAAAGCATCCTAAAAACAGGAATTAATAAAGACATATTTTTTGTAACTTAGTCACATGCTAGCATTTTAAAATAATTCTCTCATAATGTACTGCTACTTGCTGAAAAGGAAAAATATTAGAACAACATTTCATGAAGACACATTTTTTTTTTAAATAACACGTGAAACAACATCAATTTAAACAAGGGGATACATGTAAATTTGCACTGCATAACCAAGAATTCATAATTTGGTGGAAAGCCTTACTATTCTACCTATTAAAAGGGACAGATTTTTTTTCATGCAGACAGCCTGTTTTTCTAACCGAGTGGGTTTACTCACACGATGGTCTGCTACATATCATGCGCAAAATACAGAAAAATGTGCAGTTGAACATTAAATAAAAGGGCAGCTTGCCTTGGGAAAATAATCATTTATATTTTCTAGAACATTTTTTTTTAAAAGCACACGGTTGCATTTCATTAATTAAAGCACATTCTATGATGGCTCTGTATTATTTCACAACCATTAAAGCACCCCCGTGCTCAGCTGAAAACCTTTATCTCAATCCGACTGGTTGATTTACAACTTTCCGACTTCCGAGTCAGACACATTAAATCATGTGTTCAAAGGCAAACCCACACAAACTCGTGGACGCATTTCAAACAGAATGTTAAATGAACAATGCATTTTTTTCTACTCCATGCGAGATGTTACCATTCTATCAGCTAGCTGACAAAGCACATAGGCAAACCCTGCAACTAATTAAAAAGTCAAATCAAACCACCATTAATCTAAACAGTCACTGACTTTCAGCGTCAGCTCACGTAACCATGCATGTTAAACAGCATGTTAAAATAAATACTGCCGTCTCAATTCAAGATGTTAACCCTTTGGCAGCTCAAACACAATCATTCCCCAATGTCTGCAGATACATGGGAAAATCATGAACTCATCTCTCCACGTTTTCATATAACATGTGCGCACATCTTCAAAATGTTTTCTCCAAGCATTTGAAAGAGATCCAGCTCTCTCCTGCCTAACGTAATGATAACATGCTCTGTACAAGCCATATTCACATGGCGCTATTTACAAGCCATATTTACAAGGAAGTCAACAAGTCATAATAATGACATGCTCCTCACAAGGCATATTTACAAGGCGCAATTCACAAGGAACTCAGTAATTCAAAATGAGAACATGCTCCTCACAAGCCATATTTACAAGGAGCTATTTACACGGAACTTCACAAGTCATATTACACTGAATACATTTCACATTGCACAGCATAGGCAAATGCAGCAAGCCATTTAATGAGCAATTTACAAGCATTTTTCACGAACATATGTACAACTGCATCATCACCAAGATGTAATTGGCTCCCTCACATACAGTTACCCTTCAAGTCTTACAGTTCAAACACCAAGATGAAAGCATTTCTTCCACCCTACATAAGTCAAATGCCATGATGTACTGCAATCTCCATACAGTGCAGCTGTTCAAGCCCATAGGTCAATTTCGTGCCGAGTGCAAACCAACAAGATAAAAACAATACAGAGCACACAGGCTTCGTAAACATGTTTGTGACGCCAGATGTTATGACCAGATTCTCAGACCAGATAGGATCAGCTCACCAGAGCACCGTCAACCCGGCCAAAACGTAACCACCTCCCTCCTCAGGACCCATCTATCCAGGCACCTGGGTACCTACCTGAGGATGGGGAACTCGCAATATACAAGCTCATATTATCAGAAACACCACTAAATCTATAGGGATTACTAGGAATACTCACTGATTACTAAGGACGTCCATGCCCTACACCACACTCACACAATATAGTCTTGCGACCACATGGGCCCAGACCATTCTACACTGGGGCAGTCCTGATTATATACCATTACACACTGGCCACAACCAGTGCTCTCTCAAGCCACAATCCGGTGGGTATAAACACCAGTATCCTCCCTGGTGCTCGCTTAACAAGCCACAATCCGGAGGGTATAAACACCAGTATCCTCCCTGGTGCTCGCTAAACAAGCCACAATCCTGTGGGTATAACGCCGCATCACTTTCCTATGAATACCTTCAGCTCTCTCTCTCTATGTTGGGAAGTTTTTCTCACTATTCACTAGAGGTTCACTACTACAATAATATTATGGAATGGCCGAATTACACGGTGTACAACTTATCTTTCAGTTCAAGGGCTCCTCTCTCCCTAATTATTCAGTTCTTGCCTGCCTGATCAGGGGTAGCATCTGTTCCAGCAGTAATACCTGACTAGAAGACAAGGTTACCTTTCCTATACAAGAACAAGAGGTACAATAATATTATGGAATGGCCGAATTACACAGTGTATAACTTATTCTCTTAGCTCAAGGGCTCCTCTCTCCCTAATTAATCAGAGGTCACTTACCTGATCGGGGGTCGCTTCCGTTCGTGCACTGACTAGAAGAAAAGGTTACCTGCACTATATAGGAACAAGGCATACGCTGGTTCACTAAGAACTGGGGTATCTTTATTACAATAACAATAACAATACTATAACACATAGCCTGAAGAGTAAAAGGGGAATAAACACATACACAGATCTGCGGGGTCTCTGTAAAGCTTTATTATTATACCACATCCACATGTAACTAACAGGGACTGTAAATAGACTGCACATCCACATGTAACTAACAGGGACTGTAAATAGACTGCACACCGCTGAAAGGAAAAGGATTAGCAATACAGTACGGGAATTTAGCCTAGGAAATAAAAGACAAGATTAAGGTGTAAGTGTAAAGCAAACTAGTTTAGAATACCTCACCCTATTAGAAGGAATGTTTCTCTCTCTCTCTGGTGGAATCAGGGCTCTCTCTCTCCCTCCGTAACCACAGCTTCACTCCTCTGGCTCAACTGCTCCAGCTTCCAGCTTCAGCTCTTTCATCTGACTGGTAACTGCTTTAATGCATTCTGATAAACTGGCAGCTCCAGCTGACAGTTCCAACTTCGTTCATCTGACTGCTCTCTCCAGCCTCAGCAATTATCTGCCTTCTCTCTCCATTCCAGAAAAACAATTGAACTGAACTGTTCTCTTCAGCTCCAAAAACCATCTTACTTCTCTCTCTCCAAGAACCAACTGACTCTCCTCCTCTCCTGCACTTCGCTAATATTGAATGCTCTCCCCTAGTGGAAAGTTCCAGCCAGTAGCCTCCTCCCACCAGGTCCATGCACCAGGCTCCTTGCTCTAGACGCTCCCACAGTGATCAGCTGCTTGTTTCTTCTAGAGACCTGAGCCCAGGGACACTTCTTGATTAGATTCAGCTCTGGCCGGTTCTCTCCGGTTCGCTTAGGGCGAACAACACCTTATAACTAAAACATTACCTTTACCCTGCAAGCATCTCAGTCTGCAGGGACAGAAAGCAAAATGGAGTCTCTCTAGTTCTGGGCCTTGTAGGCCTAAGAAGGATGAAATAACACTTAGCTCTGTCAGAGTACCTACACAAACCATACGAATATGTAATATAAAGTCAGGACTACATGATCCACCCTCTACTATAGGTAGGACGATGAAAGGACACATAATTATGTCAAAGCCAATAGGCAAAGCCAATAGCCAATAGCGCCGGGACGCCCCTTTGCTGGGGCAGCCGTGCGCTATACAAATTACCATAACATTAACATTAACATTAACATTAACAATAGATGGATTAGAGTCAAGAATAAGGGATCTATCATCATATTAAGCAGCTATCCTCTAGTTTATGCTTCTAGGTCTAGAAAAAAGGCCTTAAAAGGACCAACACAAGGCAAGAAGAGAGATTCAGGATGGTAGCAAGCTTAAAGTCACCATCACTCAGAAGTAGAGCCAAAAACCCGGTCAGAACAACACCGCACCCTGATCTCAAGCTGCAGGTCTGCCTGGGTTTCTTATTTCAGAGCTCCAGAAATGAGTGAACCTACTTCTGAGGCATGATCACAGAACAAGGCTCTGAAATGTGGCTGGACCAGTTGCCACTTTCATCCTTCTGCTCGCTTAGCTATGGCCTGTGTCGCTTCACACTGGACAGCCTAGTGTCCCGTGACCCCTTCAGGGTCCTGGGAGTAACTTCCGCCAGGGTGGGGGTAGGGGAGAGGTATATATGCCTCCCCTGCCCTCCTGGCGGCCTCTTTGTCCTTCACCCTGACGCAAGCAATTGGCCGGTCACTGGGGGGTCACCCTCGGGCCAGGTAAAACTGTGGGTCTGGTGCAGGATTTAACTTTTCTTGGGATCGAGCTTGATACCATCGCAGGGGAGTCCAGATTGCCGACAGACAAGGTTTGTGACCTAGCACAACACATACAGTCTGTGGTTGGGCAGGACAGGGCCACCTTTGAATGCATCCAAAGCCTACTGGGGCAACTGAATTCTGCAGCCAGGGTCATCCCAGGGGGGAGGGTGTTTGCCAGAAGGTTAGCAAGGGCCACTGCCAAGGTCACAAAGAAGCACCACATGGTGAAATTTAGCAAAGGCATGAGACAGGACCTGGCCAAGTGGGCGTAGTTTCTGGCCAATTTTAACGGCTTAGTAATTTGGAGTTCTCCATGGGCAGGCAGCCCAGACCTAGCCCTATATACAGGCGCATCAGGCAGAGAAGGATTCGGGGCCATTTTAGACAGGGAATGGTATGCAGGGAAATTGCCCAACACCTGGCACAAGAAAAAGATCACGGTCAAGATCACAGTGTTAGAGTTGCTCCAGATTGTGGTGGCATTCCCCTTGTGGCCTGTGGTACTGGCGGCTAAGAGGGTCCTCTTGTGGTCTGACAATCTGGCGATAGTGCAGGCATTAACTCCCAGTCACCAAGTTGCCCCCTGGTGTTATGCCTTTTGAGGGAGTTGGTGCGGCCGTGTCTGTACAATAATGTTGAATGCAGGGTGCGACACATTCAGGGTGTGCAGAACACAGCGGCTGATGCTCTCTCTCATTTTCAGTGGCCCCGATTCTGGGAGGCGTGGCCGAGAGCGAGAGGAGGGGACCTCTTTCCTGGCACACCTTTGGTTCCTGTTGAAGTGGAAAATCGACCGTGGGGGCTGGGTGAGTTATCACTAGCGCCTGGGACAAACAAGAGATATAGGTCCTGCGTTCAAAAATGTTGTTCAGTGGTGGGAGCCTAAGAAGAAGGCGGATCTTCCTTAGAAATCAGAGTACAGTCTTTCATATTGCGGGCTAAAGACAAGGGGAAGAGTCATTCTTGGGTTTCGGGCCATCTTGCAGCAATCAGCTTCTATGCTAGACTAAGGGGCCAGTCAGATCCCAGATTTACATCACAACTACCATTACATTGCATGATTTTACAACACATGCCATTACAATGCAGTTTTAGAAACAACTATTACAAAGCCTACCATTACAATGCATACCATTACAATGCATGCCATTAAAATGCATAATACTTTTAGGGTAACAGTGGGGTAAGTGTTGGATAGTGTAGGTGTCAAAAATACCATTACCACTCCAGTGAGTGCAAAAGTAGGGTTATTGTTGGATAGTGTAGGGGTTAAAATTACTATTTCCATGTACCAAAAAACCCATACCCACCCTAAAACTAAAATATCTCCATTACTTACCTTATAATGTGTTGTAATGGCATGTGTTGTAATGGTATGTGTTGTAGTACTATGTGTTGTAATAACTGCATACATTGTAACAGCTGCGCTGTAAAGGTAGTGCGTTGTAATGGTTGTTTCCTGTTTTGGGAAATGTCCATGAGCCCATTGCGAGTA
Organism: Lissotriton vulgaris; assembly: GCF_964263255.1. Taxonomy (NCBI): domain Eukaryota; kingdom Metazoa; phylum Chordata; class Amphibia; order Caudata; family Salamandridae; genus Lissotriton; species Lissotriton vulgaris. The sequence goes on along the minus strand of NC_141700.1, from coordinate 722,879,861 downwards.
TCTCTGACCCCCTCCTATTTATTTTTCAGGAATATTTGTAAGCTATGGAGTGGACATTTAATTCTCGCATGTTCGATGGGCTGGCTTTCCCATGATGTATGTGCACCGCTTGTTGACATTCGCTAACTCATGGGCCATCACTCAGATTTTCTTACATTTCTGTTTCTTGAAACACAAATAGGCAGAGATAACTCTGGCATTTAACACATTTGTTGGAGAGATCTGTGATTTGTGAAGTCCCAGATTTAAATTAAAGTAGTATAAGGTTAATGTAGAGTTCAGATTTTTCTTTCATGTAGATAGTAAAGCGGGTTACTGCTTTTAACACAGAAATCCTTTTGTTACCTGCTGTTAAATTATAATCCTTGTAATATAGCACTGTGAGCTATGAAGGACATGGGACTCCTACACCTTGTAACCCTGTCTCATGTAACGCATCTTGTACATTGATTTACATATGTACATGATTTAATGTCAATGTATAATGTGTATGTTACGTAAAGAGCTCTGACACCCTGCGTTGGATTGCGTAGTGCAATGAAAGAAATAAAATAGTGCTACTGACATTGTTATTTGTGTAAATACTGGGACAGACCAACACATCTGACATTATTACAGTGCCTGCATCTCTTATATACAAGGAGTGAAGAAGGGCAAAAGCTGCCTCTCTTAAGTACTTGTGAAGGGATAACAAGCTGTGTGCCTTTGTATCCCCTGCATGGCATTTACATTTAAGTGTGAGGTTCCAGGCTGTCTCCAGTCAGGATATTCAAACAAAAGGAGGCCTGATGGTCCCTTCACTTCGCCCCAGCTGAAGGTGAAAAAAAAGCTTCCTCGCTGCCTTCACGTTGCTGCTGGGAATGAAAAGCAGACAACGTACAAGAGCTGCTGATCGTTTCCCGGTGTCTTAATCCGGGGCAGGTCCAACATATTTCTATGGGACCCAACTTCTTGGCAGGGTGGACAGTGTTCACCCTGTGAAAATAGTGGGTGGACACCGTGTACATATGTGTACCCCCGACTTGTACCCTGGTCTGTTGTCTGCACGAGTGCATGTCATACAGGCTGAGAGTTTTGCCTGCAAAAATATTTTACCTAAATCAGTCAATAGCGTCGCCAATATGTCATGCGCAAGGAAGAACCCCCCCCACCTCCCCCGGCTGCTGTTTGATTTATAAAATGCAGTGTGAATCAAGATTCAGTAGGGAGTTTACAAGAAATTTGAGAGGTGCACTCAATGAAGTCCAAAATACAAGAAGTTCATAAATTTTGTGAGTCTTCAGTTCCTTCTTTAATGGGTTCTTTTATTTTCTCTTTTTAAGATACACAGGCACAGCCAATGCGTTTCATTCCCTTTAGTGCCTTGGGAATTTCATCAGAGCTGCAAAAGATTTTAACATGTATAAGCATTTTTCGCCTTGTAAAACTCTCTATATGACGGATATCCTTGGCAGCGGATGGTGAGAGTGGTTGCACCACACAAATTTAGGAAACGGAGGAAGTCGATTTGCTAAACCTTGGTCTGCTGCTGTGTGCTTTGGTTTTTGTATAATTCTCAAGATTCAGTAGGGCCCTCCTGACTCTAGCCCCCGGTGCCACTGTACCTGCTGCACCAATGGAAACCAAGCCCCAAAAATGAATCTGATTTTATTTTATAAACTGGCATCAAAGCTATTGCATTTTAGCTACGCAAATGTTGTCCTTGGTCAGCAATTTCTATAGGTTTTACTTACACCTCAAGCTTGGCCCCCCTGAGTCACAAACAAGAGGTGAGGCGAATTCCTCCAGGGGATATTTTCCCGCCTGCTGGAGAGAGAGAGGAGTTTACTTTCAGCTTGACACTGTTGTGGTAAAAACTCCATGGTTAATAATTTCATTCAATGGCACCCTGTAAGCAAGTGCTCCACCACTTTAGAATGTGTTGTGTGTTAAAATTTAACAGGAGGGTTGTAAAGGTCGGTCAGTGGCCAGTGACAGTGACCCTTGTATGAGAGCAGATAAAAAGGGGACATTTTCTGCTGTAATACGCAAGGTGGCCAGGTCTGTGCATTCTCTTGATGTTTGAAAACCTTACATTTCCTTCTCAGTGGAATGTACAGCAAGTGTATGAATGAGATTTTAATAAACCCTTACAACGCTAAAGCAAAAGGATCCGACGAGGGTGGGATTTGAACCCACGCGTGCAGAGCACAATGGATTAGCAGTCCATCGCCTTAACCACTCGGCCACCTCGTCACGATAGCCTAATGTTTATTTGTCACTATCAAAACCCCAGCAGCATCCAATTTCGTAATTTTGGAGTAATTATTAACCTGAAGTAAAACCCGGATGTGCTGCTAAAGAGACACCTGTTAGTAACTAACCGGCCCATTGCCTAAGCGATCTCACAGGAAAAACTCAGTACCACACATACCCTTGTTACACACCGCGCCCTGACCTCAAGCTGCAGGTCGCCTGGGTTTCTTCTTTCAGAGCTCCAGACATGAGTGAACCTACTTCTGAGGCGTGACCACAGAACAAGGCTCTGAAATATGGCTGGACCAGTTGCCACTTTCACCCACCTGCCCGCTTAGCCAAGGCCTGTGTCGCTTCACACTGGACACCCTAGTGTCCCTCGACCCCTTCAGGGTCCCGTGCGTCACTTCCGGTTGAGGTGGGGGAAGGGGAGAGGTATATCTGCCTCCCCCGCCCACCTGGCGGCCTCTTTGTCCTTCACCCTGATGCAAGAAATTGGCCGGTCACTTGGATGTCCCCCTCGTGCCAGGTAAAACTGTGGGTCTGGTGCAGGTTTTACCTTTTCTTGGGATCGAGCTTGATACCATCGCAGGGGAGCCCAGATTGCCAACAGATAAGGTTTGTGACCTAGCACAACACATAGAGTCTTAGGTTGGGCAGAACAGGGCCACCTTTGAATGCATCCAAAGCCTCCAGGGGCAAATGAAGGGTCACTGCCAAGGTCACAAAGAAGCACCACATGGTGAAATTAAGCAAAGGCATTAGACAGGACCTGGCCATGTGGGCGTAGTTCCCGGCCAATTTTAACGGCTTAGTAATGTGGAGGGGTTCCTGGAGGGGTTCCTGGGCAGCCCTATGTACAGACCATCAGGCAGAGAAGGATTCGGGGACGTTTTAGACAGGGAATGGTATGCAGAGAAATTGCCCAACACCTGGCACAAGAAAAAGATCACGGTCAAGATCACAGTGTTAGAGTTGTTCCCGATTGTGGTGGCATTCCACTTGTGGCCTGCGGTACTGGTGGCTAAGAGGGTCCTCTTGAGGTCTGACAATCTGGCGATAGTGCGGGCATTAACTCCCAGTCAGCAAGTTGCCCCTGGTGTTGTGCCTTTTGAGGGAGTTGGTGCGGCCGTGTCTGTACAATAACATGAAATACAAACAAAACGACCGGGCCAAGGTTCAGCACAACCACAGCACAAGTAAAGTAAATTTAACTCTGGTGCAGCACACTTCCCGTGCCCGTCGTCCCAAGGCACAAATATGGTAAAAACAATTTCTTCAAATGGCGGAAGGCGCACTCATTGAAATATAATCAAGGAATCTTCTTTAGTCCAAAAGTTCTATTCTTTATTGTGGTAATTATACCAAACCAATTATACAGCCAGCGCGTTTCGTTCCTTGGCGGAACTTCGTCAGGGCTGAAAAGACCCAAATGGAAAAATTACAAATGAAACATAATACAAGACATACATATATAAATTACAATATATACAACACAGGATGGGATTAAAAGCACGACATCAATCGGAGAGAAGTTAAGTTCCATAGAATACCTGTACAAACTAACTCTCACACCAAACTATGTACATTTAAAACGAATAGAAACAGCACCCATATATATATATATATATATATATATATATATATATATATATACAAATATCAACATAGATAAGTACATGGATCACATTCCACAAATATATGTACGGAATAAAAATATAGTTCTAGCACAAAAATAGCTCTGATATTCTTAAAAAGGAGCAGATCATATTTCCTTAAAGTCATACAAACATCATTTTTTAATCCATAGCAATATTTTCAAATGGTGTGGCTCGGTATAAATGGACATTTACAGAAATGCCTGATATTCAAAACAGAAGAAGATAACATGATCCAGAAGAACTGAGACGCCAAAAGATAAAAAGAACTGAGAAGGAACAAGTTCAGAAAAATAAAATGAGTTAATCCTGAAGGTGAGAGAAAAAAGGAAAAAGAATAAGGAAAGAGATATCGAAAGATATGTATTTACACTGTAAGGAACACCATGAGCATGATAAGGCACAATAGGAGACTGGGACAGAGAAGGAAAAGTGGCCATCCCACAAATTAGGTGACACTCGGAGCCTGGAATGGGACGTAACCAAGTTCCCCCTAAACAAAATTTAAGTAGATGGGAGCATTGGCAAGGATGGAAAAATACACCAACCCCTACACTCTGTTACGATCGGATATGAAAGGTGATATATCCTCACCATAAAAAATGTCTCCAATGAACAAATAATTCCACAAATGTAGGTGGTGAGCAGATAGTGACGGTCAACTCCTGTCACGTCCAGAGCACCTTGACCAGTTGGCACCGCTCCACGTTATAACTGAAAAGACAAACTAAAAATATATAAATATCAAAAATTATAATCAAGGAGAGGAAGGATGAATTGAGAATAAACAGAGACACAATACCACTGTGTTTTATAAAAAAAACTGCTAACAACCAGTCTGAAAACAGTCCTATCGAATTAGGAACCCACAACTCATACCTAAACATAGGTGGGGGGATGAGGGGATACGAGGGGGGAGTGTTCGGTGGAAAAGAACCTAGAATCAACCACTAGCAAAATATTAGCACAAGGAAACAATATACCCTAGAAATGCATATGTTGGGTAGCATATTGCCGGCCCCCTTACTTATAAAAACCCACTAACAAAACCACCCCTCTCACCTAATCACAAGGTAATTCCAAGGAATCAAGGAATTTTGTAAGGCAGCAATTCAGCTGTGTTAAAGTTGAACAGAATCACAGGATTATTGCTGGTCTGCAGGACCTGATGCCATGCTGGTTGAAAAATGGCTTTAATAAAGTTTTCCTTATATCTTTTAGTTTATTGCAGATACAAATGATATGGATGAGGTTCCCGACTCCACGAGCACATAGCCTGCATAACTGATCTCCTCCTCTATTTTCCCAAGGGGGTAAAAATTGATTAATTGAACCAACTAACAGGCAAAGCTTCAAAAAAGTTTCTTTAGTTGTTATCTTTATTCCTGCATTTAGGTAAGGTTGAGTTTTACCGGCTTCGTAATTATTGAGCACAACCCAGCCATGAGCTCGTTTTAATAGTGCTTCCTTGTCCTCTGCAGTAGATTTAATTCCTATTGACTTTGTGACTATTTTTTTGAACACCCAATGAGCCGTTGAGGTATTCCAATGGTCTGTTAGACCCAGAGCTTGGATGGAATCCAAAAGGTATTTGTTAGTTGGTGATTTCCCTGTGCGTATTAGTTCTGCCCAGAGATGGTTGTTTAGGGAACCCTTTTCCGCAGTTCTGATTTTGTGCCAGCATTTTGCATAGGCTCCCATTCTCTCTGCCGCTTGATTTTGTAGCCCGAATTCCAGCCGTATTTGAGCTGGAGAAATGTATTTAGGGAGCTGAAATATTGCTCGGTAAGAGGTTGTTAGTATGCTGTTTAAAGTTCCAGCGTCTCTTCCTCTCATTGGTTCACTACCGTAGGAGATTGTGGGCTGCAATTTGGCTCACAGGACTTTTAAGAAAGGTTCTAATGACAGGTCCGGCAACATCTTTTTCAAGGGTTTAAGTGCCAGATAGGTCATAGCACCCTTCCTTCGCAAGGATTCCAGCTGCGGCTTGAAAGAGTTGTTTTGATCTAAAAGTATCCCCAGGTACTTGTAGCTTGTTACTTGGTGTAGGCGTTTCCCGTCAAGATACCAGCTTGGACTTGTCTTCTTATGGTAGTTTACTGTCATAGTTTTGGTTTTATTGAGATTTATTTTTAAGGCGTTCTGTTGAGAAAAGTTGCTAGTTACGTCCAGGAGATGTTGAAGACCAATTGGTGTCCGAATGATCAGTACTAAGTCATCAGCATATAACAAATTTGTCAGTGCCATACCTCCTAACTTTGGGGCATGAGATGAGTAACTGTCCAATTCATCCGGTAAGTCTGCTATGAAGAGGTTAAACAGCAGTGGGGCTAGGATGCACCCTTGTTTTAGCTCCTTAGTTGTGGTAATTCTGCTAGAAATGTGCGTTCCGCCTCCTAGTTTTATTCTGATCCACGTGTTGGTGTACAAGTGCCTAAGTTGGTCTAAAAGAGAAGTTGGTTCCCCCAGCTGGCCAACTGGTGCCCCGGATTTTAAGGCAGTACTGTGGGAAGTCTTCAATGCATACATAAGAGGAGTATGTATCTCCAACAGTGCTGGGGTACTTTGAGATTTACTGCGTACATTAGCACAAATAGAAACACAGTTGATGGAGCTAGACCAAATTGAGGCAGGTACTATTGATCCCCCTGATTTGCAATGACGTGCAACACTACTGACAGAATTTCGAGAAGCAGCAGATCAAGAGCCTCTCTTCCTAGGAAAGTATGCAATTACCAGGCGGCTTGGGGAGGGTGAGAGGCCGGGTAGAACCCTAGCTAGATTAATACAATAGTCACCTAAACCAACCTATATAGTGGAACTAGTAGATCATGAGGCGTTACAGATGTCCGGCAATGTGGGAATAGTCCAGGAGGTGCTCACTTACTACACCACATTGTACACCTCAAGAGTTACATTGCACCCTTCGGATTATAGTGACTATCTAGATGAGGTATCGCTTGTGTGGATGGAGAAAACGTAACAGGAGTTTCTGGCTGAGCCATTCTTGAAAGATGAGGTTGTGGAGGCTATAGATGCGCTAGATGGCTCTAAAGCACTGGGGCATGATGGATTCACAGGGTGTTTCTATAAGAAATATAAGGCTCAAATTGTACCCCAGCTCATTGATATGTATCAGGAGGCGGTGGAGGCAGGGGTGCTCCCACCTACTCTCAGGAAGGTGGTTATAACTTTCCTGCCGAAACCCTGGAAGGATACGTGAACTTGCAGTGCGTACCCGCCATTGCCGAATTAAAATTTTGACAATAAGATTTTAGACAAAATATTGGCAACTAGGCTTACATTAATCATTGATCATTTGATATCACCGGCTCAGTATAGGAGCTACGGTCCCAGCAGCTGCGGTGCTGCTCGACGAGGAAAAGGCTTTTCATTCGCTTGAGGGGCCCTTTCTATATGCTACACTAGGATGCTTGGGGGTGCCGGAGTTCTTTCTGTCAGTGATTAAGTTATTGTACACACTACCACGGCACGCATCTGCCTTACTGGAATGCTGACCAATGAGTTTTGACTTATGCGGGGTACACAGCAGGGGTGACCACTATCCCCACTGCTGTTTGTGGTGGCACTTGATCCACTGGTGCAGCATTTACAAGAAAAGCACAGCCATCGGGAGCTGAAATTTTATACAGGAACCCTGCTTCTTAAATGTAAATGTATTGGCATTTATATAGCGCACTACTTACCCGTAGGGTCCCAAGGCGCTTCAACCGCTGCAAAACCCTTCCTGGCTTCCCTGAGAGATGGTCCCTTAACCATAACCACTTGGCTGCTAAGGGAATTCAGCTCATTTAATGAGATTTCCATTGAAATGAATGGGAGGGGCATGACGAGTTACCCTTGTCATTAGCAGCCAAGTGGTTAATGGGTATCTCCAGGGTGAGACCAGGCATCCCCGGTGGGGCCGTTAGTGAAGATGAGGCAAGCTAATGCCCAGAGTTGCCGAGTGTGATCGCTGATCAGAGTGGGCACCGAGGCGAGAGAATTATCAAGTCCGCTGACCCTGGTCCAGAAACCTGCCGCGCCGGGAATCGAACCCTGGTCCCGGGCCGTCCTCTGCTCTCGGGTCTGCCGCCTCTAACCAGTGAGCCACACTACTTCACTCTTACATTTAACGCAGATGATTTCATACTATATGTTAGACACCTGGATGAGAATTTGACACAGCTCCTTCATGAAGTGACAAGGTACGCCACCTTGTCAGGTTTGCATATTAATTGGAAAAAGTCAGAAGTTTTCCCACTTACAGCAGCGCCCAGTGATAGAACAGCGGAGTAGCCGCTGGCGTGGTGCGATGAATCAGTGAAATACCTTGCAATTCACGTTCACAGAGAGAAGGACCGCATCCTGCAGTTGAATTATGGCCTGGTAATGGAAAAGTTGGGGCATAACGTAGAGCGTGGCTGTCGTTGCCCTTGTCAATGGTTGATAGAATATCCATAATAAAGATGGTGGTTCTTCCGCAATTTTTGTATCTATTCCACAACATCCCTATCCCATTGTATAATAGCTTTTTCTCAGAACTCCGAACACTGCTGCTATGAATGAAGGGGGGGGGGGGGGGCAGCCCTCATTAGCTGTGATACACTAGTGCTCCCCTATGAGAAAGGAGGGTTTGGGGTTCCAATTTCTGAGTTTATTATTTGGTAGCACAGGCGAGTTTCGCTCGGCACTGGTCCCTCGCAGATGTTCGGATCCCATATCACAGCCCCGAGACTGATTCGGCACTGCCAGCGCCACTTAACACCGGTTGGGTTTCTGCGAGACCTGCATGATATCCAAACGTTGTTCACAACTAGCTGGGCATGGCATAAATTGCAAATGTTTACAGGCTCCTGTATATTATACTTAACCGAATTGCCACTGGCAGGGAATGGCTGGATTTCTATACTGCAGAAAGGTTTGGTGAAGCAGACATTGTCCAAATTTCATTGACCACACCTCAACGGAAGATTGAGAGACGGGTGTTTATGTACTTTTTTCAGCCCACGTATCTAACGGCAATTCACTCTTGGGCGACCCACTCCCTAAGATCATGTAAAGTTGTGGGGGAACCGCGTAGAGTGTGTCTGATACCTCAGAGAGGCCCTTAGGATTATCAGTAGAATTTTGGTGCTTTCTTTAGTGTGCAGGAGTATAACTTTTGACTGATCATCGTATCGGAGACCTGCAGCCCCCGTTTTTGCACAGTATATTCATTCAAACCATTCTTTTGAAAATATGATCTCTGTACTTCGTATAGCGATGGGCTATTTTTGAACTGGCGTGATCTACCTTAAATTTGGACATTGTATTATATATTGCTCATCATCATCAAGATATAGCCCTTGAAAAGTTGTTCTAAAGGAATTATGTTCTTGAAAAAATTCAAGTAATCCTCAACCTGGAAGAACTTATTTACATATTTTGGCCTTCCTTGCGCCCTGACGAAGGAACTTTTAGATATATTGTCCTTTCCCAAACGCGCGTCGGTGCATTGTTTTTGTTTGTACCTTTTTCTTTAGGTCTTTGGTCTTATGATTTTATTGTCTTTTGTCTTGTAGTGTATGACGTTGTGATTGTGAATGGCTGAGAGGATGTCCGAATGTGTGAACTTGCTTGGGGGCTATATGCTGTGTTTATTTGATTAATTTGAATTGTATATTTATATATATTTATGTCTTTTACGAATTTCTGTTTTCTGATGGATTTGAAATAATAAATGTTCATGTTTTTCTTATAATTCCTTTTGTGTGGGACAATGATGTTATATTAAAATTGATGGATATTTTAACTATTGTTATATAATGTTCTAGGAGAGGTTCTTTTTTGTTTTTTGGATTGTATTCCCCTTCCTCCCCTCCTAGTATTCTGCCTTCAGGGACCCTCTTTTGTTTCCTGACTCAAATTTCATTTGGTGACATCTGGCAACCTATTCCCTAAAGGTCGTATTTCCTCCTGCACAGAAGATCCCCGTTTCCATGATGCCGCAGTAAAGGATCATTTTGTGCTGCTAAGGATACAAAGGGCATTGCATGCGAACATGTTCATTTAACCAAAAGAGCCACCAGAATTTCCAATATTGACTAGGGATATTAAAGATGGGGATGGTAGTCATCTTATGGCGAGAATGTACAAGGCGGTAGTGGCATTGCTTCCTAGTCGTGATGCTGGAGTGTGGGCGGCGTGGGAGCGTGACCTTGGAAACCCAATTATGGACAAGCAGTGGGGTCGGTGCTGTGCTCAGATACATCGTGTTTCCCCCAACCATCGGAAGAAACTGCAGCATTTTAAATTCCTGTGGAGAGCATTTATGACACCTAGGAAAATGCACCACATAAACCCCTCCCGCTCACATCCTTGTCAGAGATGTTGCTCCCCTGATGCTGACTTCGCTCATATTACATGGACTTGCACCAAGATAGAGGGCTGTTGGAAGCCATTAACTGTGGTGGTAAATGTGCCCCTACATTGCAGGCCTGGCTACTTAGTATGACACACTGTAATACCAATAGTGATGCCTCCTGCTGCCAGACCCTTGGATATTTGGCAGCCACATCAAGGCTACCTACAGATGACGAGGGAAGTGGCCGACACCGCAACGCAGCCTCAACACAAAACCACTGGGAGCGAAGTAGTTAGGGAAACACCTGGTATTGCTGCATCCTTGCATTGTCAGTGAGTGTATGCTATTGTACCCTATATATGGGCCCTTATAGTACTAAAGTATTGCGCATAGTGAAAATCATATTTTATGACATATGCATCTGGAACATGTACCCAAGTTTTCTGTAATTGTGATATTTAACATTGTAACGCCACGTAAAGACCATTATTTGTTCTTCTGCTTCTTTTTGTTTGAGTAAATCAAGTGAATCAATAAAATTCAATTAAAAAGGAAATAATAAAAGAATTCAGGGAAGGGTGATGTACAGGGGTATTACGGAGGTTTTAGGGTTGCAGAACGGATGGTGTATAGGTGTATAGTAAGCAAATTGAACACTTTTTTGGAACACTAAGAGAACATCAATGCCCCAATTAAAACACACATTTGCAAGCCAAGCATTCAGCTCTCTGCCACTCTAAAGACTGTGCTGACAATAAATAGTCCATCTCCAGACAGCAGACAATGGAAGAAAAACAGAACTCTAGATGACCTCATGATATCTTTACAGAGTTTTATATAGCACAAACCTGACCCGAAGGTATCGGAGCACTTTACATAGCACAAGTTGCATTACATGAGGACATATTCATTTTTGTTAGGCACAGAGCGATTAAGTGATTTGCCCAAAAGCACAGGGTGTTCAGAGTCGTTGCAGAGACTCCAACTCAGTTCCCCAGATTGTAGATCGACCACTATAGCCGTTAGGCGAACTCCTCTCCCCATATTGATGTCACTCTGGGAACACACTGACAGATCATCACTTCAGACAAAGCAAAATACCATACCAACACCATCAGTGAAGCCATCAACAGAACCGTAATGTTAATCAAGACAAAGAAGCACCGCATCAACCTCCTGGTAGACCACATATTCCTAAATCCAAAGAATATTGCCATCCCATCAACCTCTTCCTCAATGAAACAATACAGAAGATCAGAAGACACACCAACAGCGCCAGTCTTGCTTAATCTCTTTCTCCCAACCCTTGCCACAGAATCCCAGAATGGTTAGGCTTCAACCTCTCTGTGGTGGTGATTTTTGTATCTGTATTCACCGTTGTCAATGCTTTCCTCAATCAAGGCATCTCCCTAGAAGCTCTCAAGACAGGCCAGGTCCTCACAGCTCCTAAAAGAAACCTACACCAGAAAAAGATGACGTTGCCTACCACTGGCTCATCACTCACTTACCACTCATTGACAAGAGCATTTAAAAAGCAGTGTATTTTCAACTTCAAGATCATATCAATGCTAACCATCTCCTGCACGGCTACTGGTCTGGCTAAAGATTGCGCTGCAGCATTGGGACTGCTACCATACACACTGTAGATGAATCCCTCTTGACCACAAATGAAAATGACCCCTAAAAATATCCCACATTCCACCTTTATTGCTGGACCTTTCAGCTGCTTTTGACACAATTTATCATTCCATCCTCATACATCGCCTGGGGACTCAAATCGGATTCACAGCCAATGTCCTCACTGGTTTTGTTCACATTGGCGTCTCCAGGTCACAAAAGATCACTGACAACTGAGAAATATTCAGGTTTCCATGCTGCCTCCCATCATCATCAACCTTTACATGGATCTTCTTGGTGCTCTACTCACAGATACCATCAACATTCACCAAGATGCGGGTGATACACAACTCTCCTACAAAGTCTCCTCTGCTTCGAGTGTCTAGTGCCTCAAAGACCGCCTGCATGACATCCAGAACAGAAGTTCAGCATCTACTTGAATTGCAACCCAACTAAAACAAAATGTCTGTTATTTTTCAAGGACAACAGACAAAGGAAAGTTACAAAATCTGGATCAATGACAAGACCCTTGATGGCTTTGAACCTTAACATTTAACCAAATGCAAAGTCACTGTGATTCACCGTGGACACCAAATCCCCCGAAAGGAACACATTGCGACTTCAGAACTGTTGTGCAAGCCCTCATACTCTCGCACCTGGATGGTGGTTTCACCCAGCTTAATAGCCTCTCAGACTCCACACTAGCAGACCCTAGGAGTATCTACATGCTGCCGCACATCTTAACCAGGGCCTGAAATAATATGATCACATCACCCAACCTAAATAAAACTCAACTGCCTCGAGCTGGCCGACCATGTCATCTTAAAAACAGACTGTAGACCAAGAAATGTAAGTGAGAAACAAGCCAGCATGCCTTTCCCATCCATGCACCCAGTATCTGAAACAACACACGTGTATCCATCCGAACTGCTCCAATGTTGATACATTTTAAGAAAGAGTTGAAGACTCTATCAGCAAATGTGTGGTAAGATACAAACAGCACTGGCAACCTTGGGGGAGGAAAAGGGGGACGCAATATTCAATCTCATCATCTATTTACCAAATGTATCTTGGTGGTAAATTTACGGCCATTTGAAGCAAACATTGTTACAATGCAAGGCCAGGTTTCATTTTTTTACCAAACTCAGGGGCATATGTACAAGGGGATCGCGCCACCAGTGCATCACTTTTTTCGATGTTCCAGTGGAGAAATGCCCTGCACCATATTTACAAAGCAGCGTTAAGCCACTTTACATGGCTTAACACCGCTTTGTGAATATTGTATCCTTTTAACACAGGTATCTGCATGAAAAGGGTGTGCAATGGTTGTTGCTGTAGGAGTTCCACCGCAACACCATTGCTTTTTGACGCTACCCCAGATTTACAAGGATGTGTAAATCCGAGGCAGCGCCAACAACTAATGCCATGCATAAGCAGGCGGTAGACTGGTGCAATGAGAAATACATTCATTTCTCCTTGTTTTTGCTTTTTCTGTGTGCTGCATCCTTCAGCACACATAGAAAGAGCAAACCGCCATTAATGATTTTTTTGTGCAGGAAGATGGCCCTTCCTGCACAAAAACAACCATTAAATAATAGTGATTGCCTACTTCTATGTGTGCTGCAGAACGCAGCACACATAGAAGTAGCAAATCGCCATTATTGTTAGTTCATGGGCAGGTAAGGACATGTTCCTGCATATACACAATCATCCCTGCCACGCAGGCAGCCTTGCCGTATGGCGCATTGGTGTCTGTGTTGGCGCTAGGCAGCTATTTTTAGCACTAGCACTAGTGAAAACACAGAGGTGTGCAGTTATCTTGTAAATACGGTGCATCCCTGTGTTTTGCAGGTGACACAGCGCAGTGCTGAAAAATGTGTCGCAGTGCAGCGCTGCGCCATTTCGTTATATATTTTCCCCTGAGTGAGCTCCTTGAAGTCGGCTGAATGAAAGTAATAAAGACCAAGAGAATATTCCCAGGACACACCCCAGCATGGATTCATTCCCACAATCATGGCTGCTCAACTGAAGGTGTCCACCTTCCATGTTAGCATCTCTCAAGGCAGATGTGTTATTGAAGCTGCATTTATACATGTCCCCTCCTGTCTAGCCACACAGTAAACAGATGCTAGCCACCGACCGACACCTCTTCATGGCTGATATTAAGGCTCACAGTCTGAGAGCGAGGACACCTGCCAATCTGCTGGAGGTGGCCCTGTGCCATAAAGTTGAATCCGGATGAAGTGTTTGCTTGCTTGTTCTGTGCGGGAAACGGCCACTACAACGCAGCCGTTTCCACGAAAGCCTTAACCACGCATGCATTACAACGCATGCATGGTTACCACAAAAGCCTTTACCACGCATATTTTTACTACAAGTTACATAGTAAAGGCATGCGTGGTAAAGGGAAAAATTAGAAAAAGAGGGCTTGGGGGTCTCCCCAAACCCCCAAAAATATTAGGGAAAAAAAGGGGGCTAAGGGGGTCTCCCCCACAAAAATAAAAACTCACCTGAAGTCACGTCGAGAAGTACAGGCAATCAGCGTCGTTTAAGAGAAAATGGAAAGGAACTTCTGGTTCCTCTTTATGACGTAGGATGCCACCACGGAAGATGGAGAGGAGATGACGTAAAGAGGTAAGGGGAATTTTAGTATTGTAAAAAATATATAGAAAAGGATTGATGGTTAAGGGCAGGGGTAAATATAAGAAGAATTGGGGATGGGGAGTCACGTAAGGGGTAAAACCTTTACAAAGAGTATTCCCTTACCATGCATCCATTTACAATGAAAATCGTTGTGAAGGTATACGTGGTACAGGAAAAATCGTGGTAAAGGTTATGCATTGAAAAAGCATTTCGTTGTAACGCATGCATGGAAAAGGCATGCTTTGCAACGGAATGTGTTGTAACAACATACAACCGTTCTGTGCAGTGGCGTAGGAAGGAGGGGGGTGGGTGGAGGCCGCCATGGGTGTCATCACTAAGGTGGGTGATAAAATGGCAAAAGTATGGGCTTAAAACATAAGTTTTGCCATTTTGTCAAGCAGGGGGTGACAAGAAATTTTCCGCACATGGTACCACCTGACCTTGCTATGCCACTGGTTCTGTGAGAGCCACAAAAGAGGAATTTGTCATCTTGCACCAGTTTAATGTTGGGAAAGGGACAAACATTTGTCAAATCCATGGAAAACAGATCTGCTGGCATGCTGTGAGGTACATGTGGGTGCTCCTGTGTGTGGCTGCATGTGTGCCTGTGATTTTATATGCATGGGTGTCTGGATAAGACTTGATTACGTTTGAAATTGTCATTTAATCTGAGTGTTCTTGCTCATCACAGTGTTTGCCAGATTAGGTTCCTCGATGCCTTTTCTTCTGCTTCCCTGGTGCTAGAGCCTGGAAGCTATTACCTCCTCGTTAGTCTTCCTCGCCACATGATTTACATAGTGAGCTTTAGCTCCACAACAGAACCCTCCAAAGCAAAAGAAAAACACCTCCCAACCCCTCCCAACATGGCCGACCAGTCCCACCTGACCTCTATAAGAGGCGGACCGGCCCAACCAACAGCCTGATCTACCAAGCAAACAATGAAGCCGATAGCCAGACAGGGAGGGGGGGAGGGAACTCATGTGGCGAGGAAGACTATACTCGGAGAAATGAAGATTACCGGTAAGTAACCGGGGCATTTGCAGGTGTAAATCAGCTAACCTCTGCAAACAGCCTTATTTCCAGGTGCAACATCACTTTTCTAATTCAGACACGTTGGTTTTGCTCTTGTAAGTAGAGTTACTACACCAAGGTGTCCATGAGTTATTCTATTCCCATGAATATATGGGTGGGCTTTACAGGGTGGGCCTGAATGAAGAGTTTGTGAATACTCACAAACAGACACATTTGGAGTATTCACAAACTAACCTGTGACCCGGTCAAATGTTGGGGAATTACTCCTTGTAAGGGAAGAACATTAAAAAAATTCAAGGAGTGAAAATGAAGGGAAAGTAACACTCACAAATGCCATGTTATTTAATGTTTCGTTACGTTATGTTATGTTTTATTTACCTTTAGAGCTCATAACTTGCCCAGGTGGGTATCCTGGCGCTTTAAGAGAATGGGAAACTGGCTTATCTGATGGGAGTGTAGGAGAAACTGTGTCTCCAGAGGGAAAATTAAAAAAAGACTTGCACTTACGATGCTAATGTTATCATTCAAAATATACATAAGTATGATTTCAAATGAAAAAGTGGAATTCTCAAAGGATTTCCAGCATCACACCTAGAAACCTGCCAGTGGAAAGGGAAATCCTCTCCCACAGCAGACACTGACCCTCACTTCTCACTTGAAGACCGAGCACTGAGCCACAGCCAACCCCTTCGCCTCTGCAGGAGGGAGTCAGGGCCATCCATCCTCTTGCTGTTGGTAACTTCTTTCTCTTTAAGTAGAGTGTTGACCTCTGGGAAAAGAGTGACCCATCAACGAATAATATTCAGCTGAGCAACACTGCAGGCATTATCTCAATCCCAAACAGTTCTCACTATCTCAGGTGTGTGATAACATGATTACACCTGCTATGAAGAATGCACAGCGATGAGCCGTGTGCTCCTCTGCTGAACATTAGACTCAGGTTCTTACAAAGCAGACCCTGTGATTTCTGCTTGCATCTTGCAGTGTGGGTAATATTTTCAAGTGGTAATGTGTCGCCTGGACCTGGTTTTGTGATATATTCCTCAACGAATGTGTTTTGGGGAATATATGACGTTACAATGCAAACAATTACAACGCATGGCTTTACAACGTGGTTTTTACATCACAACTACCATTACATTGCATGATTTTACAACACATGCCATTACAATGCATTTTTAGAAACAACCATTACAAAGCCTACCATTACAATGCATACCATTGGAACGCATGCCATTAAAATGCATAATACTTTTAGGGTAACAGTGGGGTAAGTGTTGGATAGTGTAGGGGTACAAAATTACTATTCCCACCCCTGTGAGTGCAAAAGTAGGCTTATTGTTGGATATTGTAGCGGTTAAAATTACTATTTCCTTCTTTTTCTTTCTCTCTCTTTCTTTTTCTTTTCTTTTCTCCTCCTACTTTCTTCTTCCCCTCTCTTCCTTTTCTCACATTCTCCGAACCACCTCTCCTTTTCATCTCCTTCTCCTTGTCTTTTCACATTGGTTCTGATTTTTTGTATACTGTTATATTATGCTGTACTCTTTCTTAAACAAAATAAAACTTTCTTAAACTGAAAAAAAAATTACTATTTCCATGTACCAAGAAACCCATACCCACCCTAAAACTAAAAAATCTCCATTACTTACCTTATAATGTGTTGTAATGGCATGTGTTGTAATGGTATGTGTTGTAGTAATATGTGTTCTAATAACTGTATACGTTGTGACAGCTGCGCTGTAAAGGTAGTGCGTTGTAATGGTTGTTTCCCGTTTTGCGAAATGTCCATGAGCCCATTGCGAGTATCTCCGAGCCCCTCCTATTTATTTTTTAGGAATATTTGTAAGCTATGGACTGGACATTCAATTCTCGCATGTTCAAAGGGCTGGCTTTCCCATGATGTATGTGCACCGCTTGCTGACATTCGCTAACTCATGGGCCATCACCCAGATTTCCTTACATTTCTGTTTCTTGAAACACAAATAGGCAGAGAAAACTCTGGCATTTAATACATTTGTTGGAGAGATATTTGATTTGTGAAGTCCCAGATTTAAATTAAAGTAGTATAAGGTTAATTTAGAGGTCAGATTTTTCTTTCATGTAGGTAGTAAAGCGGGTTACTGCTTTTAACACAGAGATCCTTTTGTTACCTGCTGTTCATAAATTGTAATCCTTGTAATATAGCACTGTGAGCTATGAAGGACATGGGACTCCTACACCTTGTAACCCTGTCTCATGTAACGCATCTTGTACATTGATTTACATATGTACATGATTTAATGTCAATGTATAATGTGTATGTCACGTAAAGAGCTCTGACACCCTGCGTTGGGTTGCGTAGTGCAATGAAAGAAATGAAATAGTGCTACTGACATTGTTATTTGTGTAAATACTGGGACAGACCAACACATCTGACCTTCTTACAGTGCATGCATCTCTTATATACAAGGACTGAAGAAGGGCAAAAGCTGCCTCTCTTAAGTACTTGTGAAGGGATAACAAGCTGCGTGCCTTTGTATCCCCTGCATGGCATTTACATTTAAGTGTAAGGTTCCAGGCTGCCTCCAGTCAGGATATTCAAACAAAAGGATGCCTGATTGCCCCTTCACTTCGGCCCAGGTGAAGGTGAAAAAAGAAGCTTCCTCGCTGCCTTCACGTTGCTGCTGGGAATTAAGAGCAGACAACGTACAAGAGCTGCTGATCGTTTTCCGGTGTCCTAAATCGGGGCAGATCCAGCATATTTCTGTGGGCCCACCCTGTGAAAATAGTCGGTGGACACCGTGTACCTATGCGTACCCCCGACTTGTGCCCTGATCTGTTGTCTGCACGAGTGAATGTCATAAAGGCTGAGAGGCAACGGAACACACCAGTTTTGCCTGCAAAAATATTTTACCTAAATCAGTCAATAGCGTCGCCAATATGTCATGCGCAAGGAAGAACCCCCCGGGGCGTGGCTTACGCGCCGGCGAGTAATGGCGCTGCCTCCGTGAGCTCCGTGACGACGCGGGAATTGAAGCTGTTTTCCAGATACTTTCCCCGCATGCGGAGACCAGCAAGTCGCATCCCTGCACGGCGGAACATGGTCCCCGTGTGTTGCGCGATGCAGCGGCTCTCCTAATTGCCGCTCTAGATAGTTTTACCGCTGAATATCCCTCGGCTGCTGCGGGACGCGAGCAGCCGCCATTTTGTGCCGCCGAGCTCGCGTTCCGTTTTCCTTTCACCTTTGCCGCCTCAAAAGCCTGCTGTCCTCCTGCTGCAACCAATGGACATATTTTGATAAGGTATGTTGTAGGGAACATCCATTATGCTCCTACTCCACCTCCATGACTTTTGGCGCCACAGCTCTCTTCATAACTTCTAATTATATTAATACTGCATAGCGGCGGCCATTTTGTGGTGTTTCCTGCGCAATGTTCAACACCTTCCTCTCATCTGCTTACAATCCTCTGTGGAATATCAATTGATCCCCTTGGGTCTCATTTAATATGGACGCTTTGCTGTTTCTATACTGCCATATTCCTGGATGGTTTTTTGACTGCGTATTGAATTGATTTTCGCTCCATTTCGACGCATGTCCTGTGAGTTTGAGGTATTGCTTCTCCATTGCTCCTTATTACCTCTTATATGACCTCTTCCTTCCAGCGCCTCTTCTAGCTCTACATATAGGGTCTCAACTTTTTGGCTATTGCGGTGTGACTTCCATCCCTGCGGTCCTCCTAGTTTGCCCCTCTGCTGGCATCATGTCTCAGGACGCGGGTCATGCGAGATCGTCTGTCACCGGTACCAAACCGAAACGCCTTAAGAATGACCCTCCATCTCCAATTCGCACCTCTCCGAACCCTGTGCTGGATTCCATTCTAGAAGAGGTTCGTGGCTTACAACCATTTATGTTGGCAACTAACGAGAAGCTCAAGCAGATAGAAGATCGTTGGGTTGTCATGGAGAACAATGTTCTACAACTAGAACAACGCATCAGTGACGTCCAGGATGTATCTACGAAAATTCCTATTCTTGAAAAGGAGATACAGCAGTTGAAACTTCACACAGAGGACCTTGAAAATCGTAACAGGAGGAATAACCTCCGTATTTATGGTGTTCCGGAGTCCCTTGAGGGGGCCGACATGGTGTCCTTCGTCCGCAAATTCCTCTATGAACTTTTAGAACTCCAACCAGAATCTACTCCTCTAAACATACAGCGTGCTCACCGTTTGGGCCGTCCCACGTCCAACCCTACCAAACCTAGAGGTATTATCCTGCTTTTTCTTGAATTCACCGAATTGATGACTGTTCTTAAAGCTGCAACCTAAAACGTCGCCTCATTTGGTCGGGCCATACCATCTTTATTGCTCAGGACTTATCAAACGCCACGAATGCACGTCGCAAGGAGTTCCTCAATCTGCGACCACGTATGAGGGAATTGAACATTCAATATGGAATCCTACATCCTTGTCTCTGCAAAATAACTCACAATGGTCGTTCCCGTACATTTGATGATCCTCTGAAGCTTCGAGAGTATCTCCAAAATGTCTCCGCTTCGGCTTCCACTATGGACACCAATGACTGAAAATAATTCTTTTCTATTTCCTGCATTCACTTATCTTATGTCTTGATGACTGTTGTGGCCTTGTCCTGGTCTCTTCCTTGTAATTCTTTACTACGACTTCTCTTCTTTTTGTTTATCTCCTATCTATATTCCCGCGTTTTCCTCGCTCTGTGGGGTTGGCGCCTTCGCCGGCGTCTCCATGCTCCTAATGTCTTGGTATTCTCTTTTCTCTCAGATCTGGCTTCTTTGCCCTGATCTGTTTGTTATCTTTCTCCTTCTCTTTCTTTCTTCTCTCTTTCTTCTTTTCACAGGCCATCCATGTTTTCCCCTTGTTCATTTCTGTTCCGTGCTCTTTTTTGTATACCTATCTTCCTTTCTTATTGTTACCTCCCGTACTTTTCATTGCTCCCCTTCTTTTTTCCTTAAGCTTGAAATGCTCATTCGTCTACTGTTTCTCTATATTTACCCGATTTTCCTTGCCTTTGTTCATATTCGGTATTTGATTCTCATTTCTAACATGTTTGTCTCCACTGTCTCTCCTTGTAGTTGTTCACCCGCAGTGTATTGGACCCAGATGTTATCCTCATACCTTGCCTCCCATCATGTGTAATTTTGTAACTTGGAATGTTCGTGGTCTTGGAAACCCTGTTAAACGTCAAAAGGTACTGTCCCACTTATCCAAGTTAAATGCTCAGATTGCTTTTCTCCAAGAGACTCATTGTACAGATGTTGAATCGTTGAAACTTAAGAGGGCTTGGGTGGGTCAAGTTGTATTTTCTCCTGCTGTTGATAAAAAAGGTGGTGTTGCTATACTATTTCGTAAAGGTTTGGATGTTCAAATTCTCTCTTCTCAATTGGATGATGAAGGTCGCTGGGTTATGTCAAAAGTGGTTATACAAAACAAAACGATGGTGCTCCTAAATATTTATGGGCCTGTCCGACCAGATCCTAAATTTTGGTCTGACATCAAAATCCTCATCTCCTCCATTGACTGCCCTAACATTATCATAGCTGGTGACCTTAACCAATGGTTAGATCCCTTTTCAGATAGACTATCTTCCTCCAAATTCCAGCCTGATAAGACACATAAATCCTTTCAATCAGCCATTGCCTCACGTCCCCTTTTCGATGTGTGGAAAACATGCAATCCGAACTCACTCGAATATACATTTTACTCCAATGTTCACCACACCAGGTCCAGAATCGACTATATTCTAGTCAGCAAATCCCTTCTCCCTGCGATTCAGAAGTCCGAAATTGGTTCTAGTTTTTTTGTCGGACCATGCACCTGTTTATGCCACTTTTGACCTAACCCAAACCTCCTCCTCTTTTAATCGATGGAAATTTAACACTTTCCTTCTCTCCGATTCTGTTTTTATGTCTAAAGTTAAAGATTTCATCTCTGAATACTTTTCCCTCAATTTACCTAATGACACGACAGTCTCGAATCATTGGGATGCCTTTAAAGCTGCCTTACGTGGTTTCACAATTTCTTATGTATCTAAAGAAAAGAAACTCAACCGCGCTAAATATATCGCCCAACTCTCCAATATCAAGTCCCTAGAACACTCTTACTTTTCTTCCAAGAATCCTGACGCTCTCCTCCAACTTATCAAAGCCAAATCTGACCTCAATCAAATTGCCACGGTTGAAGCTTGTAACACCCTTTTGAAGATGAAATCTAAATTTCATGGGGGTCAGAATAAAGCTGGAAAAATGCTAGCAAATTATCTCAAAATTAAATCTGAACGAAAATCAATAGGCCCCATTCTCAACGAAGTAACCAACACACTGGTTTCTTCTGATGAGGATATTGCACAAGTATTCCATAACTACTATAAACTCCTGTATACTGATGATACGCATCCTGATGATGATGACCTCTCCCGTTTTTTCCAAGATCTACCCCCTCCCCCATCTCTCCCTACCGAATTCCATCAACTAGAGACTGAAATTACTCCTCAGGAAATTCTCAAGGCAATTACTTCCCTAAAGAAATCGAAAGCCCCTGGCCCAGATGGTCTCCCAATTGAATTTTACTCCACCATGCACTCTATTTTTGTTCCTCATCTTTTACAACTTTTCAACTCCTTTATTACTAATGCCAAAGCCTCTGGATCCTTTTTGGATGCCCTAATAATCATAATCCCCAAGCCTGACAAAGATCATTCCTTGTGTAAAAACTTTCGTCCCATCTCCCTCATTAATTACGATTGTAAAATTTTTGCCAAAATTGTAGCTGCCCGCCTTGAATCCCTTATCCCTCTGCTAATCAGCACTGATCAAGTTGGTTTTGTGAAAGGTAGACTTGCTGCTGACAATGCCCGTGTTTTTGCCAATATTATTTCACATAGTAAACGATTTAAAGCCCCCCTTGCTGCCTTATCCCTGGACGCTGAGAAAGCGTTTGACCGTATTAATTGGAATTTCATGTTTAAATCATTACAATGGTTTGGGTTTGGCCCCTCTTTCATTTCTTTAGTTAAACTACTCTATTCTGCTCCTCGTGCAAGTGTTTTTGTTAATAATCAATTCTCAAAATTTTTCCCCTTATCCAGAGGAACGAGACAAGGCTGCCCCCTTTCCCCTTTACTTTTTATTCTTTGCCTTGAACCCTTCCTCATTAAAATCCGCTCTAACCCCCTAATTAATGGGTTCAAATTGTCATCGACTGAGACAAAAATTTCGGCCTATGCCGATGATGTCCTGGTTTACATGGCTAATCCTGTTTCTTCCTGTTGTAACCTCCCCCTCCTCCTCATCCACCCCTCTCCTCTCTCCCACCTTGGTACAACCCACTCTGCCCTCGGGAGTGCGTGTTAGAATGTTCAAGTGTGAGAGTCTGCCGCCAAGCTGGGAGCACCTGTTACTTATGACTGAATAAAGTGTACTTGGAAACCCTTAAATGTAGTGGCTCATTACTACATTTCATGGCGACGAGGACGAGGAGCTGAGCCAGGGTCAGTTGGGTGCTTTCCCCCCTGGAAAAGTTGATGCTTGTGCGGAATTTTGAAATTAAATGAAGTACTCACCAGTTGATATTGAAGATCACAGGACAACAGGCAAACCGGTAATCCAGGCTGTATCATCGAGGCGCTCCCGTGGAGGGACGTGAAATCATCGACTACGGAAATAGAAAGAAGTCGAGTGTGAAGCCTCGGTGAAGGTGAGAGGGTGCCGAGTGGAGAAGAGGAACGTTCCCTTCTCAATTGAGGTCTGGCCTATGTCTGTGCATCTGGTAACCAGTGCTCCCTGGGAGCATTCCGTGGCGGAGGAAGCAGCATAGCGGGAACCAGCGTAAGAAGAGTTGGGACAGCTGATTGAGAAGTAACGGTGACAGAATAGTCCGGCAGTGGAACACGGATTTCGCACAACAGTGAAAGCTGACGCTGAGGTGGAGCAAGTGAGGAGGCTCGTCTTCTTTTGGTGTGGAGCGGGACTGCTGGGGGCAGCGCTGTGTAGGCATAGTTCGCCTGTGATGTCTGAGGGGTCGTAAACGGATTCCGACTGCAGCAGCTCTCTCTGACTAGCCGTCCTGGTGACTGAAGGGGGCAGGCTTCACACAGACTGGTTACCGACCGGGAGCCAAGGCTGAGCGGAGAATATATTTTTTTTATCCTCAAGAAAAAGAACATGTCAGCGGAAATAAACACCCCTGTAAAAGAGTAGATACGGCAACGTGCGGTGTTTGCCTTTCACGGAGGGAGAGGCAGTACACAATTGGGAGAGAAAGGAACAGTGCACTTGCGTTAAGCAACCGCAAGGTCGACTACAGGAAGTTCCTGTTCTGCAAGCGAGAAATAAACAGAGGACTCCGCAGCCCAGAGGTGAAGGCGCAAGGAATCAAGACTGGTCCGCACCTGAGGGATTCGTACCAGGCTAAGAGGTGAGCCGTGGAAGCTGTTGGAGCAGAAAGGGTGCAGAGCAGGGAAATAGTCGTATCTCTCTTTCTGTGAAGTAGATTTATCCGAGGCGGAGTGTGCGACGCACGAGACAAGGGTGAGTGACAGCAGTGGAAACACTGGGAGGAGTGTACAGCGGAACCCAGGATGAAGTGAGTTCTGAAAGGAATTGGTGACGGCGTGTGATAGGTGTGAGGACACACTTGAGGTACAGGGGCGTAGCGAACCCTAATTCCGGTGAGAGAAAGTTAACAGTGGCAGCCGATTGAGTCATTTGTGATATCTGAGAGGATCAGGAAGGTGTGTAACCCCTGTGGTCCCGGAGTAAACGGAATTGAAAATGCGAAGGGAAGCAGTGTGAGGAGATCCAAGTGGAACAGAGAGTGCAGTGAACACTAGTTCCCGTGAGTGAAAACTAACGGAGGCAGCATATTGAGTTATTGGTGATATCTGAGAGGAACAGGGACGGTGCGCACCCCTGTGGCCCCGCGGCATCCTGCCGTTCGAAATGGCTGGAAGGATCAGGAAAGGATTTTAACCCAGGTTGCCACGCAGAATACGGAACAGAAGCAGCGAGTTGAAGCCGCGTGAGGAGATTCAGGAGGAACAGAGGGAGGGGCTAACCTCTGGTTCCGAGCTAGAAACCCATCGGAGGCAACGCGTTGAACCTGCGTGAGGATATCTCGGAGGAGCAGGGAGTGCAGAGAACCGCAGTATAGTGCTCGGTAATTACGCTGAGGAAGCACGTCGTGGGAGAGCTTTGAATTTTCAGGTGATATGTGACCAGGGTACTGTGACCATTAGCATACAGGCGTGTTTAGAAGACACCTTTAGTGCACTTAAGGTAAAGCAGAAAACCATATCGCCTGTTCATTAACCCCATGGCTTGAGTGAACAAACCTCTGGTACTAGGAGCCACCGAGTGGCCATCTTGTTGGTGACAAAACACCATATCACCACTTACTAGAAAATCAGGGAGAAAAATAAAAGACAGAAAACAATACAAATGGGTGATTTTTCTCACTCTGAGTCGTTAAGGAGGGAATGGAGTGAGTGGAAAGAAGATTGGGAGGAATATACATCAGTTTTGGAGGAAGAACAAGCACCTCTCACACCAGAGGAAAAGGTGGGAAAATTAATTAAGTGTCTGGGAACAGGAGAAATGAAAAAGTACCACGAAAGGGAAAAGGTGGACATGAAAGGTACTGCCCGAAATATTTATGAGAACATGTTGAAGGTGTTGAAGGCACATCATACACAAGCCTCGTGTATTAAGGAAATAAAAGATGAAATGAACAAGGAAGGAATGGACACCAAAGAGGGAGTTGAGGTGAGCGGATTGAACCCGGTGTGCACCATTTTCATAGAGGAAGTAACGACAGAAAGAAGCTCCGAATATGGGACTCTTAATAGTCTGGTAACCCTGAGGGAGTGAAATAACAAATTTGAGAAAAAATGTGGAAACAAATTGAAGGAGGCCAACACATGCCTGAAAGCGTACGCAGGGGAAGACATTAAAATGAAAGTATACATAGACATGGAATTAATGTACAAGAGAAGTAAGACAACTAGTAATAGATATACAGCTGAAGGAGGACCCACCATGCTAGGGTGGATGGATCAAAAGAAATTGAGAATATCTTTTAAGGGAGAAAGAGAAGGACTCAAAGATGAACCGACACTGATAAGTAGCACGGATGCAACTAAGGGTGAAACATGGATCACTCGCACGTCAATGTCTAAGGGTTTGGTGGCTTTGCAAGATGCGACAAGCAATAAAGCAGGGGGAAAGGATGTAGCAAAGGACAATCCAAGGAAAAAAACAGAAACTTGCCAAGGTTGGATGGACGAAAGAGAATTACAAAGGAAATGCGAGAGAAAAGGCCGTGGTGAGGAAGGTGCGAAAAACGGAGAGTTCGCGAGTAAGGGAGAGCGCACAACCAGTGCAACTAAGGAGCGAGAAAAAATAAAATGTGAGAGTGAACACTTCAATCACAGGGAGAAGAGGGAAAGTATCCCATCAGCTGAGTTCAGGACTATAAAAAGGGTAGAATTTGTGAAATATGTTAGAAAGAAAAGACAAGAAAGCTTAAGTTCGTTAGAGGACAAGAGTGAGAATCGAGCAAAATTCTTTCAAAGGCCTTACAAGGGTAAGAGGGAGTATGAGAGTAGGGAAACGCAGAAAATACTTAAAGGTTCCCCAATAAGAGGCCTGTCAGGGAAGAAGGGCCCTCTTGATAATTTGTGTAGTATGCAGGAGAGTCATGACCCAGGAAGCACTTCTGAGTTCGGCCAGGAGAGTCAAGGAAACGAGCAGGATGACCGACGGGGGACAGCAGAGACTGATGCTAAAGTTCCGGAGCACTTTGAAATGGAGTTCGTTAATGGTCAGGACTCTGCTTACGGTCAAGGAAAGGAGAGTAGTAGAGGGACCAGACCAGTCACCGGGGATGACAGTGAGAGAGAGACTTATCTTGTCAGAGGGAACAAAAGGGGGGTGTCCGGGCCCCAGATACTGTCCAAGGGAGGAAGCAGCGTGGCCGCCAAGATCCTCCTCCTCGAGGGGAATGGAAAGACTAGTAGAGGAGTTCTCAACTTCAAGTTGGAAGAAAATGTAAACTTGTTCACGCCAAGAGGAACCTTGGAGGAAAGTTAGGTGACACTCGTTTCTGCCTGGTGCCTGTATCACTAGACCCACCCCACAGTTAACAGAAGTGCAACGGCGAGGAGGTATAAGCAGACTCCTAAGGATCGGCACAACCGCCAACATCCATTGTAAAATATGGAGGTTCAGCCTCTGCGAGAATGGTCAGGACTCTGTGCGGGACCTAGCTGACCAAAGGAACCCATTGCTCTATGCCATCCATTGTCAGTCCTATACTGAAGTCAACGAGATGGCACTATAGTCTGTTGTTCAATGTTTCTTGGTTACAGCTTAAATTTTTCCTCCACTGAGGTATACTAGATTGATTCTCTGTTTGTGATTTAATGTTCCGTTGATCCAGCTTCCACTTTCTTTTCTCTTTTCTTCCCCCCTTTTCTTCCCTGCCTCCATGCCTTCTCCCCTCCCACCTCTCGCCTCCCCGCTCCCCCTCCTGTCGCATACTCTCATTGTTCTTCTCTCCTTAAGGGGGAAGGTGTGTTGTAACCTCCCCCTCCTCCTCATCCACCCCTCTCCTCTCTCCCACCTTGGTACAACCCACTCTGCCCTCGGGAGTGCGTGTTAGAATGTTCAAGTGTGAGAGTCTGCCGCCAAGCTGGGAGCACCTGTTACTTATGACTGAATAAAGTGTACTTGGAAACCCTTAAATGTAGTGGCTCATTACTACACTTCCCTTCCTCCATTTTTAGAAGAAGTCCGCTTATACTCCTCTGTTTCTGGCTATAAGCTTAATCTCTCTAAAACGGAGGTCCTACCCTTAAACTCATCCTGTTACCAATATATGTTTGCATCAACTGATTTTGCCTGGTGTCCCTCCAAGATCAAATACTTGGGTATTTGGTTCTCCTCTACCTTAGGTGAAACACTTAAACTGACCTTTACCTCTCTTACTCAAAAAATTCAATCACTTCTTCAATTATGGTCTCCCCTTTTTCTTTCATGGTGGGGTCGTTTAGACACCATTAAAATGATGATTTCCCCACATATTTTGTACACTGTCTCCATGCTCCCTGTGAAAATCCCTAAATTATATTTCAACCGGCTGAACTCCATCTGCTCCAAATTTCTGTGGAATAATATAAGACCTCGTATTGCTTTACATAAACTTATACGCCCGAAATCTGAAGGTGGGGGTTCGCTTTCCTGACTTTCAGTCATACCACTCTGCCTTTTTAATAAAACAAGCTTTCTCATTGGCTTTCAATTTCAATGATACCCCTCTGCCCAGATGGATTGCAGTCGAACGGTCCTTGTTAAAAGATTTTACTTTCCAACAATCTCTTTTTATGTCAAATTGTTCATTCATGACTACTCACCCTGTACTGAAATACTCACATACTCTACTGCACACTGTATTCTCGAAAGATTCATCCCCCTTACAATGTTTTCTTTCCTCTAGTGTATGGTATAACAAATATCTTAAGTATAAGGTAAATCTTTTTATTTCAAGTATTGGAAAAAAAAGGATATTATGTTTGTATACCAATTTTTCTCTGATTCCTCCATTATTTCATTTTCTGTAATGCAAACCATGTTTGATTTACCTGTACATTTTCGCAAAGAATATGACATTATTACTTCTGCCATTCTATCTCATTTATCTACCCTTCCTACTTTTGATCTCCTTCCTTCCCTTACTCCTTCCACTCCTCTATATCCTTTGTTTACTCTACAAATCCCCAAAGCTGCTCTAATTTATAAACTGTTATTAGATAATGTTGGTCTTAGACCTAAAACTATTACTGAAACTGTTTGGGAAACTGATTTATCTTTCTCGTTATCTGTTGATGTTTGGGATCGCTTATAGTGTAAATTGTTTAAGACTTCGATTTCAGCTCGTATTACTCAATCACTTTTTTTTCTATACCATAGAGCTCTTATTACCCCTGTAAGCATAACAAAATTCTCCCCTTCATCCTCCCCCCTTTGTTAGTCCTGTTCCTCTCACCCTGGCACACTCAAACACCTCCTGTTTGATTGCCCCTCTGTTCTTGCTTTTTGGAGCTCAGTTTGGGATTATTGCAGGCGTATTTTTCATTTCTCTGAACCATTCTCAGCGCTGCACGTTTTTTTAGGTTCCCTTTTCTGATGTTTTAGACTTACATTCATACAATGCTAAATTATTTGATCTTTTCATTGCAACTGCTTTCAAAGTAATTTTGTCTTGCTGGAAGGATAATACTAAACTGTCTGTGCATACATGGTGGAATTTCATATGTGATGAGCACAGAATTGCAATTGCTTCTTCTTCTTCTGTCACTTTAAAAATTAAGTCTGATCTTACTTGGCTGCCTTTCTCTACCTTCTTATCCTCTTATCCCCCTCCCTAACCCTCCCTCCCTCTTTCTCTCTCCCCCTCTTTTTTCTTTTCTTTTCTTCTCTTTCTCTCTTTCTTCCATTTTCTTCCTTTTCATATTGTATCTGAACCATTTTTCCTCTCCATCTATCTCTCATTGTTCTCTCATATTGGTTCTGATTTTTGTCATGCTGTTATATTATGCTGTACTTTTTTTCTTAAACAAAATAAAACTTTACTAAACTGAAAAAAGGAAGAACCCCCCCGCTGCTGTTTGATTTATAAAATGCAGCATGAATCAAGATTCAGTAGGGCCCTCCTGACTCTAGGCCCCGGTGCCACTGTACCTGCTGCACCAATGGAAACCACGCCCCAAAAAATGTATCTGATTTTATTTTATAAACTGGCATCAAAGCTATTGCATTTTAGCTATGCAAATGTTGTCCTTGGTCAGCGATTTCTATAGGTTTTACTAACACCTGAAGCTTGGCCCCCCTGAGCCACAAACAAGAGGTGAGGCGAATTTCTCGAGGGGATATTTTCCCGCCTGCAGGAGAGAGAGGAGATTACTTTCAGCTTGACACTGTTGTGGCAAAAACTCCAGGGTTAATAATTTCATTCAATGGCACCCTGTAAGCAAGGGCTCCACCACTTTAGAATGTATTGTGTGTTAAAATTTAAAAGGAGGGTTGTAAAGGTCGGTCAGTGGCAAGTGACAGTGACCCTTGTATGAGAGCGGATAAAAAGGGGACATTTTCTGCTGTAATACGCAAGGTGGCCGGCCTGAAGTAAAACCCGGGGGTGCTCTTATTTCAGAGCTCTAGACATGAGTGAACCTACTTCTGAGTCATGACCACAGAACAAGGCTCTGAAATGTGGCTGGACCAGTTTCCACTTTCACCCACTTGCCCGCTTAGCCATAGCCTGTGTCGCTTCACACTGGACTGCCTGTCCAGTGACCCTTCAGGGTCCCGTGTGTCACTTCCGGCCGAGGTGGGGAAAGGGGACCTCTTTGTCCTTCGCCCTGACGCAAGCAATTGGCCGGTCACTTGGGGGTCCCCCTCGTGCCAGGTAAAACTGTGGGTCTGGTGCAGGTTTTAACTTTTCTTGGGATCGAGCTTGATACCATCGCAGGGGAGGCCAGATTGCCGACAGACAAGGTTTTTGACCTAGCACAACACATACAGTCTGTGGTTGGGCAGGACAGGGCCACCTTTGAATGCTTCTAAAGCCTACAGGGGCAACTGAATTTTGCAGCCACGGTCATCCCAGCGGGTAGGGTGTTTTCCAGAAGGTTAGCAAGGGCCACTGCCAATGTCACAAAGAAGCACCACATGGTGAAATTAAGCAAAGGCATGAGACAGGACCTGGCCATGTGGGCGTAGTTTCTGGCCAATTTGAATGGCTTAGTAATTATGAGGGCTCCATGGGCAGAAAGCCCGGACCTAGCCCTATATACAGACGCATCAGGCAGAGAAGGAGTTGGACCATTTTAGACAGGGAATGGTATGCAGAGAAATTGCCCAACACCTGGCACAAGAAAAAGATCATGGTCAAGATCACAGTGTTAGAGTTGTTCCCGATTGTGGTGGCATTCCCCTTGTGGCCTGCGGTACTGGCGGCTAAGAGGGTCCTCTTGTGGTCCGACAATCTGGCGATAGTGCAGGCATTAACTCCAAGTCACCAAGTTGCCCCCTGGTGTTGTGCCTTTTGAGGGAGTTGGTGCGGGCGTGTCTGTACAATAATGTTGAATACGGGGTGCGACACATTCAGGGTGTGCAGAACACAGCGGCTTATGCTCTCTCTCATTTTCAGTGTCCCCGGTTCTGGGAGGTGTTGCAGAGAGCGAGAGAGTAGGGGACCCCTTTCCTGGCACACCTTTGGTTCCTGTTGAAGTGGAAAATCGATCGAGGGGGCTGGGTGAGTTATCACTAGCGCCCGGGACAAATAAGAGATATAGGTCCAGCGTTCAAAAATGTTGTTCAGTGGTGGGAGCCTAAGAAGAAGGCGGGTCTTCCTTTGAAATCAGAGTACAGTCTTTCATATTGTGGGCTAACGACAACGGGAAGAGTCATTCTTGGATTTCGGGCCATCTTGCAGCAATCAGCCTCCACGCTAGACTAAGGAGCCAGTCAGATCGCAGATTTACATCACAACTACCATTACATTGCATGATTTTACAACACATGCCATTACAATGCATTTTTAGAAACAACCATTACAAAGCCTACCATTACAATGCATACCATTACAATGCATGCCATTAAAATGCATAATACTTTTAGGGTAACAGTGGGGTAAGTGTTGGATAGTGTAGGGGTAAAAATTACTATTCCCACCCCAGTGAGTGCAAAAGTAGGGTTATTGTTGTATAGTGTAGGGGTTAAAATTACTATTTCCATGTACCAAAAAAACCATACCCACCCTAAAACTAAAAAATCCCCAAGCATGTGTTGTAATGGTATGTGGTGTAGTGACATGTGTTGTAATAACTGCATACGTTGTAACAGCTGCGCTGTAAAGGTAGTGGGTTGTAATGGTTGTTTCCCGTTTTGGGAAATGTCCATGAGCCCATTACGAGTATCTCTGAGCCCATCCTATTTATTTTTTAGGAATATTTGTAAGCTATGGATTGGACATTCAATTCTCGCATGTTCAGTGGGCTGGCTTTCCCATGATGTATGTGCACCGCTTGTTGACATTCGCTAACTCATGGGCCATCACCCAGATTTCCTTACATTTCTGTTTCTTGAAACACAAATAGGCACAGTGGGATAACTCTGGCATTGAACACATTTGTTGGAGAGATCTTTGATTTGTGAAGTCCCAGATTTAAGTTAAAGTAGTATAAGGTTAATGTAGAGGTCAGATTTTTCTTTCATGTAGGTAGTAAAGCAGGTTACTGCTTTTAACACAGAGATCCTTTTGTTACTGCAGTTCATAAATTGCAATTCTTGTAATATAGCACTGTGAGCTATGAAGAACATGTGACTCCTACACCTTGTAACCCTGTCTCATGTAACGCATCTTGTACATTGATTTACATATGTGCATGATTTAATGTCGATGTATAATGTGTATGTTACGTAAAGAGCTCTGACACCCTGCGTTGGATTGCGTAGTGCAATTAAAGAAATAAAATAGTGCTACTGACATTGTTATTTGTGTAAATACTGGGACAGACCAACACATCTGACATTCTTACAGTGCATGCATCTCTTATATACAAGGACTGAAGAAGGGCAAAAACTGCCTCTCTTAAGTACTTGTGAAGGGATAACAAGCTGCGTGCCTTTGTATCCCCTGCATGGCATTTACATTTAAGTGTGAGGTCCCAGACTGCCACCAGTCAGGATATTCAAACAAAAGGAGGCCTGATGGCTCCTTCACTTCGGCCCAGCTGAAGGTGAAATAAAAGCTTCTTCGCTGCCTTCACGTTGCTGCTGGGAATTAAGAGCAGACAGCGTACAAGAGCTGCTGATCGTTTCCCGGTGTCTTAATCCGGACAGGTCCAACATATTTCTGTGGGGCCCAACTTCTTGACAGGGTGTACAGCGTTCACCCTGTGAAAATAGTGGGTGGACACCATGTACATATGTGTACCCCCGACTTGTACCCTGCTCTGTTGTCTGCACGAGTGCATGTCATACAGGCTGAGAGGCAACAGAACACACCAACTTTGCCTGCAAAAATATTTTACCTAAATCAGTCAATAGCGTCGCCAATAAGTCATGGACAAGGAAGAAGCCCCCCCCCCCGCCCCTCCGGCTGCTGTTTGAATGATAAAATGCAGCATGAATCAGGATTCAGTAGGGCCCTCCTGACTCCAGGCCCCGGTGCCACTGTACCTGCTGCACCAATGGAAACCACGCCCCAAAAGTGTATCTGATTTTATTTTATAAACTGGCATCAAAGCTATTGCATTTTAGCTATGCAAATGTTGTCCTTGGTCAGCGATTTCAATAGGTTTTACTTACACCTTAAGCTTGGCCCCCCTGAGCCACAAACAAGAGGTGAGGCGAATTTCTCGAGGGGATATTTTCCCACCTGCTGGAGGGAGGGGAGTTTACTTTCAGCTTGTCACTGTTGTGGTAAAAACTCCAGGGTTAATAATTTAATTCACAGGCACCCTGTAAGCAAGGGCTCCACCACTTTAGAATGTGTTGTGTGTTCAAATTTAACAGGAGGGTTGTAAAGGTCGGTCAGTGGCGTGACAGTGACCCTTGAATTAGAGCAGATAGAAAGGGGACATTTTCTGCTGTAATTCGCAAGGTGGCCAGGCCTGTGCATTCGCTCGAGGTTTGAAAACCTTACATTTCCTTCTCATTGGAATGAACAGCAAGTGTATGAATGAGACTTTAAGAAACACTTTCAACGCTAAAACAAAAGGATCCGACGAGGGTGGGATTTGAACCCACGCGTGCAGAGCACAATGGATTAGCAGTCCATCGCCTTAACCACTCGGCCACCTCGTCACGATAGACTAATGTTTATTTGTCACTATCGAAACCCCAGCAGCATCCAATTTCGTAATTTCTGAGTAATTATTAACCTGAAGTAAAACCCGGATGTGCTGTCAAAAAGACACCTGTTTGGGACCAACCGGCCCATTGCCTAAGCGATCTCACGGGAAAAACTCAGTACCACACATACCCTTGTTACACACCGCACCCTGATCTCAAGCTGCAGGTCTGCCTGGGTTTCTTATTTCAGAGCTCCAGACATGAGTGAACCTACTTCTGAGGTGTGACCACAGAACAAGGCTCTGAAATGTGGCTGGACCAGTTGCCACTTTCATCCACCTGCCCGCTTAGCCATGGCCTGTGTCGCTTCACACTGGACAGCCTAGTGTCCTGTGACCCCTTCAGGGTCCTGTGCGTCACTTCCGCCAAGGTGGGGGAAGGGGAGAGGTATATATGCCTCCCCTGCCCACCTGGAGGCCTCTTTGTCCTTCACCCTGACGCAAGTAATTGGCCGGTCACTTGAGGGTCCCCCTCGTGCCAGGTAAAACTGTGGGTCTGGTGCAGGTTTTAACTTTTCTTGGGATCGAGCTTGATACCATCGCAGGGGAGTCCAGATTGCGGACAGACAAGGTTTGTGACCTAGCACAACACATACAGTCTGTGGTTGGGCAGGACAGGGCCACCTTTGAATGCATCCAAAGCCTCCAGGGGCAACTGAAGTTTGCAGCCAGGGTCATCCCAGCGGGTAGGGTGTTTGCCAGAAGGTTAGCCAGGACCACTGCCAAGGTCACAAAGAAGCACCACATGGTGAAATTATGCAAAGGCATGAGACAGGACCTGGCCATGTGGGCGTAGTTTCTGGCCAATTTTAATGGCTTAGTAATTTGGAGGGCTCCATGGGCAGGCAGCCCGGACCTAGCCCTATATACAGACGCATCAGGCAGAGAAGGAGTCGGGCCATTTTAGACAGGGAATGGTATGCAGAGAAATTGCCCAACACCTGGCACAAGATAAAGATCAAGGTCAAGATCACAGTGTTAGAGTTGCTCCCGATTGTGGTGGCATTCCCCTTGTGGCCTGTGGTACTGGCGGCTAAGAGGGTCCTCTTGTGGTCCGGCAATCTGGCGAGAGTGCAGGCATTAACTCCCAGTCAGCAAGTTGCCCCCTGGCGGTTTGCCTTTTGAGGGAGTTGGTGCGGGCGTGTCTGTACAATAATGTTGAATGCAGGGTGCAACACATTCAGGGTGTGCAGAACACAGCGGCTGATGCTCTCTCTCATTTTCAGTGTCCCCGGTTCTGGGAGGCGTGGCCGAGAGCGAGAGAGGAGGGGACCCCTTTCCTGGCACACCTTTGGCTCCTCTTGAAGTGGAAAATCGACCGAGGGGGCCAGGTGAGTTATCACTAGCGCCTGGGACAAACAAGAGATATAGGTCCTGCGTTCTAAAATGTTGTTCAGTGGTGGGAGCCTAAGAAGAAGGCGGGTCTTCCTTAGAAATAAGAGAACAGTCTTTCATATTGTGGGCTAAAGACAGCGGGAAGAGTCATTCTTGGATTTCGGGCCATCTTGCAGCAATCAGCCACCACGCTAGACTAAGGGGCCAGTCAGATCGCAGATTTACATCACAACTACCAATACATTGCATGATTTTACAACACATGCCATTACAATGCATTTTTAGAAACAACCCTTACAAAGCCCTCCATTACAATGCATACCATTACAATGCATGCCATTAAAATGCATAATACTTTTAGGGTAACAGTGGGGTAAGTGTTGGATAGTGTAGGGGTAAAAATTACTATTCCCCCTCCAGTGAGTGCAAAAGTAGGGTTATTGTTGGATAGTGTAGGGGTTAAAATTACTATTTCCATGTACCAAAAAATCTATACCCACCCTAAAACAAAAGAATCTCTATTACTTACCGAATAATGTGTTGTAATGGCATGTGTTGTAATGGTATGTGTTGTAGTGGCATGTGCTGTAATAACTGCATACCTTGTAACAGCTGCGCTGTAAAGGTAGTGCGTTGTAATGGTTGTTTCCCGTTTTGGGAAATGTCCATGAGGCCATTACGAGTATCTCTGAGCCCCTCCTATTTATTTTTTAGGAATATTTGTAATCTATGGACTGGACATTCAATTCTCGCATGTTCAATGGGCTGGCTTTCCCATGATGTATGTGCACCGCTAGTTGACATTCGCTAACTCATGGGCCATCACCCAGATTTCCTTACATTTCTGTTTCTTGAAACACAAATAGGCACAGTGAGATAACTCTGGCATTTAACACATTTGTTGGAGAGATCTTTGATTTGTGAAGTCCCAGATTTAAATTAAAGTAGTATAAGGTTAATGTAGAGGTCAGATTTTTCTTTCATGTAGGTCGTAAAGCAGGTTACTGCTTTTAACACAGAGATCCTTTTGTTACCTGCTGTTCATAAATTTTAATCCTTGTAATATAGCACTGTGAGCTATGAAGGACATGTGACTCCTACACCTTGTAACCCTGTCTCATGTAACGCATCTTGTACATTGATTTACATATGTTCATGATTTAATGTCAATGTATAATGTGTATGTTACGTAAAGAGCTCTGACACCATGAGTTGGGTTGCGTAGTGCAATGAAAGAAATAAAATAGTGCTACTGATATTGTTATTTGTGTAAATACTGGGACAGACCAACACATCTGACATTCTGACAGTGCATGCATCTCTTATATACAAGGACTGAAGAAGGGCAAAAGCTGCCTCTCTTAAGAACTTGTGAAGGGATAACAAGCTGCGTGCCTTTGTATCCCCTGCATGGCATTTACATTTAAGTGTGAGGTTCCAGGCTGCCTCCAGTCAGGATATTCAAACAAAAGGAGGCCTGATGGCCCCTTCACTTCGGCCCAGCTGAAGGTGGAAAAAAAGCTTCCTCGCTGCCTTCACGTTGCTGCTGGGAATCAAAATCAGACAACGTACAAGAGCTGCTGATCGTTTCCCAGTGTCTTAATCCGGGGCAGGTCCAGCATATTTCTGTGGTGCCCAACTTCTTGGCAGGGTGGACAGCGTTCACCCTGTGAAAATAGTGGGAGGACACCGTGTACCTATGTGTACACCCGACTTGTGCCCTGGTCTGTTTTCTGCACGAGTGCATGTCATACAGGCTGAGAGGCAACAGAACACACCAGTTTTGCCTGCAAAACCATTTTACCTAAATCAGTCAATAGCGTCCCCAATATGTCATGCGCAAGGAAGAAACCCCCCCCCCCCCCTCCCCCCCGGCTGCTGTTTGATTTATAGAATGCAGCATGAATCAAGATTCAGTAGGGCCCTCCTGACTCTAGGCCCCAGTGCCACTGTACCTGCTGCACCAATGAAAACCACGCTCCAAAAATTAATCTGATTTTATTTTATAAACTGGCATCAAATCTATTGCATTTTACCTATGAAAATGTTGTCCTTGGTCAGCGATTTCTATAGGGTTTACTTACACCTGAAGCTTGGCCCCCCTGAGCCACAAACAAGAGGTGAGGCGAATTCCTCGAGGGGATATTTTCCCGCCTGCTGGAGAGAGAGGAGTTTACTTTCAGCTTGACACTGTTGTGGTAAAAACTCCAGGGTTAATAATTAAATTCAATGGCACCCTGTAAGCAAGGGCTCCACCATTTTAGAATGTGTGTGTGTTAAAATTTAACAGGAGGGTTGTAAAGGTCGGTCAGTGGCCAGTGACAGTGACCCTTGTATTAGAGCAGATAAAAAGGGGACATTTTCTGCTGTAATACGCAAGGTGGCCAGGCCTGTGCATTCTCTCGAGGTTTGAAAACCTTACATTTCCTTCTCATTGGAATGTACAGCAAGTGTATGAATGAGATTTAATAAACACTTACAACGCTAAAACAAAAGGATCCGACGAGGGTGGGATTTGAACCCACGCGTGCAGAGCACAATGGATTAGCAGTCCATCGCCTTAACCACTCGGCCACCTCGTCACGATAGCCTAACATTTAATTGTCACTATCGAAACCCCAGCAGCATCCAATTTCATGATTTCTGAGTAATTATTAACCTGAAGTAAAACCCGGATGTGCTGCCAAAAAGACACCTGTTTGTGACTAACCAGCCCATTGCCTAAGAGATCTCACAGGAGAAATGCAGTACCACACATACCCTTGTTACACACCGCACCCTGATCTCAAGCTGCAGGTCTGCCTGGGTTTCTTATTTCAGAGCTCCAGACATGAGTGAACCTACTTCTGAGGTGTGACCACAGAACAAGGGTCTGAAATGTGGCTGGACTAGTTTCC
Organism: Lissotriton vulgaris; assembly: GCF_964263255.1. Lineage (NCBI taxonomy): Eukaryota > Metazoa > Chordata > Amphibia > Caudata > Salamandridae > Lissotriton > Lissotriton vulgaris. The sequence continues at coordinate 722,842,173 of NC_141700.1, read as the reverse complement.
ACTTTCATCCACTTGCCCGCTTAGCCATGGCCTGTGTCGCTTCACACTGGACAGCCTAGTGTCCCGTGACCCCTTCAGGGTCTTGTGCGTCACTTTCGGCCAAGGTGGGGGAAGGGGAGAGGTATATATGCCTCCCCTGCCCACCTGGCGGCCTAATTGTCCTTCACCCTGACGCAAGCAATTGGCCAGTCACTTGGGGTCCCCCTCGTGCAAGGTAAAACTGTGGGTCTGGTGCAGGTTTTAACTTTTCTTGGGATCGAGCTTGATACCACCGCAGGGGAGTCCAGATTGCCGACAGACAAGGTTTGTGACCTAGCACAACACATACAGTCTGTGGTTGGGCAGGACAGGGCCATCTTTGAATGCATCCAAAGCCTACAGGGGCAACTGAATTTTGCAGCCAGGGTCATCCCAGAGGGTAGGGTGTTTGCCAGAAGGTTAGCAAGGGCCACTGCCAAGGTCACAAAGAAGCACCACATGGTGAAATTAAGCAAAGGCATGAGACAGGACCTGGCCATGAGGGCGTAATTTCGGGCCAATTTGAGTGGCTTAGTAATTCTGAGGGCTCCATGGGCAGGCAGCCCGAACCTAGCCCTATATACAGACGCATCAGGCAGAGAAGGATTCGGATCATTTTAGACAGGGTATGCAGAGAAATTGCCCAACACCTGGCACAAGAAAAAGATCCGGTCAAGGTCACAGTGTTAGAGTTGGTTCCGATTGTGGTGGCATTGCCCTTTTGGCCCGTGGTACTGGCGGTTAAGAGGGTCCTCTTGTGGTCTGACTATCTTGTGATAGTGCAGGCATTAACTCCCAGTCAGCAAGTTGCCCCCTGGTGTTGTGCCTTTTTGAGGGAGTTGGTGCGGGCGTGTCTGTACAATAATGTTGAATGCAGGGCACGACACATTCAGGGTGTGCAGAACACAGCGGCTGATGCTCTCTCTCATTTTCAGTGGCCCTGGTTACACGAGGCGTGGCCGAGAGCGAGAGGGGAGGGGACCCCTTTCCTGGCACACCTTTGGTTCCTGTTGAAGTGGAAAATCGACCGAGGGGGCTGGGTGAGTTATCACTAGCGCCCGGGACAAACAAGAGATATAGGTCCTGCGTTCAAAAATGTTTTTCAGTGGTGGGAGCCTAGGAAGAAGGCGGGTCTTCCTTAGAAATAAGAGAACAGTCTTTCATATTGTGGGCTAAAGACAACGAGAAGAGTCATTCTTGGATTTCGGGCCATCTTGCAGCAATCAGACTTCACGCTAGACTAAGGGGCCAGTCAGATCGCAGATTTACATCACAAACTACCATTACATTGCATGATTTTACAACACATGCCATTACAATGCATTTTTAGAAACAACCATTACAATGCATACCATTACAACGCATACCATTACAATGAATAATACTTTTAGGGTAACAGTGGGGTAGTGTTGGATAATGTAGGGGTAAAAATGACTATTCCCACTCCAGTGAGCGCAAAAGTAGGGTTATTGTTGGATAGTGTAGGGGTTAAAATTACTATTTCCATGTACCAACAAAACCCATACCCACCCTAAAACTAAAAAATCTCCATTACTTACCTTATAATGTGTTGTAATGGCATGTGTTGTAATGGTATGTGTTGTAGTGATATGTGTTGTAATAACTGCATACATTGTAACAGCCGCGCTGTAAAGGTAGTGTGTTGTAATGGTTGTTTCCCGTTTTGGGAATGTCCATGAGCCCATTGCGAGTATCTCTTAGCTTTGAAAAGTTGTAAGTGTGATCTCCACATAGAATTTATTCAGTTTTCCAGGATTAATATCCGTTTTATCCAGCTCATGGTATGGAGGACAGAGAAATTTCTGTTTGTAGCAAAATTTCTTTATTTTAATTCATACGACCAGGACAGCCGACACGTATTTCGCCCCCTCTTGGCGAATTGCGCCGGGGCTTTCTCAAGGCTGTTGGAAAAGGAATGAGACAGGATGTTTTAAATTGTGTGGTCTATGAGCAGTTTGACCCCAAGAGAAACCAAAGATAACACCTAGTGTACGGGAGTGGTTGGATCAGTTCTTTGATACCATATCACCTTAAAAGATTATGTTCGTGATTAGGAAAAGTCTTAGTGCCAAAGTCAAGTGCAGTGATTAGAGAAATTCCAAAAACCGTGCGGAACAAAAGTCCAGAGAAAAAAACCTTATGGATGTGTTTCAGTATTATTAAAGAGGATAGCTAGATTCGGTTAGCATCAGAGGAAATGTCACTATATTTGGTTAGTCAATCAAAGAAATACCAAAATATCAAAGCAGAAGAATAGAGTGAGTAGAGAAATACAGTGTGGTCGAAAAATACAATCATAATACCTAAATGGATTAAATCACGTTGACAATTCTCATTTCCAGATGTGTACAGTGTCCGAAATTTTAACAATCTAATTCTTCAATATTAAAATATTTCCTGTTAATTTAAACAGAACAATTCATAAGTGCAATTGTATTGGCATCCAGTCTTATATACAGCGTATTAAGTCAAACATTATGACAGGCAACCTTGCAATATATAAGGACAGTGTATCTTTAAAAAAACAGTTTTCCAACATGAATATCCGTATTTGTGGTGTCTATACATGATGTTTATCTAATCCATTGACAGTAGTGCCTAGTAGTTAGTATGCTTTTTGTCACGAGAGCTAATCATTCAAACGATCTTGTATCAGCAAATATTTCAAAGGATGATAGTCCTAATACATTAAATTTAGGTTATAACACCTATATTGCAAAGGCATGTATTTGCCTATTTTCAGCAGTATCTGATTAATTATAAACATGGTATAAGGGTTATTTTCGCTAATCTACAGCACATATTTTTACACATTTTATCACACGCATTTTTTTACGCATTTATTACACATATTGTTCCATGGTTACAAGCGGTGTGTACTAATAATTTCTCAAAGCGGACCTTTATTTATAGATGTTGTTTGGTACTGTGAGTTGTTTTAGTAGCGGTGGGGGTTAATAGGATTAAAGAAATTAATAAGCCTCATATCGGTGCATATATTGATATATTTTAAAGAGGCAAGGTCGCCCTGCTTAATCTGCCCATTTGGGAGATATCATGTAGCTTTGACCGGCCGAAATGCCGTTGGTCGTAATCTTATTGTGTAACAGGAAGGTCTCGATAGAAGGTTTGCTAGGTTGGTGTCACGCGAGCAAACAAGACGGCGTGCAACCAAAATTCCCCCAAGTATACACATTATGTCTGAGTGACTTGATGTTAAAATAAAAGGATTAGTTACGAGCATATCTGTCCGGAAGGGACGGGGATGACAATCATCCGTATTTAACAACAAGCTGCAACGTGCAGTTTAAAACGGTATGCACACACGACTTACTGGTTTAGGCTAATGCCCTCGATCCTAGAGTCCTCCCGGCATGGTGGTTCTTCGGTCGAAACCTCCCGCATCATGCGAACGCTGGATCCGGCAGTTAAAGGGAGCGACCCGGAAATGAATGCATTAAAAAACGGGTTGTTCTTTTTGGTGAAACTTCGTTTGGGATGTTTATTTGTTTTTTATTTTTTATTTTGTTGACAGGATGGACATGTAAGAGTTCTCCATACTGAGTTTAGATTTAAAACGTGAGCGTTGTAACAGAACGAGGGTGTTTAAGTTGGGGAAGTTTTATCATAGAGGTGTCCTGATCAGATCGATACGGCGGGCGCCGTTTATAAATGGTACAACAGCCGACCAAACAAGGTGTAAAGTTTGGACAGCTTGTGTACAATAAAGCGTGTATGTACCTATTAACTCGTATGCTTATTCAGAGCAGCAAAAAAGATATTAGAATGGTTTATTCCGACTAACGTATGTTCCCTTTCATTAATAAATTATATTTCCACCGTTTATCAAAATTTAAACGTAATGACTTAGCTTCCAGATGGAGAAGCCTGATAGTTTGTGTTGATATCATATTAGAACACCCTTAATGTCACGCATAGATTATATTATGTCAATGTACCTCTGCATTTTCCTAGGGGGAGTAACAATTTAGACGTAATGACTTAGCCTCAGGATGTTTAGGTGAGGGTAAGAGCGCACAGTTCTTGTGCATCCAGGATTACATCAGAGATCATTTTATTCGGCTAATATGGGCTATTAACATTTTGCGACACCTCTAATGTCACGCATAGAATCTATTGTGTCATTATACCTCTACATTTTCCTAGGCGGAATGACAATGGGTGAGCGTAATTAGACATGATGGCTATTACTGGGAACATCTCTTTGCCCCTCCTATTTATTTTTTAGGAATATTTGTAAGCTATGGACTGGACATGAAATTCTCGCATGTTCAATGGGCTGGCTTTCCCATGATGTATATGCACCGCTTGCTGACATTCGCTAACTCATGGGCCATCACCCAGATTTCCTTACATTTCTGTTTCTTGAAACACAAATAGGCAGAGATAACTCAGGCATTTAACACATTTGTTGGAGAGATCTGTGATTTGTGAAGTCCCAGATTTAAATTAAAGTAGTATAAGGTTAATGTAGAGGTCAGATTTTTCTTTCATGTAGGAAGTAAAGCGGGTTACTGCTCTTAACACAGAGATACTTTTGTTACCTGCTGTTCATAAATTGTAATCCTTGTAATATAGCACTGTGAGCTATGAAGGACATGTGACTCCTACACCTTGTAACCCTGTCTCATTGTACATTGATTTAGATATGTACATGATTTAATGTCAACATATAATGTGCATGTTACGTAAAGAGCTCTGACACCCTGCGTTGGGTTGCGTAGTGCAATGAAAGAAATAAAATAGTGCTACTGACATTGTTATTTGTGTAAATACTGGGAGAGACCAACACATCTGACATTCTGACAGTGCATGCATCTCTTATATACAAGGACTGAAGAAAGGCAAAAGCTGCCTCCCTTAAGTACTTGTGAAGGGATAACACACTGCGTGCCTTTGTATCCCCTGCATGGCATTTACATTTAAGTGTGAGGTTCCAGGCTGCCTCCAGTCAGGATATTCAAACAAAAGGAGGCCTGATGGCCCCTTCACTTCGGCCCAGCTGAAGGTGAAAAAAAGCTTCCTCGCTGCCTTCACGTTGCTGCTGGGAATCAAAAGCAGAAAACGTACAAGAGCTGCTGATCGTTTCCCGGTGTCTTAATCCGGGGCAGGTCCAACATATTTCTGTGGGGCCCAACTTCTTGGCAGGGTGGACAGCGTTCACCCTGTGAAAATAGTGGGTGGACACCGTGTACCTATGTGTACCCCCCGACTTGTGCCCTGGTCTGTTGTCTGCACGAGTGCATGTCATACAGGCTGAGAGGCAACAGAACACACCAGTTTTGCCTGCAAATATATTTTACCTAAATCAGTCAATAGCGTCGCCAATATGTCATGCCAAAGGAAGAACCGCCCCCCCCGCTGCTGTTTGATTTATAAAATGCAGCATGAATCAAGATTCAGAAGGGCCCTCCTGACTCTAGGCCCCAGTGCCACTGTACCTGCTGCACCAATGAAAACCACGCTCCAAAAATTAATCTGATTTTATTTTATAAGCTGGCATCAAAGCTATTGCATTTTAGCTATGGAAATGTTGTCCTTGGTCAGCGATTTCTATAGGTTTTACTTACACCTGAAGCTTGGCCCCCCTGAGCCACAAACAAGAGGTGAGGCGAATTCCTCGAGGGGATATTTTCCCGCCTGCTGGAGAGAGAGGAGTTTACTTTCAGCTTGACACTGTTGTGGTAAAAACTCCAGGGTTAATAATTCCATTCAATGGCACCCTGGAAGCAAGTGCTCCACCACTTTAGAATGTGTTGTGTGTTAAAATGTAATAGGATGGCTGTAAAGGTCGGTCAGTGGCAAGTGACAGTGACCCTTGTATAAGAGCAGATAAAAAGGGGACATTTTCTGCTGTAATACGCAGGGTGGCCAGGCCTGTGCATTCTCTCGAGGTTTGAAAACCTTACTTTTTCCTTCTCATTGGAATGTACAGCAAGTGTATGAATGAGACTTTAAGAAACACTTACAACGCTAAAACAAAAGGATCCAACGAGGGTGGGATTCGAACCCACGCGTGCAGAGCACAATGGATTAGCAGTCCATCGCCTTAACCACTCGGCCACCACGTCACGATACCCTAACATTTATTTGTCACTATTAAAACCCCAGCAGCATCCAATTTCGTAATTTCGGAGTAAATATTAACCTGAAGTAAAACCCGGATGTGCTGCCAAAAAGACACCTGTTTGGGACTAACCGGCCCATTGCCTAAGCGATCTCACAGGAAAAACTCAGCACCACACATACCCTTGTTACACACCGCACCCTGATCTCAAGCTGCAGGTCTGCCTGGGTTTCTTATTTCAGAGCTCCAGAAATGAGTGAACCTACTTCTGAGGCGTGATCACAGAACAAGGCTCTGAAATGTGGCTGGACCAGTTTCCACTTTCACCCACTTGCCCTCTTAGCCATGGCCTGTGTCGCTTCACACTGGACAGCCTGTCCAGTGACCCCTTCAGGGTCCCGTGAGTCACTTCCGGCCGAGGTGGGGGAAGGGGAGAGGTATATATGCCTCCCCCGCCCTTCTGGCGGCCTCTTTGTCCTTCACCCTGATGCAAGCAATCAACCGGTCACTTGGGGGTTCCCCTCGTGCCAGGTAAAACTGTGGGTCTGGTGCAGGTTTTAACTTTTATTGGGATCGAGCTTGATACCATCGCAGGGGAGTCCAGATTGCCGACAGACAAGGTTCGTGACCTAGCACAACACATACAGTCTGTGGTTGGGCAGGACAGGGCCACCTTTGAATGCATCCAAAGCCTACTGTGGCGACTGAATTCTGCAGCCAGGTTCATCCCAGCGGGTAGGGTGTTTGCCAGAAGGTTAGCAAGGGCCACTGCCAAGGTCACATAGAAGCACCACATGGTGAAATTAAGCAAAGGCATGAGACAGGACCTGGCCATGTGGGCGTAGTTTTTGGCCAATTTGAATGGCTTAGTACTTCTGAGGGCTCCATGGGCAGGCAGCCCGAACCTAGCCCTATATACAGACGCATCAGACAGAGAAGGATTCGGATCATTTTAGACAGGGTATGCAGAGAAATTGCCCAACACCTGGCACAAGAAAAAGATCACGGTCAAGATCACAGTGTTAGAGTTGTTCCCGATTGTGGTGGCATTCCCCTTGTGGCCTGTGGTACTGGCGGCTAAGAGGGTCCTCTTGTGGTCTGACAATCTGGCGATAGTGCAGGCATTAACTCCCAGTCAGCAAGTTGCCCCCTGGTGTTGTGCCTTTTGAGGGAGTTGGTGCGGGCGTGTCTGTACAATAATGTTGAATGCAGGGCACGACACATTCAGGGTGTGCAGAACACAGCGGCTGATGCTCTCTCGCGTTTTCAGTGGCCCTGGTTACGGGAGGCGTGGCCGAGAGCGAGAGAGGAGGGGACCCCTTTCCTGGCACACCTTTGGTTCCTGTTGAGGTGGAAAATCGACCAAGGGGGCTGGGTGAGTTATCACTAGCGCCCGGGACAAACAAGAGGTATAGGTCCTGCGTTCTAAAATGTTGGTCAGTGGTGGGAGCCTAAGAAGAAGGCGGGACTTCCTTAGACATCAGAGTACAGTCTTTTATATTGTGGGCTAAAGACAACGGGAAGAGTCATTCTTGGATTTCGGGCCATCTTGCAGCAATCAGCCTCCACGCTAGACTAAGGAGCCAGTCAGATCGCAGATTTACATCACAACTACCATTACATTGCATGATTTTACAACACATGCCATTACAATGCATTTTTAGAAACAACCATTACAAAGCCCTCCATTACAATGCATACCATTACAAAGCATGCCATTAAAATGCATAATACTTTTAGGGTAACAGTGGGGTAGTGTTGCATAGTGTAGGGGTAAAAATTACTATTCCCACTCCAGTGAGCGCAAAAGTAGGGTTATTGTTGGATAGTGTAGGTGTTAAAATTACTATTTCCATGTACCAAAAAACCCATACCCACCCTAAAACTAAACAATCTCCATTACTTACCTTATAATGTGTTGTAATGGTATGTGTTGTAGTGACATGTGCTGTAATAACTGCATGCGTTGTACCAGCTGCGCTGTAAAGGTAGCGCGTTGTAATGGTTGTTTCCCGTTTTGGGAAATATCCATGAGCCCATTGCGAGTATCTCTGAGCCCCTCCTATTTATTTTTTAGGAATATTTGTAAGCTATGGACTGGACATTCAATTCTCACATGTTCAATGGGCTGCCTTTTCCATGATGTATGTGCACCGCTTGTTGACATTCGCTAACTCATGGCCATCACTCAGCTTTTTTTACATTTCTGATTCTTGAAACACAAATAGGCACAGTGAGATAACTCTGGCATTTAACACATTTGTTGGAGAGATCTTTGATTTGTGAAGTCCCAGATTTAAATTAAAGTAGTATAAGGTTAATGTAGAGGTCGGATTTTTCTTTCATGTAGATAGTAAAGCAGGTTACTGCTCTTAACACAGAGATCCTTTTGTTACATGCTGTTAAATTCTAATCCTTGTAATATAGCACTGTGAGCTATGAAGGACATGTGACTCCTACACCTTGTAACCTTGTCTCATGTAACGCATCTTGTACATTGATTTACATATGTACATGATTTAATGTCAATGTATAATGTGTATGTTACGTAAAGAGCTCTGACACCCTGCGTTGGGTTGCGTAGTGCAATGAAAGAAATAAAATAGTGCTACTGACATTGTTATTTGTGTAAATACTGGGACAGACCAACACATCTGACATTCTTACAGTGCATGCATCTCTTATATACAAGGACTGAAGAAGGGCAAAATCTGCCTCTCTTAAGTACTTGTGAAGGGATAACACGCTGTGTGCCTTTGTATCCCCTGCATGGCATTTACATTTAAGTGTGAGGTTCCAGGCTACCTCCAGTCAGGATATTCAAACAAAAGGAGGCCTGATGGTCCCTTCACTTCGCCCAGCTGAAGGTGAAAAAAAAACTTCCTCGCTGCCTTCACGTTGCTGCTGGGAATGAAAAGCAGACAACGTACAAGAGCTGCTGATCGTTTCCCGGTGTCTTAATCCGGGGCAGGTCCAGCATATTTCTGTGGGACCCAACTTCTTGGCAGGGTGGACAGCGTTCACCCTGTGAAAATAGTGGGTGGACACTGTGTACATATGTGCACCCCCGACTTGTACCCTGGTCTGTTGTCTGCACTAGTGCATGTCATACAGGCTGAGAGGCAACAGAACACACCAGTTTTGCCTGCAAAAATATTTTACCTAAATCAGTCAATAGCGTCGCCAATATGTCATGCGCAAGGAAGAACCCCCCCCCCCCCCCCCCCTCCCCCGGCTGCTGTTTGATTTATAAAATGCAGTGTGAATCAAGATTCAGTAGGGAGTTTACAAGAAATTTGAGAGGTGCACTCATTGAAGTCCAAAATACAAGAAGTTCATAAATTTTGTGAGTCTTCAGTTCCTTCTTTAATGGGTTCTTTTATTTTCTCTTTTTAAGATACACAGGCACAGCCAATGCGTTTCATTCCCTTTAGTGCCTTGGGAATTTCATCAGAGCTGCAAAAGATTTTAACATGTATAAGCATTTTTCGCCTTGTGTGTAAATGATCATAACACATGATCCCAGAAGCCGGACATCTTAAAGTGTTATATGGTGTGCCGTAACAATATTATAATGAGTAGGATAGTTCGTAAGTACCAGTGGGAGACGGCGTATTAGACTTCTTGAGGAATTACCTCATCGAATGTAATGCGGTGCGCTCCTAGTTGGCCGTCATAGAGACGAACATGGTTTCCTAATTGGAAATGATAAGTATAGTATATATATATATAATATAAAAGGTCTCGAGAACAAAATCGATATAAACGAACAAAAAATCCCCCGATATTGACGGGCTGGTTGATGTAAAGGGCACAAGGTGTCCCATAGTAGTCAGGCGTTACCATGGCGGCCATATTTGAATAGGCTAATACTACATGGATACTATCAAGAGTCCTAAAGGCTATGCTATAAAGGTAGTATATCATCTCCCCCAAGACCTGACTTGGATGGTGTTAATGATTGATAAGAAACCCTGTGTTATATTAAACGAAGGTGAAGAGAAAGGTAGTAAATGAGAGTTCTGAAATAAAATGCGAATATCAGTCAGCAAAGAGAAAATAGTTCTTCTGTAGATGTAAATAAGAAGAAAGGATCATTAGTTCATTGTGATATAAACACCCTCTGGCTTCGGTGGCACTACATTCTGCAATCTTGTACTATTTCTTGCTTTGGGTATCTGACGTTTCACTTTACACCTTACTTCTGGTTTCTCCAGTATTTTACTCTATAAATTTGCATAATTCCCTGTTTCGGGTGCCTCTTTTCCCCATCCGGCACCTGTCGGTGGAATTATAATTTATCTAGTCACACCATACAGATAGGCAAAAGTTTGACATATATTTTCTTAGATGTGGAAGCAATGTACATGTGAGGGTGTACTAGCTTTTAGAATTTTTTTAAAAAAATTTTAAAAAATTAGTAAATGTGGAATTTGGCATGAATTTTTAATATCGCTATGTCTATTGGTGTTACCTCTAGTCATTTTTAATTTGTATTTTATGTAGGCTATTGTTATGATCATTTACACACAAGGCGTAAAATGCTTATACATGTTAAAATCTTTTGCAGCCCTGATGAAATTCCCAAGGCACTAAAGGGAATGAAACGCATTGGCTGTGCCTGTGTATCTTAAAAAGAGTAAATAAAAGAGCCCATCAAAGAAAGATCTGAAGACTCACAAAATTTATGAACTTCTTGTATTTTGGACTTCATTGAGTGCACCTCTCAAATTTCTTGTAAAACTCTCTATATGACGGACATCCTTGGCAGCGGATGGTGAGAGTGGTTGCACCACACAAATTTAGGAAACGGAGGAAGTCGATTTGCTAAACCTTGGTCTGCTGCTGTGTGCTATGGTTTTTGTATAATTCTCAAGATTCAGTAGGGCCCTCCTGACTCTAGGCCCCGGTGCCACTGTACCTGCTGCACCAATGGAAACCAAGCCCCTAAAATGAATCTGATTTTATAAACTGGCATCAAAGCTATTGCATTTTAGCTATGCAAATGTTGTCCTTGGTCAGCAATTTCTATAGGTTTTACTTGCACCTGAAGCTTGGCCCCCCTGAACCACAAACAAGAGGTGAGGCGAATTCCTCGATGGGATATTTTCCCGCCTGCTGGAGAGAGAGGAGTTTACTTTCAGCTTGACACTGTTGTGGTAAAAACTCTGGGGTTAATATTTTCATTCAATGGCACCCTGAAGCATGTGCTCCACCACTTTAGAATGTGTTGTGTATTAAAATTTAACAGGAGGGTTTAAAGGTCGGTCAGTGGCGTGACAGTGACCCTTGTAGTAGAGCAGATAAAAAGGGGACATTTTCTGCTGTAATACGCAAGGTGGCCAGGCCTGTGAATTCTCTCGAGGTTTGAAAACCTTACAATTTCCATCTCATTGGAATGTACAGCAAGTGTTTGAATGAGATTTTAATAAATACTTACAACTCTAAAACAAAAGGATCCGACGAGGGTGGGATTTGAACCCACGCGTGCAGAGCACAATGGATTAGCAGTCCATCGCCTTAACCACTCGGCCACCTCGTCACGATAGCCTAACACTATTTGTCACTATCAAAACCCCAGCAGCATCCAATTTCGTAATTTCTGAGTAATTATTAACCAGAAGTAAAACCCGGATGTGCTGCCAAAAAGACACCTGTTTGGGACTAACCGGCCCATTGCCTAAACGATCTCACAGGAAATACTCAGTACCACACATACCCTTGTTACACACTGCACTCTGATCTCAAGCTGCAGGTCTGCCTGGGATTCTTATTTCAGAGCTCCAGACATGAGTGAACCTCCTTCTGAGGTGTGACCACAGAACAAGGCTCTGAAATATGGCCAGACCAGTTTCCACTTTCACCCACTTGCCCGCTTAGCCATGGCCTGTGTCGCTTCATACTGGACAGCCTGTCCAGCGACCCCTTCAGGCTCCCGTGCGTCACTTCCGGCCGAGGTGGGGGAAGGGGAGAGGTATATATGCCTCCCCTGCCCACCTGGCGGCCTCTTTGTCCTTCACCCTGACGCAAGCAATTGGCCGGTCACTTGGGGGTCTCCCTCGTGCCAGGTAAAACTGTGGGTCTGGTGCAGGTTTCAACTTTTCTTGGGATCGAGCTTGATACCATCGCAGGGAAGTCCAGATTGCCGATAGACAAGGTTTGTGACTTAGCACAACGCATACAGTCTGTGGTTGGGCAGGACAGGGCCACCTTTGAATGCATCCAAAGCCTACTGGGGCAACTGAATTTTGCAGTCAGGGTCATCCCAGCGGGTAGGGTGTTTGCCAGAAGGTTAGCAAGGGCCACTGCCAAGGTCACATAGAAGCACCACATGGTGAAATTAAGCAAAGGCATGAGACAGGACCTGGCCAATTGGGCGTAGTTTCTGGGCAATTTTAACGGCTTAGTAATTTGGAGGGCTCCATGGGCAGGCAGCCCGGACCTAGCCCTATATACAGACGCATCAGGCAGAGAAGGATTCGGGGCCGTTTCAGACAGGGAATGGTATGCAGAGAAATTGCCCAACACCTGGCACAAGAAAAAGACCACGGTCAAGATTACAGTGTTATAGTTGTTCCCGATTGTGGTGGCATTCCCCTTGTGGCCTGCGGTACTGGCGGATGAGAGGGTCCTCTTGTGGTCCGACAATCTGGCGATAGTGCAGGCATTAACTCCCAGTCAACAAGTTGCCCCCTGGTGTTGTGTTGTGCCTTTTGAGGGAGTTGGTGCGGGTGTGTCTGTACAATAATGTTGAATGCAGGGCACAACACATTCAGGGTGTGCAGAACACAGCGGCTGATGCTCTCTCTCGTTTTCAGTGGCACCGGTTCCGGGAGGCGTGGCCGAGAGTGAGAGAGGAGGGGACCCCTTTCCTGGCACACCTTTGGTTCCTGTAGAAGTGCAAAATCGACCGAGGGGGCTGGGTGAGTTATCACTAGCGCTCGGCACAAACAAGAGTTATAGGTCCTGCGTTCAAAAATGTTGTTCAGTGGTGGGAGCCTTGGAAGAAGGCGGGTCTTCCTTGGAAATCAGAGTACAGTCTTTCATATTGTGGGCTAAAGACAACGGGAAGAGTCATTCTTGGATTTCGGGCCATCTTGCAGCAATCAGCCACCACGCTAGACTAAGGGGCCAGTCAGATCCCACCAAATCCTTTTTGATCAGAGCTGCATTAGTGGGCTGGGCCAGGAGCGAACCAAAGGCACCGGACGATAGGTCCCCCATAGACTTTAAGACACTACCGGGGATGCTAGATTGGATGCACAAGGCTACTCACTCAGCTTTTGAAGTGGCATTGTTTGCTGCCACGTTCAGCTTGGCTTTCTTCAGGGCACTTAGAATTAGTAAGCTGGTGGCCAGAGCCAAGAATGACAGGTCTGGGGTGGCACTGAAAATACAAGATGCGGTGCTCTCAGGGGTTTCCCTCAAAATAACGCAAAGAAGGTCTAAGACGGTTCAGTGCGGGGAGGGAAGGGTGTTCTGGCTGCACAGTCTGGGGGATAGCAGGTATTGCCCAGTCAGTCTGTTTGCCGCCTATCTGGCCCTGTGCCCGGCAGCAGACAGTTAGCTTTTTCTGCACGCAGACGGCACGCCCCTTACAAAGTACCAGGTGGAACACATCATGCAAACGTGCCTGGCGCTGTCCGGCAACAAGGACCCTAGCAAGGATTTCTGCAGCCACTCTTTCCATATAGGGGCAGCTACTACAGCGTTTAAGGAAGGCTTGCCAGCAGAGGGTGGGGCATTGGGAAACCCACTGTTTCAAGAGATACATACGGCGATGAGCCCACAAACTTTAATATTAGTTCAGCAGCCGGGTCCTGGTGACTGGTGGAAGTGTGTTGTGAAGTGAATATTCTGTGTACAATTTTGTATGGCCTTGAGCCCCGTAGCTTAATTTGCTTGCAGCAACCGGTTCCCAGTTACTGGCAGCAGTGTGTTGTGTAGTGTATTTTTACTGTTTGCAATTTTGCGTGCTGTGTTGTCAATAAATGTTTTGCAACATCACATTTCTTTATTTGCCAGGAACAAAGGTTTGGGCGATTGGCCACTCTGGCGTCTGCAGATTGGCACAGTGGGCTAAAAGCAGGAAGTGGAGTGTTAAATTTCATGAGTAAACAATCCAGGACGATGAATTAAAGATGTTTGTTCAACAGCACAGCATACAGGTCCACATCAGATGAAAGCCTGATGCAACTCACTCATAGAGGTAGAACAATACCTTAGCACAGTTCTGTTTTATAATAAAGAACTATCCTGAATGATATACAGGTTGCATGTCTTAAAGGAGCACAAATACATAACCTACATGTAATATCAATCAATCAATCCTGGACATTTATATAGCGCACTACTTACCCGGAGGGTCTCAAGGCGCTAGGGGGGGGGGGGGGAGTGCTGCTACTGCTCGAATAGCCAGGTCTTGAGCTTCTTCCTGAAGGAGAGATGGTCTTGGGTCAGGCGCAGGTCGGTCGGTAGGGAGTTCCAGGTCTTGGCGGCCAGGTAGGAGAAGGACCTTCCTCCTGTTGTCGTTCTCCGGATGCGGGGGACGGTGGCGAGGGCGTGGCTGGCTGATCGGAGGTGTCGTTTGAGAACGTGGAAATTGATGCGGTTGTTGAGGTAGCTAGGTCCTTGATCGTGTAGGGCTTTGTGTGCGTGGGTGAGGAGGCGGAAGGTGATTCTTTTGCTGACGGGGAGCCAATGCAGGTCTCTCAGATGTCCGGAGATGTGGCTGTGTCGTGGGATGTCGAGGATGAGTCTGGCTGAGGCGTTCTGGATCCGCTGGAGTCTCTTCTGAAGCTTGGCGGTGGTTCAGGCGTAGAGGGCGTTGCCGTAGTCCAGTCGGCTGGTGACGAGGGCCTGGGTGACCGTCTTCCTTGTCTCTGTGGGGATCCACCGGAAGATCTTCCGTAGCATGCGCAGGATGTTGAAGCATGACGAGGAGACGGCGTTGACTTGTCTGGTCATGGTGAGGGAGGAGTCTAAGATGAAGCCCAGGTTGCGTGCGTGGTCTGTCGGTTTGGGTGCACTGCCCAGGGCGGGGGGCCACCAGGAGTCGTCCCAGGCGGAGGGCGAGGAACCCAGGATGAGGACTTCCGTCTTGTCTGAGTTCAGTTTCAGGCGGCTGGTCATCATCAACTCGGCTACGTCTTTCCTCCCTTCGTGAAGGTTGGCTCTGGCGGCGGCGGGGTCGTTGGTCAGGGAGAGGATCAGCTGGGTGTCGTCAGCGTAGGAGATGATGCTGAGGTTGTGTTGGCGTGCGATGGCTGCGAGGGGGCTCATGTATACGTTGAAGAGGGTGGGGCTCAGCGAGGATCCTTGAGGGACGCAGCAGATGACTTTGGTGGCCTCTGACTTGTACGGTGGTAGGCGGACTCTCTGTGTTCTTCCGTCGAGGAAGGAGATGATCCATTCCAGTGCCTTCTCCTGGATTCCGACGTTTCTGAGACGCTGCACTAGGGTGCGGTGGCAGACAGTGTTGAAAGCCGCGGAGAGGTCTAGGAGGATGAGGGCCGCTGTTTCTCCGTTGTCCATCAGGGCTCGGATGTCATCGGTGGCAGCGATGAGGGCGGTCTCTGTGCTGTGGTTGGCTCTGAAGCCAGACTGTGAGGGGTTGAGGGATCCATTCGTCTCGAGGATGGCGGCCAGCTGCTTGTTGACGGTCTTCTCGATGACCTTGGCTGGGAACGGGAGGAGCGAGGTGGGGCGGTAATTCTTGAGTTCGGTGGGGTCCGCTGTGGGTTTCTTTAGTAGGGCGCTGAGTTCGGCGTGCTTCCAGCTCTCCGGGAAGGTGGCGGTGTTGAAGGAGGTGTTGATGATGTCCCGCAGGTGGGGTGCGATGACCGCGTCGGCCTTGTTGAAGATGTGTTGAGGGCAGGGGTCGGTCGGAGATCCGGAGTGGATGGAGTTCATCATGTGGATGGTGTCTTCGGTGCTGATCGGAGTCCAGGTGCGGAGGGTGGTGGTGGGGGGCGGTGGTTCGGTTGTGGCGTGCGTCGGTTGAGTGCTGAAGCTGTTGTGTATTTCCGCGATCTTGTTGTGGAAGTAGGAGGCGAGGGAGTTGCAGAGGTCTTGCGATGGGGTATTGTTGTTGTTTCCGGCGTTGGGGTTGGAGAGCTCTTTCACGATGTTGAAGAGTTCCTTGCTATTGTGTGCGTTGTTGTGCAGCCGGTCCTTGAATGCAGTTTTCTTGGTGGCTCGGATCAGTTGGTGGTGCTTCCGGGTGGCAAGCTTGAGGGCGGTCATGTTGTCCGGTGTTGGTTCCCTTCTCCAGGTTTTCTCGAGGGCTCGGCAGTTCTTCTTGGAGCTCTTGAGTTCGTCGGTGAACCAAGGGGCCTTCTTGCTGCCGGGTCTGCTAGGCGGGGTCCTCAGTGGGGCGAGTTCGTCCGCGCAGTTGTTGATCCACTTCGTGAGATTGTCGGCGCCCTGGCTGGGGTTCGCTGAGATGGCGGGGGGTGCTGGCTCAGGGAAGCAGCGAGCTGGTCGGCTGTGATCTTGTTCCAGCTTCTTCGAGGAACCTGTTGCTGGTGGTGGTGGATCGTCGTTCTTCTGAAGGTGAAGTGGACGCAGCTGTGATCCGTCCAGTGGAGTCCAGTGGCGTGGCTGAATGCGATGTCTTTGCTGGATGAGAAGACGGCGTCGAGTGTGTGTCCGGCGAGGTGGGTGGGGGTGGATACCAGCTGCTTGAGTCCGAGGTTGGCGAGGTTGGCGAGCAGGGTGATGGTGTTGCGGTCGTTGTTGTTCTCCAGGTGGAAGTTGAGGTCCCCCAGGAGCATGTAGTCGGCGGAGGGGAGGGCATGCGGGCTGACGAAGTCGGCGATGTCCTCGCTGAATTGTGTGCGTGGTCCCGGGGGTCGGTAGATCAGGGTGCCTCTGAGGGTGGTCCTCGGGTCGGTATATATAATTATAGAATGTAACACATCTTCCCCATTAAAACAAAAAGGAAGAATTAAACAAAAAATCATACAAAATCTTGAAGCAAAGACTGCCTTTTTCTAACGCGTACATCATGTTTGACTCTTGACTCCACTGAATCATTCCTGAGTTCATCACTGCGTTTATCATTCTGAACAGTAATATTTTTGAACTGTTTAACATTTTGTACAGGACACTTAGCTACTCTCCTGGAATTCCAAACTTTACCATCCTTGGTAATTACAGTATTCTTAAACACTTTTTTTATTTGTATAGGTCTACTATATTTGCTCATACCTTTACTAACCAGAAACGGTTTCAGATCCTGACCCAATCCCCTACTTTTATATGGTGTTTCCTTGTCCTCCATTTATTATTGTACCATGACCTAACTCTGTCTTGCTTGAGATCAACCTTGGCAGTCTCCTGAATATCAATTTTATCCTCTATCAAATCTTTACATTTTTAAATGGTGACGCCCAAAACAGTACCGCGTCACTTGCTTCACACCGTAAAAGTGGAATGCGGCCGCTGCTCGAATGATGCAGCCGGAGGCGGTAACACCCAACAGCCACAGAGTAACCTCAGGTAACAGTCACACTTCTTCTTGTCAGATTTTCTTCTCAAGCAAACATGAGCTATGATTACTCACGGTTTACCTCAACGATCTCCAAGTGCCAACACAGGACGCTCATCTTGCAGGAAAATCGTTCAAAAATTCACAAAGGAATCCAAAATCACAGAAGCAATCCAAAATCGCCGAAACGGTGGTACAAAGTACAAAAGCACAAAATAGTCTGATATTTCCTTCCCAACAGAGAGCAAATTAACGGTGATAGATTCTAAAATCAAAATAATTAGGTGGATTCGGAAATACTCCGCTCCTGTGCTGAAAATGGCAGGAGTAAAACTGGTCCTCGTCGCCAAATTATGTTAAATTCCACAATTAAACAATCGAGGAGGATGAATTAAAGATGCTTATTCAACAGCACAGCATACAGGTCCACATCAGATGAAAGCCAGATGCAGGACACTCATAGAGGTAGAAGAATACCTTAGCACAGTTCTGTTTTAGAATAAAGAACTATCCTAAAAGATATACATGTTGCATGTCTTAAAGGAGCACAAATACATAACCTATATGTAATACTAAATTCACTATAATTATAGAATGTAACATAGAGGCATGGCTTTTCCAACACAGAGATAACTTGGCTGGGGTACCCGGGCATGCGATGGAATGGGTTGTTGGGCAAACTACAGCAGGAAATGGGGGGAGTCACTCGTCCCCCCAACGTGTTAGTTACACACCTAGGGGGTAATGATCTGATGGCCCTGGGCAAAAGGACATTGCTTCAGAACATGAAGGGCAAAAGTTGCAAATTAAGCAACCACTTAGGGACATGTGAACTGTGGTGGTCCGAGATCATGCCCCAGCTCCTGTGGCAGGGAGCCCGTTCAGGGGAAGCAATGGAGGCTGCGCGCAGGAGAGTCAATAGCGCGATGTGTAAATTCCCGTAACAAATGAGGTTTGGCTTCATAAGACACAGGTTGCTTCATGCCAAATCCACAGGGTGTTTCGAGGACAATGGGGTATATCTGTCCAAAATAGGCATGGACTTGTTCCTCCTTTTATCTAGGGGAGGCCCTGGAAGTAGCAGGATGTAAGTAAGAGCACCGGCCTTGGTGGGGGGCTATGGCTGCAACGGTCGCCACACCCAGGGCAGTGGCGGAGTTACAGGGCGATCCAGAGGTGGAAAGGTACTCAGGGGTACCCTCTTCAGGAGCACTAAGGGTGTTGAGGCCTAATATCCCCAGGAAGTCTGTGCGGTGGACCCTGGGGTGCGACGGCGCCCCTTCTGTCCTACGGGCTGTTGGAAACCTGTGCAACCGGGGGTCGCTTGAACGCTCCGCCCCTCGTAGGGGTTGTATGACATTACAACGCATGCTAATACATCGCATGTCATTACATCGCGGTTTTTACAACGCAAGTCGTTACAACGACTTGCGTTGGAGGGCGCTGGACAAAGGAGTAGTATAATTTACTATTCCAACTCCAGTCTACATACAGTAGGGAAGGTGTTGGATAGTAAATTATACTATTCCTTGTCCTAGAGTGCCATCCAGCGCAAGTCGCTGTAACGACTTGCGTTCTAAAAACCGCAATGTAATGGCATCGCGATGTAACAACCGCGTTGCAAACAAAGTTTCCCCTCGTAGGGGGGGCGTGAGTAATAGGATGGACCGATGGTTCACCGAAGTGGGAGGGGCTATCCCCTCACCACAACCGCTAAGCACTGATTGTCTAAGGCCACGATGCAAGTTGGCCCATCAGATGGTAGACCACGAGGGCGGCCTGCCTTTGGAACGCCTGTAAGATAACCCACCATGTTGGCATATTTGGTATGCTAATAAACCTGCAGCAATTTTTTCCACCCAAAAGTTGTCTTGTCTGCTTATTTATGTAACATGTATGTTGCTGCGGGAAGGCTGGTGAGTGTGGCCGACATTGGCACTACGCAGTCCACGCAGGGGACCCTCATAAGATGGTGGCCCCTTTAGTGCCACAGGATGGCACACTGGACAGCCTAGTGTCCAGTGAGCCCTTCAGGGTCCCGTGCATCACTTCTGGCCAAGGTGGGGGAAGGGGAGAGGTATATAGGCCTCCCCCACCCACCTGGCGACCTCTTTGTCCTTCAGCCTCCCTCCCTACCGCTTACCCGGCATAATTAGGGTGGGGAGAAGTTTGTTCTAATCCTCTTTATTTGTGCTACAGGGGGAGTTACAGGGTGATCCAGAGGCAGAAAGTTACTCAGGGGTACCCTCTTCAGGAGTACAAAGGGTGCTGAGGCCTAATGTCCCCAGGAAGTCAGTGAGGTGGACCTTGGGGTGCGACGGCACCCTGTTTGTCCTACCGGCGTTTGGAAACCTGTACAACCGGGGGCCGCTTGAACGCTCCGCCCCTCATAGGGCGGGGCGTGAGTAATAGGGTGGACCGATGGTTCACCGAAAGTGGGAGGAGCCATCCCTCACAACAAACTGCTAAGCACCGATTGGCTAAGGCCACAATGCAAGTTGGCCCATCAGGTGGTAGGCCACAGGGGCAGCTTGCCTTTAGGCTGCCTGTAAGATAACCCACCATGTTGGCATATTTGTATGCTAATAAACCTGCAGCAACTTTTCCCACCAAAAAGTTGTCTTGTCTGCTTATTTATGTTGCTGCGGGAGGGCTGGTGAGTGTGGCCGATATTGGCACTATGCATTGTCAACAATTCATTGACCTTAGGGGGTCCCTTGGAACCAAGGTTTAGAGCAATAACGTTTGCGTATGGTACCAATGGTGTCACTGACCCCATCACTGAGGACAGATGCTTGACCCCCTCAATGAGAGGCAGAAAAGTTATCTTACTCACTGTTCTAGCCTATCCAGCAATGTGGTATGCTCCACTGTGTCATACACTACAGAGAGGGTGAAAAGGATTGGGATTTCCAATTGTTCTTCATCGAGAGAGTCAAAAAGCCATTCCCTAATACCCACAATCACTGTCTCAGTTCCTGCCCTGGCCTAAAACCAGATTTTCTGTTGTGGAGGATGCCTTTTGCTTCAATAGTCTCCTGCAATCAGCATCGTATTGGGAAGGCGGGCATTGGCCGATGGGACTGTGCCTTACCCCTAGGGTCACCCGTGGGACGGTTTTTGTTAGGAGCTCTGTCAACCGGCCCACAGAGCCTTACTGTCTCTTCCCCACCAGGACACTGTCATGTGGGACCAGCATCATAGGGAGGCAAGTTCGGAGGGAGAAGCTTGCATCAAGGTTGCAAGGCGGCCAAATTCTGGCTGCTGCTGACTTTAGCTTGTCCTCTGTGGGGCGGGCAGATGATCAGAAGCAGTGTCCCACTGCCCTGCTGTGTTCTTAACCAGAGGTGTCTGTCTGGAGGCAGGTGATGTGGCTGTTGGCCCACTATCACCTCATCTCCCCTGGAGCCGCAACAGCTCCCTGCTTTTCTTCACCCCTCCCCTGCCAGGCCATCGCCCTGAGGCTTCAGTTTGCTGGGGAGCAGGAAGAGTAAGTGAAGCAGCTTCACTGAGGGGCTGTTGTTGGCACCTCGGCTCCTGTGTCTTTCACGCCATGGTGGGCAGAGGGGCATGTTTGCACAGGCTTCGCTGTGGGGCATCTTTCCCAGTGAGGAACATTGAGAGAAGGTAATACTAGGGTCAGAGCTGGCAAATTTGGAACTATGGAAATAAGTTCAAGTCCCAGCCTCAGCTCAACATCATGTGATTCTGGGCAAACTACTTAATTGCCCAAGGCCTAAAGTAAAGATAAATATGATCTTCTGTAATGTGACTGGTGCTCATATAATCACTACCCTTGGGCTGAGTTCACGCTAAAACGACAAGAAAAAGCATAACCTTCTGTGTGCTCATGCTTGAAGAGTCTGCAAAGGCTGGAATAATAATAAGAGAGGATTCTTTATACAACTATAAATACGTCTGTATTCCTTCTTAACATGGCTTTTTTGCCTTTGGTTAGTTTTTAACTATCTGTCACACGTCATTAAAGCCGCTTTGGACCACATTTTAAACTGTGTTCATCTTATGTTTATTGTTTGAAGCACATATTGATCAGAGGAGAAAATACAAGCTTTAGGTGAATTCATCATTTTCCTACCAGCCAGGACATTAAAATACCGGTAATGCTGGTTAAAAAAATGACCAGGTGGCAAACATAGCCACGTCAGGAGTTGTGACCTTTGGGCCACTTTATTTCACTTCACTTACCCACCCAAAATGTAGTGCTTCTAGTTTTCACCTATGTATCTGGCTCTATGAGCTTTAAAATAGGCAATTTATCCAAATTTTTCTAAAAATTAGACTAGCCAAATGCTGTTTTATAAACAGGTGAGATCCGGGAATGTGGGCCACTTTTTTGGGGGTGCCCGGGCCGTATTGTGATCCGAATCCGACCCTGATTGCAATTGATGTGTGGTTTCTCCTTCATCATTTGAAGGATGGAGAGGAGGTTTGCTACAGATCTAAACTTTTTTGGGCCAGCCAAAGGCTTGTATAGTAATGGATGTTAGTGGCATTCTTTAGGCATTCAGCACTACTCCTTGGAGAAACTCAGCATACACAAATTCCAGAATCTCCAGACCAAGTGAAGAACATATTCCGTGTATTCTTGCAGCTGACAATGGGTGAATAGAGATATTCAAGGCTTTCTGTTTAATAAAATATAGTATCCTCATGAAGTACAGATGATACAATACCATTACCATGCATCCATTAAAGCCACTACAATGAATTTACAACAATGCATTTACCACTATAATGAGGTAAGCTGCATCAAGTTAAGATGGTTGGACTGGTGGTGGTGCTTAAGGTTTTTTTGGATGGATAGAGTACAAGGAAAGTAAGGGGATCTTAGGAGTCATGGACGGGTAGGGTGTAGGAGTAGCAGTTAGTTTTTGAGGGACAGGGATGGGTGGTGGGGTGGTGCATCAGGGTAGTAATGAGGTTTCAGTGATCTGGAACGTGTAGTTTAAGGTGGTAGTACGCAGTTTTCAGGGTTCATGGAAAGGAGGAGTGTGGGAATAGTATAAGGGGAGCAAGGAGGTTTTAGGGTTCAGGAAACGTGGATGACAAGGCTGTGTATAGATGCACAAAAATGGTTTATTTGCCGACTACCATTGGATGCGTTTCGCCTGCCCTACAGGTTTGCTCACCAACGTTGAAGTAAAGTTTTACAATCACTTTTAAACACTTTTTTTGTTGTTGCGTGTCATGAGAGAACTACCGTGTGATTACAACCAAAGACAGACTGGTAGTTTAGCTCCGATTATTCAAGTCCATTTTTAAATCACAGTGATTTTAGCATAAATTCATTTATATATTGACAAATAGTACGTAATGTGTATTAATAATTCAAGACCTTACAAAATAACTCATCATATCAATTATGGGTAAAATTGGTGCATAGAACCAATAGTGCATAGAACGCCGTAATCTATAATTATGTAATTTTCTTTGTAATTTTCAGGCAGAGCCGTGCCGGGCACTAAAACTGTAAATGCGGGGGTTCTTACTGAGCCCCAAGCCCAGGGTACCACCACCTCCCCGGGGCTTCAAACAAGTTGGGATGGGTGGGATGGGTGCCGCGCGACCCCCCTCCCGGAGCCCTCGATGGCCCTGGGGACCACCATCACCCAGGGCAGGCTCCTGCAGGATCCAGGGGTGCCCAGCCCCGGGAAACTGCTGTTTGCTTTGGCAGGGCGGGAGCCGGGCAGCTCCCGCCCTGTCATAGCAAACACTGCTTTGCTCTGTGGCACTTACTGGAGGTACCTAGTGGGCTAGTTGTGCTCCAGGGACCCTGGGATTCAAGGGGACTTAATCCCCCAACTTAAAACACACCACGGGGCATGTTTGCACACTTGTTACATCAGGCCCCACCCCCTCTCTTCACCACTATGCAAACAGGCCCTCTGGCACGTTGTAAGTTGGGGGATTAAGTCCTCTTGAAACCTGAGGGTCCCTTGGGTCCAACTAGCCCACCAGGTACCTCCAGTAAGTGCTACAGAGCTGAGTTGCAGAGAGGTGTAAAAAGGTGCATGGCTTTGGACCACCTCGCTGCAATGCAGCTCAGTGGCACTTACTGGAGGTACCTGGTGGGCTAGTTGGCCCCCAGGGACCCTCAAGATTCAAGGGGAATTAATCCCCCGACTTACAAACTCTCCAGTGGGCATGTTTGCACAGTGGTGAAGGGAGGGTGCGGGCCTGATGTGATATGTGTGTACTTATCCAATCACTCCGCCAAAACGCAAGCACTTATAAATTCCCCATGCATTCTCCTTGCAGCACTCTAATCATCCGGTCACTACCTAATCACCCATGCAATGACCCATGCACTAACTCATGCACTGCTACAATACCCTGAGCACTACCCATGCAGTCCAGCCATCACCCGGTCATGCATTCCTCCAATCACCCAGCCAGCACTATGTACTTATCCAATCAATCTGCCAAAACCCAAGCACTTATAAATTCACCATGCATTCTCCTTGCAGTACTCTAATAATCCAATCAGTACCCATGTATCATGCAATGACACAGGCCCTAACACATGCACTGCTACAATCCCCTGAGCACTATCCATGCAGTCCTATAACCACCTACACACTACTGATTCACTCCTCCAATTACCCAGGTAGTGCCCATGCAGTCCAGCCATCACCTTGTCAGTACCCATGCACTCCTTCAATTACCCAGAAAGCACCATGTACTTATCCAATCACTCCACCAAAACCCAAGCACTTATAAATTCACCATTCACTCTCCTTGCAGTACTCTAATCTTCCAGTCTGTACCCATGTACTCATGGAATCACCCAGGCACTAACACATGCATTGCTACAATCCCTTTAGCACTACCCATGAAATCCAGCCATTTCCCTGTCACTGCCTATGCACTCCTCCAATCACCCTTTCGCCAACATTTACTATCCAATCACTCTGCCAAAACCCAAGCACTTATATATTCCCCGAATCTATGACAAAATATCGAATACACAAATATCGAGATACAAAATTATCGCAACAAAAATATCGCTGGCAAAAATATCGGGATCCTATCTCTAACAAGGTAAGTACAAAAATATCAGAAAAAATATAGAATGTCAAAAATATCGTTTTTTGTAAAATATCGTTTATTTTAATAAAATAAAATAATCAATTAATAAAATAAAAATGTAATATTAACAAAATAATACTTATAAATGTAATACACATATTTAAAAATATATTATAATATTTAAAATTAATAAATATAATAATAATAAAGATATAATACATAGTATATTTTTCATAAATAATAACTCTGAATGAATTATTTTAATAACTTATAAATAAATAAAAATATAATAAATTACAAATAAATGTATATACATAAAATTATAATATAAATAACAATTGATAACATAAAACTAATTTAAAAAAAATACATTTTAGATAGCGTATGAGTAAAATTACTATTCCCACTCCAGAGAGTGCAACAGTAGGGAAAGTGTTGGATAGCGTAGGGGTAACAATTACTATTCCCACTCCAGAGAGTGCAACAGTAGCGAAAGTGTTGGATAGCGTAGGGGTAACAATTACTATTCCCACTCCAGAGAGTGCAACAGTAGGGAAAGTGTTGGATAGCGTAGGGGTAAACATTACTATTCCCACTCCAGAGAGTGCAACAGTAGGGAAAGTGTTGGATAGCGTATGGGTAACAATTACTATTCCCACTCCAGAGAGTGCAACAGTAGGGACAGTGTTGGATGACGTAGGGTAAAAATTACTATTCCAACTCCAGAGAGTGCAACAGTAGGGAAAGTGTTGGATAGCGTAGGGGTAACAATTAATATTCCCACTCCAGAGAGTGCAACAGTAGGAAAAGTGTTGGATGGCGTAGGGGTAAAGATTACTATTCCAACTCCAGAGAGTGCAACAGTAGGGAAAGTGTTGGATAGCGTAGGGGTAACAATTAATATTCCCACTCCAGAGAGTGCAACAGTAGGAAAAGTGTTGGATAGTGTAGGGGTAACAATTACTATTCCAACTCCAGAGAGTGCAACAGTAGGGAAAATGTTGGATAGCGTAGGGGTAACAATTACTATTCCCACTCCAGAGAGTGCAACAGTAGAGAAAGTGTTGGATAGCGTAGATCTTTGTACTGGGGTGAATGTAAGACATTGTTCTGCATTCTGTCCATCAACTGTGTTTTTTGCAATTTTCACCCTGAGTGGGCTGGGTATGCTCAGACGTGAGTCCCAGGCTCTCCGCATCACTGGAGTCAAGCTATCCAGGCTGAAGAAGGCTGATAGCCAGAAACCGGTCCTTGGATGCTTGATTCCGGTCTAGGAAAGACATGGCTTGGTAGTTCGGGCTGGACTGTTCCCATGAGGCACAGGGTCAAGGCTGATTTGCATATGGCCATTGTCTGACCTAGGGTGGTGTGGAGTGCAAAAAAACGATGGATTTAGGCCCAGATCTTTGTACTGGGGTGAATGTAAGACATTGTTCTGCATTCTGTCCATCAACTGTGTTTTTTGCAATTTTCACCCCGAGTGGGCTGGGTATGCTCAGACGTGAGTCCCAGGCTCTCCGCATCACTGGAGTCAAGCTATCCAGGCTGAAGAAGGCTGATAGCCAGAAACCGGTCCTTGGATGCTTGATTCCGGTCTCGGAAAGACATGGCTTGGTAGTTCGGGCTGGACTGTTCCCATGAGGCACAGGGTCAAGGCTGATTTGCATATGGCCATTGTCTGACCTAGGGTGGTGTGGAGTGCAAAAAAACGATGGATTTAGGCCTGATCTTTGTACTGGGGTGAATGTAAGACATTGTTCTGCATTCTGTCCATCAACTGTGTTTTTTGCAATTTTCACCCGAGTGGGCTGGGTATGCTCAGACGTGAGTCCCAGGCTCTCCACATCACTGGAGTCAAGCTATCCAGGCTGAAGAAGGCTGATAGCCAGAAACCGGTCCTTGGATGCTTGATTCCGGTCTAGGAAAGACATGGCTTGGTAGTTCGGGCTGGACTGTTCCCATGAGGCACAGGGTCAAGGCTGATTTGCATATGGCCATTGTCTGACCTAGGGTGGTGTGGAGTGCAAAAAAACGATGGATTTAGGCCCAGATCTTTGTACTGGGGTGAATGTAAGACATTGTTCTGCATTCTGTCCATCAACTGTGTTTTTTGCAATTGGTGTAACATTAGCACTAGTTCAGGCGATTGGCAATCTAGCATAACCCTGTAGACCAGAAAGTTGATAAGTGGCCTGTCCAACAGAGGCAAGCAATCGGTGCTGATAGAGTGATGAATGGGGTTGGAGAGGTGATGTATACCTGAGAAATGTTATAGGCAGTACTTCAAATGGAAACATAGAAAAAGTGCTGCTACTTATTATTTACAGTACCTATTCACTCCTCCGGACCTAAGTGCTGCTACTCTGCCATTAAATGTATTACTAGAAATCAATAAAGGGTTCTGGCCCTCAATCAGCAAGGCTAGGCCAACGCAATAACCACGACAATACAAGAGATGCCAATACTGATACCATTCACAAATTCAATAGACAGAATCACATGTGCACTCGTAGTGATAAAAAATAAATTAATTAGAAAACGTTTTTTCATTTATTTTTAAATTTGTTGAATTTTCTTTTTAATTTTATCTTTAATGATGGATCATTAAAATTAAATTACAGTCCAAATATTTGATCGGACCAAACAATAACAATACAAAATACTCCATAACAAACACAAATTACATTTGAATACACCAAAGCCCCAACAGAATAAAAGAATAGGAGAAAACCAAGGGAAAGTGATAACAAATACCACAGAGTAAGGGGGATGTAGAACTCTCCCAGGGAATGTTGGTCAAACAGTACGGTGTTCTGGTTTTTATTGCCTACAAAGCTTCTTAAAAAGACATTGCTTTAAACCCAGACACCTATCATTTATTGGCAAACTTATTTAGACACACCAGAATAAAGGTCTACACGTTTCAAACCCATGTATTATTTGTGGGTTTTCCTCAGGACCTGGGGAATGAGCTTATTTATTCATTGCGACAGCACCCATGGTGCTTCACAGCTGTTGGTTATTCCAACTACTTTTTCGTTCAGAGATCTGCAAAAAATCACTTGCTAGCCAAATCATTTTTAGTTAGATTACGTGGCAGTTAAAATATGAAATCCAGCACACCACTGAATGGCGGCGGATTAAACGTGCTGTCCAGTACACAACTCTTTCAATGTGGATAGCTCTATTCAATCTTGCACTTCTTTTAACCCGTCTCTGCCACAAACGTCTTCCTCTCGCCGAAAAGATCGATAACTCCGACAAGGTGAGAAGTGCAGATGCTCTTTCTTTTAAATTAAAGTAGTGCAGGTACTCAGTACCAGACACCATCTGCTCAGTTAAAGCAATAGTTTACATGAAGAAGTTTGGATTTAATGATCGCTCTGGTAAAGTTTTGTATCATAGAATGACAATTTTACACAGGAGAGAGCGGTGTCAATTATCTGCGATGCAAGCAGGTGTAAAGTGTAGGATGAGAGGAGATTCTGCAAGTGTATGTGAGCGTTTTTGAAGGAGTGTTTTGAAGGAGTATGTGCATGGGAGAAAGCCAAAGAAGGGTGTAGTATTGCATTTGGCACCTGTTGAAGAGAACTGCCCTTCCATTTCTGGTACTTTGCAGCAGTTTTAAGATAATCTTAAAGTTTCTCATTGCTCAAATTGGTGTAATTTCTGGTATTTATGTTTCCCTCGTCTTCATTGCTTGATTTTGCTCCTGAGAAAGTGTCACTCATAGTCGTTGAATCTCACTCATAATTACATTGAAATTCTGAAAATGTCACACATAAGTAATCTGAAACCTTGGCAGCTATGTAGAAGGGTTCTAATTTTGGTAGTTCCAACACAACACTGAAGGTTACGTTGCAAATAATGAACATTTTTGAATCGATAGTACAGAGTGAAGACCTAACAGCTCTGGGTATTGCTATTAAAGTTACCAAAGTGCTCAAGTTCTTTATTCATAAACTGTGGTCGGCCATGATCCCCGCCTCCCAGCAGGCTGTGCGCAGTATTCGGTGGCTGCTTCTGTTACCTTCCCTTCTTCTGACCAAGGAACCAGGCTCATCTTCCCACTGGATTGTGCAGTAGCACAACAGCGACAGCTAGAGGCGATTTACAGAAAAGGCAGTTGCTGAACACGAGGCGAGAGTAAATTGAGAACAGATGAAAGCGTCGATTTTGCACCGCGGCACGTGCATGGCTAGATTCACATCAGTGTAAAAGCGAACTGCTGTTGACAGAGCTCACCCGAGGCGAGCAATTTGTCAGTGTTTATTGAAGTTCGTCGTGTTATGCGGCGCTAGCAGCAAGCTTTTTATATCGCTAGCCGCACTCTTTATTTGTCTAGAAAATGAGAATTTAAAACAAAGAGCATCTTATTTTTTTTTCTAACGTACTATGATTTTCATAGCAGGCCTAGTTACAGCCTTAAATGAAAAATGAAAGGGTTAATTTAGAGAGATATTTGCTGACAATTAAACTGATCATTTTCAATGTTTCCATAAAGTTTGTATATTTTTTCAAAACGAACACGTCCCTGGGTGGGCTTGAACCACCAACCTTTCGGTTAACAGCCGAACGCGCTAACCGATTGCGCCACAGAGACTTGAAAGAAATGTGCTTCACGTTAGTATAAATACTTTTTAAAACCCACACATGTTTTTGGATGTGAGAGAGGTTTTCCATCATTAGGTCCTACAATTCATAAATATATAACTGTTAAATACTTGAGTGCTGTTTGGTATGATCCACATTTAAAACTGGGGGTCATTGCAGTGTGCCTATTAAGTGGGATCTCAGACTCGATGGTGAATGTTTTGAATAATTTGCTGATTTAAAAGCTCACTTGTGGTAGGGTTAAACAATCCATTTATTTCTTGTATCTGATTAACCATATTGTTATTATTTAAAGAAACACTGAATATGATTTATAGGAAGTAAGCCTTCACTTATTTTATACTACATCACAAGACCCCATAAACTCAGACTCAAATATGCCTTATGGCCATGAAGTGGCTATTGGTCCAAGGACAGCAGTGCCACTGCCAGGGGTAATATCCATAAGGCAAGGTGTGGCACAACGTTGCAGCGCCACTCGTGTGTGGCAGCAAAGGACTTTGTTATGCAGGAGGGTGAATTAAAGGCCATGTTCACATGGAAGACAACATATACAATATTAACACCTTCCATGCTGGTGACGGAACCACGACGTCACGAGCCACAGGTGGCGTGTGCTCATGATGGCGTGGTTCTGTCATACCGCGGCTGCTCCGCCCGCGCGGCACTGATTCCTCGCCTGTGCGGGCGAATTTGTGAGTGGGCGGAGTTCATGATGGAACCACGCCGTCATAAGCACAGCCCGCCCATGGCTCGTGACGGCGTGGTTCTATCACAAGCATGGCGGCCCTGGCGACCCCCCTACCCCCCAGCGCCGCGGCGGAATTACCGCCACGGCCAAGGGGTTGAACAATGTCTAAAAGAATACTGTCTCCACTAAGGAAGCAACAATCATTGGCCCCCTTGCGCCGGCAAACAAACCATTTTCATTAAAAACAAGCGAATAGTCTAAAATAAAAAATAAACAAGCATTGGCATAACCAATAGGTCGCGCCTTTGAGACCTTAAAAGTGTTTAGCCATGCAACAGTTGATGTTGCTGAACCAAGGATATTGTGCTGGATAACTAAACACTTATAAGGTCCCAAAGGGGAGACCTATTGGCTATGCCAATGCTTCTTCTTAATGTTCTAGATGCCCCTTGGTCACTTCAAGGCAACAGGCATTGCTGCTTTTTATGGAGTGTACTTTCAGTGTGCTATATAAGAGTAATGATTGCCATTATATGGCACAACAGAATTGAACACAGGGCCGGACTGGGAACCACAACCGGCCCTGGCAAAGTGCTCGGCCACCCCAACCTCTCCACTGGGGGGGGGGGAGTTTGGAGGTGCTGTCGAGCTCTTTGCCGGGCCGGTTTTCAGCCGATTTCGTTACAGCAGCCGATTTTGCGGCTATACTGCAAAAATGGCCCTGTAACAAAAACGGCCCCCAGGGGCCCAAAACCGGCCACCACCCGTGAGGCGCACCGTGGGATTACCCGGCACCCGCTATGGCCAGTCTGGCCCTGATTGAACATATTCATTCAAGTTTGGACAGGGGCGGTGGGTGACATTTGAAAGTGGTGGGGCGCAAAGTGATTTGCATACAGCACCGTATTGAGCGAGCGCAGCGAGCGAGCCTGAACCCCAAAAGGGGGGTTTGGGGTAGGAAAACCCCCTCCCAAGAATTTTTTTTTTAAAAAGAAGAAAAATCGTGCATTTTCAAGCAAATTTGAGAAAGCAGGAAGGTTAATAAAGAAATTGTGAAAGTGCAGTTATTACATTAATAGATGGCATAACATAGGCTTTACATGAGCTGCTGGAAAAACCTCCAAAACCTGCCAACTTCCTCTTAAGTGATATCTGACTCCTGAATGGCAAAGACACCCACTTGCATTAAATATGTGTATCTCGGTGGCAAGAACCGGCTACATGGTGCACACAAAGATCACGCTAAAAGTTATGGGCACACCGAGTCCACCTCGAAAATAAATACCAGCTTGAAATACCATGTTTTAACAGTGTGGCTCACGCTCGCACCATGCACAGCTTGAGGCAATTAAATAAAGGCATGTCAGTCGCAATGATTTAGATTATCAGCTTTCACAAAGTGCTAAAACAAATGCCGTCCTGAACAATTTGTTGTCATTCATTCCAAATTTATTTAACCAATCAATGTCATACATAACAGCGCCATGAGATCCATAAGAGTGATATGTCTGCGCCCAATAAAAACCATTAATAATAATAATAATACAGGGCTCTCTCAGTCTTCCTAGTTCCACGCTGGTAACTAAATGATCGCAGGGAGTAACCTGGGCCTTGTGTTGGAGTCAATTTATGACTGAGTCAAAACTGCAAGAGCGTCAGGCAGATGGGGCTTAGAGCTGCCAAAGGGCCACCCTGGGGAACCTATGTGGCCAAATGGAAGGCCCATGGGACAAAAACAAGCCAAACACTAAAAGCACCTCCTAGGGGAACAAAAGACAGCCTTTTAAACCGTAAACACAGTACATTATGCACAATAATTTCCTTGCATGGTATAAGACACATTTTTGAATTCAGCATTTAATCAAAAGCGCGTGTCAGACCCACCAATTAATTGGATATATTGTCTCCCAAGAATCCATCTACTGGATGACTTTGCACTGTGCTATAGCCAGGGCCACTGGAATTATTACTAGATGCAAATTACAAAACTAGTCTGAAGCAGGCAAGGGTACGGGACAGGAGAGGGGTGTTTGGGAGGGTACATGGGGTGTTTTAATACAAATATATAAAAATAGAAAACAGAATCTACACTCACATGCATACACGCATTCACACACACAGCCAGAGGTATAATGTAGATTAAAGGGAAATTCAAAGCTGTTCCCATAACCCTGTCCTCTACGGAGAGTAAACAATCTGCGCAGATAATTGATGCAAGCTGCGGCTGCTGTTTACTTTCCAGCTGAAAGTCAGTAGCAACCAACACACACAAATAAACCGATCAACGGCTGAAAGATTCATCAGTAGCCCGCAGACGTCCAAACACAAATGCAAATCCATTCTGCAGATGGGAAGTGTTCAGAATGGTTTGGAAGGTTCCAAGCTCAAGACCCCATCCATTAGTCCCCTTTTGACAGAACATCCTGCACTAGATATTTTTGCATGAGCAGCATTCAAATTACTCCTAGTAATACTGCTAGGCACAATTAAATTGTGACTTAACTACCTCATGCTGAAAGAAGCACTACAAGGCCGACCGGCGAGATAATAGTGTGTATTTTTTTATTCTTTTCTTTTTTGTGTGTGTCAAAGTGAGTATTGTGTGCTTGGGTGCGAGCAAGCAGCTTACAGGCTCTAATCTAGACAAGTTTGGAATGTCATTCTTCGAAGTACTATACATTCATTCACTTACGAGTGGGGTAACATCATCATCAACCTTCAGTTTTCTACACCATGTAAATAATCAATATCTTATGACTTTATTAACTACATTGTTGTAACTCATTAACTGATTGAGGGCATCAGTTTGCCTCTATTGTAAGCCGTCTGTTGTATGCTATCAGCAGTTCGCGCACCTCGCAGAAAGGCCTGGACATCCTTCAGGCGGCGGCATGGACATTTTTCTCATGACCGGTTTATAATCAGTGCGGAGGGAAAGCAGGCAGGGGCCTCTGGTGTCCCTGGATGAAAGCATAGGAGATGAAGAACAGTCTGTTCTGTAGGTTCTTCTCACAAGAAAAGTCAAAACAAGAGCTATTTCTCAATTACCTCCTCGTCTGTCTTCCTCGCCATAATAATTAACAGTGAGCATTCTGCTCCTACAGAAACTCCAAGTAAAAAGCTACATACTAGTCTCCCTATCCCTCCAATATGGCCCCAGTGCCAACCACCAATCAGATAAAAGGACACAAAACTCCCAACACAACCTTTTTTTTGTTTCTGCACTGCTCCGAGTGCTGTTCATTTAACCCACGCACTAAGCCCCACTACCCCCAATTGCATGTATCATGTTGTATCCCCTTGTAATAAAGCCAACGTACACACTTCTTGTGGTGGTCATTTGTTGGCCGCAGTTTTATTTAGGAATACATGCATCTCTATTCAGTATCGTATTACACATCATTTTGTAAGATTACTTGTTGCTGAAAGTCATCTGGTCAGTTCGCTTGGTTGGTTTTTCTTTTCTTTCCGCATGAGGGGGGGTGTAGCCACCGTCCCTGACTTAGGCCCAACTCGCTACCTGTCGGACTTTTGTTGTGCCCTGCCAAAGGGCGGGGGCTGGGCTGCGAGTGCCGTCTCCGTTTGCAACCCCCTCTTGGTAGGCCGACTCACCCAACCGTGAGGCATCGTAAGGTGAGTGGTCCTACCCGTCATCCTTCAGTCCCCCTTTTCCCAGCCATGAGGCATCCCAAGGTAAGTTGTCTTGTCCCGGCACACCGTCCTCCGGTGTGTTCCTCTGTACCAACCATTCTCCCTTCGTTCTCCGCCAATGCTCTACTTGCTCCTCAGCCCTGCGACATAGCTGCTCCTTAGGTGTGGGTGGGCCAAAAGTTCACCGTCCGGCACTGTGCTGCTCCCCCGCTCCTGAAGATAGAAGCATACCTGGGGAGCAGGTATATATCCCCCTCCGGTGTCCTTCACCCTGGCCAGGGGTTCGCTCCCCATTGGGCTATTTGTACGGCGCGGGGACCCCCATTGGCTGGGGGAGTGGGCGCCACTCTGGCAGCTCCGGAAGGGGGGGCAGGTGTCTTCCCACTCTGGGGGGGCTTTTGGCACCAAAGCAAACCGGTTCTGCGTATGAAGTCACGGCATTAGTTATGACGCTGGCCTCCTAGGCCCCGGTTGGGGGATGCCTCTGCGATTCCTGTTTGTCAAGTAAGTTGAGGGTCGGCGGTCCTGCTATAGCGTACTCTTGTGCTCCATTGTAAGGTGGGGTACAGTTTCATTGTTATTCTGTTTCTTCCCCCCTTGGTTGGCACTTTCTCCATTATCCCTGTCATGCTCTAGCTGCCTTGTGGGGTCTTTGTGTTGTTTGTGACATTTCTTTTTGACTCTGTGTCCTGCTCTGGCAGACTCAGCGTCTTTTCCTTTTTTGTCAGCATGGTATTCTGTTGTGACGAGTCCTGCTCTAGCAGACTTGGCGTGTTTTGTTTAATTGCTGGCTGCGCGCACCGTCCTGCTTTAGTGGCTCGGGCGTTTTTGTTACTTCGGCCCCCTGCATTTGGTTCTTGCCGTCCTGCTTGGCTTGCATGGCATTAGGTTCTTTATGTAGGGGGCATGAGGGAAATGTATTTCTTTGCGGGTTGTGACCGCTTGTACTTCAGTATCTACTCCTGTTCGCTCCGTGCGCATACGGGTTACCTTTCACCCTGCTTCTCTTGTTTTTACATGGTAATGTGAATCTATGTGTACTGACCGTTTTGGGTGCTTTCTGTGTGTCCTGCATTAGCGGACTCACCATACCGGGTTAGGATGGGCCTTCCATTCCTCTTCCCCTCGGCTTCTTGGATACGGGGTGTGGCTTCCTACGGGAGTCTGTTACAATCAGCGATTGCATTCCTGGGCTTCTTCTAGGGGCTGGGGTGTGACGTGCTTGGGAGGGGTGTGTCTCTCCTGTCCTGGGACGATTTTTTATGGGGTTTCCATGGTGATGTGAACCTTTTTGAATGCTCCTGCATGCCGTAGTGGTGTTGTTGGTCATTCTTTGTTTGGCAGCTATGGATCCTGATGCTGTATTGGATTCTGTGACGGCAGAATGTTCTGCTGGGTCTCAGGACTCTGTGCCTTCCCTTTCAGTACTTCACAGATGATTAATGCGGCAGTGGCAGCTGCTTTGCAAGATAAGGATTCACTTCCTCCTCCTAAAAGTGCCAGATGTTAGCCGGGTCCTTCCCATGAATCTTAGGGGAAGGAAGATGTGGACCTGAAGGGTCGTTTTGTCCAGGGGTCAGGTCTTAAGGATGTTCTTCACCACATTCGTTCCAACCTCATTTTTCCGGAGTCCGATGTAACTGTGGAGGACTCTGATTTTTCTGTGTAATATCAGAGGAAGGAGCCTGAATTTTTGCCTCTTCACTCGTCTGTTTTGAGGGTGTTGGAGGCTGAATGGAAGGATGTGGACAAGAGTAATTTTCCACGTTTTCTGGGAAAACGGTATCGCTTGCAAAACTTTGCAGTTAAGTTTCTTGCCTCTGTTAAGGTGGATTCCTTAATGGCGGGCTTGTCATCACAGGGGACTATTATTTCAGAGGATGCTTTGCCTGCCGATCCAGTGGAAAAGAAGGTGGAGGCGCAAGTGAAGCACACTTTTTCCACAGCAAATTTTTCCATTAGGGCTGCTGTCTATTCCTCCTATGCCATCCAGTCGTTGCTTAAGGACTTTCAATCCTTGTCTAAATTGTTGGAACAGGGCGAGGACATTTCAGCTACTCTCGCTTTGATGCAGCAGCAGGTTCGTCTGCTTTCCAATATTTCCTTTGACACTTTGGGAGCTGCTGCTTCTACGGCTGTGTCTTCTGCGGCTGCTCGCCGCCAGTTGTGACTCCGTTCCTGAAAGGCTGATTCTGCACAGAAGGGTTTGCGCATAAAAAAATCCCCTTTTCGGGGGTGAAATTGTTTGGTGCACCATTGGAGGAAATAGTCAAGAAATTGGCGGAAGATCGGAAGCTTCTGGCTCTGGAGAGGGTTGGATGGTCCCAATTTTTTGGGGCTCGAAGAGTTTTAGTCCGTCTCATCAGGGAAGGGCTCATCAGCCCTTTTGTGGAACGGGGTGTGGCCGGGGTGCTCCTTCCTTTCCTTTCCTGTGAGAATGTGGCTGAGGGTCTAGGGTCTTCTGTCTGCCACATTGTTGGTGGTTCCTTGGACTCTTCATCACTTATATCCCATTGTGACCTACATTTCGACTCATTGGCACCCACGTGGTCAGGATTTCAATCAGAGGGTTCCTGTGTCGGCCCAGGTGAAGGAGGTTCTGGGTTGGTGGTTGGACGACGTTCATCTGTCCCAGGGTCGCCCCTTTCTGATTGTTCCTTCTCGTGTGGTCATGGCAGATGCCAGCGGTTTGGGCTGGGGGGCTACTCTGAGCGATGCCTAGGTGCAGGGAGTCTGGTCGCGAGTTCAGATGTCCTGTTCCTCGAATTACCCAGAGTTGAAGGCTGTTCATTTGGGTCTCTTGGCTTTCTCTGCCCTGATAGTGGGTCACCATGTTGAAGTCCGGATGGACAACCAGGTGGTCGTGTCTTACATCAATCACCAGGGGGGTTGCAGAGTTCATTCCCCCAGTTGCCTCAGTCGCCGGATTTGTTCTTGGGCGGAATCCAATCTGGAGTCCCTGTCGGCGGTTTATCTCCCGGGTCGGGAGAATGTAGTGGGGGATTGTCTCAGCCGGGTCTTTCCTTCTATGGGGTCTTTGTCTCTGACCAAGTTGATGTTCCGGACGTTGCAGAAGAAGTTTGGATGTTCGGTGATGGACTTATTTGCATCCCCGGACAATGCCAAGACCCGTTGTTTCTGCACGATTATGCCCTGTCAGAGCGCGTGGAAGGTGGATGCGATGTCCTTCCTTTGGCCGGAGGGCCTGTTGTATGCCTTTCCGCCGGTTCCCCTGATCCCAGCGGTATTGATGAAGATCAAGAGGGAGAGGGCTTTTGTCCTTCTGGTGGACCCGGGTTGGTACCGTTGCCCGTGGTTTCCTCTCTTGTTGGAGTAGGCGGTGTGTCCGGGTTGGACGTTGCCGTTCCATCCTTTTCTTTTGATGGGCCCTCTGGTTTCTCTTCCGGTGTTCAGATCCATGAGTCTGCAGGCTTGGCTCTTGAGAGGGAATCCCTGATCCATGGTGGTAGTTCTGTGGAGGTTGCTGGTCTTATTCAAAGGTCCAGGCGTCCCTCGACTTTAAAGTCGTACGCTAAACATTGGGACAACTTTGCTGCTTCACCATGCTTGGTCTGTTGGTCTGTTGACTCTTTGGATACTGCTTGTGTGCTGGATTTTTTTAAGGAGGGTTTTGATTTGGGCTTGGCCCTTTCTACCCTCCGTACACAGTGGGCTGCATTTCGGCTTTTCATGGGCTCCCTTTTGTGTCTGTGGAGCCTTTGGTGGCTCGTTTTTTTCGATCTCTTGCCCTTCAGCGTCCTCGCCTGATGCTTTCTCCTCCCCGTGCGACCTTCCATTGGTATTAAGGGCATTGCAGTCGGTTGAAATATTTGACTCTCAAGGTGGTGTTTCTGGTAGCCATTGCTTCTGCCAGGCGTGTTGGGGAGTTGGGTGCAGTCCTACGATCTGCTCCTTTTTTATGGATTTTGGATGATAGGGTGGTTTTATGTGCTCATCCTACTTTTGTCCCTAAGGTGGCATTGTTCTTTCATCGTTCTGCTGAGGTTGTCCTCCCTGTGTTCTTTCCTTTTCATTTGTCCCCGGAGGAATCTCTGTTACATCTTTTGGATATTAGGCATGCTTTGGTCATTTATTTGGCCCGCACCTCTTCCTTTTGTAAAATGGACAACTTATTTGTGACTTTTGGTCCGGCTAGATAGGGGCAGAGGCCACCTCTTTCCACTCTCAGTCGGTGGATTAAGGAGGCTATTCTTTTGGCGTATGATACTCTCTCTGTGGTTCCCTCTCATCCGGGTCAGGGTCATTCTTCTGTTGCTGTTTCTTTGGCCACCTTTAAAGGTGTTTCCATGGAGGATATCTGCAGAGTGGCCACTTGGTCTTCGCCTCATACCTTCATGTCTAATTACCGGCTTGAGGTTGGGGGTGGGGCTTCCATGGCCGTTGCTTCGCCAGTCCTCGGTTCTGTAACTTCATGAGATGTGTATCTCTTTCCATTAAAGTATGTGTTTTTCTAATGCATTAATTGTGTGGGTTGTGTTCCTTACATGAAGCTGTTCTTGCTTTGGTATCGGCTTACTGTTAATTACTGTAGTGAGGAAGACGGACGAGGAGGTAATGCCCGGGTTACTTACCGGTAATCTTCATTACTCCGAGTCCTAGTCTTCCTCACCACAGTATAGTTTCCCTTCTCTCCCGGCCCTCTTGGTGTCTTCATGTCTACGGCTTTGTTTTTCAGGTCATGTTGGGACTTTTATGTCCTTTTATCTGATTGGTGGTTGCGACTGGGGGCCATATTGGAGGGATAGGGAGACTAGTATGTAGCTTTTTACTTGGAGTTTCTGTAGGAGCAGAATGCTCACTGTTAATTATTATGGCGAGGAAGACAGACGAGGAGGTAATTGAGAAATAGCTCTTGTTTTGACTTTTCTTGTGAGAAGAACCTACAGAACAGACTGTTCTTCATCTTCTATGCTTTCATCCACGGACACCAGGGGCCCCCGCCTGCTTTCCCTCCGCACTGATTATAAACCGGTCATAAGAAAAATGTCCATGCCGCCGCCTGAAGGATGTCCAGGCCTTTCTGCGAGGTGCGCAAACTGCTGATAGCATACAACAGACGGCTTACAATAGAGGCAAACTGATGCCCTCACTCAGTTAATGAGTTACAACAATGTAGGAGCAGAATGCTCACTGTTAATTACTGTGGCAAGGAAGACTAGGACTCGGAGTAATGAAGATTACCGGTAAGTAACCAGGGCATTCTCCCTTTTCTGTCTCGTAAAGTTCAGTCAGTGCCGCTTTTGGATTTATGCTGAGCGTCTAAAACCAGGAGTTGTGTAAGGCCCGCTCACCACACTTCCACAGCTGCGCGCCCGGTGCCGCCTCCACAAGGGAAAGCATTAGCAGATGATGAACTTGGCGGCACTGGTCTTCCGGGGGTACTTAGGGAGCGGGTCGAGGATACGGGTTGAAACCAGCCAGCAGGGTACAAGGACAGACTCTCAAGAGACGGGACGCGGGGACCGGCACACTCCCTGTTGCATTGCACCCTCTGATGAACACAACTGAAAATAAGCATAACTTAGCTGACACTGGAAGAAAAAAAGCAAGGTTTGGCAAACTATTTAAGTTTGCCTTTTGAAAATAACATTTTAATTATTAGGTCATTGTAATATATTTATTGGATCTTCCGATAGAAAATAGGGAACCTATAGTACGGGCGAAACCACAAGTGGTGAGAAAAGGGCCGATGTTCGTGTTTAGTGTTTTTTCCGGGGGGAGGGAAGGAGTGTGTGTCAGAGTTCTGTGCCTAGTACTTAATAATTTCTTGTTCTCTTTGGCTTGTTTTTCAGGTTTTTTGCAGTCTCCTGTCACAACAAACCACCTCCTCCTCCGAAAGCCTCTCCCCTCTGACTTTGCAAGCGGAGGAGCGCGTCATGTGCCACATATAAATGGAGTGCACTCCATCAGGACCATGACGCACTCGGAGCTGGAGTGCAGCCAGACTAACGGAGCTGTGTGTTTCATTAATCCTCTCATCATAGAAGTGCACAGCCCAGGCTCCAGGGGAAGTACGAAGAGGCAGGGAAAGCGGGCTTCAGGGGTAAATGGCACAAGTAGGCCTCGCTCGCCTCCTCTGAGACCCCCTCCGCCTTCTCTCGGCTGTGCGCTTGCGAGCCCGCAGCTGTACAGAGCCACGAGGCCAGAGACAGCAGGCAAGAAATAGAGAGCCGCTGTAGGTAAAGGTCTATAGCTTGCACAGTGAAAAAGTTATAGATATGTATGTCACTAAACAATAACCACTATCACATATTGAGACCACAACCATATCTCCAAAAATACATATAGATTTTATTCTTTAAATCAATTTTATCACATATATATTTTGGTTTTTGCTCCTTATATAAAAATCTATTTCATTCTATTCCATATAATCAAATGTGCAGAGAACATAATAATCTGTTTATGAGTGAGTACATTAGACGCATGGTTGATGGGGGGGCAATGCGGTAGATGTGAACTACGAGCGTTTCGGCATTGCTGCCTTCATCAGGTGCCCATCCTTTGCGCTACAATTCTGCTATTCGTGGTGCTTATGCATGGTATATGATACTGTTGCCTTCATGCAGCGACACGCTTTATGGGTTAATAGGAGCTGGAGATATCCAAATTCAAATAATCCCCGCCTAAGTGCACAGATTGTTGAGATTTCTCATAACGCGATCAGTCCTTTGTGAATCAGACATATATGTCTGAACATAAATCAGAAAGTTAATATGATGTATTTCCAGCCATCTCTGGTTCTGTGGAGACGCTTCGAGTCTAGACTCATATACCAGATGTCACCGCTTTCCTTAGCGCGGAAGTTTGTGATGTTTTATATAGGTTCCTGTTTTGCATCATATTAGTATGTTTTTTATAAAATACCTTTTATTTTGTTTTATAACAGAAGAAAAAAACCCTGTACAGAAACATCTGAGAATGCCGCAACGTGACACATCATTAAAGCAGGTTATGACAAACACATATCGGAGACCATAACAAAGCAGTGTCCAGAAATTGTGGGATACATCAACTGTTAGATTACAGCAATACATCTTGATAGCAGTTAATCAATTTCAATTTCATCCATATCTTGTTATGCTTTTCAGCGCAGCCACAGGTCTTATAAACCAAAGGCACAGTGATCCATGCTGCATATCCATTCCACCATTGTGGAGACCTCTGTTGAGAGCCAATGCTTAGCAATTTCCCTCTTGGCTATTAGGCAACCAATATTGTACAGTATCTGCCCTCACTTGGACTATCCCACCCATTGTGCATTCCCAGTAGGGCCCTGTGAGGTTCACGCTCCACTGGGTAGCCCAGGATGTTGCAGAGTGTTGCGTGCTCTAGACCAAAATGTATGTCTCAAAAGATAACTCTATATCCTATGCAGCAGGGTGTCTACCTCTCTCGCATATCAAGAGCATTCGGGAGCCGGGGACTTATGCATTTTGTATAGATTCTCAGGGGTTTAATATATGCAATGAAAGTATTTGAATTACACTAAGCGCAGCAAAGATAAGATCGTCCACGTCCTGGCTGCCATCTTGGCTGCTCGCTAATCGTCATCATCCAGATCTCCCAAGTCTACCGTCCACCATACCTTCAATAATGAGAAATGGTTCATAATTAATGCTTTGTATAGTTTAGACATTACCTTATTTTTGAGTACCTCAAGGTTTAAGTTGGGCTTGAGAGGATTATGGTCAGGGGAGGGCCTGTTTATAGGGTTCTAGAGCGTGTCTTATATGGAGGAACCAAAAGAAGTGGGATCTATGGAAATCATATTCTGGTTCTAATGAAGTAAACAATTCAATGTGTGATGTAGTACAAAGACTTCACAGTGTAGAAATACCTATTTTGTACCATGGCACAAATCCTGTTGGGTGTGTCACTGATGGAAGCCAGTCGCCCACTCACCTTGTGTAGGTCTTCTGATCCATTTCATTTGTTTCAAAGCTAGGGACCAGCTATTGATCAGAGGTCTTGTGTCTGCTCCATAAAGAATTGTTGAATACCCCATACCTCTCAGCTTCTGGCAATTCAATTCGGACTGTAGAATTATCGCTATCCAAATAGAGCCAGTCGTTAATAAGAAGTAAGTGGGTCGCCCAGTAGTAGGGCTCTATCTCTGGCACTCCAGCCCCTCGTCCCCTGTTGTCTGTACCACCTTCATTAAAGAAACTTGTGGGGCAATGCTCCCCCAAATATGCGGAAAGGGTGGCATGTAGCCTGCAGAACATTGTATTGGACAGTGGGTGGGTCTAGTTTTTTAGTATATAGAGCAGCTGTTGGAGAGAAAACATCTTGTATAGGGCCACTCACCCCGCAATCGAGAGTGAGAGCTGTTCCCAAGCCGTGAGCTGCAGTTTGAGTTTACATAGCAAAGGTTCTACATTGAGTCTCCAGTAGTCTTCCGTTCTCTATGTGAGCTACTACCAGATATTTAAAAGGGCAGGATGACCATCGGAGGCCAGGAGTCATAGAAAGAACAACCTCATCAATCATCACCACTGGGGTCACCACTGACTTGTGCAAAAAGACCAATTGATGGACAGAATGTAGAACAATGTCATACATTCACCCCAGTACAGATATCTGGGCCAAAATCCATTGTTTTTTTTGCTCACCATGCCATTCCAGTTTGGGCCCTGCGCCCAATGGGAACAGTCCTGCCCGAACTACCAGGCCAGGTCCTCCCAAGACTGGAAACAAGCATCCTAGGACCGGTTTGGCGCTTTCAGCCCTAATCAGCCAGGATAGTTTGACTCCAGTGGCATGGAGAGCACAGGACCCACGTCTGGGCACACCTGTCCCACTCGGGGTGACAAATGCAAAAAGAACAATTCATGGACAGAATGCAGAACAATGTCATGCATTCACACCAGTACAGAGATCTGGGCTTAAATCCATAGTTTTTTTGCTCACCGTGCCATTCCAGTATGGACCCAGCTATTTGCAAATCAGTCTTGACCCTGTTCCCAATGGGAACAGTCCAGCCCGAACTGCCAGGCCAGTTAACACTGAGGCCTGAGGCTTCTTCATAGACTGACAACATCTGAAAGATTTGGGGAATCAACAGATGTGGGCGCTCCAGGTACAGTAACACAACGATAATGTAGAGGGAAGTTTGATCCTCTACCCCATCCCAGTCAATTTCCCATAATCGGGCATATAGATGGCGCCACACTGCCAGTGATCATTCATTCGAGCAAATAAGAGC
This sequence comes from Lissotriton vulgaris, assembly GCF_964263255.1. NCBI lineage: Eukaryota > Metazoa > Chordata > Amphibia > Caudata > Salamandridae > Lissotriton > Lissotriton vulgaris. The sequence goes on along the minus strand of NC_141700.1, from coordinate 722,799,320 downwards.
GGGGACAGTAGACAGCCCTACCTCGTCCTCTGTTCAATGGGGAAAGGGCAAGAGAGTAGGCTATTGAGATGCACCCGAGCCCAGGGAGAGGAGTTGAGGATTCAGACGTATGCAATGAACCATGGACCAAAGTTAATTTTCTTTCGCACCTGGAACATGAAGGGCCTAGACCCAGAGTCCAACGCCTTTTCAAAGTCTAAGGCTAAAAATGCTGCTGATCTTGGGAAACAGCAAAAGAGGTTGAGAACTATGTGCAAGTGCCTGATACTGTTTCTGGTAACATGTTTTGGCATGAAGACCTTTTTGCATTTGTGGACTAGAGTACTCATGACCCCGGCCCACCTGGCGACTAGGATTGTGGCCAATATTTTCACCTCAGTATTGATAAGGGAGATATGGTGATAAGAAGTACAGTCCTGGGGATCTCTCCCTGCTTTGTGAATTATCACTGTGGTCGCACCTAGAGGGTCCTTTGGTCACTTTCCCATATGGACATTTTTTTAATACAGGTCTTCTAGTGGTTCAACCAGTTAGCTGGCAAATCTCTTTTAGAATTCCGAGGGAAAGCGATTTGGGCCCGGGGTTTTGCCCGATGGCATGGCACTGATCACTGCATATATTTCAACTTTCGAAATGGGAAAGTCTAGAGCATCCCTATGTCTGGTTGTAGTGTTGCAGCGGGGAGATAATTTATTATCAGGTTTTCATATTCTACCATAGAGGTGGGGAGCACTTTATAGGGCTCACTGTAGTAGTCTACTAATATATTGGTGATACCAGTGGATGCAGTCGTCATGATACCCATGGGGTCATAAATACCCGCCACCAATGTGTGCTGCATGTTACAGTGTACTAACCAGTACATGAGTTTGCCACTTTATCTCCCATATTGTACATGTGGTGTTGAAAGGGAACACACTGCCTCCTGAGCTTTTCCATAAATGTAAACTTTAGCTCCAATCTGACCGCCTCTACACAGCAGAGTGCCTTGTCCCTGACCTCGTGGTGTAAGGTTACCTCTAGGCTCACAAGGTCTGAGCTCAGTCTACCAAAATCTCGTCCATTTGGTGTCCGGCAGTGGAAGACCTCATGTGCCCCAGGGTTGTTGCTTTCAGTACATCCCAAAGTAATATGCCGATGAGGGAGGAGAGTGACATTAAGGGCTAGGTACTCGTCAATACCTTCCCGGATTTAGTCTGCGAAAGGGCTATCAATTTGTCTATATGGGTTCAGTCACCACTGGCAAGTCCAAGTTTTTGGGAGGCCTCCTAGGCTCAGTTCCATGGGATATTGGTTGGATATTGGTTGGAAAGGAATCTGGGAAGGATAGCTGAGGACTGTATTGCCTGTCTGTCGGTTGTGGGGAAGAAGAAGTGCTCTAACCTGGAGTGTGATATGTGGGTGTCGTAGTAATAATTGTATGCCCAGGTGGCTTGGTAGTGCATGCTCTCTTATGCGCCTCCCAAAGTATGGCGTTTCTGCATAGTTTAGAAGGCGTATTATCATGGGGTGGGGGGCGGTGCCAGGCGGTGGGTTTGGCACCAGGGCGCGGTAGGCACCTTCCAATATAAGGGCACCAGGGCACAGTCGGAACATTCTAATATAAAGCAGGGGGAGAGGACAATGGGGGGCATCCAGGATCAAGTCAGTCAGGAATGTCTCTGGATGCGGGCCCTCAAGGCCCTCGGGCAGCCCCACCAGTCATAGGTTTTTCCAGAAAGATCTGGCCTTGGCATCTGCTGCATGAAGTTCCTGCCCCTCTCTAGTTATTTTTAGTCCTGGGGGGAGGTCACTGAGTTCCACTCCACAGAATTCCGCTGAGTTACTGGAAAACGGTCAAATTCTGCAAAATTCCGGAAGCGTGCGGAGTACTGTATTGCTCGGCAACCCCAATTCTATGAGAAGTCCAGTTCCACCTTGGTGCGACATTGGCTACAATGCTATTTCTGCAAATCTGGTGTGTAATATCAGTATGGGCAGTTGGCAGACCAGTGCCCTCTGAGGTGAAACCCCCGGGGATGCATGGTGGGGACTCCAGAGGTTGCAGGAGGAGCTGGGCTCCTGAGACCATGCGGCAGCAGGACACTCAGGCTCCTTGATGACAGGAAGCACCATATACAGGGAGAAAAACAAGCTTGAGAAGCCAAGGAGAGCTGGTTGAGTGAAAGGTGGAGGCGGGCACACCGTGAAGAGGTGCATGTGCACACAGAGGATGGCAGGGAACGAGGGACTCTAAATGAGAAACACAAAACACATGTTTGCCACAAACCCACGTCAGAGTGATCCAGCGGTGTACCAACAACAGATACTCTACTACCATATAAACACTTATAAATTGAGTATACCGCTGGAGTCAAAGTTTATGTTTTCCCACAATTTAAGATTAGTTATTCTTTATTCCTAACAAACCTTTCACTGATCAAAAAGTTCTTTCCTCTTATCGATGGACCATTAGTTGAACTAGTTGATGGTGAAAAGACATATGCTAAGTTGTTCTTTTATTAAAGTGAAGTAACCACAGACTCTGGAAAGTTTTAAATCTTTATCTAATTTAAATTCATGTGACCCATCTCAAATACACAGTGCAGTAACCCTCATTCTTTGGAGAGAAATTAAATTAAACACATACTTTAGATTCACGCAATGATCAATGCTCAGAAAGGAGATGACAGAGAGAAAAGTAAATCTACAAATAACGCGAAAAATATATTTACCAAGAATGGTGTGAAGACTAACCCCATGGCCAAACGGCTGGTAGGGGTCCCCCGGGTTAGATCAGGCGATAAAATGACTTTAGGACAGGACTCAGGACAGGATAGTTACCTCTCTAAGGTACCGACTACTGTGTCGCACCCCTCTCTGACACTCTCTTCCTCCTTGAGGTTCTTCCGCAAGTCTTTTACTAACCCAATTAAATTAGGATAGGAAATTCTGCTTCAGGCTCTGCATTTTATTCTTCATCAGCATCTCACAGCATCTCTCCCAGCAGCAGCGTCTCCCACAGCAACAGCATCAAAAATTGTGCTAACTAACTAATTGAAGATATCTCAATTATATCTTTTGTTCTACATGTTCCACCCATTAATGTTTCAATATCGTAAAAATACTAAATCTGATTGGTCAGGCTAGGTGGGGAAGATCATCACACCATGCTTACATGTCACTTTATTCCATCAGACCATTGTTCACAAACCTATCCCCTTAATTTGTATTCTTAACTTTTATTTCCCACCTGCATTCACATTGCATCTGCAACATTTGTTAAAATCTAACATGTAGATCCATTCATTTGATCTTTTCACCACTTGCTCTCAGGCTTGGACACTCTGCGACCTTGTCCCTCTTCCAACCTTTGTGTCATCCTTCCGGGTCCACTCTCAATAGTCATACGCAGCTGTCACATGGCTTAGCTTACTTCAGTTATACACCAGAGGCCCAAATGCGCACTAATAATAAAGTCAGAAAGACAGATGTTACTTTAAAAAATAAATGGCTTCACTGTATACCACCCATCTCTACTCTATTCCCCTTTACTTTAGTAAGACTTTCCCCGCATTAGCATTAGTAATATAGCATGTTTTCATTTCAAGCAAGCAGATGCCATGCACGTGGGCCTTCAAGACTTCGTGTAAGTGCCTTTTGCTCTTGCGCAAGAATGTCGCTCGAAGCATTAATACGTCATACCATGTAGATGCAGTTGACGCATGTGCAGTGAAGATTTCCCCGTTAAAAGCTGTTTAGTCCTTCGTTCAAGTTATTATTGTTAGTTAACACATAAGCAAGCTTCACTAACCTGCGTATTGGTGTGGTGCGCATTATTTTTACACAAAACACAATTAATAAGTTGTTAGTGAGTTAAATGAGCGGATTGTTTATGAGCAAGTCTCTATTCTATGAGTCCAAGCTCCATCAGGAGGTTCCATGAAAACATCCATGACACCATAAGCCTCACCATCTGCCTCTTGTAAAAGACATCAGCCTTCCTCATCTTTGTTTTTTAGTCGGTGTAAGGTACATAAAATCTTAAAGAGGCGGAAGTCAATCAGAAAGCTCCTTTAATGGCTACTGGCGCAACTGGGGGGACTTGTTCAGGTAGACATCCCGTTGCCACTCAGGGCCCACCCGTCCTGTCGGCAGGTGTGTTGAACTTGTTAATCTTGGCCTGTTGGCCGAAGTCTGCATGCTTGCCCTTATCCAAGGCAGTAGATTCACAAGTTCCACTGCTAGCAGAGAGAGGGTTCCCTGTGGGGTTCCGACCATGAGGCTAGGATCTCAGGGCCAGTGGTGTTAGAGAGGTGAAGACTCTCCCGGGACTGTGGCAGTGGCCAACCACACCTCCAGGATGTTAAGTAGCTTTCATTTAAAAAGACCAGTGGTTCACACTCCAATGCCGCCTTGGGATCTCACACTGGTTTTCTCCTTTCTACAAGGTGCTCCCTTTGAACCTCTTTAGTCTCCCTAAAGTTTCTCACTTTGATGGTCTTTTTCCTTGTGACAATTTACTCTAGTCGTAGATTGTGGAGACAGGTGTTCTCCATTTTCATGAACCATTCCTCAAGCATTTCCAAGATAAGGTGGTCCTAAGTATAGATCCGACTTTCCTACCTAAACGTTCTCCTTCTTTTAATGTCTCTCAAGACCTGAATCTTGGTTCCTTTTAACCTTCTCTGTTTGTGGAGCAGGAAGCTCTCTGGCATACTTTGGACCTTGTCAGAGCTCTGTCAGTCTATTTAGAAAGTATATTAGCTTTTCAGAAAGTAGTAGACTTTCTGTTTGTGTCCTTTGGTATTGGTAATATAGATCAGCTCCCAAAGGTTTCCACTATGAGTAGATGGGTCAAGACGCCTAGTTCTTTGGCTTACCAGAACGCAGGCCTCTCTCTTCATAGTGTTATTTAGGAGTGTTCATTCAGAGGATCTTCTTCCTCTTGGGCTTTTAAAGAAGCTTCTTTGAAAGACATCCGTGCGGCTGCAACATGGTCTTCCCTCCTTACCTTTATTTCTCTCTATAAAGTTAATAATGGGGAAATCGTTTTCACCCTCCTTTGGCTCTGCGGTTCTTTTGGCAGTGGAATGATGCGTATGAACAATATTTTTCCTTTTCTTTTATTTGGTCAATAAAAATACTTGGCATTGCATAATTTTCTGCCTCTAGTCATCAATTTCCTTTGTTTCTTCTTGCTTTGGTATACATCCAGCTACTCAGGAATGTGGCAAGGAAGACGGACGAAGATGGTAATGACTCAGTTACTTACCAGTAATCTTCATTACTTCTGGTCATAGGTGGGCAGAACATTGCTGGTGTGGGATGCTGCAGTGCTACCTCTAGACAAGGATGTATGGACAGTGCTATAGAGTTTATGATGCACCTTTATCCAAGTTCATGTTCTCCTTTCAATCTCTAGTATCTTCCTTCCTCTCTGTTCAGGTGCACAATTGGAAGGGGTGTCAAAGTGCATAACTCCAGCAGCTGTGACTGTGCTGGAGATTATGGGGGTAACCAAGGGAGGCACTGACATGTTACACTCTCTTTAAGTTTCCTGCTGAGCCAAATACTCAGCAAATACCTGTATTTATTTTGTCTGCGAGTTCCTTTAGGGAGAATCTAATTATCCTGTTGAAGCCCATCACTGACAATTTTCAAGCTGTCCCAACCTGAGAGAGTGCAGATAGAGGGGTTAACAGACACAGAACTCTTCTGACGCTCTGACGTCACAGGCTATCAGACCGCTGCTGCTGCTGAGCTGGGCCCCGGTCCTCCAGTTTAGCCCGGCACTGCCTGGCATAGCTAGGGCCGGACTGGCCGTAGCGGGCATCGGCGTTTCCTCTGGAGGCTGGAAGGGTGATGGGCCGGTTTTGCGGAGGCAAGGCTGATTTTGTTACTGGGGCCGGTTTTGCAGCGGCACTGAAATATCGCCCAACCAGTAACAGAAGTAGCAAGCAAGAGCTTCCAGCCTTCCCAGGCCAGGCAGTGCTTAAGCAGAGGCAGGTCTGACAATATTGCCAGGGCTTCTATGGGTTCTCAGTCCAGCTCTGGGTAAGAGGACCCTGTTCTCCTCCATCTATCTCCTGCCTGCTCTCTATTTTATGTCACATTGTCAGGGCACAAGTCCTAAGAAAAGAAGTGGGGGGACGCTGTCACCGGAAGTGAAGTCACGACAGGAAGTGACGTCACGAAAGGTGTCTTGCACCATCAGGCTCATTGCCTCCCCTCGTTCCCTCCTTAGATGCGATTGCATCTGAGAAGCCAGCGCGTGTGCAGAGTGCTGTGAGCTCCGATCTTGTCCCAGAGAGGCCAAAGAGTGAAGTCCAGCAGTTTGGTAGGGGGGATGGCGTCCACCAGGTAAAATAAATGGGGGGACGCCGTCCACCCACGTGGTACCCCGACTCGAGCCCTGCATATTGTGGATACTGCTTTTAATTTTTCATATAATTTTTCGGGCTCGACTTGTACTTGAGCTCTTACAGCCAGCAGGAAGTCTGGCTCGGTTCTTGCTTGCTACTTTCCATGTATTGTCTGACTCCGCCCATTTCGAATTCAATAATATTCAAGTACAATTTATCACAATACATCGTTTGAGGGAGTGTAGCGAACAGAACCGACTCTCCAGTATAGTGGATATGGGGGATGATGCTGTCTCAGGTAAAATTTTAGGCAACGAAAGGACGTTGTGGTATATGTTACAGAACAAGTTTTAAAACACTGGCTAAACGTTTCAGGGCTGCGTCTCGGCAGTCAAGAAAGCTGACAGCCCACTAGGAAAATGGAACCATTGCCGAATGGCTAGTGCTTTCTTGCACTTTGCCAAATACTCTGGGATGTAGACATGTTAACAGCCAAAATTCATGAAAGTGTCCAGCATGACGCAGGGCACGGTTATAATTTCTATGTGTTTCTGATATGTGAAAACACATGGTAGCGTGGCCGAGCGGTCTAAGGCGCTGGATTAAGGCTCCAGTGCCACGCCAAAAGTATTCTGGCAGCGGTGGGATTCGAACCCACGCCTCGGAGGCGTGGGTTCGAATCCCACCGCTGCCAGAATACTTTTAATTTCACATTTTTTGAAAAATATTTCTTATGATCTATCTTTTCAAAACAATGTATTTGTGACAATATTGCGCTAGTGGGCTTTCATTTCTTGAAGAAGACCATTTATTAAAAATTATAACAGTCGATTTACCTGCTCATTCATCCAATATCGAGACTTGTAGCCACCGGGTGCTCTGCAAAACAATAAGGGGCATATTATCAAGACAGGCGATAACATTATCGCCGTTTTAGCGACAGTCTTCTGCCGCTAAAACGGCGATAATTTTATCGCCTGTCTTGATAATATGCCCCTTAGTTCGGCAACAATTCTCGATATTGGACGAATGAGCAGGTAAATCGATTATTATTTTTCATAAATGGTCTTCTTCAAAAAATGAAGGCACACTAGCGTAATATTTCCACAAATAAATTGTCTTGAAAAAATAGATAATGGGAAATAACCCATGCACTGCTCTCTACAATGAGTCCACAAAGAGGAACAATTGAGGACACAAGCTCCAGTGGCGCAATCGGTTAGCGCGCGGTACTTATACAGCAGTACTTGCAATGAGCAATGCCGAGGTTGTGAGTTCGAGCCTCACCTGGAGCAGTCAATTTTTTTCTTTGCAAACTGTTTTTCTTTATTGATAATCAAATGAGGGTACAAGTAAGGGTCTGAATAACATGTGCCATTGTTCATTTATGTGATGGCATAAAAACCAGTGGTATTTTCAAACGAGTTACTGCTACTCTTGATCCCTCTTGTTATAATCAATAGAGAATTCGTTCGCCAAGAAAAAATCCTACCTGCTCCAGGTGAGGCTCGAACTCACAACCTCGGCATTGCTCACTGCAAGTACTGCCATATAAGTACCGCGCGCTAACCGATTGCGCCACTGGAGCTGATGTATACAGGGCTCTCCATATTTATATTGAGCCCAATGTGGTGAGCAGTGTACAGAATATATAATGAGTAATGTTTCCAAAACTGTCAATATCAGCAATCAGGCACAGTATACATGAACCTGGAACTTCAAGTGAGCCATGCAGGACGGGCAAATTAACAGATGTGTAGGCTAAAGCCCAACGTACATAAACAAATATATCAGCATCAGTTCTAAACGGCATTTGATCTTTCTTCATTCTTCAATGTAAATGAAACAATCATTGGCATAGCCAATAGATCTTGCCTAGTAAAGCTATTTGCTTTACCTGTGTTTTGTAGGCATGCTGTACAGCTGAGCAGATGCAATGCAGCATGGCTAGAACGTATTAAAAAAGCATTGGCTGTGCCAGTAGGTGTCACCCATGCAAGAGCTATAGGCTTTGCCAATATGTTTTGCCCATGTTGTACACCAGCTTGGCAGCTGTTCAGCATGGCTATAAGTTAGAGGCATAAAGGAGTGTGCTGTGTAGTAACGTATTGTAAAATAGAATGATGTGGAGTAGTGTTGGGTGTTATGGAGTGGCGTAGAGAGTCATGGAGTGGTGTAGAGTAACGTGAAGTGTAGTGGTGTCCTGGAGTAGTATAGCCTTATGGAGTGTTGTGGAGGGAGTAGAATGGAAGGGTGTAGAGTGGAGTAGGGTGTGGAGTAGAGCATTGTGGGCTTGAGTGGTGTAGAGTGGAGTGGAATGTCAAAGTGGAGGAGAATATCCTAGAGTACAGGGGCATAGGGTGTTGTGGGGTGGTGTAGAACAGAGTGGAGTGGTGTATAGAGTGTTAAAGAGTAGAGTTGTGTAGAGCAGAGTAGATTGCCATAGAGTGAAGTGGCATTGAGTATGGTAATATTTTTAAAATATGATATACGTAGCACCAAGAAAGCTATGCAGCTGATGTATAATTTAGGGAGCCCAGACATATGTTTCCATGTGGCTGCATACATCTTACAATGCACATCTGCACGGAAATCAATTATAGTATGAATTCAATGCATGGTTTTAACTTATATGTATCTTATTAATATTAGCTTGCACATGTATATGCATTTTATCGATATTAGCCAGCATATGTATATAAAATGTTTTTAAAAATATACATTTTGTTATTGCAATTTTGCACATGCGCCTGATAATGAATATTTTATATTGTGTTTGCCAATTTTGCACATCTGATTAATTCGTTATTGCATATTATGATCGTGGTCTCATACCAAACTGTTAAGACATGTATCTCCTACGACACATGTTGCTACCACGAAAAGTAAATCCCTTGTTATGCGTCAACCAGAACTAATAAGGAGCATACAATGCTGTTTTTTTTGGTACTTGATAAATTAGGGCTTGATGTAAATTCATGATGCACATATAATTTTTATTCTGTATTGGTTGCTATATGGTTATATTTATATATACACCGAAGAAAGCACTTTTGAACTGAACTGAGTATGGTAATGTAGTAGAGTGGAATGACAGAGTGGTGTAGAGAGGTATAGAGTGGACTGGTATTGTGTGGCGGAGCGTCATAGAGCGGCTTGGAGTGGAGTGGCGTGGAATGGAGTACTTGAGTGGTGTAGAATGGAGTGGAGTAATGTGTCATAGAAAAGAGTGGCGTAAAGTGGTGTGGAGTGGTGTAGAGGGAGTTGCGTAAAGTGGAGTAGAGTGTTGCTAAGTGGAGTGTCGTTGAGTGGAGTATAGTGTCATTGAGTGGAGTAGATTTTAAGGGAGTAGAGCGACATAGAATGGAGTAATTTCAAGTGGAATAGAGTGACCTAGAGTGAAGTGGAGTAAAGTACAGTGGGGCAGAGTAGATTGGCATAGAGTGCAATGGCTTAGAATGCATTGGTTTTGAGTAAAGTGGTGTAAAGTGCTTCAGCGTAGAGTGACACAGAGTAGAGTGGTGTAAATTGGAGTGGAGCAGCGTAGAGTGCAGTGGCATAGAGTGCAATGGCTTAGAGTGGAGTGGCGCGGGATGGACTAGAGTGGCGTAGAATGTAGTGTCATACAGTTCGCCGCCTACTCCACATCCACTGCCCAGCCAAGTAGGCAGCATTGCAGGAAATATATTTAAGGTTTTTTGGTGCTGTGAAAGCTGCACCTGTCCACTCTCTATTTCCAGGATTCTGACTACACTTTGATGACCCTTTGCTGAGTCCGCTTTCCAAGTCCATGCCTCTAGTTCCTGAAGCTGAACGGAGATTTGGAGAAGTAAGAAATGATTCTGAGCTCGGGATCAGATTCGGGATGAGCGTCGCGAAGGGTACTTCACCCATTAAATTTAGATAGGATTGGCAGTAGTGCTAATGTAGGAGTCTGGCCTGGGACTTAATTGCTACCCTGCCTCACTCAACAATATCCCCTCCCACTCGCAACAGGGTGAGCCCCTTATCTCTGCTGAATCTGCATAGTGGGGTCTATTTGGGTGGCGGTCGCAGCTGAATCTCAGGTGACATAGGTAAGTAGTAGCCTCCAAGCACCAAATTAGAGGTGAGTGGCACTAAGCGTGCCATCAAACTCCGCTCCGCTGGCGGTTGAAAGAGTTTTGCTGAACTTCACACTCTAAATGGAGTGCGGAGTAGCAAAACTTTGCAAACTCCGCAGGTGGAGCGGAGTTTGCCTCCCACCCTTACTTCTAACAACATTTCACCCCATTGGAGTTAATAAGAGAAAATCTACACCCAATGGGGCAATATATTTGTAAATTAAATTAGGCCCAATAATATATACCAGACTGGTGCCCTTGGGGAAGCATTATGAATCTGAAATTAGGAGATCTTGTAGTTTAAAGATGGCAAAAAGTCCAAAGTCGGAGAAATGAGAGAAAGCTCCATGCTCCCTTCTGTGACCTTATGATCTAGTTAATTTAAAGTAAAAAACGTTTGAGGTCCAGGGCTTCCTTAGAAATTGCTCTGTTTTTTAAGTCAAGAGAGGCTACTTTCCTGAACTTTTGCACTATTTCCTGTTCCAGCTAATGAGTCAATAAATATTCCTGGGCCTGTGCACTTCTCCCTTTTTCGAGACTGTGTTGCTCCCCCACCTGCACATCAACATGTGAGCTGCTTTCACTATTCAACTTGCGAAGCTTACATGTTGGAAAGACCCAGACTGCTGACTATAGGAGGCCAATTTCACCTTCTTTGTCCCTTCTTCAGAATGGCGACAGTCAAACATTGAATAGAAACCACATAAATATTGTGGCAGTCCTATTAACCATTACGTGCACCTTGCCAATGCCAGCTGCCACCTGCTTGCTTCACTTCCAGTATCTGTGCTCACCATCTGCAGTGAGTGTAAATTATCAACATGTTCATGCACTTAGGCCACTCTCTGTCCCCTCAATTTTAGCGTTTTTATGCAGTTCTTGTAACATTGTGTAAATGCCCATCTAATCTCTGTGTATGTTCTATTTGGGAACTGTGTGCAGATATTTGTCTATCTATCTATCTATCTATCTATCTATCTATCTATCTGTCTGTCTGTCTGTCTGTCTGTCTGTCTGTCTGTCTGTCTGTCTGTCTGTCTGTCTGTCTGTCTGTCTGTCTATCTATCTATCTATCTATCTATCTATCTATCTATCTATCTATCTGTCTGTCTATCTATATATCTATCTATCTTTCTGCTCTTCCATCTCGCTACTTAAAGTACATACCCGATTTAGGCCTGCATGATGATGTAGCTGACCGTGAGATGAATTGTTACCAATTGATTAAAATATTCACAGACAGGCTTTAGATCCTAACGTTGGCTGTTTCGGTGTAGCAATCTGCCTCATCTGGTGCATTACATAGCACGAGGGACTATTTTAATGACAGATTTGATTAATAAGCTCGTAAGTGCATTGTTTACAGAAGCTCATAAGTGCATTGTTTACAGAAAGCATTTGTTTTCCTTTTTTTTACTGCAACAGGATTTTAAAAAAAATCTTAGTTGCAACTCAAAATAGAATATGTACTTATTGCTTTCTTAATGCTTTGTTTTTTAGACTTTTCTGGGAACATCTGGAAAATTAACTGTATCCTTCACTTTAGTTGTTAAAAGAAACGACCTCAATCTATGTACAATCAGTGCTGTGGATTGCTGGGAAGTGGCTGGTCCCTGAGCATAAAATAGGTATTTGTGTTTTTCTCTTACAATAACATGGGACGGGTCCATTTTCTGACTCGTGCTTGGGGAAAATACATTTCTTATTCATTGTTAAATAAAAAATAAAAATAAAAAAAAGAACTAAATAAATATCCGACGAGGGTGGGATTCGAACCCACGCGTGCAGAGCACAATGGATTAGCAGTCCATCGCCTTAACCACTCGGCCACCTCGTCTTGCTGTGAGCAGGCGTTGTATACAGATTGCAATCGCATCCGGTGGAGTAGACAGCACGCTCATACACATACTTTACAAATATAAAAACATTGATTTTCGACTAAGATGTCATGCCATGTGAAACAGCACAGCCCGGTTTAACAATCCTCTCTTCTCACCTGTTGCCACACCGACGCGGCACAGCTCTGTCTACTACTTATTTTTAAACAGCTCTAATTTCACCCGCACTGCCTCAAGTATCGCGGGGCTCCGTTTTCATAGATAGTGCGTCACCGATTCGCTCTCTAAAATTGAGATGTAGCTGTGACGATTTGATTAATGGCAGCAGAACAGTGGCCCCTGTACTCCATTGACTCGTTGGCTTCAGCATTCTACGACCACGGGGGCGGCGCGCGGCCCCAAAAACAACAACAGTAACAGTTGCGGCGTCGATACGCGATGACATGGGGACGAATGCTAACAGGTGCGGAGGGCGCGCGTGGGCGGGCTTTTAGAACAGGAAATTGACGGCATTTTAACACACGGCTTACAGGCTTAAAGCACAGAAATCTCTGAGTAACTAGAAAGTTTCAGGGCATTTTTATTTATTTAATGCAATTTTATATAGCGCAAACTTTACCCAACGGTGTCATAGCGCTTTACAATAGAACTAAGTAAGATACATAAGGAACTAGTGATGGAATTTACATATTAACAAGTTACATATACAATTATAAAAAAGAAAGGTGGCATAATTAGAGTAATACAGGTGGCATAATTAGAGTAATACAGGTACAGAATATATATTTACAAAATCGAGCTCACATGAATGCCATGCAGCCATGAGGGTTATGACCTGTGTTGAATTATTCCTAAAAGTGTCTTTGGAAGAGAAGAGTTTTAAGATCTGTTTTGAAAGTCTGGAAAGAGGCGGTAGTCTGAATGATTGGAGGTAGCGGTAGAGAGCCAATCGGGCCCCCTAAGACAACGTATCCCCGCACGCACTCCTCGGGCGGTTGTATAGTTGTTCTTCCTTTTCTATTTGTACATGATGCCACTGTTATGTAATGTGTTCTATGACATTCACGTTCTGCTTATTTTATCCTTTGTTAATGAGTTCTATGTTATGCTCGCTCTTATGTTATGCACGCTCCACTGTTGCATCCTCGAGAGTGCGTGTATCTTCAAACATAAGTTTATGTTTGAAGATGCATCTCACGAGGATGATCTATCGTGTGGAGTTACAGTGGTGGTTTTAGACAGTAAGCTGTTGGTCACATGGGCGTAGGAAGTGCGGGGGACGCGGGGGACATATCCCCCCTAGATTTTTGAGTGGGGGGACACGGGGGACAAGGGTGGTGGGACGAGGGGACAAAAGAATTTCCTCTCTCCCTTCTGTTGTTCGCAGGGCCATTAGCGCGCGAAAGCGCTACCTAATGGCCCTGTACTTGACCCGTGACCTCACCTCCCTGCAGTCAAAGAGAAAACCCGCCCTCTGCCCTTTGGTATTCTGCAGTAAGGCTGTTACTACTGAAGATCTTCAGTTACATGCATTCAGTCAACCTGTATCTCATGTCCCTCCTCATGTGTTAGTGTTTTATTCCCATAATCGGCGGATGTTTACAAATGCGCCTCATAAAACACTCATTTAAAAGTGACCTTCGTGTTTAAAAATAGGCTTTACTTTGCGGAGCCCTAATTTGAGTTTTAATCTAGTTTCGTTGATTAGCTGGTGGTTCCTCCAGCCATCCGCACTACGGCTCCTCTCCCAGTCATCCAATGAGGGGAGCTAGCGCGACGCCCCACAAGCAATCATGACAAACAAATGTGAGTGTTCGCACTTTTAAAGATAAAAGGTAGAGCACAGATGCTTTTGCTCAGTACATTAATATTGCACGCAGTGTACCTCTGATCGACTCATTTGAAACAGAAAATCAAGGTTACCATGCACATGCTGCATCTAGTGCCAGGGACCCTAAGGTAATGGAGGCTCAAATGATGTGGCAGAGTTGACTAAATTATGTGAGACGTAAAAAATGTAATTATTTTGCATACTATTCAGTAATAGTAAAACATGCAGCACGCAAGGCACTTACGGACTCACTCTAACCCACGTGTGCGATCACCAGGTCAGAAACCAGACAATACCCCTGCTCCTCCTGTGGGTGACCCGTGTGCTATCATAAACACACAGTATTTACCAAACCTACGCCACCAGGTGGTCCATGTGTGGAGTAAAAGGGTCACAAAAAGAGACATGCCTCCTCAGCCCCGCCCCCGCTGGTGTATTTATATTTTCAGAAAATGTAACCTATGTCCCTCCCACTCGTAGCTATAAAACAGTCATCCAGCGTGTGACCCGTGTGTGCAGTAATTATTGATTTTTGGGTTATAACTCAGCTACCTTTTACCCCGTTGTTTGATAAGCTGCGGATCAGTAAGATGCTCTAGTAGAATGAACAAGCATTGCTTTTTTTGTGCCTTAACTCAGTTTCGATTTTAAATGCCTGTGTTGTTTGTTTTGATTTTCCTGTTGTGTGACTGATGACGCACAAGCCACGTACCCCCAGAGTATAACTCTGCTGCTGAAGCCACGTTACTGAAGTGCAGCCACCAACACCTGTCTACGTTAGCAGGCCAAACTGTGGGAAGTAGCCCAGAAGGCCAGTTCATGGCATAAACACATCACTCCAGCAAGTGCTCAACCCTCTGAGTTTTCTTGCTGCGGACACCCTATCTGTACATTGTAGGAGACAGAGACTATTCCTCTGGGTAAAGAAAAAGGGAATTGAAAAAATATATTTTAAAATGTCGACTTTACCTATGAGTTTCTCTCTAAAATCACGGAAGAAAGTGTGATTTCGTGCCGCTTATGGAAACAAAGGCCAGTGAGCTGTTTAGTAATTTCTCAAAGTTGCAGAGAAGCATCTGGGGACATTTTAGGCGTCTGGGGAGATTTTTAGGCATGTGTGGCTACCATCAGTCCCCAACACTCTCCCCAAAACATATGGACTTTAAAAGTATAGTGTCTATTTTATAATGCAAATCACAATCTGTTGTATCCAGTATGTAATATATCTTGTATTTAACTGCCTGTGTCTGCATATGTGCACAGAACTTTAATAAAGAACTGCCTCTGAAAGACTTGATTAATATCATGGTACACATTTGTTTTTAACAGTACAATCAGGTTACAAGGGCACCATACTAGGGCCCTTCCTCTCCTGGTACCTGTAGTGTCCGGAGACACGGGGGGCAAGGGAATGCCTAGGCCGCGAAGTGGGGCCTAACTATGACAAAACAAATCACGCAACACTGACTGACAGTTAGGGCCAAAGACCACGAGCGGTCTTCCGGCCGTTTATTTATACTCAGGGGCTACCCCGCCCCTGAGGCGTATGCGTGCGTGTGTGCGTACGTGTGCGGGCCGGGTGGCTCCATTACTACATCCCTCCAAACTCACAGATCAATAGTCCCGGCCATGAGATGTCTTTGATCAGTTCATATTCCATGCATAGTCCTTCAACCGTTGGTTGGGGGTCGGATTAGGTCGCAGGTGATATCTTTGGTTTTGACGACTTTCCAGACCCCCCATCTCCGCTGGTTGCTCAGGACGATGTTGATCATTGTTCGAGGAGTCTTCGGGGCTGATGTTGTGGGCCGGCTCGAGTCTCGGTGAAATCGGTCTTTCCTCTTCTCGTGGGGCCGTGGGTGACTCCACGCGTGCTGGCTCCTGGTCTCCGTCCTCCGCCTCCTCAGATGCAGAGCCGGCGTGTCCACCTTCACGAGAGACACGCTTAAACCATGACACGTTCCGAGTCACAGCTCGTGTGCCCCTGGATGCGGACACCATGGTGCCGTGCACATTCACGATCTCCCACACTTCCGGTTCAAAGGCTGGGTCGTATTTTGAATGTCGGTGTCTGTTCTTGAGGACCACTTTGTCACCAACTACTAATGACCTGGCTTGGGCTTTCCTGGCCTGACTGGCTTTGTCGTTTGTGCGCCTCCGTCGTTCTTGGGTGGCTTCGTGGTTTATCTCTGGAGGGCACCAGGCAGGTGTAGCTGGCACGCAGTCTCTGGGTACCTTCTTGAATACTAGGTGCGCCGGAGCGCAGCGGGTGGTCGAGTGGGGTGTCTGCCGATATGCGCTGAGGAACTGTGACAGGCACTCTTCGGCGTCCTCCTTCCTTTCCACGCCAATTTGCAGCACGCGGTTTAAGGTCCGCATAAATCTCTCGACTTCCCCGTTTGCCTGGGGCCATTGTGGAGTGATTTTTCTGTGGTGGATGCCCCGGGCGGCTAGGTATGCTTGGAAGTCTTTCCCCTGAAAAGGAGGGCCATTGTCCGACCTCACTTCTTCTGGCAGGCCTACCATGGCAAATACTCTCTCCAGGGCCTTCTTGACATGGTGGAACGCTGTGGAGGGTACGATTTCCACGATAGGAAAACGGGAGTGGGAGTCAATTAAGACGAGGGTGTGCCGTCCATCCGGGAATGATCCAAAGTCTACACTTACTTTCGACCATGGCTCTTTACAGGGGTCTTCGGTGACCACAGGGTGGGGAGCAGGTTCCCGGCCTGTGATGGTGCACGAATGGCAGTTGCCAACCTCTTTCTCTACCGCTGCGTCCATGCCGGCGAACCACACCTTGTTGCGCAGGCGTCCTTTGGTCTTTGACACCCCCTGGTGACCTTGGTGTGCGAGGCGCACGACTTCCCCCTGTAGCCTTACAGGTACCACGATCGCTGTCCCTCGGAGGATCACACCATGGGGTCCGACACTCAGCTCGCTCTGAGCCCTCCACAGTTGTTGTCTTGACAGCTGTTCCTGGGGCGTGAGGGCGCTGACTCCATCCAGAAAGTTTTTCCAGTTCCTATTTGCCAATGTTGCTTTCACTTTGAGGAGGCACTCGTCTTCATCCGTGGCCTTCCCGATGTCTTCCAGCGTCAGGGCTACTGGGCAGGCGTCTTGAGAGATCATTCGGACGTATTCCTCGACATCGTCCACATCGCTTGTAGTTTGGACCGCATCGGAGGTGCCGGGGTGCCTTGATAGGAAGTCCGCAGGATTGTCGGCTCCAGGCCGATAGATGACTTCGAAACGGTATGTTTGGAGTTGCACAGCCCATCTCTCAATCCTGGGTGGGGCGAGCCTAGCGGTTCCTGCAAACAGAGGCACGAGAGGTTTGTGGTCAGACACCACTTTGAACTCATGTCCAAACAGGTAGAGGTGAAAATGCTGGCACGCCCATTTTATGGCCAGTGCTTCACGTTCAATTTGGGCGTACCGCATCTCCGTCGCGGTCAGTGCTCTGCTAGCGTAGGCTGTCGGCACCCATTCATGGGCTTCTGTCTCCTGCATGAGGACGGCCCCCAGCCCAACAGGACTCGCGTCCACAATGACTTCCGTGCGCCGGTGTGGTCTGAAGTATGCCATGACTTTGTCGTCGATTAGCGCAGCTTTGATCGCCGCGAAGGCTTCGTCTTCCCTGGCAGTCCACGCCCATGGTTGGCCCGATTTGGTGAGGGTGCGTAATGGCTCGGAGAGGGATGCCAATCCAGGGATGAAACGGCCACAGTACGTGGCCATCCCCAGGAAACTTCTGACCTCGGTGGCTGACGTCGGTTTAGGGGCTGCCCGGATGGCGTCCGCTTTCTTCGGATCGACCTGAAGTCCCTCCCTGGAGAAGATATACCCGAAGAAGTCCACTGACTCCTTGTAGAAGGAACACTTTTCCCTATGGAGAGTAAGGCCGTGATCGGCGAGGCGTTGCAACGTGGCTCGGAGGTGGACGTGGTGCTCTTCCAAGGTTTTGGAGAAGACAAGGATGTCATCGCTTAGGTTTATGACTCCTGTCAATCCTGAGAGAGTCTCCCTGATGGCGTTTTGGAAAACTTCAGCCGCCGATGATACCCCAAAGCTCAGCCGCTTGTACCTCCGGAGTCCGACATGGGTGGAGAATGTCGTGATGTTGCGACTGTCCGGGTGAAGCTCAAGCTGGTGATATCCGGCGTTGAGGTCCAGCTTGGAAAACCAGCGAGCGCCGTTGAGATCTGCCACGATGTCGTCCATAGTTGGTGTTAGATGCCTCTCCCTTTTTACTGCTTTGTTCGGAAGACGCATGTCCACACACAGGCGTATGGCGCCTGGCTGCTTCGGCTTAGGAGCGATCACGAGCGGCGATACCCAGGGCGTCGGGCCCGACACCTTTTCGATTACCCCCAACTCTTCGAGTTTGCGCAGTTCCTCCTCCACTTGCTTCCGTAGGTGAAACGGCACTCGTCTGTGTCTGAGGGCAGTGGGTCGGACCGTTGGGTCAACGTGTAGTTTGAACTTTTTCCCTTTTAAGCAGCCGAGTCCTTTGAAAAGGGTCGGGAAATCTCGCAAGATGGCTTCCGCGTGCAGTTCATGCACTTGTCGCGCGAAGAATACTAGTTGCAAATCTTCCGCCGTGTGGCAGCTCAGGAGCGTGCCGCGCCTGCCTCCGGTAACATGGAACTTGGTCTTGACCTGTTGATCATTGCAAACAGCTGTCACTTCGATTACTCCCCTCAGGGGAAGCGGGTCGTCGCTGTCGTAAGTGTATATTTTGGCGTTTGAAGGAGACAGTGGTGGGCGTGGAGACAGTAGCTCATATTGCGTGCTGTCCATCACATTTACTGATGCCCCAGTATCAATGAGTGCTTGCACGGGAGAGCCAGCAATGGAGATCTCACACATCGGGGGTGGGCGTCTTCTAGAACCTTCTCTCCCCACGAAGGAGACGAAGAAAACGTTATCATCATCGTCATCAACGCGGAATGCTGATCTGGAGGCATCGCTGCACGGGCCTGGATCCTCTAAGGAAAGTTGCCGCACCGCCTGTGTAGGGCCTCTTCCGCTCGAGCTAAAACGGCGGTTCCCGCTGCTGCGACACACTTTCGCAAAATGATTCACTTTTCCGCAGTTGGAGCATACTTTTCCTCTCGCGAAACACCTTCCACTTGCGGGGTGCTCCATGCCGCAGTTCCCACAGGGGTTCCGGGAAGTGGCTTGTGAGGCTCCCCTTTGTGTTTGTGGCCGGCGCCTAATGACGTCTATTTGTTCCTCCTTGACATGAGGGGTCTTTGTGGGTGCACCGGGTCGGTCAAGAGCAGCTTGCATTTCGTCAGCCCTGGCGTTGGATAGCTCATGCGAGCGCGTAAGGACGAGGATCTCATCGAGGGAGATACGTGGTTGCCTAAGGATGAGGCGTCTGAGTTGTACCGACCGGCACCCTTGGATTAGTTGTGCGCGAATCTCCAGGCGCTGGTCCGGAAGTTCGCAGGCAATAGCCAGTTTCCGTAACCGGGCATAGAAAGAATCAATGGGTTCCGTCTCTCCCTGTCTGGCTTGGCGCAGCTTAAACCATTCGTAGTCAGGGTTCACCCTGGGGTCGAAGTAGAGGTTCAACGCCCGTACTGCGGCGTCGTAGTCTTGTTCTCCACCCCGATCTGGCAATGTCTCAAAGAGTTCATATAGCTCATCACCGCCATAACACATGAGCAAAGAGCGCTTGACTTTGCCATCGGTCTCACGGACGCCGATGAAATAGTGCTCCAACCTTCCAATCCACAGACGCCATCTTGCCGCAGCTGTCGGTGGATCCGCCAGTTCGCTGAACGGAGGAAGCGGCGCTGCGAGGCCATGCCCGGGGGGGGCTGCGGCAGCGGTTGCGGCGGCACCAGGAGCTGGACCAGGAACAGCGAGGGGCGGCACCGTGGCTGGGGGACCAGTAGGAGCAGGTGGTTGGTTCTGTGCAGGGGTCGCGGCAGCAGCACCACCATCGGCTTGCTGATCGCTCATGGTCGTAGCAGTAGGAACACGTAGGAAAACACGACGTGAGAGGGCGAGACAGGGCAGGCACAGTGGGGTGTAGGTCCCACGTGGCAGAAGAGGCAGCGCCGGGTAACTAGGCTTTCAGTCCGGGTGAGGCGTGCAGAACTATGCTTGAAGAGCTCCGGATAGCCTGGGGTGCAGTGTTGGTGGATGAGGCAGTCGACGTGACCTGAAGTGAGCCGAGTTGCCGTCTGGTCAAGGGCCGAAAAACTCCTTCCCAGCAAATTGCAGCGTCCGTCCAATGCGTGAGGATACGCAGGGCCCTTCGCGCCAGTCGGCAGCCTGAAACGCGAGCTGACAGGGCTTACGCGACTTGGTGCAGTGTGCGCATGCGCGAGCCCACGGCTCCAAGCGCGGCCGCTGAGGTACAGGCGCGAGGGCCGAGGATCACCCCCCGATGCGCCGGCGGCAGGCGGAGGAGCGCACACGGAGGCAGCAGGAAGGCGAACGTGAGCGTGAGTGCCGGTACGCCGCCAAAGAGCGGGCAGGGTGGCGGGCGTCGGTTGAGGCCTCGAAGAGGCGCGAGCTCACCTGACGCACCACGGCCTGGTGCACACGTCACACGCGGCAGCACCACCGCGGGGCTCGTCCGAGCAGGGATGACCGGCACAGCTGCGTGGCGAGGCGTGGGTAACTAAGTCCGCCTCGTCGCCAGTGTAGTGTCCGGAGACACGGGGGCAAGGGAATGCCTAGGCCGCGAAGTGGGGCCTAACTATGACAAAACAAATCACGCAACACTGACTGACAGTTAGGGCCAAAGACCATGAGCGGTCTTCCGGCCGTTTATTTATACTCAGGGGCTACCCCGCCCCTGAGGCGTATGCGTGCGTGTGTGCGTACGTGTGCGGGCCGGGTGGCTCCATTACTACAGTACCTTTCTACAGTTTTAAGATTTTATTAGAGTTTCTCGTTGCCCAAATGGGTGTAATTGCAGGTATTTATATGTTTCCCTCGTCTTGATTTTGCTCATGAGAATGTGTCACTCGTAGTTGTTGAAATGTCACTCATAATTACACTGAAATTATGAAAATGTCACACATATCAATCTGAAACCTTGGCAGCTATGTAAGGCTTGGCCAGTCTGGGATGGGCAGAGAAAGAAAACAACTCTGTCTCTTTTCTTTCATGCCCAGAGAAGGCAAGGATAGTGTCCGCTTCTCCTGCTCTGCCTCTGGTAGCTTCCCTCTGCCCCCCCCCCTCTCTCTCTCTTTATTTCTCCCTCTCTTTCTGTATCTTTCTCGCTAATCCTTAAGTGCTGATTTCAAAAGACAGCTGTTACATACACTCTCTTGCCTCTCCTTTTCTTTATTTGTTCCCCCGTGAAATGGATCCAAAAACGAGCAGAACACTTTGTCTGGAAATGACCTCCTTTTCCGATAGGGTTCTATCCCAAAGTACAACCTTGGGCGGAGAGAAAAAAGTATCAAAATAAGAAAAATAATTAATAACCAAATAAAGCAATACAGAGTGATCAGCAGACAGGCCAGATTATTATTTACACCCATGCACCTTAGCGCTGCTTTACAGAGTTTTCCAGTGAAGTGCTACTTTCCTTTTATCTTCTTTCTTTGAACAACATTGTTTTCCCAGAGTGGGGAAGTGCACCATTCATAAAGGGACTGCAATACCTGGTTAAGGGGTGGACTGGAAAACGTTTAATATGAGCGTTTTCAACTGTTATAATTATTTTAGCCTATAAAATGTGTACAGCAGCTCTGTGTTGAAGGATTTGGTCTTTTTTAAACCAAAGTGCTTACATTTTGAAAGGATATAAGCAATGGACATTGGAACGGGTCCCTTCCTGGTCCTGTAGTCATATCCTGAACTTTTCAGGCAAAATCACTTACTAATTTCTGAATAATGAGTTTAAAACCGTTAAGGTAACCACGTTGTTACATGCTGCTTACATTTCACCTGCTTTGCTCATCCTTGCATTCGGTGTTTGCTTTTTACAGGGTGTTGTTACGTTTTTTTCAGAAAGCATTTTAATTTTGTCCAATGCACAATTTGAATTGAATCTCAGCACAATTGGGTTGTAGC
Source organism: Lissotriton vulgaris (assembly GCF_964263255.1). NCBI lineage: Eukaryota > Metazoa > Chordata > Amphibia > Caudata > Salamandridae > Lissotriton > Lissotriton vulgaris. The sequence continues at coordinate 722,777,155 of NC_141700.1, read as the reverse complement.
TGAAGGCAGTGCCAGTTTCTCCCAGTGGGGCAGTATGGCGTTCAGAGGGGGACAGGATGTAGCACTCTGGCCAGAGCTGCCAAATTTGGACCTGGTGCACCATTTTCAGCCTTCATGACCAGTCCATCCTGACAGAGCTCATTCGAATGCTACACTTTAGAAGGCCCAATAGACCTTAGAAGCCCTGGTGTCTGAGCACCAGCAGGTGGACCCTAATGGTGGCAAGTGTGGGTTAACCTTGAAGGCCTGTCCACCACAATCCATGCAGTTCACCTCCAGTCTTGTGAGCAGGCATACGAAGAAGCACACACTAGAGCGACAGTGACTCTGTCACTGAGGTCACAAGACCCTTGAGGCCAGTCCACCTCGTCCATTGGTACCTCCATTGGACTTTTTCAGCTCTAGTAGTACAACTTACCAGGGGTTGGTAATGTTGGATTTGCATGCACATTAAACTTAGGGGGTGATTATAATGGTGGTGGGACTGCCACATCACCGCGTCGTTGACAGTCCCACCGCCATTGATGACTGCATTACTGCCCGCCATATTACAATATCGGCGGTTGCTGGCAGTCGGAGAGACCAATCGCCACGCACACTTCTCCCTTCCATAGGAAAGGGAGAAGGCTGGGATCCTTGTGTTTTGCAGAAAGGAGAGACAAGTGTGTATCTGCTCTTCAGGAAGGATATACAATGCAGAAAGGGCCAGAATAGCCACTCTGGCATTACCTTTGTGGGCTGCAAGCTAATGATGCTTAATTTAAGTTGGTGTCTGCAGGTGAGGCGTAACTGTATTCTTTGTTAGAGACCGGTACATTATTTAAACCATCAGACTAAAACCGAACAAGAGAAAGGCATCAAGAGTTGTTGGCAGAAGGAGGAAGGGAAATATGGAAAACAGAGAAAAAGAATAAAGCAAAGATGAGAAAGTACCTGGAAGATTGAGATAATGTGGAGGGAGAGTATGTTGGTGGATAAAGGAGGCAGGCAATGAAATCAGATAAACAGCCTTGGTATTCAACAACCCAGCTCCGCCACAGATTCCCTCACTACCACCACCCTTTAATAGTGCTGCCCAAGTCTCCATAACCACTCTCTCAGATGCATTTAATTAGTTATATAGCGCCACTCATACCAGTGCAGGATGTCAACACTTTACATCATTCACACTACACAGAGGCAGTCAATCATAGATGTGTAAATCTGTGTATAGGTAATGGTAAATAAAACTACAGAGTGTAGTAGTCACATGTCATCCATACTTGTAGACAGTGTTGTTTAAGAGTGCTTGGTCTGGATGTTGGAAAGTGGGTTAATAGTAACCCTGGGCGGAGTTGGCGGAGTGGGGCTTCGCGGAGCTACGCGAAGTGGGCGAGAAACTACGCCCACCTCCGCACTCCGCGTAGCCCCACTCCGCAAACACCACTGGCCGCCAGCCCCGCCACCCGCCTCCCTCCCGCCCTCCCTAAATACTTTAAATTAAAGGAGTCAAATAATTTAAAACGCACTTACTTTGCCCGCCGCTGCCCGCCGCGTCCCCAGGGCTCGCTATCTTCCGTCTTCCGTCTTCTTTACTAATGCGAATGCGCGGCCGCCCGCGCATGCGCATTAGTAAAGAAGACGGAAGACGGAAGATAGCGAGCCCCGGGGACGCGGCGGGCAACAGCGGGCAAGGTAAGTGCGTTTTAAATTATTTGATTCCTTTAATTGAAAGTATTTAGGGAGGGCGGGAGGGAGGCGGGTGGCGGCCAGCTACGCTCCGTCTGCGGAGCGTGCGTAGTGCCGCCTGGCTCCGCCCGCTCCGCAAAATGCGGAGTAGGCGGCACTACGCACACTCCGTGCACGGAGCGTAGCTGGCCGCCCACCCCTAGTTAATAGTAGGGGCAAATGTATATCTGTCCCTGGCAATAAGGACACTACCTCAATATATAGCTCCGTACCAGTCTTCGAAAAGTATTCTCATGCTCAACCCTTGGTTACTTGGCTGTGAGCAGGTATGTAAAGCATTTAAACACCAATTCAGTAAGTAATTAAGACACAACACACAATAAAAATCCAACACCAATTTATAAAAATACAAAATATTTTTTTCTTTAAAATGAAAAAAATCCAATGTAGGGAACCGGGAATATGACTTTTAAAAAATTTAGCATGATGTAGCACATAGAAACGTATATCCCCTTTTGGTACATCTGGTCACGCTGGACCTGCTCAAAGTCAAAGTTTCAGACCAACCATGATGAAGCCCTGCGGGACTACTCCTTGCGGTAGGTCTCGGTCAAAGTTTTTACCTTCTGACTTAGAAACTTTTCTGGAGCTTTTCTTCACGGGGTCCGTCGAAGCTCTCAGCCAGCCCTGATTCGCTGAGGGTTCGCCGGCTTGCCTTGCAATGAAGTCCCGGTCAAACTTATGGAAGTCCAACCTCCGAAGCTTTCCAGCCGTACGAGTTAGGGATGCAGGCTGGCACACAGTTGGCGGTGGGTGGCTTGGCTCTCATGGTTGGCCCCGGTCACCTTTTCTATCTTTGGAATTAGAAATGTTTGCAGAGCTTTTTCTTGCATGGTCCCTCAATGCTTTTCGATAGGCCGGATTCGGTGAGGGTTCACCAGCTTGGGATTCCGCCTACGCCCGCCTGGAGCTTTTCAGCCAGAGGAACCTGGGCGGCAGGCCAACTCATGGTTGATGGTTATCGGCTTGGCTGGCCAAAGTGAGTCGGTCCACTTATGGAGCTTTTTACCAAAGTTGCTCCAAACTTCTCCAAACCTCTTGAACTTCTTCCTGAAGTTTTTCAAAGGGTCTTAAAGTGTCCAAAACTTACTCCAAGGGTCCGGAATCTCCAAGATGGTCCTTGAAATGGACTTCAGTTACCACAATCCACTTGGACAAACCCCTTTCAAATTAACTGGTAGTTCTCCAGGCTGGGGGTTCTTGGTGGTCTAGGTGTGCTCTGTTAACCTTCAGCTTGCAAGGAGTCCACTCTTTAGTCTTTTTGAAGCAAGGTAGTCCATAGGACCGTAATTCCAGATTGTGCAACAGGCACAATCTTCAGAGTCCAGGGCTTGGTTGGTGCAAATCAAACTCCTCAGCAGGGACCCTTCTTCTCCCAAGTTTGAAGCAACATCATCTGAGAGGCTTTGTCCCTTTCAGATACGTATTCCAAGTTCTCTGGGTCAAGAAGGAGGACACTGCTGTCCAATGAGGTACAGGGGAATGTTCCAGGGTATGACCACATCCTCTAAAGTGTGGCATTATTTTCCGAAAGAGAGCACAATTTCTACAAAATTCATCATGGCTGATTTTCCAGCAGAGGGAGCAGAACTAATAACTAAACCAGCCTACAGGATGGCTTCATCTACCTAGGTCCACTCCCCTTATACCTGGGAATTCCTCCTTAATCCCCTCATCTGACTGTGGGGAGAGAGAGGTAAATGAAAGTGATTACCCCAGCTTGTCTCGTCTATCCCTTGAAGAGCATTATGTACTACCCCTCCCCCTGGCTCTGGCATTCCCATGACCAGCAACCTCTACTCCCAGATATGCCTCCTAACTCCAGGGGTCATTTATCACCTCTTAAAACAGCCAGTCCAATCCACTTACCTCTGACAAATCAAGGCAGGGAACTAGAGGGCTGAATTGTGGCTTGCAGACAAGAAAGTCCTATAACTTATTGTCTGTAAATTTTAGAATAAATTCAACAACACCACATTGTTGCATTTATCATTAACATTCTTCTGAGTCTTTTAATCCTAGTTGTATGGCTTTCCTTTCTCCAGTTATTAATTAATAACCTCTTGCAACGTTAACCTATGGGCTGGGGATCTGCAATGGAAAAATTAACTGGCCAATTGATCCAATACCAGGGTCTATATGAGGATCCTCCTTATACCTACAGAACCCCCACCCCTAGAATACATAGGAGAGATTTTAGGGGTTCTGATTATATCAAAATATTGCAGATCCTCACTTCACAGTGGTCCTAGCACAAAAGCCGATTTTGGGAAGCACTTTACTACAATGTAGGCAGTGAAATGTGCAATTTCACTAAACCCAGGGCATATAACGCTCATTTTTAGAAGGGTCCTCCTTGTAGATACCTTACCTCTAACCCCTGGGACACCTAGGGGAACCCCTGGGGATATCTAATATGCCCCAACATTGTAGTTTATCAATTTGTAAGTGCCCCAAACCCAAAAGTCAGGGCACAATTTGCATTTTAAAAGCAGTCCCCAAACACGGGCCTGCTTTTAAACTGACCTCAGGCTACAGCAGTGCACACATGCAAGAGCAGGAAGGGCTGCTGGCCTCTAAACCACTATGCCCTAATATATACTAGGGACTTAAAGGTAGTTTAAATCTGCATGCCCTATTATGTACTAGGGCCTTTGTAGGAGAGGTCATGTCAATCATAGGGGTACTCTAACCCGTAGTGCACCCTCGTGTATGTAGGTGTTTTTACTGTATTTGTAAGTATCTCTTTCAACATAGCACTGGCCCTGGGTCTGGTTAGTCAGAGGCCAGGGTCAGTCAGAGTCAGGTACCTCCAGTACCAGTCAGCAAAAAGTTGGGGATTGCCCAGGGCACAGATCGCTTTGCAACACTAGAGAAGCACAAACCCAGAATTTAAAACATAACACCATGGTTGGGGGTTCTCTTTAATAATCAGAATTGATTTCAATCCTAATGAACCCATTTTCCAACCTTCGGATAATGAAAGACTGGGTAAAAATCATAACGTTCTAACCTATACCTTGCAGTTTTCATGCAGCTCTTTGATGACGGTTAATAGCTCACTGTTCAATGTTAGGATTTTAACTTATAAACTGCAAATAGCAAAAGAATCTCTCAGACAAAAGCAGTAACTCACTGACCTATTTACATTATATGCATTTTTTGATCTGTGTGGTACATGTTCTTTGCAGCAGGCATATTAACACATGGTTACGTTACCATGTGACAAAACTTCCAGTAGTCAGAACTCTGATCTCTCTCAATAAAGATCATAAATCACCAAAGTTATGTTCACATTTTAATTGTTGCCTGAAAATTGCTGGAGACCAGGAATGCAGCAGCAGGTACTTTTCAAACCATAATGCACTTACAAACATGACGCCCTCATCCAAAGTCAGCAACCTTTTTTGCTTGGTGCATGAAGATGCAAGATTCATATACATGTTTTTTTAACATTAGGTCTGATTACTATGTGAATGTAAATAACAATAAAGCATACATGCAAACTGTGACTACATGAAACCACCAGCAACTCTAGGTGAGATCCAATATCCAGAGATGGATTACCATCAAAATCTTGTTGGTGATCTAGTTTTCTCATGTGGTCATCCACAGGGCTTAAGCAATCATTTGTTTATACTGCTGTTTTTGCGCTGTTCTGGTTTTTAAATTGAAAGAGGCTCTTCAGTCATTAAAACTTCTTTACTGTGAGTCCTCTATTCCTTTTTAATTTCACTTTCTCTTCACACTTTCACTCTTTGCACTGCACCTTTTTCCAATTGGTGATCCCACGCATGGTCGGCTAGCGACTGCGGGAGTGACCCCAGTCCTGACAGGCGGCCCTGGTTGTAGTCTCAATTGATCTAGAGACACACCAGCCTAGCCCTGTGGATGACCACATGAGAAAACTAGATCACTAACAAGATTTTGATGGTAATCCATCTCTGGATATTGGATCTCACCTAGAGTTGCTGGTGGTTTCATGCGTTGGTTTACTATACTCTATAAAACTAGACCATTTAGCTACCGCACAGATATTCTGTTGATTTAACACTCTATATGGCTTGAGACACACCTTTGTCTTGATGATAGACCCCCAGGTTTCTTGTATTTAGATATTGTATAGTAGGGGAAATTTACCTGGGCTGGTCTCTAAATTCCCTTAGACCCTCCAACCCCCGTTTTTGTTTTTGTAACTGTGACTACATGCCTGCTTTTCTCAATATTTCACTTCAAAACTATGCGACTGTATTTGTTTAACGGGCGGTGATTTGTATAGGGTCAATGGAAAATCCACAAGGTTGTCCCTGTCCCCCCCAGAATTTTAGTGTCTCCTACGCCCCTGGTTGGTTACTCTCAGAGGCAGTGATGCTCCCGTGGAGATGCCGTTTTACATGGAATAAACTTAATTTCTTTTCACTCCTGGATTCGTTCTATAATCTTTTTGGAACCTATAATTTCCTCGTTACATTTGGCTACAGGATTTTGTGGCGTTTGAAGCATTTTCGACATTTCTATTAATTTCTTGAAAAGTTACTCTTCTTCGTAACACTCAAGTTCAAGGAATATATATGCTCTACTGTGCTCATTTTAAAGTAAAGCGTGTGCTTTACACTTACCTTTTCAAACGGATGTCATACGAGGAGTTTTCATCCGAATATGCATTTTAAAGTGAATCCATGATTTTAGACGTAACCGAAGAGGCTTGAAGTTACGCGAGAAGAGAACGCGAAGACGTTATCGCAAAACGGAGGAAGTCATTAGTTAATGATGTCCATTACTATCTCAAGGCATTACCTATATTGTGCTGTACATCTGAAATTTCTATGATTTCATTCAGATTTTTGATAGAGCCACCAATAGTACTCACATCTGCTATATATACTAGAAACTAAAATTCATAAAACACTGTTAGAACATTTACTTAGCTTCATATGCTGTCAGTGCCTCTCGTGTGCATTCGTAAAGTCCAGCCAGTAATGGACATCATTGTACTGTATGACATATTCTAAACAAAACTGATTGCTTTGGGAGACCCCATAGAAGTAAACTAGTCTATTGCATGGAGCTGTGACTGTATATATGTGGAGTAATTGTAAATTTTTATTTGCAGAATACTGACCCTGAGGAAGGAACCAGCGTTCCGAAATGCATTGGGCCAGAGATTAAATATGGTTCAGTAGCAATTATGGAATCATTGTAGAAATTTGAAAATGTTCATGTACTGAAATAAGAAGTGGTATTTTTCAATAAGTTGGACTGTTATCATATGTGATGAAATAACATATAAATGATATATGAACATGTACATGAATAAATAAGGAATCTATGTAATGGGAAAAAAAATGAAAAAAAATGAGTAAACACTGATTTGCAGTATATCAATATCGTGGTATTATGTTCATGTTTGCAAATAATTAATGTTTGAAAAATTGTGAACATTGAGTTCAATAGGCACAGTGCACACTAGAGCAGGTTCATCCTGTTCATGGTTTGAATACTAGTATCAATGTGAAGCCAACACATGACTATAGTGTAGCACCCTTGTTTAAACATAGGTAGAGTGAAAATATAGCGTTAAGATTGAGTGCGCCTCTCACCCAGTTGAGGGTATTTATCTTGTTTGAAGTTACCAGATGGCACGACCTCAGCTGCATATGCAATTACAACACTTCAGATGGTAGTGGAGACAGCTTGTATACCACAGAAGTCAGCTCAGGCAGCTGAGCTAATAGCTTTGACACGAGCGTGTGAATTTAGTACTGATTTGTCTGTGAACATTTATACAGGTAGTCGCTATGCTTTTGGAGTGGCTAATGATTTTGGGTTACTCTGGAAGGAAGGAGGCTTTCTTACATCCCACAGGATGCAAATAATGCATGGAGAATTGGTGCATAATCTTTTGACTGCCTTGACATACCCAAAGAAAATATCAATTGTTAAATATAGTGCACATAAGAAAGTGACTGATAAGATAGGACAAGGCAATGCCTTTGCAGATCACACAGTCCGTGAGACTGCGATGCAGAGAAGCACTACTTCCATGTACGTAGTGAGGTCACAGGCTGAACGTTGGCATGATGTTAGACAAGAAGTGCTAGACATGCAGAGATCAGCTTCTGCAGAAGAACTTGAGTAACGGTCTAAAGAGGGAACATTGGATGATGAGGGCTGTTAGCAAAATAAAGAGATGAATAAAGGAAACTGCCCACAGCCTATTTACAACCTATGGTTCCTATGGCACATGGGCTGGCAGATGTTGGAGCCTCCGCAATAACGAATTGCTCACGCAAGTTTGGGAGCATCCAGAGATTGCTGGCATGGCTAAAAAAGACAGTACAGTCCTGCTTGATTTGTCTTCAGTACAATCCTGGTAAAGGGACACAACCTCCTACAGGAGAGTATGTATACCAACTGCATCTTTTGAAGTTTTGCAAATGGATTACTTTCAGTTTGAACGCTTAAAGTATGTTCTAGTAGTGGTATGTGCCTTCAGTAAATGAATAGAGGCGTACCCTACGAAGGATAATACAGTTCTTACCACAGCAAAGGTGCTTTTGAAAACATTCTTCCCCAGATTTGGTGTTGGCAAACTTTTATAGAGTGATAAAGGACCCCATTTTATTGGGCAAGTTGTTGAGTACGTCCTGAAAGGATTAGGGTTTAAGCAGAAGTTTCATGCTGTCTTCCATCTACAATCAGCAGGGCTAGTGGAGAGATATAATGCTACTCTGAAGTTGAAGCTAGCGAAAATGCAGGCTTCCACATCCTTGAAATGGCCTGATGCACTACCCTTGGCATTGTTGTCCATTAGATCAGTGCCACACTGACGATCTGGGTAAATGAGGTGGTATTTGGAAGACCTATGAATATTTGGAGAATTCCTAAGCCAAGCCCCATATATGATGTGCCATGCATTTTGATGAGTGACTACCTATCACAGTTGACTGACAGTTTGATTTCTATTCATCAAAAGAGAAGCTCTTCCTGACAGGTCTACAGGTGAGGCCCATGAACTCCAGCCCGGCGACCATGTTATGGTCCGTTCTTTCGAGAGGTCGAGCAGCTTAGAACCCAGGTGGTGTGGACAAGAACACGTACTCCTTGCTACGAGAACTGCGGTTCGAGTGTCGAACAGAAGAAACTGGGTGCACTCCACCCATTGCAAAAGAGTGCTGTCTACCTTGGTGGAACCAGCTGCCCTGATCGACCATCGAAACATTCTGGATCCGGAGAAAGGCCAAGCCACATCACCTGATGAACCTGAGGAAGTCTCCCGGACCACACGATCCCTGGTGTATCCCAATACCAACTGAGACCCCGGAAAGAACCTGCATTGTTGAAAAAGACTGGTTGGACTACCTTCCTGGGTTTGTGAAAGGGAGCTGATGTGGCAAGGGGGGGGGGGGGTCCGTCTACATAGTAACACCTGCCTTGACCCTCAGTGAAGAAACCAACGGCTGCCCAGGACTTTAGAGCTCCAACAATTATTTCAACGACGAAGCAATCATGCCTGTGGGGAAATCAACTGCTGCAAAGATTTGTAATAAAAAGATGATATGCATTGCAGGATTTGTTGTCACTGTGGTTGCTATGGCAGTGATAACCTGGGTTCTAAAGGAAGTTGCTCCTGCTCGACGCCTGCTGATTGCCACTACCCCAGTACAGCTGAAAACCATTACTTTACTCTTCCATACCATGAGCAAAAGCATAGACAATCTTATTTGAACAACACGTTTATCCAGACATTACACCATACTCACAATGCTACGAGCACTACTGACTGTTGGGTGTGTGGGATTATACCTGCTCACCAGAAGAAGGGAGGAGGAACACCTTTCATTTCTATTTCCTTCTCCCATAATGGTTCTTGTCAAGTCTGGTTTGCACTTCTAATTGCTTCCCAAAATGCTAACATTACTAGTATGGCTGTAGGGAGAATAAACTATCATCTCAATAAAGTGTGCTACCCAGATGAAGATGGCAATCCCCATGCTAAAGGGACTAAATGGGAATGGGAGGAGAACTGATCTGGAAATATTTATACGCCTTATGTCTTCCCAAATATGCAAACTATCAAGGGTAATGGGCCATTTGTAATATCTGTTACTAGAGCCCGAGCAGACTTGTGTATAAGCAGTGTTGGGAGAATCCCAGTAGGAAGAAGCGAGTGTACTCAGGTTTTGACCATTGAAGGTGCAAATAACAGCAGCTTCATGTCTTCACATAATACCTACATTGTTTGCGGTAACAAGAGATATTACCATCTACCTGTTGGATGATCCGGAGTATGCTACGTGTCCTTCTTGTTACCTCCTGTGTTTTTGGCACCAGCATCATATCACAAGGACTATCGACTGTTTAATGATGTCTCTAAAAACAGATGTAAGAGGACAATAAGCAATGAGGAGGTGGACCTGACTGATACTGCATTACAGCAATATGTTGATTTCAATTTGGGGCTGTTCTTCTTTGTTGGTGTTGCTCTAAACAGCAGGAAAATCAGACGGTTGACTCGTGTTGTGGAAGCTATTACAAACCAAACAGCCATAGCACCTGGGAACATTACAGAGGAACTACAAATTGCAAGGATTGTGGTGCTTCAAAATCGTATGGTCCTAGATGTAATCTTGGCTGATCGAGGTGGTGCATGTCACATCATAGCTGTTGTGTTTACATTCCAGATCACTCCCCTTCAGTTTTTGATGCGATCTCCAAACTGCACAAAATTGCTGCTGAAATCCACCCAGATACTGGCACATGGACTTTCACCAGTTGGTTCTGGACACTACTTGTTACTTGGGGCTGGAAGTTACCATTCTATGTATAGAATACATGCTGCTTATGTATACAATGTGGTCCAATGCTTTGCTCCATCTGTATCACTGCCTGTACACCTGCTAAACATAATGTTGCACAAATGAAGGCGCAGCATATGCTAGATAAGGAAATTGGTAATATGATGCCAATTGATATACAAGATGTATATTCAGATTATCCTAAATCATAAATGTCTTCAGCTTATGCTAAAAGGGGAGTCTGTGGAAAATTGGCAGCGATCGATGTCAGCATTAAGCTGAAGCCATCTTGTTTCTGGCAGCCATTTTGTCTGCCATGTGCTCGCCATGTGCTCTTTCCTTCTCCACTGTTGTTTACCCTTGTGTTCTGCTAGAGGACTGGCTATACTTAGACTCTGCTACTCTGCACATGCGCAGAAGAATCTGTAGCTATTCATACACATTCTCTAGTCTGGTTGTTTTTACCAGAGTCAGCAAATTGCTAGCTCCTCCCTTACTGTTGACTGCATTTCTGTATGACCATTTATGTATGTAACTCTCCTATGTGTGCTTGTACCACCTTCTTTTGAGCTCCTGTGTGGGTATAAAATACCCATGGTTCTTCTACTCCTTCTGCTACTTCATACACTACCAAAGAGTGTTGTGTGAATGTAGTTCCACCTCATGAGGTTAATGAAAAATATCTTTTTACATTTCAGTTTCCGTAACAACTTCTATTTTATTGGTCTGAGGACTTACGTGCAAAGAAGGGCGAACCCCTAGCACTGGTAGGCCTGGCTGAGGCCCACCTCTATATTACCCATCCCCTCTTCCAAACTTCTAGCTAAAGCAGCAGAAAGGGTACTGAACGTACCTGCTCCAGATGGTGCAATGTCTGAGCACCTCAGTAACATCACCCCGCCTTCTAGGGTCCTATAGGCTGCAGGCCCTTTAGCACTGGTCTGGAATCCAGGTCCACTGAAAGACAAGTTCGACATGTGGGTCCCCTCCAACATTCTACCCAGAGGGTGTCCCTAACAGCCTCAGAGCCCCTCGAATCTTTGTCAGGCAAAGTATATACCACACACTCCAACAAATCTGGCACCCATACATGAGCACCGATGGATTAATCCGCAGTGTTCTTGCAGACCCCAAGCCATAAGTGGGCCAAACTGCAGCAGCGACCTCTCCCGCAAGCTCCAACACATGGAGCCTACAACCAAAGACACTTGACCAAACTGGGTCTTAAAAGTTGACTCTGACACCGGAGTATCAAACAGGGGAATCACACAATATCTTAAATAGGGGAAATATCATACACAAACTACAATCAATCCCTGGCTTAGAACATATTAAATCCAATGACTGTGAACCAATAGAATTCCTTCTCTGGTAACCTTTGCCTCTCTCTTATGGGTTGAAGCAGTCATGGCAAAAACGAGCCTGTTGGAGGGCTGGGGCATTTCCCTCAAAAGTGTGAGGCAAAAGGATATCCAATTATCCTTACCCACCAGGTCAAACATCCTACTTATTCTGTTTTGAACAATGCACCAGGAGCACAAGGGCCCATAAATGCAGAGGATAACCTCTCCAACTGGAACTGGCTGCCATCTGTCCTTCTGGCAAAAAACAGCTGCTGACAGTCAGCTAAAAGTTCTACCTAGCACCCACAATGCTGATTAAAATATGCGCATGGAACTTCAATAGCCTCACGCAGAAACTGGGTGGCTATGACATTATAAGATTTTGGGGCAACTCCCAGATTCTCACCTTTCACGAAACTTGGGCCCAATCACCTGTCCCTCCTACAGGCTATATCAAACATCAAAAGCTACCCACTAAAGTCCGCAGCTAGGGATATACAGTCATACTTAATTTGAAGAGACTGCATAACAACATCACATTGCTTTTTGTTTCATCATAACTGGTGAGCAATTGTAAATGTTTACCAGTCTCAGACACTCCGAGTGCAGCTCTGTGTGTAAATATGTTGAAATGTGCGCGGTTAGAAATTGCGGAAGGTATTGAAATTGTTGATCACATCTGTATATCGCTGCTGTTTTAAATCAAAAGTCATGGCTCGCAACTCCTGTATGACTTTCGCATTTAAACAAATGAGATTACCTACAGAATGGCAGAGAATTTTACCTGACCATCTTGAAAGTTGTGATATTTTTTATGGATCCTGTGAAAATAAAGATCCTATGAAGCACTAGACACAGATTCACCATTAACTTCTAAAGCCCAAAGCAGAGTCAAGGATTTATCCCATCATTGCTGACTTGATAAAACAGAGTGTTTGGGAAAGATTGTTTGCAGATGTAATAGTCTGATTCTTCCTATAAGGAAGGCAAGAAAGACTAATGTGTAAAGATTTATCCAAGATTTACCAGCCACTAATAATGTGGTTATCCCCGGTTTTCTAGTAGTCTCCAACCCTGCTACCATTCTTTCTTGCATTCATTTTAATGCTCAATGGTTTACTGTGCTTTTACTTCTTCCCCATTGCCATCCACAAAGAGAGTAATGTCTTAATCATAGACCCATTCGGCAGAACTTAACTTTCATGAGAGAGGCTGCCTCAAGAATTTACAGAGACCCTGTCAATCTTTTCCAAGCTTTAAAGAACGATTTGGACACTTTGGCCTTTTCTGTGGGTTCTACTTTATATACAGTATATTAATCCTCTTTCTTTCCTTCTGTTTAGCCTTTTACTGCTTTGCTGTATTCTGTGTGTGCTTTCTGGTTTGGCCTCTTGGTTCTTTCTGACGCTGGCAGCGCCGGGACGCCTCTTTGCTGAGGCAGCTGTGCGCTATATAAAATCAGATAACATAACATAACATAATTTATTGTTATCATCTGTTATTTTAGATCACTACAAGGTGGACTCCATCTACCTCCTCAATGAATTATCTATGAAGAACCACAAGGCCTCCCCTTATCTTGGTCATGACATCTCCGAGAGAAAGCACCATTTGTCACCAGAACCAATTAAAGTAATCAGTAAGTAGCCCCGTACTTTGATCATTCCTCGGGTACAAACTGTCTTGGGTATGACTGGGTAATGTAAACATTGGTTCCTGGGGTATGCCACAATGCCCTATGTTGGATGCAAAGTGTAATGTCTTTTTTCCATTCAGTCATCTCAGGAAAAACCTAGTGGTGAGCAACAGGAAAAAACTATAATGACCACAGGCCATGGACAAAAATCTCAGGGTTAGAGGGTTATTAGTGTTTTGTTTTTCATGGGCCTTGGTTGTGGCCTGAACAGCCATCATGGCATGTGAATTGATTGAGCCCCAGCTGACAACTAATAATTCTGATGAACCCTGCCTTCCAATGGACAAGGAGGCTTGATTGTCCAGAGGGAAAACTGCCAAAACAGGGAGAGGCGACAAATGGATTTAAAGTCGGTCCACTGCCCCGTCCTCTCTGTGATTAGGGGCAACATCAACTGGCTGTGCGCCAAGGCACACTTGACCACTGAAATTGCCAGACCTGGCTCCAGGAGAGAATTGAACTTGCACTTTCAGCCTCTTCTACTATGACTGTGGGTGGCGGTCTTCCTTTTTCTCCCTTAGGTGGCGCATTGGCCACCTGAGCTTGCAGGACTAGACCGCCCTCTAAGGGCTGGTGGAATGATCCTGGCCACAAGATGGCGACTGAGACATGAACTGCACTGAGATAATGACACGCGGGTAGGGGCGGTGAATTTTTGGGCTCACCCTGCTCTACCCATTGCTGAGGACATGCCCCCACTTTGCTCAGGAGTCAAACAGTGATACAATTAGGATGGTCATAATTTCATAGGCAGCAGAGGGCAGGTTAGTGATTCAGAATGTAATGGAGTTGATGTCTCAATCCTATGAAGAGTTATTTGAAAGCCTAGGCAGTGTATCTAGTGTAAACACCGTCTAATCAAGTCAATGCATTAATATATAAACTAGAAGCATACTATCAAAACACACTATAAATATGTTGTACAAAAATGAAAATAAAATTAATATCTTGGCGAATGAATAACGATTTAAATGACCTATCTCGATATGAGGTGGTCCTAAAGGACATATATGTCAAAATATATGGCTATTGGGTGAGTTGCCAATCTCAATTATGAGGCATATAGATATTTTCAATATAATTGTGTTGCTTGAGATTAAAATCCTTTGAAACAGAAAACAAGAAACATTTGGTAAAAAAGAAACAGTATGTTTAATTAAACATTACAGCCGGAAAAACTGTTACAGGCATGGAGGACTGTTTCAATATACAATTAGTCTGTGTCCTCCTTTTATACAAATACAAAAAGAACAATTGATGGGCAGAATGCAGACCAATGTCATACATTCACCCCAGTACAGAGATTTGGGCCTAAATCCATTGTTTTTGCTCACCATGCCATTCCAGTTTGGACCAAGCTATATGCAAATCAGTCTTGACCCTGCACCCAAAAGGAACAGTCCAGTCCGAACTGACAGGCCAGATCCTTCCTGGACTGGAAATAAGCATCCTAGGACCGGTTTCGGGCTTTTAGCCCTCATCAGCCAGGATAGCTTGACTCCAGTGGCATGGAGAGCACAGGACCCACATCTGGGCATACCCGTCCCACTCGATTTGACAAATGCAAAAAGAACAATTGATGGACCGAATGCAGAACAATGTCATACATTCACTCCAGTACAGAGATCTGGGCCAAAATCCATTGTTTTTTCCCCTCACCATGCCATCCCAGTTTGGACCCAGCCATATGCGCCCAGTGGTAACAGTCCAGCCAGGGCTGCCAGGCCAGATCCTTCCAGGACTGGAAACAAGCATCCTAGGACTTGTTTTGGGCCTTCAGCTCTCATCAGCCAGGATAGCTGGACTCCAGTGGTTTTGATTTGTTATGCATTCTGTCCATCAATAGTGTGTCTTTTGCTTTCTCGCCCTAAGTGCGCCAGGTATGCCCAGACGTGGGTCCTGTGCTAACTGTGGCATTGGAATCAAGCTATCCTGGCTGAAGAGGTGTAAAAAAAAAACAGAAACCGGTCCTAGGATGCTTGTTTCCGGTCCAGGGAGGACCAGACTTGGCAGTTCGGAATGGACGGTTCCCATGAGGCACAGGGTCAAGACTGATTTGCATATGGCCAGGTCTAAACTGGGGTGGCATGGTGAGCAAAATAATGATGGATTTAACCCAGGTCTCTTGACTGGGGTTGAATGTTTTGATTTGTTCTGCATTCCGTCCATCAATTGTGTGTCTTTTGCTTTCTTGCCCTAAGTGTGCCAGGTATGCCCAGGCGTGGGTCCTGGGCACACCGTGTCACTGGAATCAAGCTATCCGGGCTGAAGAGGGGTGAAACCCGAAACCGGTCCTAGGATGCTTGTTTCTGGCTTGGCAGTTCGGGCTGGACTGTTCCCATGAGGCACAGGGTCAAGACTGATTTGCATATGGCTAGGTCTAAACTGGGGTGGCATAGTGAGCAAAAGAATGATGGATTTAACTCAGATCGATTTCCTGGGGGTGAATGTTTGGTTTGTTCTACATTCCATCCATCAATTGTGTGTCTTTTGCCTCCTTTTATACAAAACATTGTGAGTTATCAGTTTCCTGCATACCATATATGGTGAGGAATATTGGTTGCTTTCTTTGGAGTCATAAATGGATTATCTAATGGTCACTACAGGTGGGTCTCAACCTCCTGTGGACACAATGTGGCCAGTAGATAATGTTCCAGATGTCCAGCAGGGGGAAGAGTGCGTGCTCACTACGTGTGCTAGGTCCTGATTGGCTATGTGTTCCCAACTCATGTGGCATCTGACTTTTTATGTTGTATCAGGCACTTGCGTAGCCCCTCCAGCCATGTGCGCTTTATTTAGGCGATCTCTGTTCACCATTGTAATGTTGCTGCACCTACATGTGGGATTGATCAAGAGTTTCCTGCAAGAGCATTTGCCTGGAAGCTAGACACCCTCCCACCTTTGACCTGTCATCAGCAATCCCAAGCTTGGATCTCAGGGCCTGCTTCACTACATGTTTGTGAGTCAAGGTTGGTGTGGAGTTCACAACAGGTGATTCTGTTAATAAGGATGAGATTTCATTTTCATCGATGAATACATTGATGAATACATTGATTTGTTTGCTTGTAACACTTCCATGAGTTACATTCTACTAATGGTGTTGGGGCACGGGTGGGGTTGACGGATGCAAGGTTGTACTATTATGTTACCTACTTTTTTTTGACCTTTTATGCAGCCAAACTCTGTATACATTGGAATGCTATACATGAGCACCAGTTATGTTACACAAAGTCAGATTCATATATATATATAAATATATATATATATATATATATATATATATATATATATATATATATATATTTAAGGAATGGAGAGATTGGGTGATTTGCTCAGATCCACAGGATATTATGCCAACATTGAGACTTCAGCATGATTCACCAACTCCAAAGTCGATGGCTTGTCCATAAGGCCACATCGTATGGCCTTTTGTGATTGGGACAATCCAACTTTCAGTGGAGTATGACTTGTACAGACTTATAATAGGTCTGCTTCCTTGAAATTGTACTCTTAAAAATTTCTTCCAGCCAAGAAAGTGGTTCTCTCTTTCTGGAACGATGCACTGTAAATAGACTGGGCAGGTAGGTTGAGTAAGGGAACACCACTGTGGGTGGAAATTAGTTATCCCAAGTAGTTGCATTGTCAGGGTTCTCTAACTGGGATTTTATTGCTATCTCCAACCCAGAGGAAGTACAGGGGAGCGATCATGCAAATCATTGGCACACCTGTCGCCTGAAGTTGATGTTCATAAATCACGGTTCAATAAGTATTTTCATCCAACCACTTGCAATGTCCCAGATTTTAACATACATGATAACCAAGGGTGTGTCATGAGTACACAGGACACTGCTTATTAATTCCACACTTTGTCCTGAACCACTGAATGAAAAATAGGAATGGGGTTCAGGGCTTCTGACAGAGGAGTGTACAGACGTCCAAATGGCACCCCAGGAGACGGCTACATCAGCAAATCTCACTTGATCTTATTTAGTTTCCTACACCGTTGTATTATACGCCAGACCACCTGTGATGCGTACACACTGAAACTGCTCCAAACTGCCTAAGATGTCCTCATCTGATGGAAGATTTCCATCACAACGTGTGGAATGGTGGTTCACCACTGCCCCGCAGGTGTCAAATGCCTGAAAGGAATAGAGTGATGTTCATTGATAGTTGCACCAATTTAACTGATAAAGCTCTGACCTACAACCCCGAAAAGATTTGTAGTCCTTCGTATAGAGTTGGTATGTGCTGGAAACACTAATGGCTTTGTCCTACTAGTTCCAGTCTGCAACAAGCATTGGCGAAGGCAATAGGTCCCGCATTTGCACGAGTTAGAGCTAATGATGTTGTAAATGACAATGTCTTTTACCCATGTTTTGGTTTGGAGTAGAGTGAATGTATGTGGTGTGGAGTGGAATTATGTGATATTCATTGGTATTGTTAGCTGTGGAATTGTGTGGTGTGGAGTCGATTTGTGTTGGGTAATTATGTGGTATGGTGGATAGATAGGGGTGTAAGTTGCACAGAATAGATAGACAGGAAGACAGAGAGGGGCAGGTAGTTTACGCACGAAGTGAGAAAGAGAGTAAGAAGGGAAGAGCATGCAACAGACAAATAAAGAGGGAGTGCCTGTGTACTCAAAAGACACTCCAAGAAGAGAAGGAGAGCGTGGGATTGAGGGGGTATGTCCCCACAGCCAGACTAGACAAATTCAAATTACATTGCGAATTAACATAATTTTTTCACAAATTGAAGCTCCAAGCTTTTTTCCCAAACCAACCAAGAGAGACGGCAAATGAGGGGCAGGGAGACACTAAATTTAAGCTCAAGGCCACATTTATTCCTCCTACCAACACCATACCGGTAGATTTCATCGCATTCGAACAAGCCGTCTTCAATGAAATTGAAGCAACCCATGAAGAACCACAATTCATGATCACCAGCGGCAAAGAATTTGAGGCTCTACAGACCCTGAAATCCGACGAAAAGATAATCATGATAAAAGGCAAGGGAAAGAAACTGTGCTTGAAGACCTGAAGTAGATCACATAAGAGAGGCGGAAATTGTTTGTGAGAGAGCGAGAGAGAGAGACAGAGAGTGTGTGTGAGAGAGAGAGAGAGAAAGGGAGAGAGAGAGAGAGAGAGAGAGAGAGAGAGAGAGAGAGAGAGAGATAGAGAGAGACTGGTAGCTCTTCCCAAAGAAAACTTATTGACCTTAAATTAAGGCAGAATTTCAGAGAGGCAATGACCTCCCACCAGTTGGCGGAAGGAGACCGAGGATAGGCCCCAGACCGAGAGAGGTATGTGAGCCAACAGAGAGAGCAAGGAAAGAGAGGGGCTGTGGACAGCTTCCAGTTTCCATGTGTGAGTGAGACCAGCATCTAGACGAGTGGGAGGGGCACCCCAAGAGAGGGGGAGCGACCCTTCTTTCGAGGGAGGAATACTTTCAAACCTCTTTGCACAGAAGAGTGTTGACCTCCAGCTGAAATATACAAGATTGTATCTAGTGCTTTTGTTTGGCAGAATGAATGAAGGAGATGGTCAGCACCTCAAGGAATAGCCATACTGACCAACTTTCAGTACCCATTTGTCTTTTGTTCTACTCTTCCAGATAATTGCTGATGTTTTCACCTGGGCGTGAAGAACGGAACTAGGGACATAGTATTTGCTGTTGAAGGGTTTTCCTGCAGCAGGGAAACTCAATGGTCGATTCTTCATTTTACAGACTTCTGAGGCTGGTAGGGTTGCCTCTGGTGTTGCAGTTGCTGTTGGCACTACCAGAGCCACTGAGGGTTAAAATCTCTGCTGCAAATAAAGACCAGCAAAGGGTGTGGCACAATAGGAGCTACCAGAACCACAGGAGAAGAAGACATTAAGCACCAGGGCTGGAGACTCCTTACACCCTGGAGGGGGTGTACTGGCGGCAGCAGCCGAAGACAGGTTTCAGTGCCGGCTTTTGGGCCAGTGCGACTGGTGCGGCCGCATTGGGCTCTGACCTGTGGTTGGGGGCGCTGACCTCAGTGGGGACGCTGTTTTGAGTAATAACTTATGATTGGAGAGATGAGAAGCACTTTTGCCTGGTGGTATGAGCAAATCCGAGGAGGTAGTCATGGGGTATAGGGGCACCAAAAATGATTATCAAACTGGGAGCCACCAGCGCTAAAGCCGGCCCTGACAGGTTTACGCCATGTGATACTTGTTCCGATGGCCAGTATGCTCCTGTACAGTCTGAATCAGCCATGTGCAGTACCTTATTTTTGTATTGCAGACACACTATGCAGAAAGGTGAAAAGACCTGCTTCAAATTGGATACCTGTGTTGGCCAGGTGCACCTGTTTGTTTTCCTGTCAAGGTCTTTCCTTGGATCTCCAAGCGGAAACGTCACTGCAAATAGGTGGAAGGAAATGTAACAGAGGGGATTTGAAAAAGTTATCTTTGAAACCAAAATAGGTATATCCTCTTTATACACTCCAAAAACTGTGTGTATTCCGAATTGAAAAGCAATTATAATTCCTTACATTGGCAAGAACATTTTTTTAAGGGTTTCATTACTAGTGATAGTATGAACAGCACCTATCCAATGAGGTGTTCCTACTGAAAATATTAAATGGCATGCCTGAAAGAGCAATGAAGAATACATGGAATCAAGATTGATCCAGTAGGTATTTGATCAATTCTTGCTGTATTGTGGAGAGACATTCCTCCGAGGTTGGATTATCAGATTGTTTGGGAGACAACAGAAGTCCCTCCTGTCAGAGGTGAACATAAATCTGGCGAAAGAGGTTAGACTGAATACTGTATGGGTGGAGAACGATAACTTGATTGTTGCATCAGTCTACTAGCCTTTGATTGGATGTTTCTCAATGTAGAGTTATGTATGTGTGCATCACCTTATTTTTATTAGTAATGCAATATTAATGTGTGTGCATTACGGATATTATATAGCAGATGCGTGATGCAAAATAATTATAGAATTCCTGTAAATGAATTGCACTCAAAGAAATGTTGTCCCCTTCAGGTGTGCATGCTGAATCATTGTGCCTGAAGGCAGTTCCAAGAACTGGTTCCCCACAATATGGACACTAAACACAACATCAGGCCTGGACCATTAGCCAGCACCACATATAAATAAAGAATACACAGGAGGGCTACTGCAACATGCAGTTCCGTATTACCAAAAGATGCAAAGTAGGCACCGGCCTGTGGGCCCTTCTCCTTTTAGTGGCCAGCGACAACAAATCAAAATGCGACTTAAAGTACATAAAACAGAGACATCAGATTCACAAAACAGTTGTCTCTTAAAATCTCATCTTCTGGCAGCTGTCAGTTTGTAAAAATAATCAGGTGCATTGGGTATTAGGAGATAATGTGTATGGGGGGGCCAGAAATTTCAACAGCCTAGGGGCCTCCATAGGATTTAATCAGGCAATGGCAACATGCTCATGTAACTGGCATTTGATTGGAACGGTCACCTTCAATGTGCTACAAATGCTTTTTCTTTTTATTCTGCAGTGAAAATCAAAACGCGAATGCTTAGCAGAAAATATAGTTAAAGGCAATAAGTCAGCGGACTACCTTACAAAAGGGGTGGTGCAGTATTCGGGAGTCTGCCTTGCAGGAAGCAGGAGCCCTGCACCCAGGGCAAAGTTATAGATTGGATTTAAGTAGGTACAATATGGAGACATAGGGAACCCTCATCTAAGAAAGAGAAAAGCTCTGGGGTCATGCTAGGGCTCTATCCTAAAAGCCAACCTAATGTACATTTTGCAAACATTCCCGAACACACAAAATGAAAGCACCACAACCCAAAGATCACAGAAGATCAATTAATTGTTATAGCACCTCAACACCGCAGACATACAGACTACTGTGGTGTGTACACCTCCTGGACGTCCCATCATTTCAGGAATAGGGTCTTTGTTGGAACCCCTATCGACCTTTGTCAATCATTTTTTACGACCGTTGGTCAAAGAAATACCTACCTATCTTCAGGATACTAAAGATGCCCTGAGATTATTACCAGATATCGGATTCGACACAGAGACGGACTTTCCGGCAGCTTCGATGTTGAATCCTTCTATACCTGTATTCCACAGGAGGAGTCCCTGGAAGCAACAAGAGGTTTATTGGATGCCAAGGACCTAGATACCATCACACCGGGGCACTTCTTCATGGAGTGTGCCAGATTGGCTATGACTGAAAAAACATTTTGTTTTGAAGAAACTATTTATCTTCAAATTTCTGGTACATCGAAGGGGCATCATTTTCGTGCCCAGTCTGGCCAATATTTATGTCCATTTGTTCGAGCAAGAGTGTGTACTTGAACACAGCAATCCATTCCGGTACTGGATATTGTTGTGGAAAAGATACATAGGCGATATTTTTGCCGTCTGTCGAGGTACAGCTGCCATGATTTTGGAGTTTAATGCATGGCTAAACACAAAGAACAGCTTTCTGAAGTTCACTGTAGAATATAACAAAGTTAGTCTGCCTTTTCCCGACATCTTGATCTGTCCATCACAGGGCAGACTAGGGAGTTAATTGTACAGAAAGCCGAGGGCAAAAAACTTGTTGCTAACCTTTGATCGTCACCATCCGAAGGCTCTTCATGAAAACTTGCCAGTAGGACAGTTCTTACGTACACGTAGGAACTGTTCAGATAAGGACAACTTCCAACATCATGCAAAGGCACTGTCCGAACAACTGAAAGACAGGCAGTACCCGAAGCGTTTGGTGAAGCAGACTTGGAAAGATGCCTCTAACAACGATCGTGAAGCCCTCCTGGAACCACCTGAGGAGAAGCCACCTTTGACAAGATTAACTTTCGTTAACACATTTAGCACACTTTCAAATACTGTGCAAAGAAGTGTGCGCACACATTGGCGGATCCTTAACCCCTTCCATGCTGATGACGAACCCCAGCCGTCATGCACTACGGTGCTCGTGTGCTGATGACGGCTGGGGTTCGTCACGGCCCGCCCCTGTTCGTGTTGTTTACAGCACACCAGGGGAATCGCGGCCGCATGGAAGGGGTTAATGTAGGAAACAAGACAATTCCAGCTCCTCTTTTTTCATTTAAGAGGGGTACCAGTCTTCGGGATAATCTAGTCCACACAAGGCCAAGGAACAAACCAGCCGGTCCGGTGAATACCCTTTGGGATTTGCCCGCTGTACAAGGGCATTCTCCTTGTGGATCCTGCACTGCCTGCCCTCAAACACAACAGACCAAGACAGTCAATATTGGGACTGGAAGAACTTGGGTCCTCAACAAACACACAAATTGTAACACAGAGTCATCTACCTGATCACGTGTCCGTGTTCTCTTCGTTATGTAGGAATTACCACACGAAAGGTTAAGCTACGCATTAGTGAACACAAGAGCACCATTAGGTGCAATAAACAGGCCACGAGACTGACAAACCATTTCCTTACAGAAAAACACAAGGCTGAGGACTTGAGATTTGTCAAAAATTTGGGAGTCTGGGTGGACTCTTCTCTAAAGTTCACTCACCACACTAAAAAAGTAGCTGCCACATGCTTTGGCATCCTGCGTAACATCAGGCCCATTCTGAAGTTCTTTGACTGCCGCACTCGCCAAGTAATTGTCCAGGGAACCATCCTTTCCAGACTGGACTATGCTAGCTCTCTTTTATTGGGGGCTAATCTAGCTGAAATCACTAGATTGCAGAGAGTTCAGAATGCGGCAGCCAGGGCTCTGGTAGGTCTACCGCGCTTTTCTTCGGTATCTGGAGCCTTGAAAAAACTGCATTGGCTCCCGGTGGGCAAAAGGGTCCAGTTCAAGGCATTATGCCTAGCTTTTAAAATCCTTAAAACCTCCTCCCCCCCCCAATGCTTCGCCCGCTTTTGTCAGAGTACATCCCTAGAAGATCGCTCCGTTCAGAGGGGCAGTACCTTGCGATCATCCCCCGCACCAGACTGGCCAGAGTGGGCGGCCGATCCTTCAGCTTCCTGGCTGCCAAGCTATGGAATAGTCTGCC
This sequence comes from Lissotriton vulgaris, assembly GCF_964263255.1. Classification (NCBI taxonomy): domain Eukaryota; kingdom Metazoa; phylum Chordata; class Amphibia; order Caudata; family Salamandridae; genus Lissotriton; species Lissotriton vulgaris. The sequence continues at coordinate 722,753,590 of NC_141700.1, read as the reverse complement.
TGAAGTTATCCGTGGGATACAGGATCTTTTAGCCTTCAGAAAGGCTGTCAAAACTCATCTCTTTCAATAACTGTTCCATTTTCTGCGCCTCTATTTCTCTGTAAACTGTCCGTTCGCAGCGCCGGGACGCCCCTTGGCTGGGGCAGCCGTGCGCTATACAAATCACCATAACATTAACACATTAACAGATGGACGGTCTTAGAGCAACCCTTTATTCCACCTCATGTCAGTGACATTGCAAGGTTCCTGTTTGTTAAGGAACAAACATGGATTTTTAAGCTTAAGAGCGATAGCCAGGGGTTGAATGATGACATACAATGGGGGACACTGTAGAGATGGATGTAGAATTGATTTGATCATCTACATAGTGGTATTTGATCAATGATCAACCAGATGTTTGTGGTTATGTAAGGCCCCGTCCCTTTCACTGCCAATTTATAGAGATTTGGGGTAGTATGATGCTATGACACTGGCATATTGTTATCCTAAAAAGTTGAGGTTAAATACCAGAATTGTGTGGAATCCTTTGTGTTTTTCTATTTCTTTTCCCTTTTCTGTATCTCATCAGAGATATCTTTAAGAACATATAACACCACATGGACTAGACATGTGATATCCTTATGACATCAGCTTATGAGTTTGCAAACACAACAGTACAAAATAGTTCTTTTAACTTCTCTGTATTTCATCAGAGTTATCTTTAAGAACATATAAAACCACACGGACTAGATAAGAGACATTCTTATGACATCAGTAAATGAGTTTGCAAACACAATAGTACAAAACATGAAGATGGTGCTCATTTTCTAAGGTCTGTACTTTTTGAATTGTTTGAGAGCCATTACTGGGGTCAACTAGCAGCTAGTAGCTTTTTGCTAATGAGCCGTTGTATTAAATAATTGTAGGACCTCGCAACAATGTTTGGAATACGAAACACTAGCATGGTGTCGTTCTACAAGTTTCGAATTTTTGAGAGCTACTGCTGGTGTCAATTAGCAGCTAGCTGTTTTTGTCAATGAGCCGGTCTTGTACTAAAATGCATGTATGAACTCGTAACAGTGTTTGCAGATATACGGAATAGGTTTCCATTAATCACTAATGCGATTGGGGATAAGAGTAACACTACAATCCCCTGCATCCGCAGGAGCGTATGCAGCAGGCGTGATGACGTTTTCTCTTCCTCCACGTACACCCACAGATGAAGGTCGTTCGACTCGATGGTGGCGAACAATGGTGGCTGAGAGTGGCCGTTTAGATTTAAACCGAGATAGCTGTCCGTCGGTTACCTCCCCTTCTATCTCCTGCCCAGACAGGGGTATTTACTAGGGCTGGGTGTAGTTTGCGAAGTACCGCTTCGCACTACGCGAGCTACGCGTAGCACTAAGCGAAATGTGTAGTAGCCTGTTCGCACTGTGCAAGATGCTGTTTTCAATGATTTCACAGTGCGGACAAGCATCCAGCACTGTGCAATCATTGAAAATGGCATCTTGCACAGTGCGAGTTGTAGCTTTTTGCCGTTCAAGTGGATTTTTACTCGAGCTGCAGCTTTCTCAATGCGGAGTGGTAGTTTCTCATTGCAAGCGGTCACGAGTATACGTGACCACTCGCAATGAGAAACCTGGCCTCCCCACTTTGAGGATCTCGCCGGGAGGTTTATTTTCCATGCTCGCGATCAGCAACTTGATGTTGCTGATCGCGAACCAGGAAAATGTCTCGCCATGATGTCATTTTGCTTGCTCGCGGTCGCCAACTTGATGTTGAGATCAAACAAAAAATGACCGCCGCACTACGCTACGCTATGCGTGTTTGCACTGTGCTATGTGCAGTTCGCGTAGTGTGAAGTAGCGCAAACTTTGCAAACTACGCGAGCGTAGCGTAGTGCTTCGCCCAGGCCTAGTACTGACGGACAGGTAAGGCATGATTCGCGGGAGCTCTTACTAAAGTTTTCTCCCCCTCCGCTCATTGGTTTTTCTATCCTAGTACGGCTAAGCATCAGCTCCGTATTTTAATGACGATTTGGCTGCCTATAAGTGAACGCAAACAGTTCGTTTTGCAATTGTAAACAAGGGGACTGCAAACATACGTGATGGGGGAAACTGTTGTGGCCTTGGGCACATTCTCTGGAATGGACGTTTTCTGCTCGGACCATCACCATTTACGGGTGTAGAGGAGATACAGTCTATATAACCAATTTGGATTCAGAAAGGGCCATGGCACTGAACCAGCCCTCATCAAGGCTTCCGATGAAATCAGGATGATACTTGATCGTGGGGGTGCTGCAATCCTGGTGATGCTGGATCTTTCAGCAGCACTCGACACGGTCGACCACACAACCCTAATCGACAGTGTCTCAGCCATCGGCATCACACATAGGGCCAAGGCCCTCCTGGCCTCTTTTCTTTCTAATCAAACTCAGCTAGTAACTCTCTGCGACTTCAATTCTTCACCATTTGCACTCCCTTGTTGTTTGCCACAAGGCTCATCGCTGAGTCCAACCTTGTTTAATATCTACGTGTCGGACTCGGCGAGGGTCATCAAATTCCACGATATGGGCCTAACCTCGTACGCTGACGATACACAACTAGTGCTAGCAGTACATAATGAGGGCGGGGCAGTGGCAGCAAACGTTCAAGAGGGAATGATAGCCATTAGTGCATGGATGGCAAACAACTGCCTCAAATTAAACTCAGACAAGATGGAGGTGATGATCTTTGGTAATCTTTACGATAGCTGGTCCCCCACATGGTGGCCAGCTAAGCTAGGCTCACCTCCGTCCCCCATCACAAAGGTTAGAAACCTAGGTGTTATGTTTGATGATAAGTTGTCATTTATACACCACGCCAATGCAGTTGTCTCCTCATCCTTCAATGTCATGAGGATGATAAAAAAACTTCTACCTTTTCTCCCAGTCAGCGCCGGCAGTACTCTCATCAGTACATTAGTTATGTCAAAGGTTGTCTATTGTAACGGCCTACTTATCAACGCCCAGGAAAAAGTCCTAAGCAAGTTACAACTGGTACAGAACACAGCAGCCAGGATACTGTCAGCCGCCCCCAAGTTCAAATCAATATCCTAGGTGATTCGACAGCTCCATTGGTTGCCCATCAGGAGTAGAACCAAGTTCAAGGTCCTATGCATTGCATATAAGGCAATCCATAACAAGGGACCCAAATTTCTTTAAAAACTCTATGTTCTTATATGCCCAGCAGACCCTTGCGCTCTTCAGAAGCTAAACTGCTGATTGTTCCCCGTATCAAGAAAACTTCTTGGGCCGATAGAAGATTCATTGTTTCCACCACCAGACTATGCAACATGCTCCCCTGCACATTAAGACCAGTCCCACCCTGCTTACCTTCCGCAAACAATTAAAGACATGGCTCTTTAACCAATAAGCCACCTGCTCCTGGCTGTTCCTCTGCCTAGTCTGTAGCGCCGAGACACCTACGGGTATTTGTGCGCTTTACAAGTTGCTTAAATAAATAAATAAATAGCTGAGGTCTTAAAACTTTTTTTGCTCAGAGCCCCCCCATAAGAAAAATGTTTTGTGGATTGGGGGAGCAGGTGCGGACTAGGCTACGTGCAGGGGGCGGGGCTTATGAGATGATTTCAGGAGTACTTTTTTTTATAGTTTATAAGCCACACTTAATATGAGACTTATAAAACAGCAAATGCATTAAACAAAAACATGTATTCTCCAAAACATACATGTACTTTATATGATCTTTGCGATTGCAAATAAAGTTTTATGACAGTGATGGCTACTCTCTGAATCCTTCATCACGTCTAGGCTTGATTCTTCATGTAGACCAGTGGTTCCCAAAGGGTTCGCCGCGGCACCCCGGTGAGCGGATAAAAAAATGGTGGGGAGCCACGGCCAACTGCCAATTAGGTCAAGGGAGCCACCAGTCAAAAAAGTTTGGGAACCACTGTCCCAGGAGCTAGACACTCCGGGGGGACACGGATGCGAAGAGGCGAACGAAAGAGAGCAGAAGAGGACAACTCAGAGGAGGACTGAAGAACTGAAATCTTCATTCTCAGGGGTCTCACTAATACAAAAGAACTTGGCACAGAAGCTGAAAATATCAAAAGACATCTTTATTAAATTTAACAGGTGAGGCCATGTCACCCAACTGCCTTAGCAATTGAATGAGGTAGTCTAAAGAATACAGAACACAGAGGTCTTTTATATGTTTTAAAATTACAAGCTCAGCATTAAATAAAGGGGCAGTCCTAGCTTCTGCAAGCATACACAATACCTAATATGGATATACAAGATCTGCAAAATAGTAGCCAATAGAAAAACATCATGTAACCAGAATGTCCCCCTTACGTCGTGTTTCTGCCCAACCCATAAGTCAATCAACTACATCACTTATAAGTCAATCAGTAATGGCAGAACATGTCTGTATGCAGTTAGGCCAGCTAGTGTCTAAGATTGATTTCAAAGCAAGGACAGAGGGGGGTTTTCTACACGTTGCAGTCCAAAGGGCAGAAATACTTCATGAATAGAGCAGTCTGTGTAAAGGCAACACAAATTGATGACAAATATAAGATGGAGTCAAAATTAAAGAACCTCAGACCCTGCTTTTGCCATTACACAGGCAAATCCTAATTCCTTGCTTAGGCGAGCATTCTACTCATTTCATAAAAACAGATATATGTAAGCTATCAGCAGGAATACAAAAAGAGCAAAACATTCAATATCTAGATAGCAGAAGAAAGTAATGACCACTATTAAAAACAGGATTATAATTTTTCACAACCCTAAGCAGAAAGCAACTCCTAAAATTATGTACTAACATTTTTATGGCTCCTATGCATTTCAGTAACCCATCACATGTTCAGGTAAAACAGTGGTGATCCTTATCAACACTCTAAGGTGAAAAAGGGGATATTCTTCCACAGAAAATGGACTTTATTCTGCTTTTACTAAACAGAATAGTACTTTAAAATAATGCCAGCAAAACAAGAATCAGTCTCCAAACTCCATTCTATACAAGCTCACAAGAAATACCCAGAGTCCGTCAAAGCCTCTCCTGGCAGGCTTCTATTGTCCATCAAATCCTGTTTCTGTTGTTTTCCTCCGCATGGGCCTCTTCTTTCAAGCCTTTCATGAAAATGATGTTACTCAGTATCCGTTGGAGTGCCCTCCTGGCAAACACCCATAGCTCATTCAAAAGTCTCAATGTCTCAAGGCAGTGCACCAATATTTCCTGTGCTGCAGGCACTACAGATAGTGTGCTCTTCATTGATCAAGAGCACAGATCATCTCATGCAGACCCAAGTACTATTAATCTGGAAAGAGCAACAGACTGTCACTCTCAGCAACACTTTCAGGCTCCAACGCTCTCTATTCAGTGTCAGAGGATGCTTGGGCTGCTCTTTCATGGGCACCATAATGTAGTGCCTTTTGCCAATCTCAAATCCTCCGGTGAACTGCACTTCCGTTGGAGCAAAGGAAAAGGGGTTGTGTGGCCAGAAACACAGGCCAAGGGGCTCAAGGGACTGCACACTGTCAGAGGTTAACCAGCACATAACAGGTGGGTGGAAAACTGAATCCTCAAACAACAAGAATCCTTCTCTTTCGCTCTTTCATGAAATTCTGGTTCTGTGGCAAAACCAGCTCCTCCTTCTTTTCTGATGTTCAAAGCCTTCTAATGGAGCAAGTACAATGATGGCACGCTGGCAATTCATGTCTGGGTGCTGTAGGGCCAAGGTATGTAGCCCTCATCTGTAGCTGACACTGATGAGAATTAGCGTTCTGCAGGGTATCATTCTTCCTTTGCCTCTGGAAGATCCCGCAGAACCTAGTGACGTAGGAAATTTAACAGCTATTTCCTTCAATTTAAGTACAAAAACTGTTCATTGTATAACAAGGGACTGCAAGCAAGTGGCCTGCAATCTTTAAAAGGGTGGCCATAGTCATGGGACATTTCTGGTCTAGAATACACTGTCATTCTCAAAGAAGCAATGCAAATATAAAGGCAGTAGGCAAAACAGTGCCTCCAAGCTTTTCAATTGGGTTTCCATAGGAGAGCATATCCACTACCATCTAAGGGTAGATAGCGACATGGGAATTCTATCTGAATGGATGTCCTCGCACATATAGTGGCATTGTCTAATGGGGCAAACACATTTTTTCTCTCAATGATTACATATAGGTGTTCCTAAATTCCTTATCTAAAACATTTCAAAAGAGAAATTACGTCGTACAGATTATCAGGGACATGTAGATACCTCCCCTTAAATATTTGTGCATCAGGTGGACTATGCAATACAAAAGCTAATGATCAAGATGTGGAAACAAAAGACACAATCTAGAGAGTCCTGGTATTTCCATTATTTAAAATACATCTGGTCCATCAAAAATTAAAGCAGCAGAAAAAAGGACCTAAAAAGCAAATTAGAATAGGCATTGAATTTGTCATATTCACAAAAATGTAAGGTGTCTCCTATTGAGGTGGAAAACTTATCTTACTATAATATTGAGTCAGTTAATCAGTCCATCACTACCCTAACAGTCAGACTGGAAACATCAGAGTAGGCCTAAGGAAAATTTTTGAAAAAACAGTCTGGTCATAGAAAAGGGAATTATACATAATATGGGGGTCTCTAGTATATTACTGTAGTCTGGAAGTGTGAACCTGAACAATACACCAACTAGTGAAAGGAATTTGGAAAAGGGAAATGGGACTAGGTAAAAATGAAGCCTTGTTTCCTTTATTGTACAAACCCATACACTACTTAGGAAGCAGAACAAAACTGACTAATGTAATATAGAAATTAGGTCACCATGTACAAGAGTCACAAATCTATAATTTATCCTTACGCCCAATCAGGATACATAATTTTTAGGGCTGTCTGTTCCTTTAAGGGAAGAGGACAGTATCGTGACTAGATGACACACTTTGATTCTGTATATCTCTTTTTTATTTTCCTTCAAATACCATTAAAGCCAAATTTGACATACACTGGTGAAGTGTTGTCTTTCTATCTGTGAAATTTAGTGTCAGAGCAAATCTACCCAACTGGATACACATGTCATGTATATCCCTTCCCAACACAGGTAAACCTGTATTAGTATCAAAAGCAGCAACATGAAACAAAAACATGCATTAAAAAAACACAAAACGCACATGTCAAGCCATCAGATATACATGCTGTATATCAAGCACAAAAAAAACAATAGACAAAACAATAGCACATGTAAATAAGTGGTGACACACAACACTATTGCATGCACTTTTATGCACTGTGAACCTGCAGCTCAAAACAGAATATTCAGGCCTGCTTAATTTGTCAGGCTTAAAATTTTTACCTTCCATTTGACAGCAAATCACCAGGTAGTGGACATTTGGCTGTCAAAACACATCTAACTGTGTTGCTTCTGACACAGGACCAGCAGGAACAATCCACAAAAGGACAAAATGTAAAAAAATGTAAAACGCACAAACATTTCTGCACATAACACACAAAATATCAACTGTAACAACCATCTTTTGAAAACATGCGAAACCTATTTAACTATCCCAAAAACTTTTTCACAAACACTCTGCGTGTCCCGTGCGCCAACACCATTTGAGGCCCTTATTTTCCAAGCAATAATTTCTCCATCTCTTTACACTTACTCCTATCCTACCTCACTGACCTTAAAGTCAAAATCTGCCATGCGGGCTCCTCAGCCCTCTATTTCTTTCTCACTCTAAGGCTGAAAAAAGACCACACAAAAAAACCCTTCCCAACTCTTTTTAACCTACAATAACCAACCCTATTTAAAAACACATGATATAGATATTACTCCTGTTAGGGGATACAATTTATTTCTATACTTGGATTATTAAAACAGTTAATGTGTATAATTTACAGAACATAATAACACATACCAGTTTTTAGAACAAATGCTTGTTTGCAATGGTACTCATTTCATCAACCTTAAAAGGCTGAAGGTCTCAGTTAGGCCCAGCAAAAGTTAAAACCTTCCACCCTGATATTAAACTCAAACCTCTGCACCAGGCACATTGGCTCACTGACCTATTTAAAAGGAAACCTAAATGGGAACAACCTGCAAATTTGTATTATACCTAAATGTATGCATTTACTGAAGAAGCCTAAAGCACTTTTAAAGCTATTTTAAATGGCAAAAATGCCCAATTTTACCCAAATTCGACTTTGCTATTTGGGGCACTTAAAAATAAATATCCTATATTTTTTTACATAGTAATCATCCTCAGAATGTTCTTTATAAACTGCAAAGGTTGGACATGAGACATATCCCATGTAAATCCTTATAAAAATGAGTTTTGTACGCCTGCGCTAAGTAAAAAGTCCATATGCTAATGTTCTCATTATGCAGTGTACCATAACTTAAATTAAATTATAATGCTAGGAGGTCACAGTATGAGCATTAAGCTTCATGAATAGTAAAAAATGAATTTTGTAGTACTTATTTTTATAACCCAATTATTTTGAGAGTTCCCCATATTAAGGCTCTGTAATTCCTCGATTCTGACTTCATTTTCTTTTCTCCTTTTTTTTTTATTTTCTCTGGGCCATGACGAACAAGGTGGCCTGGGCTCCCCAGGTCATTTACACATTAACCAGTTTAAACTGTAAGAAACTAATTTCTTCACCCGAAACTGACCTGCAAAACCAATCTCCCTGATTGATCTTTATCTGAGATTGCCAATCAATGTTCAAGACATCGTTAACTCTTAGTTTCCCTGTACTTGCCCTATCTTGTTTCAGCATCTGTTACGATTTCTTTCCTTTTAAACTGTTTCTTTCACTACATGGGATAATTATTACTTAGGAACTGAGCCAAGATATACATACAGAAAGAGAGGAAAACCCTTAATTAAAATATCTTTCTATAATACAAAATAATGAACCTTAGTTTTGAAACCTTTTTAAAACAATATTCTGAAATGCAAAGTTTCACCCGTGCAACTGAGGGCAAAATCCTGGTTGAATAAATATTCCTGTTTATGTAGCTTGTCTGTAAGTGTTTATAAAATAAGCAGCTGGCAGTCTTTTTCAATGTGTGTTCTATATTATTTTGAGTTCAGCAGGAATTTCCTTCAGCTGATCTGTTTGCCTGTTAATACCTAACACAATGTATCTAAGGAAAATGTTGTAGGTTTATTTATTTTTTTGCAAAATACCCACTTTTGTTTTTGGAGCTTTTTATTCCTAGTGAATGTGAATTTACAGTTTAGTTTTTAAAAATTTGACATCTTGCTTAATAGACTGAAAACATCAAGAAAAAACACCATCACACATTTGAGCTCATTTCAGACAAACAGAAAGGGGCCACACACAATACGGCGCGATTTTAGCCATGCATTTTCGTGAATAGCGCCAACGCGATTTACTTAAAGAAATTGCACTAATGGGAAAACCACAGAGACATTTAAACACACATTTAGCCCACAAACCAATACTCAGGACAGAAATAAAAGACAGCATAGAGATTGTACTTAAACCAAACCATTTGTCAATGCTAGTTGTAAGTCATATTTACAAGAAACGCTTCTCAATTGTTTTCCAAAAGACTGCAAAAAACAGCCCAACAGACTGTTGCATGTCTAAAAAAACGAAAATGCACTCACTTCACTAGCTTTGACTAGCAGAACACCAAACAAAATCGGTCTGCATATCTTCATTCATAAAACTGCGCAGAACAAAGGATCCTTGTATGTATTATGTCCATATTTTAATTCCCTGGGGATACAAAATCACCAAGAAAGAAATATGTTTTTAAATCTAACCTATTTAGATATTTCCCGCTAGGGAAGCCGGCTAATTTACTTCACATCACAACATGGTACCTTCCAAAATAAAGCAACACATTCTTCTTATGTGAGCTTTCAAACAGGCATGCCCAAAATATTGCAAAATATGCAATATTATAATCAAAAATAGTGCTTAATGTACTTTTCGTACGTGCACCGTTCAACTAAACCAAACGGAGAAATATCTCCTCATTACCTGTCTACACAAATTGCAACTTGCATATACAAACCTATACAAATCCAAAGTTGGCCAACACAAATTCCAAAGTTCCAAAGCTACATTTCCAAATTTGCTAAGATCAGGCATCTTATAGCTCACTAATCTAGCTTCAAACTTCAAGGGGTTATCTCTACCAATACACTCGCAAATATACAAGACCCTTGGCTTTTGAAAATTGCAATCTTCAAATAAAACTAATAATCAAAAGGTTATCCAAATTCTAACTGTCAAGTTCTAATGACCTAACGGTCGCTTTGTTTTTCTTTTTAATACTCACGCCCAAAAGGTTCTCAGTCAGGAGTGACATCATGTGGAGGATCAAAATCAGGAAGAGCAGAAATACACTGGGCTGCAGAGATGAAGAATCCCCAGAATTACTGTGCACAGAGTACCTTCTTAGTAGAATCCTGTCTTGTCTTCCTCAGTAGCTTTCTGTCTCATGAAAAGATCACTCCCACGGAAAGTCACTTCTCTGATGAAGCCCGCGTTGGTCGCGCCATCTGAAGAACTGAAATCTTCATTCTCAGGGGTCTCACTAATACAAAAGAACTTGGCACAGAAGCTGAAAATATCAAAAGACATCTTTATTAAATTTAACAGGTGAGGCCACGTCACCCAACTGCCTTAGCAATTGAATGAGGTAGTCTAAAGAATACAGAACACAGAGGTATTTTATATGTTTTAAAGTTACAAGCTCGGCATCAAAGAAAGGGGCAGTCCAAGCTTCTGCAAGCATACACAATACCTAATATGGATATACAAAATCTGCAAAATAGTAGCCAATAGAAAAACATCATGTAACCAGAATGTCCCCCTTACGTCGTGTTTCTGCCCAACCCATAAGCCAATCAACTACAGCACTTATAAGTCAATCAGTAATGGCAGAACATGTCTGTATGCAGTTAGGCCAGCTAGTGTCTAAGATTGCTTTCAAAGCAAGGACAGAGGGGGGTTTTCTACACGTTGCAGTCCAAAGGGCAGAAATACTTCATAAATAGAGCAGTCTGTGTAAAGGCAACACAAATTGATGACAAATATAAGATGGAGTCAAAATTAAAGAACCTCAGGACGAAGTAGCGGACACTATAGAGGAGGACGAGACAGGAGAACGACCAGTGCGACAAGGGGCCAACAGATTCAGATAGGACGCCCCAACCAAGAACGAGGACGAACAAGAGAAGTGCGGGAGCCAGGGTGGCCAACGGGAAGGTGCTGATGTCTTGGGAGCAGGACACCGTAGGATTCGGGCACCCTGTTTCCACCCTCTTTCCCCAAGACCCCTAAAACACATCCCTGCACAGATCTCAAGAGGAGAGAAAAAGTCTCTTGGGTCGACCACTTCCTGTCCGTTCACAACCCCACATGATACGTACGATCTTCACAAGATTCATGGTGATGGGGAAGAGTTCAAGCATCAATAGAGAGACACAGAAAAGTAACCCCTGTGGCTTTGCTTCCCCGAGGGTCTCCTGGCACCAGAAGAACTACTTGGAACTACAGAGAGAAGACGGGAGGACAACCGAAAAGGGGAGAAGAATAGGACTGTTTCTCCTTTGTCAAGGGTTTTCCAGAAAGCATTGCTTGTACCAGTACAGTAAACCGCATATCAAATACCCTACTCCCTGGTCTGTGGTCCCGTTCCTGTGACATGTGGCAAATGCAAGAAATCCATAACTATGTGCAAAATGACAAAACCGCATAATTGCATAATTCCAGTGGCCCTGACTATAAATACAAAGGTCACTATTCCTTTGTGCCAACTAGGGTTAATTGTTTGTCTCTCAGCTTTAACAAAGACAGACATCTGCAGTGATGGTAGTTGCTAACTGAGTTTTCATAACCTAAAAGAATACATTTATCAATGGTTAGTTTAACTTGCATTTATTTCTCAATGAAGCTGTTATTGCATTATTTTATACACACTTAAATGACTGTGAAAAACATAAAAAACATGGGCGTTTTATTTAGTTTTAGAAACCTCTTTGACCCTGCCAGCACATCCACTTACTCCTGCCTCCAATAATGGTTCTCACTTTCACTTCAGGGGCTCAGAGTAAATGAAGACAGCCTGAAAATGCAACAAATAAACATCACCGCAATTCCAGGCCATCTTAATTTACATGTACTTGCAGAGGCATTTGCAGCCCCCTGGAATCCCATCCATGCCCCCCCCCCCCCCTACACCCATGGGGGTGCGCCCCATAGTTTGAAGACCTCTGGTTGATAGTAAGAACTGGAAAACATGCATGGCCCTTACAAAAACGCACACTGGTGCAGTCCACCTCAAACTGAGGGCACACTGTGCTCAGAGTACGTGGAGCTGTGCAAAAACCACAGTTGATGGACAGAATGCAGAACAATGTCATGCATTCACCCCAGTACAGAGATCTGGGCCTAAATCCATCGTTTTTTTGCACTCCACACCACCCCAGTTCAGACATGGCCATATGCAAATCAGTCTGACCCTGTGCCTCATGGGAACTGCCAAGCTATGCCTTCCCTGGAACGGAAACAAGCTTCCGAGGACCGGTTTCTGGCATTTCAGCCATCTTCAGATTACGTGGAGCAGCACTGAAGACACTAGCATAAACGCGGGCTCTGCTACACATTGCTAAACCCTGTAGGTAAGTGCTGCAGAGATTATTTACAAGCCCTGACTGCCCTCCCGTCTCCCACAGCTGAGTTACAATATGCTATAAGGTATACATTTTGTTTAGTAAATAAATGCATTATGCCGTTTTGTCCTGCCTGCAGCCCGCTAAATAAATAAAGAATTACCTCATACACGTGGCTCATAAGGCGTCTGAGATAACGGGAAAGTGGTAACGTGCTCATAACAATGACATAGGTTACATCCCGCTTGGCCAAAAGTGTAATCAGAGACAGTTGCCTACTATATTGCGAGGGACAGAAAACGCCACCTTCCTCAACTCTACTCTACTGCAACCCTTATCAAAGAAAAACATTATCCCTCAAAACAATGCAAAAAACACTGAGTCCTAAGGATAGTAGAAATGGGGTAGTGCTCTCTGGGAGTAAGCAATAGACTAAAAGGTGAGGAAAAGAGGACAAAGTACCCATTAGCAATCAAGCCTTTTTGAAAGAGTATCAAAGGGACGAATAAAAATGCAATGGGCAGGCTGTTAGCCCACAGAGGGAATACAGGATGTCTCGAGAGTTTGAGCTATTGGCATTGTAAATGACAATAGCTTGAATTCTTGCAAAAGCGAGACCTATTGCTTTGCAAATTATTTTTGCTATTTTCAAGCGCACTATGCCGCGCTTTCATTTTAATAGAGGCAGCGCCCCCTTCTTTAGACAAGACGCATCAAAGGAAAGGGATTCGGCCGCCATTAAAGTGAAAACACTCAATGAGGCGCTTTTACCAACAACAAAAAAACATTTGCTTCCTAGGTTGACAAACAAATGCTATTTTTGCTTAAAGTGCCCCATTCCACCGTTTTGCTTTTTTAAACAGTTCCAGACCGTTCTTTAGATGCGGCTTGTATAAAGAAAGGGGTGTGGTCTCTATTAAGGTGAAAGCGTGGCATGGGAGCATTTAAACAACAACAAAACATGAATAAATAGTACAAAATAAAAACATGCGGTTGCGTCTGGCGCCGCAAATACACCAAAGGCACTGCTGCCACTGTGGCGTGTCGTGTATTTCAAAAAGCGTTAGGAGAAAGGTGTCTTGCCTGCAACAGCAGGCAGGAGAAAACAATTTAGGGAAATAGTGCTCGTAGGCAGTAATTAAAGCCTACTGAGTAACAGCACACATAAGAGGGCCAGTCCTTATGGGAGGTTACAAGATAAGACAAGGCGGTACTAAGGAGGGACTACTGAGCCTATTGACCAATGAGAATCTACAGTTTACAAAGGACAATGACACAAACCAATGAAAATATGGGCGGAGAGTGGTCAGAGCTTCAAGTCCCTACCTAAATACAGCATGCCTCGGAGAGCAGCGCATGCGGTGCCCAGGTTCAACCTAAAAACAGTGGGGCTAAAGAAAAACATAACAAGTGCTGTGCATGGAAACCGTTAACAAGTATCCAATAATTCAGTAAATGTACCATTAAATGTACAATTGCAAATACAACTGTTTCGTGTTTCTTTTGCTATGCACACTTTTGAAATCTTTAAAGAAAAAAATATATATGTGCCTCAAGTCACTGAATAAGTAGTAAAAGCGTGGAATAATTGATGTGCAATGGGTTCCCTAACCCTAAAACTGGCTTCACTAGTGTGCCCTGGGTCACTTACAAAATGGGTCAGGATATTAGAGCAAAACTCTTACTCTTCAGCCCTTCACCCCACTCCCACCTCTAAAACAGCAACTCTCTTTCCATTTCCTCTCTACACATGCCAGTGGTCCCAATCCGATTTGATAGTCCGCCTAAAATCCGTTTAATTTCCATAGTAAACACCCACGTTTTTGGCGGTAGCAGATGCTTATTCAAAACATTTTTTCAAAGGGCATAAATTCTGCACTGTTGATCTGGATAGAGTCAGAAGAGTTTCTGGACTCTGTCCCAAAGTCCAGTGACATAGGACACGTTTTCACAGTTTAGCTTGCGGTAAAAAAAAAGCTTCAAAAGTAACACCTGTAATGTATCCCAGTTCTATCTGAGGACAGAGCGCATCCTGTTAACTCAAATGTATTTAATTAAATCTGCACGCCTAAACCATATTTTTTCGTGCTTTCGCTACTGTTAATAATAATAGTAGAAATGTTTGGTAATGTAGCTTTCTGATGAAACGAGACCAGATCCTAATATTTTCAACATATAAATGTAAATCAATGAAAAACAGTAAGAATATATTGCAATAGAAAAAAAATTCTTGGCAGCGGTGGGATTCGAACCCACGCCTCCGGAGAGACTGGAGCCTTAATCCAGCGCCTTAGACCGCTCGGCCACGCTACCATCTGACAGAAAAGCGCGTCTCATATACAATTTATACTGGGGAGGCGCTCATGTGCCTGGTATTTGATGACGTTGAAACAGGGCGTGCGATTATGCATTGTGCAATGGCGTCTGCCTCTTTCCTTCAGCAGGAGCACCTCCAAAAGGGTCCTATTTCAACAACCTTTCAAATTGCAAGTTATGTGCTTGATTCCGGATGCAATCTGATTCCCTTACCGAATGTGAAACGTCGGTGTTGCAAAAAAAATGCAATAGAAAGTCGTGTGTACACGAACTACATAGCTGCCTGCCCCACATGTCTGATGCATTTGAATGAAGCGCTGTATTAAACATGTCGCCGTTTTGCATAATTCAACGCCTGGCGCCCTTCCCATTCATGAGAGGCCATCCTAAAATCGTATGTGAATAGCTCTTTTGGGAGCACTCAAATATTTACATTTTCCACCTTGGAGCATTATGTATCCATTACCGTTTGGGTGTAGCAAAAACATAAGAATCTTTTAATTTAGATTAGAAACAGGACAATAGTCTCTTTGGCGGTAGACCTAATGTAATACACATACATTTCATTGTTACCTTCTGTACATGGTGTTTTCGATCTTCACTTTGTTTATACTACACTAGGAACTCATTCTTGGACATTTATGCACGATTGTAATCAGACTTAGAATGTACGTTTGCAGCGATTTTTAGCACATTTTGAATGAGTGTTTGCCTCGCTGCTCTCCCTATGTCATTTGAATCTTTCACTGGATGCTTTTGTTGCTATTAAAACATAAATATTTCTCACAGCCTCATATAATTGAAAGATACACGTCTAGCTCACACAGCTTCTGTCAGTCAAAGGTAGCCCTGCGGACACGGACTTCATAGGTGGCGCTGTGGCTTAGTTGGTTAAAGCGCCTGTCTAGTAAACAGGAGATCCTGAGTTCGAATCTCAGCAGTGCCTAAGCTTTTTCCCAGGTCTGATATTAGCCATTACATTTTGTAGTTTTTTGAAGTTAGAGTTGCTTTAAGGCAGCCCTTGGCATCCTTTGCTCTGATATTGTGTTTTCCAACTTTTGTTTTCTGTCCACTACAGTGTGCAGTGTGTGGCAATCGGCCAAAATCAGCCTTTGCCTACATCCACTGTTGTTGACAATAGTCTGTCAAGGAGTCAGTCCCTCTGCACACAAAGTAGTCCCATTCAGTACATGAGACTACTATGGTAAAGTGTGCTTTTTGAGGTCACAAATATATTGTTGCTTTTATCCACTGTGCTTTTTGATTAGCTAGGGCCCAGAAGGTTCCCCAAAACATCTAGTTTTACAAAAAAACATGAAAAAAACAAAGCCAAAAGTCTGGCAGCCAACACCAGACCTATGCTTTCGGCAACGTTTGCTTTCATTGTCTTCTTAAAGAGAAATACATCATATATTCAGGAACTTGTCAATACATGTGTTTGCAAAACATTTATTTCTACTTCTCAAGCAATAGCTATTCACAACTCTCTTTATTTACACCAGAGCCCCAATAATTTTGCTAGAACAGAATACCAAATAACAGAGTTGTGTGAATCATGTTGGCAAGAATGGACAAAATATGTGCACAATTCTGTGAACAAAAACAAACTATCAAGTACCTTCTGATGTATCTAATTTTTGTATCTATTTTGACATTTTAAAATCAATAACTATGTTTAACGGATTCCAATGTGTAAAAAACAAAAACACAGGTTCCTTCGGAAACAAAACTACAAATTCAGCATGTCCTATTCTAAATTTAATTCACTAACAATTAATTATGTTTTTCTTTTGTGGAAGCAGAGGTACTTTATTTTGCGAACACTTCCATTTGCGCTTTGAGAGTAAATAAATGGTAATCTTACATTTCACTGTATAATTGATAATACTACTTTTAAATTTGGGACCTCAAATGGAAAATCATTTCATTAGGTGATATACTTGTATTTGATAACAGCTATGCATTGCTAAAAACAAAAATGCATTGTGCAAAACATATATACAATGTTATACTCAGCAGAAAACAGAGCCATGCTAACACACATTTTGCAATAAGAGGTATGCTTTAATTATTATATGTATTCCAATTATATTCTAAAACTTCATTTATGTTTCGTTTTAATCTTTTGCTCACACCACAGAGCTCCTGAACTTACCTTTTGAGTAAAAAAAAATGCAGAAGAAAACACTAAACTCGAATGCAGCTGTGTCTATTAGTAAGGAAAATCTAGATTTCATTAAAGTTTTTGAGGCGAGTATAACACTAACTTCCTTGATTTAATTTATACAATATCTAATAAAAAACATACATTGCATTTACCATCCAACCTAGCAACCATAGACCAATGGGGAATAAACTGTAGACAACGGATCACATAAATCCTTTCCAACAATACCCTTGATCGCAAATGTTAGAAATTGGGTTTCTGTTTGGAAGAGGTATGCACCCTGTTCAAGCAGGAACCACAACCTTAGTCAGGGTAAAAAAAAGTTTACCTATGCACACTCTCTAGTTGCATGGCATAGAACAGTCAATCAATCAATCAATCAAACCATTTATATAGCGCACTACTCACCCGGAGGGTCTCAAGGCGCTGGGGGGTCCGCTACTGTTCGAACAGCCAGGTCTTGAGCTGCTTCCTGAAGGCAAGGTGGTTCTGGGTCAGGCGGAGGTGGGTCGGGAGGGAGTTCCAAGTCTTGGCGGCCAGGTAGGAGAAGGACCTTCCTCCTGTGGTGGCTCTTTGGATACGGGGGACGGCGGCAAGGGCGTGGCCGGTCGATCGAAGCTGGCGTGTGGGAGCGTAGAAGTTGAGGCGGCTGTTGAGGTATCCTGGGCCTTGGTTGTGTAGGGCTTTGTGTGCGTGGGTGAGGAGATGGAAGGTGATTCTCTTGTTGACCGGGAGCCAGTGCAGATCTCTCAGGTGTCCGGAGATGTGGCTGCGACGGGGGATGTCCAGGATGAGTCGTGCTGAGGCGTTCTGAATCCGCTGGAGTCTCTTCTGGAGTTTGGCTATGGTTCCGGCGTAGAGGGAGTTGCCGTAGTCCAGACGGCTGGTGACGAGGGCCTGGGTGACCGTCTTCCTGGTCTCGGTGGGGATCCACCGGAAGATCTTACGTAGCATGCGCAGGATGTTGAAGCACGACAAGGAGACGGAGTTGACTTGTCTGGTCATGGAGAGGGAGGAGTCCAGGATGAAGCCCAGGTTGCGTGCGTGGTCTGTTGATTTGGGTGCGCTGCCCAGGGCGGGGGCCACCAGGAGTTGTCCCAGGCGGATGGTGAAGATCCCAGGATGAGGACTTCCGTCTTGTCCGAGTTCAGTTTCAGGCGGCTGTTCATCATCCACTTGGCTATGTCTGTCATCCCTTCGTGTAGGTTGGCTCTGGCGGTGGCGGGGTTGTTGGTGAGGGAGAGGATCAGCTGGGTGTCGTCGGCGTAGGAGATGATGTTGAGGTTGTGTTGGCGTGCGATGGCTGCGAGGGCGCTCATGTAGATGTTGAAGAGGGTTGGGCTGAGCGAGGAGCCTTGAGGAACGCCGCAGATGACTTCAGTGGCTTCTTATCTGAACGGGGGGAGGCGGACTCTGTGTGTCCTTCCGGCGAGGAACGAGATGATCCATTCCAGTGCCTTCTCCTGGATTCCGACGTTGCTGAGGCGCTGCACTAGGGTGCGGTGGCAGACAGTGTCAAAGGCCGCGCAGAGGTCTAGGAGGATGAGGGCTGCTGTTTCTCCGTTGTCGAGCAGGGCTCGGATGTCATCGGTGGCTGCGATCAGGGCGGTCTCGGTGCTGTGGTTGTCCCGGAAGCCAGACTGCGAGAGGTCGAGGGATCCGTTTGTCTCGAGGAAGGCGGCCAGCAGCTTGTTGACGGTCTTCTCGATGACTTTTGCAGGAAACGGGAGCTGCGAGATGGGGCGGTAGTTCTTGAGGTCGGTGGGGTCGGCTGATGGCTTCTTTAGTAGAGCGCTGAGTTCGCCGTGCTTCCAGCTCTCCAGGAAGGTAGCGGTGTTGAAGGAGGTGTTGATGATGTCCCGCAGGTGGGGTGCGATGACAGCACATGGCCTTGTTGAAGACGTGGTGGGGGCAGGGGTCGGTCGGAGATCCAGAGTAGATGGAGTTCATCGTGCGGACGGTGTCTTCGGTGCTGATCGGGGTCCAGGCACGGAGGGTGGTGGTGGGGGGCGGTGGTTCAGTCGTGGCGTGCGTTGGTTGGTGAGCAGGGAAGCGGCGAGCTGGTCGGCTGTGATCTTGTTCCAGCTTCTGCGTGCAATCTGTTGCTGGTGGTGGTGGATCGTGGTCCTTCTGAAGCTGAAGTGGACGCAGCTGTGGTCTGTCCAGTGGAGTCCGGGTGGCGTGGCTGAAGGAGATGTCCTTGCTGGAGGAGAAGACAGGGTCAAGCGTGTGGCCGGCGTAGTGGGTGGGGGTGGTCACCAGTTGCTTGAGTCCGAGGTTGGCGAGGTTGTCCAGCAGGGTGGTGGTGTTGCGGTCGTTGTTGTTCTCCAGGTGGAAGTTGAGGTCCCCGAGGAGGATGTAGTCAGCGGAGAGGAGGGCGTGCGGGCTGATGAAGTCGGCGATGTCTTCGCTGAATTGTGTGCGTGGTCCCGGGAGTCTGTAGATGAGGGTGCCTCTGAGGGTGGTCTTGGGGTTGATGTGAATCTGGAAGTGCAGGTGTTCGGCGGGTGCGAGGATGTCATCGGTGTTGGTCGTGATGCAGATGGTGTTCCTGTGGATGATGGCGATGCCTCCTCCTGTCTGGTTGACGCGGTCCCTCCGGATGATCTTGTAGCCGTCCGGAATGGCGATGGCGATGGCGGGCGCTGAGGAGGCGTTCATCCAGGTTTCCGTGAGGAAGGCGACGTCTGGGGCTGTGGTGTCGAGCAGGTTCCAGAGCTCGACGGCGTGTCTGTGGGTGGAGCGGGTGTTGAGCAGGATGCACTTGAGGTGGTTGCTGCTGGTGCTCGGCTTGGTCGGTGCAGGTGTAGTGCAGGTCCGGATGCAGGTGAACTTGCAGGAGTGGCAGCAGAAGGGTCCATGGGTGCGTCTCGGGCTGGCTCGATAGCAGCCCGGGATTCGACCGGCGTTGAGTGCGTAGAGTTCGTTGGCGTCGTAGGTCCGGCGGGTGGGCTGGTGTCGGCGGGAGCCAGGGGTCCTGGCACTGGGCGCGGTCCAGGCGCAGACGGGCTTACCTTTGGCGCACCTTCGGCGCTCAATCGGCGCTCCCGCTGCGCGCGTCCGCTGCGCGGTCACTCTGGGGATGACATAAGTAGGGGGACGGGAGGGCGGGTCAGCTGTCTGGCGGGAGCGGGCCCTCCAATGGGCTGGTGGTGGGCAGGGCCGCAGGGGGTCAGCGGCGGGAAAAACTGGCGGACGGGCGGCTCAGCTGTGGCTGGGTCGCTCGGGTGCAGGGAGGGCAGCGGCGGCAGGAGCTAAACTAAAGAGGCAATGTGTAAAGTATGTGTGCGAACACACACACAAATACACACACACACACACACACACAAAACATACACACACACACACACATGCACACACACACAACACCACAAATGTCTTACACACTAGTGTAGAAGAATTGCCAATATTTATTTGATAAAAACAAGACAAAAATTCAACAAACACAAGTCAAGATATGAATTTTGCAAGATCAAATAAAAATGCTGTGCTTAGAAGTCAATAGCTGCAACTGGGACTATCTGGTCGCGCTCAACCTGGGAAAAACCAAACATTTAATATGACTGTGATGGAGCACGGGACAGATACAGGAGTCGCCAGGGCAGGACTGGGAACAGAAACCGGCAATGGCAAACTGCTCAGACGGCACCTACTGGGGTGAGGGGGAGTGCAGCCAAACAGTTTGCGAGGGCTGGTTTCGGCCGATTTTGTTACAGGGACCGATATTGCCGACCCCCGGTAACAAAAACAGCCCCCCAGGTGCCGAAAACTGCCCCCACCCTAACGGCCTACTGGGAAAATGAGCAGTGCCCACTATAACCAATCTGGCCCTGGGAGTCAAGCAGACAAACTCACAGTACCTTGGATGCATCAATGTTTGGGGAAGATGCGTTGAAATCCGGAGGTGATGCATCACTGTCGCAGGCGAGGCATTGGTTCTGTGGTTGGGCAAAGTCGTTGAAGCGTCGATGTCAAGTGCGCAATGCGTCGTTTCTGAGGCATTGATGCCAACCGCTGAGCTGAAGGCCATGCATCAGGTAGAAGCCAGGCCCGGTATGCGTCAGAGTAGGGGCACTGCATCACAGGTGTCGATCATGCAGTGTCCAAGACTCACACAGCAGCGGTTCTTTGGAGGCGATGTGTCGACAAAGTCAGGGCTGCATTGTAAGTTGAGGTTGTTGCATTGCACACTTGGGGGCACATTTACACGTTCCTTGCTCCACTTTTGCATCATTATTAACATGGGAACAATGACGCAAAAGTGGCGCAAGGGGCTTGTAAATCTGCCCCTTGGTGAGCAGTGTCCACGGCTTTGGTACAGGCAGCTGCAGTGCATCAGTTTCGCAGGGATGTGCTGGTTTCAAATGATACTTCAGGGTTGATGCATTGGATTCTTGGGTTGCAGAACCAATACTCACTTCCAAGGGCCCAGGGTTGGATTGGCACCACTTGGCAGATTAGGACTTACAGTAGAGGAGCCAGGTGCTCATAGCAAAATGCAGGTGAAGTACGTTATTAATATGCCTGAGACCTCAGAAGCGGGAGGCAAGCCTAACCAAGCCCTCAGGAAAGTTTTAGAGATGTAAGATGTAGAGAGTCAAGTCCAATCCTCCTAACCCCAGGCAAGAAGCAACAATCAAACACAGCAAGGCAAGCAGCAAAGTGGCAGTCCGTCCTGGCTGCACAACAGCTCTTCTTCCTGGCAGAATGCCCTCAGTCCAGAAGTATTCTGAGTATATGCTGTCAGAGTTCCAGTACTTATACCCATTTTAGCCCTTGAAGTGGGTAGACTTCAGAGACATGTCTTTGCAGTGCAAAAGACCCTTCCCTTCCTGGCCCTGGCTCCAGACACACTACAGGTAGGTATGCAGTGTTTTGTGTGGTGGCAGGCACGGCCCTATTCAGGTGCAAGTGTTAACTCCTGCTTACCACTCTAGTCATTAAGGCCCATAAGCCTGGATATGCAGGGCACAACTCAGCGCCTTTTGTGTGACTGTCTAGAGGAACTGCACAAAGCCCAGCTTTCACCCTAACCCAGAAGTGTATTGTAGTGGCAGGTCGAGGTACAGAGTAGCTAAAGTAATACAATTTCAACTTTCTATAAGTGGAATTTTCAAACCTGCAACCAACTTCACAAAAATTTGTGTTTTTAAATTGGTAGTCCAGAGACACCAAACTCTAAATCTCTATCTCTTCCCAATTGGAAGCTATTACACGTTACATTAAGGTATTACACGGCAGCTCCAATGATAACCAATGGCAGAGATAGTCCTTGCAATAGTGAAAAACGAAATTGCCAGTAAATCAATAGAACAAAACAAATCACATTGGATGCTTAAGCACACTGGTATAGCTCGTTCTGCTTCTTCTGATATGAATCCTCCTCCTCCCCCTACCATGCCTACCACACCGCGCCATGCAGTGGTTTCAGCTCTGTCCCTTACAGCCTTTTCGGTACGGTGGCCTGGACAAGTCGCTCTTGCGCGCTGAATACAACACACATGCACGTGAACCATGCCCCGCAGTACTGCACACACACACACACACCCCAGGTCGAAAGCCAGACAGGAAGAGCTTTCCTCTTCTATGAACCCCTCTAGCGCTGGGTGCGTTCGCAGGTGGAAAATCTGCTGAACTGCAGCAAATTAATACTACTTAACAGCTCTTAAATGGCACCATTATCTGGGATTATACTTGTGCCGTATGAACTCTCAGGTTAATTGCTGAATTTCGCTGCTGCTCACGACTCGGACCCCAGCCCACCCCCAAATATGTGCTGCTCACATGCAACGCCAATCGTCGAGGCTTTCGAGTAGTGAAATATTCACCAAGCTTCGCTTACACATGCTGCACAAGCACATCATGCACTGGGGCAGCAGGCCAAGCTTTCCTCACATGCATACTCCAGGTAGAGCATGGGCAGCAGCAGTGCAAGCTTCCTTCGCATACATAGACCTGGTACAACATGTGCAGCTGCTGTGCAAGCTTCCCTTATGCACACAGACGAGGTACACCATATGCAGCAGTAATGCACGCTTCCCTTTCACTCAATGGAAGACCTAATACCAATGCAAGCTTCCTGACAGGCAAACCAATAAAACGTGCAACAGCGCAAGCTTTCTACACACACAGACATCAGGTATTGCAAGTGCAGCAGCAGTCCAAGTTAACCTCAGGCACACAGACCTGGTACAACACCCTCTCACCCTCACAACCCTCTCACCCTCACACACCCTCACTCACCCTCACACCCCCTCACCCTCATACCCCCTCACCCTCACACACTCACACCCCTACCCCCTCACACCCCCTCACTCACCCTCACACCGTCACCCTCACACCCCTTCACCTTCACAACCCTCTCACCCTCACACCCCCTCACCCTCACAAACCCTCACACACCCTCACAAACCCTCACACACCTTCACACAACCTCACCCTCACACACCCTCACCAGCATAGCATAACAAAACATAGCATAGCATAACAAAAAAAAAGCATAGGATAGGAAAACATAGCATGGCATAACAAAACAAAGCATATGATAGCAAAACAAAACATAGCATAACAAAACAAAACATAGCATAGCAAAACACAACAAAGCATAGCAAAACACAACATAGCATAGCATAACAAAACACAACAAAACATAGCATAGCATAACAAAACATAGCATAACCAAACAAAGCATAGCATAACATAACAAAGCATAGCAAAATAAAACATAGCATAGTATAACAAAACATAGTATAGCATAACAAAACACAACAAAACATAGCAGAACAAAACATAGCATAACATAACAAAACATAGCATAACATAACATAGCAAAACACAACAAAACATAGCATAGCATAACAAAGCACGACATAGCATAGCATAGCAAAGCACGACATAGCATAGCATAACAAAACATAGCTTAGCATAGCATAACAAAACATATATAACATAACAAAGCATAGCATAGCATAACAAAACATAGTATAACAAAACATAGCATAGCAAAACAAAGCATAGCATAACAAAACAACAAAACATAGCATAGCATAACAAAACATAGCATAGCATAACAAAGCATAGCATTGCAAAACACAACAAAACATAGCATAGCATAACAAAACACAACAAAACATAGCATAGCATAACAAAACAAAGCATAGGATAGCATAACTAAACATAGCATAGCAGAACAAAACAAAGCATAGGATAGCAAAATAAAACATAGCATAACAAAACATAGCATGACATAACAAAACATAGCATAACAAAACACAACACAATGCATAACAAAACATAGCAAAACACAACAAAACATAGCTTAGCTTAACAAAACACAACAAAACATAGCATAGCAAAACACAACATATAATAGCATAGCAAAACATAGCATAGCATACCAAACACAACAAAACATAGCATAGCATAACAAAATATAGCATAGCAAAACAAAGCATAGCATAATAAAACACAACAAAACATAGCATAACAAAACATAGCAGAGCATAACAAAGCATAGCATAGCAAAACATAGTGTAGCATAACAAAACATAGCGTAGCATAACAAAACACAGCATAGCATAGCATAACAAATCGAAGCATAGGATAGCAAAACATAGCATAGCATATCAAAACTAAATATAGGATACTAAAACAAAACATAGCATAGCATACAGCATAACTCAGCACCACCACAGCATCACTCAGGGGCACCACAACATTACTATGCACTACCACACCATCACTTAATGCCACAGCATCACTCGTTCGCCATCACAACATCACTCAGCGCCACCACAGCATCAATCTGTGCAACCATTCAACAAAAACTGGTTCAAATATGTTCTCTCAATGTTTCAAGCTTTATTACAAATGTAACAAAAAGATGTTAATATTTCACTTCTGTTCTCGGATTTTCATCACAATAAAATACACTGAACATAATCTTCACAAAAGTTATTTACAAAAGTTTAAGCTATTGCCATTATAAATTACAATATTTTTTTATTTAAGTATTAATTATTTGAAAAAATTAAAAGCCCATGTTATTTGTAATATCAATACATGTAAGTCACGTAAATACAACACATATTGCTTTACAAATGCTATAGGTGTCACATTTGCTAAAGTTATAACTATTGGCATTGTAAATGACAAAGCTATTAATTTCGCTATTTTCAAAAACAAAACGTAAATAAAAATATTGTCATTTACAATACCAACAGCTCAAACTTTCCTAATGCGAGACATATTGCGTTGCAAATGCTTATTTTTTTGTGTGATAGTAATTGTCTCGCTCGTATACCATCTGCCTGATTCACCCACTAAATTTAAAATGTGTCTTTCAGGAGTAAACTGTTTTATATTAGTGCTTATAATGCACTGCTGTACACTACTTTAAGGGAATGTCAGCAAGAAGGCAACACTCCCACTCGTTGCTGCTTCTTTTCTCACTCATTGTCGTGCTTGGTACACATCACAATATTGTTGTAGATAAAGCTGCTGTTGTGCCCCTCCCTGTCTGACTGCTTTTTCTTCATCAGACATTTCAGGCACATCGGAAATAGGAAGGCGATTTACAAGCTCAATAGAAAGTATCTCAGCTGGAGAGGAATAAAGGTGGGTAATTTCAAGAGAGAGAACAGGGACTCGTTCAACCTCAAAGCCTCAAGCGTCTTTTACCAGAGGGAAAAGAGGCGTGCACCTTAAAAACAGGGGGGGGGGGGGCGAAAGAAGGAACATACAGCTGAGAAAAAGGAAAATATTACAAATATTACTCAATACAAGCACCTAGACACCCTCGCCTAGATCCTCAAAAGGACGAGACTGCAGCATGCGCGCACTTCACAAGTAGCAGCAGAGTGGCGCAGCGGAAGCGTGCTGGGCCCATAACCCAGAGGTCGATGGATCGAAACCATCCTCTGCTAACTACCCTTTTTTCCCCACAATTTTAAATGCTTTTTAATTTAAGCCCCTGGTGTAATATCTCTCTTTTTGTGTTTATAATCCCTTTTTATGTGTTGGAAAAACACAATATAGCTCTTTCTTCGTGTGTGAACGTATCCTCGGTTATAATGGCTGTTGTAGCGAGGGTTGCACACAGTATGGTTATGTCTCGTTGATATGCATTGAAAAAACTCAAGTCCGCTGTCTGTTCTCTGCAGTTCATTTTACTGTCAATTAAGAGTTCGCTCCTCAAGTGATAAATGGCACGGATCTGTTGCCTATTATTCCTGCTCTGTGCTAGTCATGCTGAAGCACAAGGGATCCGGTCCAAACTGAGAGACGATCCACTCCAGGATTTACCAGTGCTCCACAATTCTTACATTTTCAAGATCCTTGCTTGAGTAGCTCGTCTACTCCAGCGTTATTCATTGCATTTTTGAGACTTGTAGTCCTGCATTCCAAATGGAATCAACAGGACTACACTTCCCAGAATGCAAAAGAAATGGTCGAGGCTGGCCAAGTTGCTTTCGCACGGACTTGGACACACTGTGATTACATTACATTCATCTCTTACCACTTTGTAAAATGAACATATATAGGACACGGGCTGTACGTATCGAACTTAAACATATGGAATTAAAATATTAGTTCTTTGAAAGCTGACGTGTTCTCTTCTGGCATCAGGGCTACAGCTAGGCGTTTTTGTTGGGAGGGGGGCGGGGGGGGGGGGGGTTGGAGAGGAAAGAGAGAATGCAGGAGGAATTTGTGAAATAAAAGAATCCAAGCGAGAGAACAGTGAATATAAAGAGAGGACGGGTCGAGAAATAAAAAAAAAGAACAGCCATGTAACGTAGCTGGGAATGAAGGTGTGAACATATTCGTAAACTCTAAAACAAAGGTGAAAAGGTGCGAAGGGCAGCCTTTTTAAAGACTTAAGCCTCTCATAAGCGAGGCAGAACAGCATCTCCCTTGGTGGCAAATGGAAAAGTCAAGTACTTAGCTTTAAATCTGACCAATTACCATTTTTAAATGCTGAACCTAGAACATGTATGATTAACAAAGGCCTTGCAGCTAACAAGCACACAGCCGACAGGTATATCAGCGTTAAAAAAAGGGTCTGCTTGGTATGGTGCAGAACAAAGATGTCAGACTGTACATTTATAACACTGCTTCCCATCAACAGGCATGACTTGGAACAGTACTGAAGGTGATGAAAACTCTGAATGTGCTGTATGCAGACTATACACCACTTTCACTGCATAACAACAGTTTATTAACGTCTGTAATGCACAGCCGTCATCTGGTTTCTGTAGTTAAGTATCAACATATTTTTTCTTATCAACAAAAGAGATTTTCCAAGCTATGCTAGTAAAAGAAAGACTTGATTTTTTAAAGGCATGAAACGCAAATATTATGCCGTTCCCAGTCTTGCTACTTTAGTCACAGCAGCCCCTAACAAAGAAAGGGGAATACATCCTCCATTACTTTGAAGAATAGTGTGGTTTTGCAGGAAACCATTAAAAAATCTGCACACTAGAGGATGCGTCTGAATTGATCGACCTTCTGCTCATGGCGGCTGTTAAAACCATACTAACGAACTGGAAAGAAACAGGGAAGGCTTCCTTCAAAAGCTGGTTCAACTGGATCACCTTCCTAAGAGGGGCAGACAACATAACCTCTAAACACTCACCCAACTCCACCTCGAAAGGCGAGATGTGGCACTCCCTAGACAGCTACCTGAGCTCGCACAAACCGCCTTAGGTAGGCCATCGGGGCTCAGTACCCCCACATCCAGCCTCCTCACATCGCCAACTCGGGAAGTTTGGGTGGCTAACTACCGCATGACCCATCCTGTCCTCTTTTCCCTTCTCTCCTTTCCCACTTTTTTTTCCTTTCCACGAGGGCAATGCATAAGACCACCAATGACAGCTTACGCCAAGTTAGTGATTAACCAGCTATTTCTGTACAGACCGCCGTTAGGCCAGCGATATACCTAATGTAACCCCACCGGCGTACGATGACACCAGTATTGCCTTCACTATATCTGTATGGTATATCTGTACTGTATATCTGTATTGTATAAAAAAAGAAATTCTAATAAAATCCTTTGAAATTAAAAAAAAGAACATTTATTATCAACGTCTTTCTGCCCCGCCAAAATTGTGGACCTATAACAATTAATGATCCGAAATCATTTATTTTGTATGCCAACAAAGGAAAATTAAGAACTGCAGTGACAACTGATTAAATGGATCATAATATCTTTCCATGCACCAACTTGACCAACCCCCCAAGCGGCTTGTAAGCGTTGGTAGTTCCTTAAGACCGTGATGATTGAATGAGTTTAGCAGCTGAAGCCAAAAGCCCCAGGAGAGTCCACTTCCTGTAAAGGTTCCAAACCATTACCCGGTGACTCACTGTCAGAAATACTCCTGGCCTGCTAATAATTTTGCAGCTCTGCATTATGAAAGTAATCCACTAATCTCCCTGTATGGACATCTCAAGAAGTGCAGTGACTACCTCAAGAAAGAAGTTCTGATTGCGAAAAGATGGCTGAGGAAAGGGAGAGAACACAAATCACATCTGCCATCTAGTACCACAGGTAGTCTCCTCAGTACTTCCATGAGTATTGGTTGAGAAGTGTACCATCAAGGTACGGGTGGAGTTCTAGTATAACAAATAGCAAACCAGTATTAGACAAGGAATGTGGAGCCGTTGACGTACAAAGTTATCTGCAAAGATCAGGAATGACTCAATGGGTCTTTGCGATGAATTTGCAAAGATTAGCCCCCTAAGCACCAGGAAATGCCTGGGACCCTAAAGCAAATGATACTGAGGATGCAGTCCGACCAATAGTCTGGAGGCTGTGTATCCAGTGGCGGCTCCTCTGTTAAGGCGGAGAAGCATCGCCCCACTGCTTTTAAGCAGTGTGACGAAGGAAAAATAAAATGATAATATTTTGTTGTTATTATCATTTTAATGTTTCCGGATTCTTTGTGGGCAGGCGGGCAGAGCTGCTCTGCTCTCAGAGCTAGGCAGGGGCGGAGTGGTTTGCCCACTTCAAGTGCGCGTGAATTCTTGGCAGGCATACTGGGGCCCGCCAATCGTGCGCACTTTGCATGTTCTCCACGCAGGAGAACATGCCCAGCCCCCCAGTCTCCATCTGAGCTCCGAACCACTTTGTTCAGACCAATCGCAACGCTGCATTGCAGCATTGTGATTGATCAGGGGTGCCTGGGTGTGCTTTTTGGTTGGTGTTCGGTCCAAGTCTGACAGAGGAAACACGGAGCAGAAACACAGGACTCGGCAATAAGGTAAGTGGGCTATTTTTTTGTTTTGTTTTTGACATTCCCCTTCCTACTCAACCCCACCCACCCCCGCCCCGCCACCCCCGATCCGTGCCGGCCTCCACTGTGTTTATCCATCTGGCATTCATAGAATGCAGGAGTAAAAGTGGAACATGTAGTAGCACAAAGGGTAACACATTAGAACACAAACCTAGGGAAGGAGTAAAACTAAAAAAATGTGTGGGACCCAAGCCGTTGATGAACTTAGCGAGAGTGGGAGCCATACAACACACAAGATTTTGCCAGACACCGTCTTGCTAGTACTGGCCTCTTTTTATGGAAATCCTCAACCAATGCGGTGCTGGCCTTGACCCAGAACAATTTTGGATGTTCTTGCATAGATGCCTCTTCTGTGGCTCCCCCCTCGAGGATATCTTGACAGACACTGCCTAACAAGATCAGCTTGTGACTGACCCAGAGGAGTTTTGGAAAAGGGGGTGGTGATGGACAGAGTTTCTGAATGATGCAGAATACTCTTACCCAGTCAAGAGATCACGGCTTGATTCATCACCGTTTTTTAGCTCACTGCACCATCCCAGCTCAGAACCTGGCTATATGCAAATTAGTCTGTTCCTGTCCCAGTGCATGATGGAAACAGGGCAAACCAAACTACCAAGCCAATTCATATACTGGGAAGGAAACAAGCTTCCGGGGACCGGTTTCTGGCATTTCAGCCGTCGTCGGCCCGGCTTGCTTGAATCCTGATGGTGCAATGAGCAAGGGACTCACGTCTGAGTGTACCCTTCCACACTTAGTGTGGACAAACCGATTTTGGAAAAGGGGTGGTGATGGACAGAGTTTCTGAATGATGCAGAATACTCTTACCCAGTCAAGAGATCAGGGCTTGATCCATCACCGTTTTTTAGCTCACTGCACCATCCCAGCTCAGAACCTGGCTATATGCAAATTAGTCTGTTCCTGTTCCAGTGCATGATGGGAACAGGGCAAACCAAACTACAAAGCCAATTCTTATACTGGGAAGGAAACAAGCTTCCGGGGACCAGTTTCTGGCATTTCAGCCGTCGTCTGCCCGGCTTGCTTGAATCCTGATGGTGCAATGAGCAAGGGACTCACGTCTGAGTATACCCTCCCACACCCAGAGGAGTTACCAGAACATCAGGGGATAAGGAAGAGGTCCTGGAATGTCTATGGACAGTTCTAGAAGTGAAGAGAATAGATAGAGGCTGAGTCCTCCATAAAGATGTCAAAACAACTATGCTTGCTGTTTTTTCCATGAATCTGAGCTATGCACATGGGTATATTAGCAAAGGAAGGGTGGGGTGCCACAAGCAGACCTACAAATACTGCCAGGAACAGACGTGAAGATGCTTCCATTTATGATTTATGAGATGTGCATTGATGAAGGTACACATAACACAAGAGGAGTACGTGTACTGTTAATTATCAAGAGGCACGCAGTGCCACAAACAAGAGTATTATACTACTCCAAAGTAACTCCTGGCAATGTGCCAGCTGTATGTGTCTGCTCTTCACAAGAATAACTGGTGGCTCTGTACTTGCTGCATGTAAGCACTCTGGTGTGATCATTTGAACCATATGTTGTGCAGTGCTTGCTGTATTTTGGTGAGTTTGGAATTTGCTCTCACAGTTATATAAGAGGTGGTCCAGTGTCTATTGTATGTTAACTATTTGTTCATCACAGTACTGGAGGTGATTCACGGTCAGTTGTTGTTTTTGTGGTTTCTGTTTCTGCTGATTACTACAGTAGTGCTGGGTCAGTACCTGCCATATGTGGGTCTGCATCTGCTCATCACTGTACCAGAGGTGGGTCAGTACCTGCCATATGTGGGCTCTCTGTCAGCTCCCCACTGTAGCAGAGGTGGGTCAGTACCTGCCATATGTGGGCTCTGTGTCAGCCCATCACTGTACCAGAGGTGGGTCATTACCTGCCATATGAGGGCTCTCTGTCTGCTCAGTACCTGTGTACATATCCTCTGTGTCTACTCAGCACTGTACCAGAGGTGGGTCAGTACCTGCCTTTCTTGAGCTCTGTGTCTGCTGTAATCAGGTTGTGTGCCGTCTCATCACTATACCAGAGGTACTTCGGCGACTGCTGCTTTTCACATCAGCCTTCTGTACGCTGATAGCAGGGATGCTGACTGATAACCAAATGCTCCAATATACTTCTGTCCTGTGCCCGGAAGTGCCCGCCCCTGGTGTATCCTTGGCCTCTAGCACCACACCTGAAGGCGAGAGTACATGCTTACAACACGCTGGAGCCTTCCTGCCTGTTTTCAGTGCAATGTGTGTCCTTTAACATACCACCTTGGTGGTTTGGCACTACCTGCTCAGGAGTAAAGGTCTAGCTATCATTAGTGCAATAGGTGCAGTAGTACCGGGGCTAAGACGTGTGAGGGACCACTGAACTCCAATAATAGCTGTCTTTTATTACTCTAATGGTGGACAAGGGACACCCATGTTCTTTGCTCGCACTGAGGCCGAAGGCACCTTTTGTACCCTACTACATATGAGGTCAGTGTTAGAATTCCACGTGTAGTAAGGTAGGCAAGGGTTTCATGCTAAAGGAAGTAGAAATGTATATCATATTACAATGAAAATTCTCTTTGGAAATAGCAATTGTAACATATCAGAATATGATTAGTAATTATGAATAGGATATTAAATGCCCCACTCTCGCTAGACAGACCTAATATTTGTTTTAACTGACTTGCCATGTTAGAAAAAGTGTAGGGGGGGCACGCAAAAGCAGTAGAACATCCGAATCTCAGAAAGTACTGCAAAACGTGGCAATAAAAATTAGGAGTAGTAGCAGTACCGTGCATTATTGCATTGCATGTATACGTTTTATTTCTTTAGAATATATTCACAAGAGAAATTCATACTTTTCTTGGAAAGTTAAGAGGTGGCATTAGCCTGCAAATGTTGAAAAAAGGAAATTAAAACAAGTTTCAAGTACTTATGCTTGATATGGGTACTCGAAGATAAAGTTTGGAAAAAAGATTCTTTTCAGTGAGTTTTTGTGGCCCAGTGGTTAAGGTGATGGATACAAAAAGTAGTGAAGACTCACCACGCGCGAGTTCGAAACATGGCATGCTCTTCTTTAAACGCCTCATTGTGTAACCCTCTATTGCTTATATACAGTTCCATCCCCCCCATGCAAACTTGAACATGAATTAAAAATTTGCAAACATTCGTGACAAGAATTTTCAATTCTATTAAGGACTAGGAGGCGAGGATTATGCTTTTCTCATTTCTTTAATGAAATGCTCAGCAGCCAATAAATGAACAAAAAACTACATCTCCCATGAACACCAGGGAGTAACCATAGAGTACAGCGTATAAAAGGTCCACACACTAGTCTGTCTTCCTCTTTCTTTGTGGGAAAATGTCCAAGTTAAAGTAAAATCCTAAATACAACAGGAACAACAATTCCAAACAGGCCGCTGTCATCCAGAGGATCCTGAAAAAGGCAGCCGAAGAACCATGGGTCCAGAAACCAGGAGGAGCAACTGATTCCGCCGAGGAACAAACATCATCACTTCTGGTCTGAACCTGGAAAGAAGATACAAAGCCATAATATCCAAAGTAATATTACTGAACAACAAGTCAGGGAGGGAGAACAAGGAATGAAATATTTGTAACTGCGTATATACAGTCATAATACATTAGCATACAAATATGAAACACGGGTGGGATAATCCTCGCCTCCTAGTCCTTAATAGAATTGAAAATTCTTGTCACGAATGTTTGCAAATTTTTAATTCTATGTCAGGACAGGAGGCTCTGATTATGCTTTTTTAAAGCTGATCCACCACCACAGAAGCAACACTATCGATAGGTTTGAAATAAAAAGTCTTAAACACAGAAGCAGATGACCAATCTGCAGCCTTCATGATATCAAACAGAGTAACACCCATGGAATAAGCTTTGGACGCCATCGCTCCACGTGCAGAGTGTGCGCCAAACACAGAAACATCAATTCCAGCTTCAGACATAAGCCCCCGCACCCAGCGCGCCAAGGTGGCTGGAGAGACAGGGCGAAAAGGTTTTTGTAATGCAATCAGAAGCTGACCCTGCATGTCTGAGCGCAAAGAAGCGGTACTCACCTCATAATCCTTCAGGCATTGAACCACACAAAGGTTGGGGTGAGAAGGAAAAGAAGGATAAGAAATAGAAGGCGTATTAGATTTGGTACGTCTGGAGAGACGAAAGGAAACTCCTTCAGGAGTGAAGCTGCGACCCGCCAGATCCAAAGCGTGTACGTCCGACACGCGCTTACATGAGACCAAACATAGCAACATAGTCAGTTTTGCAGATAGTTGCTTGCGAGATAAGGAAGTATTGGAAGGCCAGGCCTCCAAAAATCTGAGGACAACTGAAACATCCCACAAGGTAACATACTTAGGGGTGGGAGGTTTTGCAAAACGAACTCCTTTAAGTAACCTGGAAACAAAAGGATGTTCACCCGCGGGTTTTCCATCTATGTGGACATGACCCGCCGAGATAGCCGACCGGAAACCGTTGATAGTCGAGTAAGCCAGACCAGAGGTGGCTAAGGAGGCCAAGAAATTAACAATCATGCTGATATCTGCTGAAACGGGATCAACTTGTTGTTGTGAACACCAATCACACCAACGCTTCCAAGACCCCTTATACCGTTTGTGAGTATTGGGAGCCCATGCTTCACTAAGGAGCTTGGAAGCGTCGCTTGAAAGGCCTGGGAGCGACCAGCGATCCCCGAGATCCTCCACGCAAGAAGGGGGAGGGAGCCTGAGAGGATCAGGGGATGAGGATCTCCGAGAGGGTCCAACAGGAGATTCCACAATGGGGGAAGGAGAAACGGTGGGGCCGAACACATTTCTAGAAGGACCGGAAACCACGCTTGAGCCCTCCAGAGAGGGGCAATCAGAATCAGATCCGTCTGAAATCGTTTGGAGTAGGCCAATACCCTGGGAATCATTAGAAATGGAGGGAAGGCATAGCAGAGGGTCGATGGCCACTGCTGGAGAAAGGCATCCGTGGCCAGAGCCTGAGGGTCCGGCCTCCAACTGTAAAAATGCGGAAATTGCGCATTGAGGCGCGAGGCAAATAGATCTAGTTGGCAAGGACCCCAACGCCGATGGAGAGCACGGAAGACCCGAGGATGCAGCCTCCAATCGCTGTAATCCCGGAGATGCCTGGAGTGCCAGTCCGCTATCTGATTGTGGCATCCCGGAAGGTACTCCGCAATAACAGTGATCTTCTTCTGCAGACAGAAGTGCCAAAAATCTTTGGCGATCTCCGCCAGGATTCTGGACCTGGTTCCGCCTAGTTTGTTTACATAGCGGACTGCCGATATATTGTCCATCCGGAGAAGGACACAACAACTGGTCTGCAGGGGGGAAAAACATTTGATCGCAAAGGAACCCGCTAGAAGTTCCAGACAGTTGATATGAAGCTTCAATTCCTGAGGGGACCAACGACCCCCGGTCGAGACCGAGCCGCAACGGGCTCCCCAGCCCCACCGACTGGCATCGGATTCTATCACCAGATCCGGAGACACACCGAAGAGGGCTCGGCCGTTCCAGGCCTCCATGTGGTCCAACCACCACTGCATCTCCCACCGGACCTCCTCCGTAAGAGGAATCTGATCGGAATATCCGAGGCCTTTCCGGAGATGAAGAATTTTCAGGCGCTGCATTGCCCTGTAATGCAGGGGACCCGGAAAAATCGCCTGAATGGATGACGCCAGCAGACCGACTACACGTGCCAACGACCTCAACGACACAGTCGGTCTGGAAATAACAGACGTCAACTCTCTCTTGATATAACGCATCTTTTGGTTGGGCAAGAGAAGTTGACAAGTTACCGAGTCGATCTGGAAGCCCAGGAAATCGATACGCTGGGCTGGAACCAAAACCGATTTCTGAACATTGATTAGAAACCCCAGAGACTGTAAAAGAGTGATGGACAATTCCAGATGTTGAAGAAGTTTGAGTGGACAATCCGCCATAAGGAGAATATCGTCCAGATAAATAATCAACCTGACACCCAGCGACCGAAGATGTTCCACAACTGGTCTCAATAGCTTCGTGAAGCACCATGGTGCTGACGAAAGACCGAACGGGAGAACCTGATACTCGTACCAGACTCCCTGCCAGAGAAACTGGAGAAAACGGCGATGTGGTTTGTAAATCGGAACCGAGAGATATGCATCCTTGAGGTCTAGCCTGACCATCCAATCCCCTTCTCGAAGGAGATCCCTCAAGAGATGGATGCCCTCCATCTTGAAATGTCGATAGACGACTCCGCCGTTGAAGTCTTTCAGGTTGAGAACAAGGCGAGCACCGCCCCCTTTTTTCTCGACCAGAAAGACAGAACTGGCAAACCCCTTTGGATGACGGGTGGTTGGAATCACCGCCCCCTTTTTGAGAAGGGAGTCTATCTCCTCGGAGAGACAAACCTGATCCTGAAGAGAAAAACGCAGACAAGGAGGGGGACAAGACTGATGCATTGGGTGATAGAATTCTATTCTGAACCCCTGAACAGTTTGCAGCACCCAAGCATCGCCGGAGAGCATGCGCCAATTCTGCAGGAAAAACTGAATGCGACCCCCCAACATCACATCGCATGCATGAATCAGGCTCACCTGTAGAGTGGGAATCTTGGTATTGTCCCTGATGACCACCGGAACGTCCTTTGCCGTACTGGCCTTTTCCTTTTCTGGAAGGATAAAAGTTGGCTCTCGATGAATAACCTGCGTCGTAGGAGCCTCTGTGCTGAGAGGAATTGCCTCTCTGGGACTGATTGGCAGAACCACGGCCGAACGAGCGTCCCCTACCTCGTCCGGCCTTTCCAAAAACCGGACGCATGGCTCGCCGTAAGGAGGCCTGCGCCTTGTCGATGCCACTGAAGGTGGATACAAAGCGTGTGAGTTCCTTAAGGAATGGCTGGCCAAACAGGAGGCCGTCCGCCTCAGGGCCCGACTCAGAAGTGGCTAACTCAGAGAGTCTAGGGTCAAGCTTTAACAAGATGGACCTGCGACGTTCCGCAGACATTGCACAATTTGCATTACCTAATTGGCAAATCGCCCGTTGCGCCCATTCGATCATCTCCTTTGGGTTCACAAGGGCAGAAGCTTCTTGTGCTCTGAAACCAAGGTCCAAAATCTTAGTGAGAGGCCCAAGCAGGTCTAACATCTTATCTTGACAAGACCGCCAAGATCTATCAAGGCCCTTCTTTGGGTCCTTGGCATATTTTTTCAAATACGTGACCATCATGGGGTCAACGTCTGGTGTCTCAGCCAAATGGGCAGACAAATCAGGCCTCGGGCACTCTGAGCGCAACCGGGCACGAACTGAAGCCTCAAAAGGTTGGCGGATATGCGCCTCAATGTAGGCAGCTACAGCTGGAGAAGGCACCCATGAGGAAGAGTTCGGATGGATTATGTCTGCAGGCTCGAAATTGAGCACCGTAGGACGCTCAGGAGCGTCTACAAAATGTTCTTTACAGACCCGTTTTTTAGGTGGAGGAGAAACATGGTCCGAAGATGCTGAAGATAGCACATTGTCCGAATCAGCCTCGTGAAGACCAGCAGTTGAGGATGGCGCAGCTGCTAAACTTTTTGCCAGACGCTGAAAGTCGGTCTTGTGAGGGTTAACAGGCGACTTCGCCGTTTTCTTGGAAGCAGGCAACCAGCCCTGCTGCTGTGCATAGAGATTGAGATGACGTTTCAAAGGGTTAATAGCACGTACTAGTGCTTTGTTAACGGACTGTTGAACACCCTTGTCTAATTGTTCAACTAAGTCCTGTTCTAAGGAGCCTTCCTCCTCATCAGCATAGTAGTAGTCGTCTTCTACGTCATCAAAATATTCAGCCATTCTACACCAAGGTAGAGGTAAGAAGCCCACAAGACGACTAGAAAATTATGGAGTGTTGGAAACACAAGTCAAGGGGGAGTGTATAACCCCAAAGCAGGCTTAAAAGCAGGAAGAAACCCGACTTGCTAGCAATTAGAACGTGGAGGGAGCCAAAGCCTGCACCAAACAACACTCTAGGCAGAGCCTATGCCAAGAAATACACTACCAAAGTCCTAAAAGACCTCGGCGTCAGACGGGGTTAACTGCACTGACAGGCCGTGGGCAAGACGTCAACAAACGCCGTCACTGAACCAGCTGAAGAGAAAACAACCGGAAATGGGACAGCGCGCATGCGCGACTGTCGCCTGCCAGTGAAAACCGCCGAAGAGCGCTCGCGCTCCAAAAACAAACGGAACCCCTGCTCCCGCTCCACAAGAAGCGCGCGAGCAGCCAGGAAGCGCTCGGCGACCAAAACGGAGGTGAGACACACGCTCCGGTAACTATACAACTGCACGCTGAAGCGGAGAAGAAACGCGAAGAAAAAACAACGGAGCCCAAGCCCCAGACGCGCTACACACTGCGCAATGGCAAAGCGCAAAGCGACAGTAAGCAACAAGGCACAATATTACATAAACAGTAGAATGCCAAGCAATGTTACACAAACAGTAGAGTAAGAAAGATAATGCACTTAACTGGCTGCGGAGCAGCAAAGAAAGAGGAAGACAGACTAGTGTGTGGACCTTTTATACGCTGTACTCTATGGTTACTCCCTGGTGTTCATGGGAGATGTAGTTTTTTGTTCATTTATTGGCTGCTGAGCATTTCATTAAAGAAATGAGAAAAGCATAATCAGAGCCTCCTGTCCTGACATAGAATTAACAATGGCAGGAGTGTTTAGAAATATGGCAAACTCCGCAGAGAAAGACGGGCTTTTTAAACTGTGTCGTTGCTTTTTTTTTACATTGTGAATACATGCCAACATTTTATATCTGGAAAGTGGGAGATTTTGGAACCGGGGGATGCATTTTTTCCCATTGGCATGCATTGAAACACAGACAAATTTAGGCGGGAGTCGGAGACAGGGTGAAATAAAGCCATTTATACTTCAAAACCCGGGAGTCTCACGTCTGCATCAGGTTTTGGCATGTAAAAATTCCGTGTTCCTCTCCACCCCTCTGGCTGGGCATCTGTTTTTCATGCCTTCACTCTTTCTTTTTCTCTCTTTATCTAACTCCTCCCTGTTTTCTCTCCCACGCATCCATCTCTCTCTCCAAATTCTCCTCTACCATTTCCATAGTTCACTTATTATGCCTCCAATCCTTTTTTACTTCATCTTCCTCCTTCTGTTTTTATCTTATCACTTCTACCTCTCACGTTCCCATTTTCTTCTCTGCCTTTCTCGTGCTTCGCAATTTTTCTGCAGGTCCCTTGGCCCCCACTTCCTTCCCCATTTTTATCAGATCTACCGTGGAAGTGACAGACATTAAAAATCTATAGAACTCGCAGTGTGTGCATTTAGTTGATTCAGAGAGGTGCCAGAGACACAACTCTCCTGCCCGTGCCACAACCCAGCAAGCCTTGCTTCCCAAACTCCCACAGTCGAACCAGCTGACCAAACCACCCACTGAGCTGCTATCACCAACACTGAAATATCTCCCAGAGAAACAATGGCGAAAGTGGAGGCATCTTTTATTGTTTCAACCTCTCTTCGTTGACTATCTTTACATAAATATGTCTCTGACCTCTAATCTCTTGCTCCATGGGCCCCTCGAATCCTGCGATATAAAGATGGAATTCATCGGTGAGTTGTATGATTATATCTGGTCACCTTGTCAGAGTTCAAGTGCCTATGCAATGTCACATAACTCAGAGGTTATTTTCATTTAATGTAGAAGTGGAGCACTTTAGTTCGTATAATATTTGGGCTGCCTTTGGTCTGCTCAGGAAGGAGGCAGTGTGTGGATACTTCCTCACCAGCAGTGTGCACTGTTGGAAGAGGTTTCAATAAACAATTGGTGCTTGTCACTTACTTGCTTTGCCTCACCAACGCCTGTTGTTTATTTAACTTATTGGCATTCTTTTATATAGCACAAGAGCAGGTCCATTGATCATTAGAGCCCTGGTCAGTGTGTAGGGCAAAAAATAATACATTAAAGAGAAAATCAATAATCTAAGGGAGACAGCCTTTATAATGCATGCATTACAACGCAATGCCTTTACCACATACATGCATTTACCACTCATGTATTTACTATGAAAGAGAAGTATATTTAAAGGTGTGTGTGTGTGTATATATATATATATATATATATATATATATATATATATATATATATATATATATATATATATATATATATATATATATATATATATATATATAGGGCTTAGAGATGGCTGAGGGTAGTGTAATGTAATCTTTTAAACTCCTGCAGACAGGATGGTAAGAGGAACACAGAACGCATTCTCATGCCTCATTCACCCAGTCATTCTTGAGGCAATGGGTCCCGCACAGGGGGGGGGGGCTCTTTGTGGCAGAGTGTATGCTATTGATTAATAGAACATAAACAGGCAGGCTAAGACTACCACTTATGGATATATATTTCAAACAGACAAGCATGGGTGCAGTACCGCATGCAGACACATATGTGCTGCCACAAACAGATCTGGGTGTACTGACATATGGAAGTTGCTAAAGCTTCACATATTTGTCACACACTGATAGGACTGCTCCATAAAATACAGCCGAGGGCTATGGCTACATAAATAGGTGATTGTGTAAATATATAATGATACACAGATACTGCAATGAGTCACTGGTTATTTGAGACTGATGAGCTGTGCATGCCCCGGATTCCTGGCTATATAGGAGCCCTTTCGTCATACCTCCTGTTCGGTGCCTGCCGAGTAAGAGCTGCTATATTTAGCGCCTAATACACTTAGTGGCGCCTTATCTGAAAAGCTTGGAGGCGCAGCACTGCCACGCAGGTCTTTTCTCCAAGTAGTCCATATTCTATGGCAAGAAAAACGGCTTCTAAGTTGTACAAACGCTTTTGTTATCAATCAACACAACTACCCACTATCTTTACCTGCCCTGGGTGACGCAACACAGACAGAGTGGGTAAAAGACGTTCTAATTCTAAGAAAATGAAACTTCCACCGGTGTATTTCTGATCTTAGACGATGCCACGTTGTTTAGAGACTTGCTTCCTTACGACTTCCTTTCCTACACACGCCCCTCCTGATTTTAACAGTGCCAGTCATACAACGTTCTTCTTCGATATGTCTGCACACATGTGGCGCTAACAGGGGCACCGGTTTGGCTGGGGTGTTTTTCCACAGGACAAGAGAATAACTTGGTCCACGGGAATTAGCGCGCGTCACCCGGAACAGGAACATGTCGTCTTTATCAACTGGCCAGCAGCATAAGGAAGCGGTCATAGTATGGTCAACCTATCAGAGCTGGAGGCAGATCTAAAATAAAATGTAACTTATCACAGTGGACAGGAGGCGTGGCATATTGTGAGCTATAATAGTTGCAGGCAGGAACCAAGCTCGTACCCAAGTAGCTCGCCGTGATCGTATAGTGGTTAGTACTCTGCGTTGTGGCCGCAGCAACCCCGGTTCGAATCCGGGTCACGGCATTGCGTGTGGGAATGTCACGGCAGTTGGGTGTTATTTTTAGACTTTTTTTTTATGGATTTAATTTTTTTTATTTTCATACTACTGAATGAATTCTGTCTGATATTAACAAATTAACTACAAAACCAAATTTCTTTACATTTATATTGCGTTATTGAATCACTCGATGCTCAGAAGCTGCTACCAAACTAACAACAGACTTGAATAGGACAATAAACAGTTATCCACATTTGTAATCACGTTTACAAATGTTACTCCAAAGCTATGGTTGACTTGGCCGAGTCTGATGCCTTCTAAACTAATTTCATGGAGTTGATTAAATGCATATAAAATACACACATTTGAAAGTTTGTTCTACAAAGATCATTATGCATTTTGCAGATTTAGTTTTTTGTAAATTTGTGAAAAAGAGTCAGCAAAATGGTTTATTCAAATTCACTATAGCACTTAATAATAGTAAAGGGCCATATTTTATTTACTAACTTTTTGCGTCATGGTTGTATCACTTTAGTGAGGCATACATGACGCAAAATGCTAGTAAATATTTGCAAAGCCATAAAAGGAGCGATTTGCACTGCCTTGCGTGGCTTTGTAAAAGAAATGTAGCACAATGTAGCGGCTTGCGCTACATTGCAGCACATTTATTTCTGGGAGACGTTCGATGGTTGGAACATGGGCGTCCCCATGTATCCACCCATGGATTTTACACAACTCTTAATTTACACAGGTTTGAAAACTTGGGATTGCGTGAAATTTCTACACCTTCCAGAGGTAGCGCAAAAAGGACAAAAACCTTTTTTTCTCCTCGTTACTTCCTCTCTCTATGTGTGCATCACATAAAGAAAGAAGAAGATGCCTCGAGAGATTGTTTTTGTGCAGGAATGAATCGTTTCCTGCACAAAAGTAATACTCCTTGCAACGCAGGTACCCTTGCACCATGGAGCAAGGATGCTTGGGTTGGCGCTAGGCTGGCTGTAGTGCACCAGTGCAAGAAGAGAGCAGAAATGCATCACATCTTTGTAAATATGGAGCATTTCTGTCCTCTCCCTTTCATGCAACATAGTACAGCTGATTTGCTCACTTCCCTGCTTTGCATGAAAATTTAGTAAATATGCCCCAAAGTGTACAGCAGCCTGTGCATAAGCGCAAATGACTGACGCTAACAACTCTAGCTCCAGGGCATTTTAAATCGACTGCTCACACAGCCAAATCAAACGCACTCAATCTGCTTTGTGTCCTTTTTTAGATAATCATATCTTGTATTAGTCATGCCAGAAATAAAAGTGTCTTCTAACAGGTATCTTTAAATCTTGTTATCTGTGGGGTGGAAATCACTACAGCAGATGCAGTGGCATTTGGAGATCAGGAGTTTGGGGGTCTAGAGCATCTGAAATGTGTCTGTTTTCACTATCCTAAGTCGGGGCCCTGGGTGGGACATTTTCCAAGTGACACCATTAGGGTCCATGGCACGCTTGCCACACCAAGTACAACAAAGTGAGAGTGTTGATTGGAGCCACCGCATCAAATCAGCCCAATAGTTAAAAGCCTTTATTTTGAACTGCTAAAACCTCCATAGCCCTAATCACCAAGAGGAGTGTCAAATTTTATATTTGAGGTTTTCAGCACCCACCGGTGACTACACCTGAATAAATACATCCTCTGTTTATATAATGAGAAGCAGTGCAACCCTTATGGTATGCCTACACAAAGGTATAGATATAGCTATACACCAAAGTAAATCCTGTCTGAGATATTGAAAAAAGTTCAGATGGAATTTTATTCTCTTGATTTAGATGGTTGCAATACTTCTTCAGGGCACAGGTGAATCCACTACACACACAAATAGAGACATATCCAACAAAAAGAGTTGCCCCGACAGAAGAGCCACACCCAGGTAAGTATAGCTTGAGGAATTTTAATGGAAGCTGCCATGTTGCTGGGATGAGACATCTCATAGCATACATGTTGAAAGCCTGACGCGTTTCGTGCTCCTGCACTTTATCAAAGGCTTGATGCTGATGGATTAGCACAGCCACAAGTGCATCTACTTTCATTAAAGATCTCCGACCCCAGTGGGCATGGCCGCTCACACGGCCTCCTGGACTCTGTAGTGTCACTGAATATTACTCCTGTGAGCTGGTGCACAATCCTCATTTTGCAATTAAAAATTAAAAAGGCCCCCAGTGGGTTGCTGTGCTGTGTAGATCCCAAAACGCCAGCATCTTTCTGCCACCATTGTCCAGCACCTGTCCCACAACGTGCACGTCAGTTGGCGTCACCGGGTCCGCTTTTTCGCAGCAGGGCTCTTACACGGCTGGGTTAGCTGTTGAATATCCAACAAAAAGAGTTATCCCGACAGAAGAGCCACACCCAGGTAAGTATAGCTTGAGGAATTTTAGTGGAAGCTGCTGCATTGTTGGGATGAGACACCTCACAGCATATATCTTGAAAGCCTGACGTGTTTCATGCTCCTGCACTTTATCAAAGGCTTGATGATGATGGATTAGCACAGCCACAAGTGCATCTACTTCAATTAAAGATCTCTGGCCCCAGTGGGCGTGGCCGCTCGCACGGCCTCCTGGACTCTGTAGTGCCACTTAATATTACTCCTGTGAGCTGGTGGGCAATCCTCATTTTGCAATTAAAAATTAAAAATTCCTCACATGCACCACTTACTATGTTATATAGTTACTGGAGTGTCCGTGTGGTATGAGATATATAGGCAGCACAAAACAGCAGCCGAAGAAACGTATTCTAGAACACCAGAGAGCGATATCCAATATGGATTTCAGCTACCCGGTAGCATGGCATTTCTATACTTCCCATAACAGTAACAACAAATTACTTACTTTCTGTGGTGTTGACAGAATATTTAAACACATACGTGGTGGGGACAGAGAGAAGAAACTGTGTGTTCTTGAATCAAGATACATTATTGATTTAAATACCATGATACCCTTTAGCATGAATAGGGAAGAAGAATTAAATACCCATATTGGTCTTCCACGCACTGTCTTCCAATATTCCTGCCGCAATCCTACCTTATTCGGAAGTTGGACTGATGTCGTTTTACAATTCCCCAACTGACTACCATTACCCATGTAGTCCAGGTCCACGATAGTACCCCCTCAGTAGTGGGACCACCTAAGTCTAACCCTGTCCAAAAAAAGCGGCAAGAAGGAGGGGCCGGTCCCAAATCCAAATCATCGGCCACTCCACCCGCTGAAGCCAGGGGAGTAGCCACGGCTCCAAAGGCCAACATAACTACTTGTCCACCCAAAAATCCAAATCCAGTGGTTATACCACAAAAGGTGGCACGGAAGTGTCCCCCAGTCAATCTCCCCCCGAGTGTCAACCATATGGTGTTGTCCTTATGAAGGTTCCATCTCTGAAGGACACCCAGCAGGAAACCCATCAGGCACTGAAGAACAAGATCATCCACTGGTTGCAAGCCAACAGACCCCTCCCATTGGGTGTGGATGGCTTGATCCTTGGTGTACGCAGGGTGGGCTGGATTGGCCAGGGGAAAAAAGCATTCAAGGGGGTCTGTGT
The DNA here is from genome assembly GCF_964263255.1 of Lissotriton vulgaris. Classification (NCBI taxonomy): domain Eukaryota; kingdom Metazoa; phylum Chordata; class Amphibia; order Caudata; family Salamandridae; genus Lissotriton; species Lissotriton vulgaris. The sequence continues at coordinate 722,709,177 of NC_141700.1, read as the reverse complement.
GGTGGTGAATTTCCAAGACATGAGAGCTGCCCACTCAATATGTAGCTTAGGGCAGGCCACGGCCGGTCCCGGAGTGGAAGCTGTTGATCTCACATTCTTCTACCCCCGGACGGTCATGAACCCCCCAGTTATCCACCCTGTGTTCCCAACCCAAAATAGTTCTTACGGGCAATGGCACCCAGTAACAACCGTAGCGCAGCTGCATGCAGCCTTGCCATTGCCGAGTTGGGGCACCGGGGGTTATTGACTTTCTGACACCCGTGAGGAGGTTTGGGTGGCACGGTGTTCCGATGCCCAGCCCCCTCTAATGGCTAAATCTAAAGATCCCTCAAACCTACCAATTGAACAGGCTGTACCTGAGGACATAGGGGAATTAAGGGAAGGGATGGTGCCATTTGAGCTTGCCACTGTCTGCCCTACTATGGGAGAGGTAGACTTATCTGGCCCTGTCAGGCCTGGCAGCATTGCGGCTGTGGCGGACCCACCAATTATGGTTCTCAGCTGGAATGTGGCTGGTCTGGACAGGAAGCTGGCCCTCCCTGACTGGAACTCACTGGTGGAGCAGTACTCCATATGTCTGTTCCAGGAAACCTGGAGTAAGGACCCTGCACACAAGGCAGGATATTCTTCCCACCACTTACCAGTTGTCCACTCAGAGACCGGTAGAGGTCGCCCTTCGGGTGGCCTCCTTATCTGGGTAGCGTCTGCTCTTAATTGTAGGGTGGAGGAGCACGACACTAAATGCCCTGACCTCCTTAACATCACACTGAAAAACACTAAGGGACATGTTGTTTTAAACATTTTTAACATCTATGCCCGAGGTATGAAGGGGAGCAGAGAATCCCCAACAATAGCCCGTCTGGAGGATTTGCTTCGAATCTCTCCACATAAGCACCGCACCTTGGTTGCGGGTGACTTCAATTGCACCTTTGAGCCCCTTAGCCTTGAAGCCACACAAGATCAAGAGGTCGATGACAACAGGTGGGGGATACCAGCTTTAGAGCTCAGCCCAATTAAAAAATGGACGGAAGTGGTGCTCCAGGTTAATTCCCTTATAATGGAATTTGACCTGAGGGCCCTTAATGGCAGGACCAGTTCCGACAAAAATGGAGCACATACTTACAATAGGCCCGCGCACACGTCAAGAATTGATTATTTTCTTCTTGACGTTCACCTATGGAGCATGGTAATAGATATGGTGATTGTACCCTCTGTTGAGAGTGACCATAATCTCCTCTCGCTTGCCCTGACCCATAGGTGGCTAGACGCTACTGGGAGCAGAACTGCTTGTATCCCCGCCCCGGATATGTCTTCAGTCGCTAACTGCGGTTGACGGCTAAAGTGGGCCAAGCTGTCGCTTTCAGTGGAGAAAATATCCTCCATAACGCAGCTCTTACCTGCAGCCTTAGAAAACCTCGAGCCTCCTGTGGGTGAGCTGATGGAGATTCCTGCCAGGTTCTGTAGCCTAACCCAGGCCCTTAGTGACCTTTTTATTGTCCCAGTTAGTACCAACAGGAAGAATCAACGTCCCCGGGCCAGACAAGGCTGGTTTGATCACAAATGCAGGGAGACGAAGACACTGCTTGTAGAAGCAGTTAAATCCAAATCACTAACTAGGACTAGGGAGGCCAGAAGGCTATACTCTCTCTGTCAAAAAAACGCTAAGAAGGAGTGGGAGGATAACTACTGGCAGGTTCTCTTGGCTGCTAGCCGTGGGAGGGATGCCAAGGGGTTCTGGGGCTTGGTGGGCAGTAGGAACCGCCCTGACGTTACCCTAAGGCCCTGCACTATTACTGCCCAGGCGTGGTTCAATCATTTTAAGGCACTTTATTCCGCAGTTGAAGGTACACTTAACGACCCCTTCATCCTTCCCCCCTACATTTTAGATAGAGATACAGACCTTTTTTCCGCACGGGAGGTCATGAACCTGATCAAAACGCTTACACCACAAAAAGCAGTTGGCCCGGATGGGTTGCCAGGGGACCTCCTCCGAGCATTTCCAAGTGAATGGGGGATACTGATTTCGGCCCTACTTAATGCTATTATCGAGGGAGGGTCTGTGCCTGAGTCCTGGAAAGGGGCAGAGTTAGTCCCAATCTTTAAAAAGGGTAGTCGGGATCTACCAGGGAACTATAGGCCAATAAGCCTTATAGATTCAACCCAGAAGGTGGCAGGAAAAGCTATTCTGGGGAGGATCTTGCAATGGGTGGATGATAACCACATATTGTCTGATATGCAAGCCGGGTTTCGCTCAGGAACAGGAACCATCGAACAAGTCTTTAGGCTCCTGTTACTTTACTGGAAGGTGGTGGAGCTGGGCAGGGGCAGTCTTTATTTAGCCTTTATAGACTTGAAGACTGCCTTCGACCTGGTTCCTAGGGAGGAACTGTGGAGGGTGTTGTATGGTCTTGGGATGCCCCCTTACATCTTAAACCTCCTTATTAAATTGCATAATTCAAACTATGCCCAGGTTAGATGGGGGCTGAATGGGGAAAAGACTGATAAGATCCAGGTCGTGAGGGGTGTCCGGCAGGGCTGTGTTTTAGCTCCCACCCTATTCTCCCTCTATGTGAATGGGGTGGTAGAGCACCTCCTTGGCGAGCCAGCAGACGCCCCCACATTGGGAGGCGTAAAGATCCCAACTTTGTTGTTTGCCGACGACACCCTCCTCATCTCGAAGACCCCCCAAGGGCTTCAGAAGCTCCTGAACCGCTTCCAGGATTTTTGCACAAACAGAGGACTTGTCATTAATGTGGACAAAACGAAGTACCTAATCATGCACCCCACGTAAACCTGGCCGCCTCCCGACCCTGAACTCCATCCCCCTTGAAAGAGTGGCTGAATTTGACTATTTGGGAATCCGTTTGAGTGATGTCATGAGCTGGACCCCCCACATCAACAAGATGACCGTAGGCCACAAAAGGGTGGGGGGTGCCTTGCTAAAGGAGTACTACAACTCATCAAAACACTGTGTAGCTCCGATAATAGACATCTATAAAGCCAGAGCTGTATCCGCATCACTCTACGGAGCTGAGCTTTGGGGCCTAGGCAACATGGAGTCCTTGACTAAGGCAGAAAACAAATTCATCAAGGACCTCCTGGCTATCCCGATGAGTACCCCGACAGTTCCGGTGCTATTGGATGCGGGATGTAAATCAATCAAGGACCAGGCCCGCCTTCGACCTCTCCTGCTTTGGGCTCGCCTGTGGAGGGTCCCGGAACTAAAATCTTACGCAGACGGGCTGGCAGATGTGATGTGTTCGGAAGGTTGGCAGAAGATCAAATGGCTTAGGGACATCAAACATCTGCTAGGGGAACTGGGGTTGGGGTCTTGTTGGTCCACATACTCAGCTCCCCCAAAGGATACCCTAAAAAAACTATATTGGGATTGGGTTTCTGCCAAGCTCATAAGCAACCAGCGTCACTGTAATTCCACCGCAGCATACCTGAAAATCAAAGACACCGTTGCTTTTGAGCCCTATCTGGACATTATCACCATCGCCATGGACCGGGCTCTTTATATCAAATTCAGACTAGGCACTCTACTGCTGGCTGACCTTCTTTCCAGATGGAATACGTCCAAGCAGGCATCACGCCATTGTGCCCTATGTACTGACCTATGTACTCAGTGCCGCCTTCGACACGGTTTCCCATCAGATCCTTATGCACCGTCTTGTGGAGGCTGGAGTTGGAGAGGTAGCACTTGAGTGGTTCCGATCCTTTCTCACGGATCGAACCTTCAAAGTATCTACACCACCCTATGTCTCTGCTCCTCGCCCCATTCTTCAGGGTGTCCCGCAGGGATCGGCCCTCAGCCCTACCCTATTTAATTTGTATGTTCAGCCGCTGGCGGAGGTAGCTCACAGTTATGGTCTCACAATGGTGTCATACGCCGATGACATGCAGCTGGCGGTGGCACTTAATGGTGATTCCAACATGGATGCCCCTACCTTTCAGTCAGCTCTTAAAGCGGTGGCAGGCTGGATGGCTAATAATCGACTCCAACTCAACGCCTCTAAGACCGAGGTTATCATTTTTGGTAGGGAAAGTGGGCTATGAGGAGATCTATGGTGGCCATCCGAGTTGGGCCCTGTTCCCACTCCCGTAACTGAAGTTAGAAATCTCGGGGTGTGGCTCGACGACAAACTCTCTTTCACTCCCCACACTAAACGTGTAGCTGGTACATGTTTTGGTGCCCTGCAGTGCCTCCGACCTATCTTCAAATTTTTTGATGCGGACACCAGACAGATCATAGTCCAAGCTTTGGTCCTTACTAGATTGGACTATGCCAGCTCCCTGTTTTTGGGCGTGAATCAGGCAGAACTAGCTCGCCTTCAGCGGGTTCAAAATGCGGCGGCCAGGATGCTGGTCGGCCTTCCGAAGTTCGTCTCTGTTCGCCGAACTATTCAAGATCTCCACTGGCTACCTGTAGGGCAAAGAATCAAGTTTAAAGCTCTCTGCTTAACTTTTAAAATTCTTAAGTCAGCCTCCCCTCCTATCCTTTCGCAGACAATCCTTCACTATGCCCCCTCCAGAGCTCTTCGATCCTCAGGGTTAAATCTAGCCATTGTTCCACGTTTTAAAAAAGCTAGAATGGGTGGACGTTCTTTTTCAGTGTTGGCGGCAGCTCTCTGGAACTCTTTGCCTGCCCCTCTCCGTTCCATCTCTGACCTGCTCCCTTTTAGGAAGGCATTAAAAACCTTCCTATTTTCCACAGTTTAGTCCCATTCCTATCTGGTTCCCTCTGCTGTGTTGTGTTCCATCATCTCCTAAAGCGCCGGGACGCCTCTTGGCTGCGGCATCTGCGCGCTATATAAAATAAAATAACATAACATAACTGACAGACCCGAAACTGTGGCACATTTTCTCTTTGAATGCCCGGATTATGTGCGCCCTAGATCATACTGGCTCAAACCTCTCTGTAGAGAATTGGGTACCCGTCAGTATTTGGAGGCCCTAAGGATTCTATTAACAGACACAGCCCCTCCCATTGTTTGTGCCGTATCCAAATTTTTAAAATGGGCCTGGTTGATCCGCCTAAAGAGACTGTCTATATCAATTTAATACTTTTTCTAACTAATTTATTGCGATCAATTGCTACTTTTATCTGTTTTATTCCAATGTACAGTCTTTTTTACGATGTGCTGTTTTATATTTCTCTTTTGTAAATGCTTTTATGATATATGCATATCGAAATAAAGCAATCAACCAACAATTCCCCAACTGTATCATTGTTATTCTCCCTCTCCTACTATTTTATTTAATTTCATGACATTATGCTTTTTAGATTCACAACATATTCACAGTGGTATCAACAGGATCTCCAGTTTAGCCCTATGCAGACATTTCTCTTTTATCATGTTTTCCCTTTAGGCAGAATTTGTGGTCCCCTGCTTTGATTTACTAGTGGTGTCGTGTTTTAAAGTGGAACATTTGTCCCTTACTTAGTGGTTACCATTTGGATTCTCCTGAGCTTGTCCTACTTAGGATCCAAATGTCCACACCGATTGTTATTCTGTTTGCATGGGGTCACTCACATGCCGTTGAATACAATACAGATTTATAATTAATTCTGTGGTTTAAAAAAAGATATATAATAAATTAAGAATATAATTCTACGTCTTGCTACAAAAGTTTAAACTAGATCTCCTATGGTTCACTATATATTGCTGTGACTCTACACGTTATAATTGAACAACACAGAAAGGAAACATTTTTGTTATCACTTTGAATGTGTAGGTTACACCACACTCCTCCCACAAGGATGTCATATACTTGGATATGAAATTGGTATCCCGGTCAGATACCACCTCTCTGGGGAACCCCACACAAGAAAAGATCCCCATCAGTGCCCAGTCCACCATGGGCACCGCTGCTGTCCGCACAGGGATAGCCTCTGAGTGGCATGGTCCACTGAGACCAGGATGTATCTGTTGCTCATTGCTGTCTTGGGGTCCAGAAGACCCACAATGTCCTTCCCCATCCTCTCGAAAGGGGTGCCTACAACTGAAAAAGGTTGGAGAGGAGCCTTACACTTCCTCCCATTCTTACCACTTGCCTGGCAAGTTTGACAAGACCTACAATGTGCATCTGCCTACCTTCGCATTTGAGGCCAAAAGAAGTGGATGACAATCCTGTCAAAGGCTTTGTCCTGCCCCAAATCTCAGGCTCAGCAACGTTAGGCTTGCAGTATAGGAGACCATTCTCCCAGTAAATTCAGTGATCCAATCTCGTCACCAGCTGCCTGATCTGCAGCCTGCTGCTGCAAACCAACCAGAAAAGGGCATTTCTTTTGCTCCCCGCAAAACTCTTCCCTGGTAGGACCCCCTCCTGCTGCCAATGGGTCAGATCAGATAAGTCCCCCAGTTCAGTCGCTTGCTCCACTGTAGGTTCCGGGCCATCCCCCCTCAAGGTCAGCCTCCTCCTGGACCATGGGAACTTCAGGAGTGGGTTTTCCACACCCATTTATCTTGGAAGGCACCTGAACACTATGCCAGGCACAAGGTCCTCAAGATCACCCTGTCTGGCTGCCTTGGGCCAAGTTGTCATACATGCCCACTCTGGCAACCACACATCTCCAAGTGAGACCTAAGCTTCACATCCTTCAAAAGGACTGCTCCAGGTCTTACCTAGCAGACATTCAACAGGCATAGTGGAGCTCACAACCACCCTAAACAGGGGCGTACCACAGGCCCCCCATCCCCCTTGCGCTCCAGGGGCCCCTCCATGGCCACGCAGCCAGCAAGCACTTCACATCGGTCTGAGATGGGATAGCTTATGTAAGTTACGTTATGCGTGCCATAGATACTCGCTGCAGACTCTTTTATAAATTAAATGGTGCGTTGCGCGCAGATGTCTCTGGGTGAGACTGGTAACCATTGTCATGCACATCGTGCAATTAAAAGTGTGTATGAGGAGGTGAGACATCCCGAGATGACTAAGAGGAACTGTGCGGCCACCAGCCATAATTTAATTATTGCTAGCCCCTGGCTAGCCTTGACCTGTCTTCTCCCACCCTTTCGCACTGGCCACTGAAGCTGCAGGCCAGGCATCAGGTGAGTGTCAGAGGAGTGAGGAGTCTCAGAGGGTGGCGTGGGATGCATCATGGGGCCAGGATCAAAACATAATATAGGCCCTACAACAGCCCCTGTGTTTCAGCCTCCAGGGGCCCCATCAGCGCTGTAGCGCACGCAGACAGCACTTCACTTCTCATCTCTGCATTGGCTGCACCAGTTGAGTTGCTTCATAACAGTCCTGCCTCATACATTAAATGGTGCATGCAGTGGGTGCAGGTGACCTGAGTTCCCAGGCCAAGCAGCAATGGGGTTGAAGGCAACTGCCTCAAGGCCAGAGACCATTTCCAGATGTTTATTTGCATATTTACATACCTTTGTAAACTAGTTACAGAGGCTTGTTTTTTTCTGGTTCCTGTACCTCTTGGGCACCCACTCTACCTATTCCCTACATTTGAAATTTACATTTACTGCTTTAGTGTGAGAATGCATTTCATAAAAAGGAATATAAAGTAGGGTTGCCAAAAGAAAAATGCCATCAATGTCTTGTTTAAAGAGCCTGGAAAGACCTTGTGCTGACACGAAGGGGGTCATTAGGATGACAGGCAGACCTACATCTGCCCGCCACCCTAGCTGTGCTGGGACTGACCGCCAGTAGTGCGGCGGTCCCGCATGACGAATTAGGAGGCCCCTGCCATACAGGCGGACGCATCCTGCCCTTTTAATATTGCAGATGGTGCTACTGGCAGCCGCACCGTCCGCAATGGTTAAAGTGCAAGTGCTGAATTTCCCTGCACCATGTGGCAGGAACCACGCGGTGCCTGGCATTTGGTGCAGGGACCTGCACCAAAGTGCATCCCCCCCAACACCCAGAGGGCCCGCAACGGGCCCCCAAAGCCAAAGATCGCATGTCTTTCCATGGCGGCATTGCCGCCATGGAAAGGCCTTGAACCGCCTACATCATAATATGGCGGGCGATGCCTGCTAGGCACCGGCACCATATTATGGCCCAGGTCCGCACGGCAGGCAATCATAATGATTGCCTGCCGGCGGAAAAACGGTGGACATTCTTTCCGTCTGCTGTTGTACCCCGCCATTGTAATATGGCGGGGGGTATATTGAAAGATGTCAGGCAGATCGCCACCGCCGGTCGGGGAAGGCGATCCACACAACATCATATTGACCCCTTAAATAGGGTCATAAATAAAAAAGTCTATATTCATTTTTAATATGACTTTTCTGTCCTTGTTTCCTTTAATTATCAGCCATTGATCATTCAGGAAGCCCTAGAACACAATTAAAATGCTTTCTATTTAGATTTGCTGTTCGAAGTATACACAGTTAAGTGCTGAAAATAAGGCTTTAGTTGACTGCTTATTTTTGTCCCGTCAGGGACATCAAAATAATGAGCTGGCAACCCTAATCATAAGACTGGAAGCTTGTCGCAGGATCAGCACATTATTTATTTTCTTCACTCTCGATCCCTATTAATGCCATAATAGCAATAGTTTAACTTATATCTGAAACCCTATGCTGCCGTCAATAACATGCTAAGTTACTTCAAGGGTCTTGGAATGCACCCTGCAATCAAACACCTCACTCCTCATTCTTGCCCTTCACTTTAATGCTCATCATGCACTCATAGAGATCAGAATGCACTCACACTGATCTCAATGGACTGACACCATTCACCCACTCACCCTGCGCTCACAGTGATCACTCTGCACTCACAATGCACTTGAGCTGTTCACCCTGAACCCCACCCTGCAGTCACACAAGCACAATACTCACCCTTCAATCACCTGTACCCCTCACTGTTCAATCTGCAATCTCACTCAAACAAGCCCATCACTAACCATGCATTCTTTTGTCCCACTCTTCACTTACATCTGTAACCAAATTCATAGTCACCTCACTCACCCTGCAGTCACTCCTCATACCCTACTCTCACTCTGTTGCATCGCTAACTGTGGACTCAAATGAGCACTCCTGCCACCCACAAAGCGCAGAGGGTTAATGTGCCTGCTACAAAGAACGTGTACCATGCAGGTCACAGAACTGAGTGTGAGTAACTATGAGTAGCGCTATAAAAAATGAAATGTTTGTCAGAAAGGTGCTGTAGTGAGATGAGGTGCATTGTTGGTGAGTGGTAGTGAGGGAAATCCTGGATAAGAAGGAAATGGGGTAGGGGACACCAAAAAAGACTGTTGCACCATGTGCGACTAGTGATAGGGCCAGCCCTGGCTGGGAGTGGTAGCCCACCCTGAAGTTTGGGTCTAGTTGCGCCCCTGGTTTCAATCCGCCAGCCAACTCAGGACTTTCATTCTCGCCTCTCTGAATTGTTATCTGAGTCTTAGGTCGGTGATGGCCACTGGGGAAGCAAGGGGCAACGCCAATCCATGAATAGGCAGAGGTATGCCACCCCCCCTTGTGCCACACCCATTTGATCTCCATACTATAGATATGTCTATCTCTGGACATTATCTGGTACTTCCCGCGTTTTGAAGCATTAGTAAAAGCTCACGGAGTTGAATATGGACTTTGATTTTTTTAAGCATACTGCTATGTTAATACAGAATTGTCAACTATGTTGAAAATAACAAGTTGTTCGAAAATGTAAATTTTTTGTACACAGCAGTGTGTATAATGTGAAGGCACATACGTCTCATACTCCTCCCAGTATTGATGTTAATTATGCACCGAATGTGCAATATTCATCTCAATTTTTGAAGATCAGAGATTCATTTTCACAATAACCTCTCTGAGGAAAAAAGGATGTGCCCATCACTCTGCATTACCCATCCTTTAATACAGTTTGCTTTACTCCCTTATAAAATTCTATTGCATTCATCGGCAAAAGAGAAAGGAAGGTGATGGAATTTTCCTTTTCCTTTCAACAACTAACCATGTTATCATCTCCACCTTTACTCTGAACATCCTAAAACACTTCAACATAAACTTGCTCAGAGGGAGAGCTGTTATATGGGAATGAAGTGTATTGGAAGAACATGTGTGCACATATTTTAAAAGCAAGCTTTTAACTAGCTACTATTTGTTTGAAATCATTTGCAGCTTGAGCATATTTGGATGCTTCTAACTAAAATGTACATGCCTTTTCCAAGTTGCGAACCAATGTGAGGGGTTGAAAGACATCTTTTCAAATTATTTAGGTGCATGGGTTTTGGTGCCCATTTGCGTGCAGGACTGTTTCTGGCCACCCTGTTACTTCCATTTACATGTCCACCATTTCTTGATGGGCTGCTATCTTTCCTCACACTGCCTTTCACGCACAGTAAATTCTCAGCTCCTGTTCCATGCCAGGGCCTAGGGCTTATTCTAAGTGCTCTGCCACATATCATGTTTGTCAAGCCATATCCCTGGGATCACCTCTTGCCAGGGCCTCCATTACTTTCCCCAGGTCACAATTGCTGCCTCTTAAGCTGCCATTACTAGATGAGAGATTGTTGCACTCATTAAAGGCGGATGCCATCAGAGACATTTTAGGGCACGGGCAAAGTGGTCTCTGACACCAGGGCCGGCCCTAGGCATGTGCAAACTGTGCACCTGCACAGGGCCGCCAAACCCGAGGGGCCACCACGATGACCGACCGAGCCGAGGATCGGATCGGAACTTGGATCACTGGCGGCCCCCTGGCAGGATTTGGCGGCCTCCGGGCAATGGCAGCGACGGCGCGCATGAGCGCTGTTGTTGTTTACAAAAGTCAATCATTGGTTTCACTTGAAGTTGCCCAGGCAGCCAGCCAGCAGTTGGGTCCCAGGGCCGTCAATCTTCAATCTTACCCCTATGACGACGTGACGGCCCTGGGACAGCCCCTGCGCGCTGTGCGCAATTTAGCCGCTCAGTGACGCGTCACGGTGCTGTGTGGTCACGTCACGCTCCGCGGCACCTCACTGGGAGGGTGAGAGTGAGCGTGCGCTGGATGGCTGCTTTGCAGGACCTGAAGAAGATCTCAGCGCTGGAGATGGAGCGCTACTACTGCCTCCTGCAGGCGGCCGCCCTACTGGACTCCTCTCTGCAGAGTAAGTGCGGCGCCTCAGCACTCGCCCCACGCTCCTGCATGGCCTGCGGCAGCAGCGGCCCCTTTCTGCGAGGTGACCGCAGTGCCGCGTGCTGCACCTGAGCCTGTCCGGCCGCCTCGCGCCTCACGCTGAGTTTACATTTGGCTGCTGGTGCAGGCAGCAGGTCTTGGAAGTTTTGTTAAGATGACGTGTGCCTTACGCTACAACATCCAATGTAGCGCAGAGAAAGTAACAAGTCACTGTGTTATAATTGTATGTATATAGCTTTTACCATCCATGACGAGGCTACTCTGACCCCAACGATTAGTGGTTACGGGTCACCGCAATGAGCCTTGCACTCTCAAGGAAGTAATTATGCATTTGCTTGTGGTTGTTTGAATTTCTTGGAGTTAGGTGTGGTCATTGTATCTTCATTGCACTTACACCCCAGATGAGTCCCGGGAGAGCTTTTTCCAGTTGACAGAAAAATCAAGGGTTACCGAATTAATCTAACATTCATCATCATACTTCGTTTCACACGCCGTCAAAGTTTGTAGCTTTTAGTCTTGCTCTTAAATGCATTACATCTCGGTTATCGTGCGTCAACTCGTCACGGTCACATCGTCGTGAGATTCATTGAGAGAAGAATTAAAAGTCTAGAACAAATAAATTAACCGTCCTTGTCCTGTCACCCCGATCATCGATAGAGACACTAGAACACCTGTAGTGTCCGACTAGTCTCTTCCCCGAGAGTCCGACTCCGACCCTTCAAATAACGCTGGTGAGAGACTGAGCTCACAAACTATATTTATAATGACTTGTATAATCGCCTGCCTGTCTTTCCAGTTGAGCTGCCTAGTAATGATATGATTTATGAGTGTTAATAACATCTGATGCGCAGCGTAGTCTAGTAGTCAATAGTACTGAATGGTTTGTCTCTGCGCCACATTATGTTCACGAGACACGACACGCAAGTGTAACTATGTGAGGTTGTATCTCTGCAATATGCGAAGTATGTGCCTCTGTAGGGAATGATGTGCTCTTGCAAGATGCTACAATACGCCTGCATCCTTCTGAAATATTCTGAGTCCCAGAAAGTTCCCACGTGTGTTCTGTAGTTAAAGGTTCTGCAATTTGCATGCTGCTATCAGGTGACTTGTTAAATGTATAATTGCGTGCCAGGGGCTACATATTTAATCCTTGCACCTGTAAGAGATCCAGGTAAAACGCAGGCTATTAACACCAATATTCTATTGTTTTCCTTTGTAAATTGGCATATCTGCGCTCCAGTAAGACGTTCTGAGTCTATGCATGATAGTAAATATTTGTGCATCTGACATTCTGCGCCGGCTAAAATGTTACAATCCGCATCGCTGTAAAACATTCAGTTATTACAAAGTGCCTTTCTAAAATGTTTTGCGCCCTCATCGGATGCTATGTGTGGTACACATCATTTATTGCCAACATGTGTTGCTGTCACAATAAACAAATACAAAATAAGACATAAACAATTAAGGCGCAATAAGTTGTCTGATGCCCCTATTAGGTTTTGGTGATGTCAGTCCTGTTAAGTCGTTCACCACACCAGCAATATGTCATGTTCCGTTACTAAGTGATTTATTTCTTTGTAAGGTGGCTTGAACGCACACCTTCTATGTTATGCAATACTTGTACGATACAAATAATGCTCTCCTTGAAGTGGTTTAGTGACTGCGCCGGTAGCTGGGCTGTTATAATACGTCACTAGCTACAGCATGCAAATAAGCCACCTATGGGGGTCCGCTCCCGTGTACAAGTACTGTCAATAGAAGCTCCATCATCTAAACATATTGTTTGACCGTAGTTGTACACAAGAACTGAAGACTGGAGCGTATCTGACTGCTGGTAAATTCGTATGCCAGGAGGGGGCCATTATGCACTAGCCGGGGCCCCCACCTATGCTCCCTGCACACCATGAGCCTAGAGCCGGCACTGCAGAGAGTACTCTCTGCTGTCTGCTCTCTGACTGGGAAATGGGAGAAAAAAACGTCCCACAGCACGAGACAGAGACAGAAATGAAAGCGCTTCACTGTGCAGGCCATACAGTGATTATCGGCTGTGGCCTCTACTGCACCCCCTGCCCTGCAAAGCAATCACGCTGAGGGTGGCTGGGAAGGGGGTGATTGTTCACAAGAATCGGCCTCCCTGGTGGCCAGGTGTTTCTCATGCCTTTTGAGCCATTTTCACCATGGCCCCCCTGGGGCCCACGCAGCCGGGGAAACAGTGATAGTCTTAACACCTCGCCCACAGCCCCTCACATTCAGGGCACAGTGGGCGAGGAAGAATGGGTCTGGCTGTGGGGCCAGGTGATGTTTTGAAAGCGCACAATCTTCACCTTAGCCCCCCCGTCCCCCCCCCGTGCAAGAAGTTTTTAAAAAAAGGGTTATAGTTCTTTCTCTGTGTCATCATTTTAGGACTGATGCATTTTCAATATTACATTCAAGGAAGTCATGGTTGCAGCTTTTCTATTTTATGCAACTAACAGCCATTGACAAAACCTATAGTTCTGGCTTGTTGTAGGTGTAACATTACTTGCTGTATTATATATCTGAACGCAATGACAGAAGCAGCAAAATACCAGTCGGGCGGCACACTATGCTAAGCACAGATTTGTAGCTTAGGTGTTTTAAGCTACGCCCATAATTACATTGAACACCCCCTTTGGAGAGACCCCTCAGTTTTGTCATCCCACTTAAAGCCCTGGAAACAACTCCATGTCACAGGCACCTCAGGACCTGGCACTGTGCATCATGCATGACTCATGACTTCCAAGGTTTCAGATTGACTATGTGCAGGGGCATCTTGAACGACTCCCTTTGCTTTAGGAACTACAGCGAGGGGTGAGTTCCTGATGAGTCTCTTCTGTCTGCAACTCTGCGTACAAAGGCTCAGATCACAATTATTGTGAAAAGGTGGGTGAGAGAGTAAGTGATGGGATGGCTGGATGGATCAGTGAAAGGGTGAATGGATGAATGAAAGGGTGAATGGATGAATGATGAGAGAGAATGGGTGGATGGATGAGTGAAATGATGGATGGATTGATTAATTGATAAGTGAAAGTGTGAATGGATGAACAGATGTGTGAAAGGGTGGCCGTAAGGATGGATGAGAGAGTGAAAGGGAGGGTACATGGGCAGAAGATTGGATAGATGAGTGAAGGAGTGAAAGGATGGATGAGAGAAAAGATGGATGGATGATTGAAAGGATGGATGAGTGATAGGGTCAATGGATGGATGCATGAGTGGATGAGTAGATGGATAGTTGGGTGGATGGAAGGAAGGATGGATGGCTAAGTGAAAGGGTCGATGGAGAGAGAAAGGGAGAATGGATGGCTGAAACGGTGAATAGGTGGAAGGATGAGTGACTGGGTGGATGGATAAGAAAGTGAAAGGATGGCTGGATGGGTGAGAGGGCAAATGGCTAGATGGATGAGTGAAGAGATGGATTGGGTGAAAGGGTGGATGGAGAGAAAAAGTGAGGATGGATGTGTGGATGACTGAAAGGGTGAATGTGTCTAATGTGTGAGTGACTGGGTGGATGGATGAGTAAGTGAAAGGGTGGCTGGATGGGTGAAAGGGTAAATGGATGGATGAGTGAATGGATGGATGGGTGGAAGAGTGGATGAATGGTTGGATAATGGGTGGATGGAGTGATGGATGAGTGAAATGATGGATGGAAGAATACATGATGGATAGGTTTGCAAATGGTTGAATGTGTTTGGATCTGGATAAGCTGCATCTTATGTTTGCCACTTTACATCTCACAATGACTATCCAAGCAGATCTTCCCAACCATTTCTCTCATCAAACATGCCTGCTCAGAACCATGGCTTGTAAACAAAATATCAGACTGGACAACCCAGTGCTGTAACCATATATATAGATTATTATCAAATGAAATATCACAAAAAGACCTGCACCGTTGATCAAAGCTGCGTGCATACTGAAAAACCGTGAAGTACACGATTGGTTCAACCTGATATAAACTTATTTTGACTAGTGTTTAAATGGTAGTCTATTTACTTACTTACATAATAATGCGCAACCTCCTCTGATGGGTCTGTAAAACGTACCTTTTGTCCAGAAGGTTTGTTCTGAATTTTAACCCTTTGTCCTGAATTTTTACACTCCCCATCCTGAATTTGCACCCATGCCAGTTGGTCACCCTAGTCCTGACACTCCCATACAGAACTACAGAGTGTTCACCCTGCCTTTTCTATTTGGTTACTCTTGTAACCGGATGCACCACACTGCCAAGCTCTAACTCAAGAGGGGCCATCTAATCCCCTTGGCATCCCACTCTCCACAGGGCTGACCAAATTAGGCTGAGTAAAGCAGTACTCAAAGCTACATCAAGTGTGCCTCCATTGTCATCCCACGAATCCAGAAAATACTGCACTAGACTCAGTGCAGTAGGTCTTCCTCAAAGGTTTACTTGATTTGCCACATCCAGCACCCAGAAATGCAATGTGTTGCTAGCCGATCCCTTCCTCTGAAGCAAGAAGGAACCGGTAGGAACCATTTTGTTTACCATTTCTTTGCACAATTTACTGATTCATTTGTGTGCCAGTTAATAATGTAACTTTATTTTAAAGGCCTCATCCAAAATGCAGACAAGGGGCATATTTCTCTATATGCCGAAAATATTAATTAGTAAGTTTTGGTTAGTTTTTGTTTGTAGTGTGTAGGTCTGACTGCACTCTATTTTAGGTCCTAGGCCAGAATGTGGCAACATGTTGTGTGTTGATTTCAGGACATGTCTAAGACTTTGTGTAATGTGATTTCTCAAAAGAGAGCTGTTTAGCCTCATTCTATGCTAGGCCTTGTTCGAGGCCTAAGCAAAATTTGCAAACTTGGCACTTCTTTCTCTGTACAGAAGAATTAACTTTTCTAGCATGTTCAGGTTAGAATTCCTTTTTGCAGATTTCATATCATTTTCATGGTTAATTGAGTAATCCTCAGTCTCCTCATGGCCCAGACTTGAAGGCAGCAACAGATTTGAATAAAACTGTGTTTTTTGTATGTAGACATCACTTGCTGGCTGTGAAATAAGTTTATGAGTAGATTGTACAGATACATTTTTTCAGCATTCTTTACACCCCAGACTGCCTTTTCCTCATTTATGAATTCTTACTTTTGTTATTACATGTTCTGTTCCCAGAGATTCCAGTCTTACCCTTTCTCCTTGACTTTGTACTAGATTTCTGATTTATATGATGATTAGCTGGTTGGGAAAGAGTATCTAACGACCTTGTGCAGGGCGTTAAGACTGCATGTAAGTATTCAGTTATCAGACCTGCAGTGCTCCTAGTCTTTACCAATGTTACTTGCTCTGTAAGCTTTAAAAGGCTTAATTTACTAAATATTTCTCTACGAATTAGACCTCAAAGAGTAACTAAATAGTGTTTCATGAAAGGGCACGCCCGTTGAATGTGGGCCACGCCCCTTAAATGTAGGCCACGCCCCTTAAATGTCTGCCACGCCCCTTGAACGTGGGCCACTTTTTTCGTCAGTGCCCGGGCAAAATTGTGATCCCAATCCGACCCTGGGCCCCATCCACTGGTAGTTGTCATTGTTGCCTGGCAACGCAGGAGCTCCGGCCCAGGATTCCTTTTGGCTTCTTTGGTGCTTGCTCAGCAACCAGGACTCCCAGCGGCCTCATTGGTTCTAGCTGGGCTGCCACGCCCTTCTACTCTCCAGACCTTTCCTGCAGCCCATGCAGGCGTTCAACAGGGCCTGGACTGCTACTTGTTTTCCCGGAGTGGTGCACAAACTCCTCAATGAAGCCTGAGGAAGTTCACATGAGCTCCAGGGAATTATTTTTTTGTAGATAAGCCCAAAAATATCCAGTGCTCCATGGGTGCTTAAAGAAAGCCTCAATAAAGTTCTCACCCTGCTTTTTTATTGGAAGAAACACAAAAAGGCGCTCTTCGAAGCTTTCTTCTTGCTACAAAGGGGAAACGCAGTTCAGTGTTTCTCCTGCTCCAGGCAGCAGCAGCCACTGCAGGCCATCCTTTCTCACACACTTCAGGGGCAGAGCTCCTCACACAGCTTCTACAGCTCTCCTCCCAAGCAGGTCCTTTCAGATATAGCACAGATCTTTTTTGAAGTATTTTGCATCCCTGAGACATCCAACAGAAGGCCAGAATGCACAAGCCCTAGGAGATTCTTCACAACCAGGATACCACAGCAGGGCAAAAAGAGGCAGTCCGTGTCCTCCCTCACAGACAGAAGCAGCAACTACAGGCCATCCCACCCCTCACACAGAAAAGGCAGAACTCCTCACACAGTCCTTCTGCTCTTCTTCTTGGCAGGGTCCTCTTGTTCCTTGAAGTAATCTAAAGTCCTGGGGTTTGAGGTCTAGTACTTATATCCCATTTTGGCATTGTTCTCTTTGTGGCAAGGGTCTCTGAACCCAGTCCAAACCAGCCCTGTCCTCCCTGGTGCAGCCTGACCACAGGGGGCTGAGATACCATTTTGAAAAGGAAAGGCAGCATGTTCCTGTGCAAGCGAAACTCCTCCGACCACCCTAAATAGAGACCAGGTCTATTCAACCCTGCAATGAGTCACCCAGCCAAGGCAGGTCACACTCACACCTCAAACCCGCTTGTGACTGTCTAGAGTGAATGCACATCCCCAGCTCCTGTCACTCCAAAACCAGACGCTGAATGCATAAACAGCCTGAAGCACACAGGATGGTATGGTAAGAAAATGCCCACTTTCTAAAAGTGGCATTTTCAAACAATGAATTAAAAACCACCTTCACCAAAAGATGTGTTAATAAATTCAGAGTTTAGAGAGCCTAAACTCTGTTCCACTATCTTGTCCCTATGGAAAGATATACTTGTAAGATGTTACAGACCAACTCTAATGTTAGTCCATCTTGTCCCAATGGAAAGTTATACTTGTAAGATGTTACAAATCAACTCCCATGTCAGCCTATGGGACAGATAGCCTTTCAATAGTATAAAGCAAAATACATATTATTTAACTATCCAGACATGTCACACACACCAGAACATATCCTACCTTTCACATACACTACACCCTATACAAGGGGGTAACTTGGGCCTACCATAGGGGTGCCTTACATGCAAGAAAACAGAAGATTGGAGCCTGGCTAGTGGGTGCCATTTCTTTTCTTTAACTTCACGGTCCTGATGTAGCGCACAAGGATCCACTAGGGACCCGCACAATGCGCAAAACATGATGACCTAATTGTACCTTCTCACTCACTTTTCACAGATTGAGAGCAGTGGGAACATACTTATCCCTCAGCAATACTTGTTTAAAGGAGAGGCTCCTATCCATTGTTTTTACATGTAAGAAAACCGAAGGTTGGAGCCTGGCTAGAGGGTGTAATTTATTTTCTTTTACTTCACGGTCCTGACGAAGCGCACAAGGACCCACTAGGGACCCACACGATGCACGAAACATGTTGACCAAATTGCACCTTCTTACTCACTTTTCATGGATTCAGAGCAGTGGGAACATACTTATCGCTCTGCAATATTTGCTTAGAGGAGAGGCACCTATCCATTGTTTTTAACCTTTTCTTCTGGACCCCTGAATTAAAATTGTTTCTGGGCACTGTGAAGGTGAATTTATTCACCCATACACTTTTATAGACCCATACACCCGCATGCACAACTGCAGAACCTCCTTGAAAAGATCTCCCATAAAGGACCCTCTCATTGGGCCCGAGGGGGACAGCAGCGCCACCCCCATGAGGAGCTAAGCCCAATGATGAAGCATGACACTTGCAAGGGTGTGTGAGGGCACTAATTCCGAAAGGAGGGATTCCCACACCTTCATCTAGACCCAACCTGTTGAACTTCTGGAGACAACACCCACACTACTATCCAACTATAATTGGTTCTTACATGAACAGTTACCCATTAGTGAGTACAACATGAATCCTCAGGAGCACTAGTACTGGACCTATTTTATTCCAATTAGCTACCTGTCCTGCCTCTCTACTTTGTGTTGCCTACCATAGGGGTGCCTTGCATGTACGAAAACAGAAGGTTTGCCTGGCAAATGGGTGCACTTCCCCAAGAAACATTGCAGTTTAAACTGCACGCACAGACACTACAGTGGTAGGTCTGCGGCATATTTACAGGGTAGATGGCACAACCAGTGCTGCAAGCCCACTAGTAGCATTTGATTTCCATTCTCTGCACTTTACTAGGAGCATACCAGCAAATCAAATATGCCAATCATATCACAATGTATACAGTGAGCATATGCCCTTTAGCACTGATCAGCAGTGGTAAAGTGCCCAGAATCCTATAGCCAACGAAACCAGGGTCAGAAAAATAGGAGGCAAAAGGCAAAATGTTTGGGGAAAAATCCGCAAAAAAAGACCATTTGTTTGCTCACATTTCTTTAGTACTTTGACGTGTGCATCCCCATCACATCACATGACTTGCATGATGTAGGGCTGCACTGGAGTGAGGGCTAGACTATTCTTTATTGGTAGACCACTTACATGGAGTGCAGTTCTGCTTTGTTGATACATTAGTAGTGCAGTAGTGTAACTGGGGCCTGGGGAGTGAGGTTCTCATTGAACCCCAGTTTTATCTGTTTTATAGCTATCAAACCTAGGAGTGAGGATAGAGTTTGCTTACTTGCATTAGGGTCCCTGGCAATCTTGCCAAGCCAATGGCCTTGCATGATGATAAGCTGTAGCTATAGTGCATTTACTAAAATAAATCATTGTTCTCTAACCTGCCTGCCTCCTGTCTTCAGTGCATGCAACAACCGAGGGTCCTCGAAATTATAGAGCTATCTTCCACCACACAAGGTTTAAATAAAAAACAAGAGATAGATTGCAATGTCCTACAGGTGCAAAAATACTTTTATTTCATAATGTGATGCAGTCAAAATGCAAAGTGTAGAATAAAAATAATCTTAATGTTTCAGAATGCTCATATATTTGTCAAAGGTAACTTCATTCATGCATGAATCCCCTTTATCTTAGAGAAAATTAAACCTTTCTATTGATTGTGTATTTATTCACACATATTCTCTTAAATGGCGTCCAAATGTTAGAAGGATGACCGATTATCTGGATAGAAGATGTTGAAATGTAAATGTCATGCATTCATTCTGCTAGTGTATTGCACGATGTAAAGTAAGCATCTGCAGCACAATTTTAAGTTGAGCCGCCAATTTGAGCCATGACCGAAACTAATTTCTGTCTCATTTGTTGTTTGCCTCAGCGAAAGCAGCTGCTGTATTATTTCTCCAAGGTTGAGCTTTGCTCTGGTTATGAATAGACTGTTTTTGTCATCGCATAACTTTCTCACTAGATAGGTCTGCTCCCACCCTCAGAGCGGCGGGTACAGGCAGAGTCACCTTGAGGCTGAGATAACATGTACCCCTAGGATTGCAACTCATCCTTCTGTATCTCCATTGTTCACCAGCTACCAACTGGAAATTTCCAGTATGGACTTGTCTTTACTGTTTCTAAAAATGTACATTACATTTTACCCGGTCTGCAGCAATCTAAGGAGCCTGGTCAGACCGGACTCCACTCAAGTCTACTTTGAATAAATATCTTTGATTTGTGTTCTCTACTGTCTGATTTGTGAGGAAGGCTGAGAGGTGGTCGCGAGTCTCACCGGGTGGTGCCACATCCAGTGGTCATCCCAACTGGGGTCCTGAATGGCGAAACCCTTGGATCTGACCTTTTGGTCCTAAGAGTCGGCAGTGGAGAATACACTTTTTTGACCTGTGTGCACCAGGTGAGTCTGCATTGTTTTTTTATGTGGATATGGTGTCATTTTGATAAGTATTTGACGGTCTGAGGACAGTCTTTGGACAAGCGCTTGAATTTCTTTGAGTTCTTTATGAACATGGTACCACTTTGATTTGTATTTGACGAGGTCTGAGGACCAATTTTGGGTAAAGATATTTGCAAATATCTGCTCAGCATAAACAGTGAATTTGTTTTCTTTTGAAAAATGCTGTGCCTTAGTAAGGTGTTTTGTTTGGGCTGTCGTTATTGTTCTGCTGATGCTCGATTAGGAGAAAGTCAGCCAGCACCTCCAGAAGGCACTCCAAATTTTGACTTGTATGTAAAACGTGACTTTGGCCCTAGTATGTTTAGTACATAATGACACAAATATACAAGGTGCAATGTCGAGTTGCAGTGGCCGTTGACGGGCACTCTTGATGAACAGAAATTACTGAGGCTGCTTCATTGACAATAATGACTCTTGCAGATATTTTGATGTTCTTCGGTTTACTGGTGCCCATTGATATTTGGAAGCAGGTGCACACACAGGATCATTTTGTGGAATTGGGTGGTACATGGGGTCAGATCAAAGCATGAGGAAGCTTGGGAAGAAGCCTAAGGCTGAGATACTAGCTTTGCCTAGTCAAAACATTCCGAACATGCACTCTCTTATTCCACCAAGAAGGGTAGATTGGGACAAGTTAACTGCATGTTGTCACAAGAAAGATGAGAGTGTATCTGATTTTTTTTCACTCAGTTTGAAGGGTTGTTTAGGGATTTTAGTGGTGGACAGGATTTGTCGGTGGAAGGAGGTGTCCAATTGTTCGTTAATAGATTTGTTACAAACTTGCTTCCCGAGATTGTGACTATGTTACAGGCCTAGTATAGCACCTGGACTACCTCCTCCCTTTCTGTAATATTGAGTATGGCGCAGTATTATGAGCAAAGGGAGAATGAGGAGAAGGAGAAGGTAGAGAAAAAGCATAAGGAATTAAAGACGAAGGTGTAGTTACAGCAGGCTTCTAGAGGGAATGGTAGAGGACGTGGTGGTTCACACCGGCAGCTTCCGTGTCACAGCCGGAACACTACGCCTGTAGGACCGAATCAGTGTGAGTTTTGTAAAGAGGAGGGACATTAGTGTAGTGAGTGCCAGGTGCTGTTGTGGAAGGTTGCGGCCCCTAGAGGACAGGGTTCTGGTGAACGGGGTAGACAGGACAGAGCTCAGCATGCTGCAGCCTCACAGGATCATCATTGTAGTAACTACTTCGACGACACTAGGGGTGGACAGTATTAGCATGATTACTATGACATGGATGAGGTGACAGGGATGTCTCACAGCTATTTTCACTATGCCATAACCACGTAGTCCCCGTATTAAGTACAATAATCAATGGTGGCCTTACTGTCACTCAATTTACCTAGACGCTGCACTCCGGCTGACCATTTACTACTGTGACACGTTGTCTATAACACACCGGCACCAATATACAAGGTATGCGTGCCTTTTCCAACTTGATAATAGATGTGTGCCACAACACCTATTTCCGTCACTAAATTTTGGTCGCATTTACAATGATGTACAACTTCTTGTTTGCGTCAACTAATGGCGCATATTTTTGAAATTTTAGACGTAACTCCAATATCTTATCTTCGAGAGTCTACCCTTTATTGAACCCAACTTATTGCATTCCAGTACCAACTTAAGGTATGCCAATTTACATATCCTGAAGACTTACTATGTATTCTTATGCCTTATTGAATCTCTTTGATTCGTGACGTATGGGTGTAACATCTGAGCCCGCGCCCTGGATCAGTTTACCATGTGCTAACTGCCCTCGTGCAGGGCAGGTCTCGAACACTATTCAATCGATGTTTCGAGCCTGTTATTTGTTAACTCCCATTGACCAACCAACCATCGTGCCTTTGAGGTTTTTTCCAACTAAGCTTACCTCATAAGATATATACGAGACCGCAACAACTATCTGTCTTAACTTATGTTTTCAATGATGTATTACCCGTGTTCTCAATATATGACCATGTACCTCCTCTCGGCCTTTTATCATTTTATGAGCTCTTTGGGATCCTATGTGACCCGCGGTAACATTTATTTATTAATTTTTCATACAGATTCATTGCCCCACCTTCCGCATCTCCTGTCCTGATGAAGACCCTCTAGCAAGGTTTATACCACGCCTGCATCCACTTGGGTCGAAACGTCGACACTTCTTCTTGTGTTCAGCCTCCTCCCTGATCTATCATTTGTGATTTTATTTGAGGCATGATTGTTAAATTAATTGATGAGTTATCTGTTCCATTGTGTTAGCTTATCATTATTTCTGGTGTATTCAGGTCTCAGTGACCCCTGTTCTAATTCCTATACTTTCACTATCCCAGGACTACCCTTCCCTATTCCTCTCCTTAGGGGCATTATATGTGATTTATTATATATTTATTTTATGAATGAGTTTTTACGATATATGTTGTGATTAAAAACAATGTTGTTATAATTGTTTTTGTATTCACCTAAGTGATTTTACGGTTGAGTTGATTGTGTGATTATCTGGGACCACTTTCTTTGTATCACAGCTAGGACAGACAGGGATAGGGTGAGGAACCAGTTCAGATACCTGTATATTAAAGCAGTCCTTAGGTTACTGCAGATTTGCATGGCTTAACTAATGCATTTTTGGTGGATACAGGTGCAATGAATAGCTCTATTTCTCATTCACTGGTCCCCGGGGCAGCTCTGTCTGGCCATAATAATGTTTTGTTAGGATTTTCTGTTGTACCAGTTGTAAACCCCCTTTCCAAACCTCTTACGCTGACTATAGCTCCTTTTACTGTGGATTTGCCATTTTTGTTGACATCTAATTGTGGAGAAAATGTAATGGGCATGCATTTATTAAAGAAATTGCATGCTACAATGTATTGTTCTTCGTAAGGTGTTTACATAATGATGGGCCTGAAGGTAGTCAGCTCTAAGCAGTGTCTGTCAAAAGATGCACCCCTCCCTGCTGAATTTAAAGATGTGCTGCCCACGTTGTGGGCAGCAGGTGACAAGGACATAGGACTATTGCAGATACCCCCAGTTTCTTTCAAAGTTTAAGACAATGCCATTTTGTCCAATATTCCTTAGTATAACATGCCACAAGCAGGGGAGCAAGCCGTGTTGCAAATTATACAAGACTTGATTCAGTCATGGGTTGTTGAAGAGATAACTGCGAATGTGTGTAATAGCCCCATTGTTCACATTCTTAAGAGGGTACCTTCAGGCTCCTCTGATGATCATCCAGATGTTTATCATTTTGTGAATGACGTCAGTGAAATTAATAAAATAGTAGTTTCTCAGTTCCCGGTGCTACCTGGCATTACTGCCATTTTGACGATGATTCCTTCTACAGCTAAATTCTTCCCTGTCATTAATATAAAAAATGCATTCTTTAATATCCCAATTCATCTGGAAAGCAGGTACTTGTTTGGTTTTACACTAACTGGCAGAAGCTTAAGATTCTGTTGCACTCCTCAGGGCTATGCTAAGAGCCCTAGTATATATAGTCAATATTTGAAACCCCAATTGGACTCCCTCAGGTAATGTATTGCTTCAATATGTAGATGACCTTCTCACTGATTTTGACACTGAAAAGGTTTTTAAAGACAGTATGGTTAAAAGGTTGCTGCATTTGGCACATCACGGACATAAAGTGTGCCTTTCCAAATTTCAATATTGTCAACAGGAGGTCATCTACTTAGGTCATATACTGTCAAAGGAGGGTAGGAGATTGACTCCTGAGCGCATCAGTACCATTGTTAAGATGCCTATCTCTCAAACTCAAAAGGATGTGCACGCTTTTATTGGCATTACTTCCTATAGTCTGCACTGGATCCCTAACTAATCATTACTAATAAAGCCTTTGTTAGCATTAACCACAAAAGATGTGCAAGAACCCTTGCCTTGGACGCCTGAATGTCAGTAGTCATTCAAGCAATTAAAAGTTGTGCTTTGCTCTGTGTCTGTGCTTGGTACGCCAAATTATGCGAAGCTGTTTGGGCTGTACGTACACAAGACAGCTGGTTGTGCGCTCTCTGTTTTAACACAGGCCTTTGGAGGTAAGCATCGGCCGTGTGCTTATTTTTCAGCGCTTCTTGACCCTGTCACAAGAGCCCTCCCAGCCTGTCTAAGAGTGGTTGCAGTTGTGGCCGTCTCGATAAGACAATCGGCTAGGCTACTACTTGATACTGACCTCACAGTCATGCTGCCCCATGCTGTGGATACCCTTTGAATAATACCAAGACACAATACCTCATCAGTGCACTTCTGACCGGTTTTGAGCTAATCCTTTGCCCTGCATGTCATGATCAAAAGACGTGCCACTCTGAACCCAGCCATGTTGCTACCCCTCCCTTCTGAAAGTGAGGAAATTTACATACATGGTTTCAAGTTACCAGATGGTACTACAACAGCTGCATATGCAGTATCGACACTGCACACAGTATTTGAGACAATACGAGTTCCCTATAAGTCGGCTGAAGCTGCAGAGCTCGTTGCCATTATTCAAGCCTGTGAGTTGAATGAGGGACTGGCTGACAATATCTATACTGACAGTCAGTATGCTGCCTTCGGAGTCACCCATAATTTTAGATGGCTATGGGCAGAGATATGGTTTCTTACTTCCCAAGGGATAAAGATCCAGCACGACCCCCTTATACATAGGCTCTTATCGAATTTGACACTTCCCAAGAAATTAGTGATAGTGAAGTGCAGCGCACACAAGAAAATTACTGATAATGTAGGTAAGGGGAACACCTTTACAGACCAGACAGATAAGGAGACAGCTCAAACAAAGATGAAAAGGATGTCTGTAGCAGGTCCTGCTAGGTGGGTGCCCGAAGTCACCATGTTTGAGGATACTCTGGAAAATGTCAAGGAGATACAAAATGAGGTAACTATTGAGAAAATAGCAATATGGCAGGAAAGCACAGCATGTTTGGATGTTATATTATGTTATGTTATGTTAGACCGGAGTTCTTCAAACTGTGGGGAGCGCCCCCCTTGGGGGGCATGACACCATCCTAGGGGGGTGCTCACTCCACTCTAATTTTACTTTTGTTCCCTGCATCTTAGAGAACTCTGGTATGGCTGGAGGGAGGAGGGAAGTTGGAGGGGAAATCGTTGGGGCACCCAGTGCCCATGCTTTGTTACGCTAACCGTCCCAGGAGAGGGTTAATTCATGGAGCTGAATTGCTTCAGCTGCAGTGAGGAGGCAGGAAGTCTCCTCTGCTAAAACCGAAGGTAAACGAACAACTAGGCCTGTTCCTCATTCGATGTTATCCCCTTCGCTGCTCACGACGAGCTCAGCTCGTCATGCAGTACACTGGTCGTGTGCTTATGATGAGCCGAGCTCGTCATGAACAAATGGCACCAGGGATTTTCCAGCACAGGAGGGAAAAACCTCTAGCAGCCAAGGTGTTAAAGTAGAGGAGACATCCTGCCTCTCACTGCAGCTGAATCCTTTAAGCTCTAGGAATTAACCCCCTCCTGCGCAGCTGCCAAGGTTTCAGATTGCTATGTGTGACATTTTCATGATTTCAGGGTAATTAATAGTGACATTTCAACTCGTATGAGTGACACTTTCTTGCGTACAAAATCAAGCCATGAAGACTAGGAAAACATCTTAAATTAAATTAAATTACATTTGTGCAACAAGAAAATCTTGAAACTGCTGCCAAGTACCAGAAATACATTATGCCCCAGGTTGAGGCGCAGAGAAGTCTTAGGCATAACATTCAGCTAGGGCACTATAGTGTTTATAATTTTAGAAACACGTCTCTCTCAACACTTAATACAGTTGTTTCCAAGTGCTTCAAGCAATGCCCCGTTCAACCTGAGCCTGCCCAGCATGAATTAATTAATGTACAGAATAATCTGCTGCATTCTCCATTAAGTTGCATAGTTTTGATGCACTTCAAATCCGTTTAATTAGCATTCATGTACCACAAGCATACGTCCAGCTACCAGCCACCTCACAAACATGGGCATCACCTTCAAGAGACACCCATCAGCCTCTCGTGAGCAATGGATTTAATTGCCTATCATCGCCAGAGTAAGAAGATGTTTGGAGCTGTTTGCAGGCCCAAGGTGAAATGAAATTTAATGGCAGCAGACTGCAGCACGCGCCCCAGGCTTTGGGCAAAGCAGCCTAAGGCCCTGTGAGGCACATACTTGGTCACTGCTGGCACGGCTGGCAGCCTCAAGCCAGTGGGCAATTATGTGGAAGATGAAGATCATGTGTAGTGGCATTAGTAAAACAGTGTCAAGTGAGCATTTAGGCCAGCATAGAGAAATCACCTTAAACCAGCCGGCCTGAGAAAGGTGTTGTGCCATGCATGTTTTGTGTGTGTGTGTGTGTGTCACTGCTGGCCGCTATGTACAAATCTGTTTGCGGCTTCAAGTGTGGTTGTGACTCGTGTGTGTGTGGAACTTGGAAAAGGTCAGAAGGCAAGCTGGGAGCACTGATCAATTGAAACTTTATGACCAGCAATACTCTTATTTTACGCCCCTATCTAACTCCAGCGTTAGGCATGCGCTTACTTGAAATGAAATTGCAGCTGGAGAGCAGCTGCATTTCACGTGACACCTTCTACCTGCTCCCCTCTCTTTGTGACCGCCCACCTGAATCAGACTTTCTCGGGCCGGCTCAGCTGCTCAGTGTAGGGTCTCCGCAACCGCATTCTCAGAAACTGTGCCGCCGCCCAGGCGGTGGTGGGCCTGGATGGGATGGTCGCTTGGTGACCCGGGGTATTTATTATCATGCTGGCAGCGAACCTCATCAACAGCAATGCGGCCCTTAATGAATCCTTCAGCTTTTGCCCGCTCGTGCCAAAGGAGGCAGCCTCCATCCTGAGCACCTTGTGTTGAAGGGTTGTTCCATGGGTATTGCTGTGGGTGTTCCCAAGCAATGCTCATGAACAAGACACATCTCTAGATTTACGAGGAATCGTAAATCTGAAAATGCGTCTGAATGCTACACCACCCTAGAGGTGGCTTAGCGAGGCGCAACAAGGAAAAATGTTTTCATTTCTCCTCGTTCTTTCCTGTTTTAATGTGTGCTGCATTCTACAGCATGTATTGAAAGAGGGAAATGCCTGTAGTGACTGTTTATGTGCAGGAAGGTGCCCCTTCCTGCACAAAAACAATCTCCCCATCTCCCCATGAATCACATATCCTTGCAACATGTGCAAGGATACCTACGCGAGCGCATGGCTGCAGTTTGTGTGCCAGTGCAGGGGGAAGCACAGATATGCGTCATATTCTTGTAAATATGTTGCATCCCTGTGCTATGGAAGTGCCGCAGCCAAAAGGCTTGTGGTGCCACGTTGCAGCACTTCCATGTAGATCTGCACTTGGAAGTGCAGCATAACCTGAGGAAGGCAGTAGCAAAAATCCATCCACAGATTGACCGTCTGTGGTGAAAAACAGGCACACCCGTCACATTTATGTTGGTGGTGTTATCAATCAATGTCATGTGTAAAACAAAGCAAACTAGTAAAAACAATTTGTGCACATTTTATTTAGGAAAATGGTTGTTTGTGCTGTGTAATAACCTGTCATTTCAGCACACCAACTAACAAACCTGCACTTTACTAAACACTCTTATTGTGTTGAACATTATTTGCTGGATATGGCCCGGGATATGCGAGCGGCAGTCAATTATCTAGTGTTCCAGATTCCA